>NC_079974.1:14693581-15436914 GCF_029852145.1 Microplitis mediator
TTTTGTTTAAAAATGTCGGCAGTTAATAAAAATTTGACAGCTTAATTTTTTAGTTGTCTTCATTGAATATTTATATCATTGAATAAAAGTGATAAAACAACTCTTAAAATGTCAAAAATTTTCTCTTATTTACTGGATAAAATTGAAAATATTTTGGCATAAGAAAACATCAAAATTCTTGTGCTACGGAGAAAAATGTTGGCTCGAAATCTACCAATTTTTATTATGCTGTCGACCAAACTTGAAACAGATAGTAAAGTATCCAAAAAATTACTATATACTCTTGTAAAAAATTATTATGCTGCATCAAAATTATTATTATGTATGAAAGCAATTGATATTGAAGCTCATCGATAAGTTTCTCGCGCGTAATAAGTAATGTGATACAGTATAATCATTTTTTGTAAGAGCACGATCATTTTTTGGATGCTTTACTCCCTGTTTCAAGTCTAGTCGACATCGTTGTAAAAATTGGTAGGTTTCGAGCCAACATTTTTCTCCGTGTGACATCTAATTATGGAAGCGCATTAGCATGTTTTAAATACCAAGAAAATTAAAATAATTTAATAAATCTAGATTATTATTATTATTATTTATACCCTGATTAAACGAAAGTATTTGACAGGATTAAAAAAATTTATATCCTTATGAATGCTATCGAATCCTGAAAATATGATTCAGAAGGATTTAACATGATTCAAATTTTTTAATTCTGTTAAATACTATTTAATCCTGAAAACATGATTTAACAGGATTTGAAATGATTTAAACTGTTAAATACTTTTAAATACTATTTAATCCTAAAAATATGATTTAACAGGATTTGAAATGATTTAAACGGTTAAATACTGTCAAATGCTTGTAAATCCTTAAAATATGATTAATTAGGATTTGAGATAATTAAAAATTTTTAAAACTACCAAATACTTCTAAATCCTAAAAATATGATTCATAATAATATAAGGCGACTCAAAATTTTGAATACTATTCAGTAATTTTTCATTCTAGAATTAAGATGTAAAAAGATTTAAGGTAATTGGAAATTCGAAACACTCTATATAGTATATATACCCGGGAAAAAAAATTTAATATAAACCCTGATTAAAAAAGTGAATTGAAAAGTATTGAAAATTATCTCAATTCTTTTCAATCCCTCGGCGGTTTTGGAAAGTATTGAATGGAATTGAAATTTCGATCGTTTGAATACTTTCCGATTCCAAAGTGGAATTCGAAAGTATTGAAAAGAATTCAATCTTTCATCATTTCAATTTAGGTATTGAGAAGGATTCGGAAAGATTCAAAAATTTCAATTCATTTCAATCTTTTTCAATCCCACTCATGACCCGAAATGTGAAATTATTTAGGTATTGAGAAGGATTCAGAAAGATTCAAAAATTTCAATTCATTTCAATCTTTTTCAATCCCACACTTGATCGAAATATCGGATTATTTAGGTATTGAGAAGGATTCGGAAAGATTCGAAAATTTCAATTCATTTCAATCTTTTCAAATCCCACACTTGATCCGAAATATCGGACTATTTAGGTATTGAGAAGGATTCAGAAAGATTCAAAAATTTCAATTCATTTCAATCTTTTTCAATCCCACACTTGATCGAAATATCGGATTATTTAGGTATTGAGAAGGATTCGGAAAGATTCAAAAATTTCAATTCATTTCAATCTTTTTCAATTCCACACATGACCCGAAATGTGATATTATTTAGGTATTGAGAAGGATTCAGAAAGATTCAAAAATTTCAATTCATTTCAATCTTTTTCAATCCCACACTTGATCCGAAATGTCGGATTATTTAGGTATTGAGAAGGATTCAGAAAGATTAAAAATATCAATTCATTTGAATCTTTTTCAATTCCTCGGAAGTTCAGAAATTCTTTTATTATTTTGGGATTGAAAAATATTCATTTTATGTCAAAATGAATACCTTGGGGTATAGAAAGTATTCGAAAGGATTCATTTCTCTTCATTTTCAATACTTTTCAATTCATTTTTTTAATCAGGGAAATTTTATATAAATGCTTAAATAAAAGGAGATATGAGTTTTGGTTTGATCTAATTTTATATATTTATATATAATTTTGTATAATTATATATAACTTTATAAAGTAATATATACAATAATTGTCATGACTAAAAAAAAAAATAATTCCACCGACTCATGGTCTTGAACCCGGGACCTGCTAGTCTGAAGTCTGAGGTGTTATTCACAGTGCTGTATTACACACTTGACAATAGGTGTTAATTGTATTAATTTGAATTCAAATGAACTTGAGAAAATTAAAGACATCAATAAATGATTGATTCTGTTATTAGCATTGTAGTAAATTATATTATTGTTCATAGAGTCAAGAGACCATTAGCGGTATACCCACTAATATCAAGGCGATAATGACTTCTTTTGGTAAATTAAAAAAAATCAGAAGTTAAAATTTTTTAAACTTAACTTAAATTTGTTTAATTTTTATATCTCAGTTTTTTATAACTTAATTCTTTGTTGAAACTTCAAAATTTTTTTGCTGTCATCCTGTTTTTGGTCTTGTTAATGTATTTCTAAGAAATTTGAAAAAAGTTTGTATACTTTCTAACATTTTTGAATGCGGTAAATCCAAAAAATTTTTAGACTTTATGAAATTTTATAAATCATTGTAAAATCAGTTATTCCAAATAATATCTTACATTATTCGATCATATATAAATTATTTGAAAAAATGTTATGATTCCACCCGCACAGCTTATTATTCACTCAGAAATTCCCATTAGATAGAATTTCTTAAAACTCAATTATATAAAATTTTATATAATTATATAAAATTATATAAAAAATTTTAGACAGAATGTATAAATATGCATTATTATATATAAAATTATAGAATTATATATATTTATGTAAAATTACATATTAAAATATATGATTATAGATACTTTTATATTTATTAAATTAGAAAGATTTATATAAATATATATAGTGTTATCTAAGACTATATATGAATTTATATAATTATATATATTTATATATAATTATTAGGGTGGTCTTTAAAAATTAAATTTTCTCTGGCACTCCATAGAAAGCTTTTTTTTAGTGAAAAAATACGTGAGGAATTTAGTTTTTTCGTTTTAAATAAAAAGGACACCTACCGAAGGACGATCAAAGTTCATTTTTCGATACAATTACGGTTTTCTTCAAATATCTCATGAAATATGCAGATCAGGGGGAAAAACCACAGAAACAATTTTGTAGGAAATTAAATTCTTGACAAAAAAGGTCGGGTTCATTTCTTTAATGAAATGTGTATTTATGAAGATATTTTTAAAGAACTTTTTTAGATCTTATGAATTGAGCGTTTTAAGGATTACAAATTTTGAAAATAACATTTTTCCAAGTATATAGAAACTGTAACAAGCATAAATAATTGATATGTTACGACTTATGAACTTGTCTATATTTAAGAAAAAACGTTCTTATCATCATTCGTTATTCTTAAAATGCCCAATTGATAAGATATAAAAAAGTTGTTTTTAAATATCTTCATAAATACACGTTTTATAAAAAAAATAAATATGACCTTTTTTGTCAAAAATTTAATTTCCTAAAAAATTGTTACTCTGATTTTTGCCTCTAATCTGCATATTTCATGAGATATTTAAAAAAAAACCGTGATTGTATCAAAAAATGAAATTTGATCGTCCTAAGGCACGTGTTATTTTTACTTAAAACGAAAAAACCAAATTTCTCAGGTATTTTTTCACTAGAAAGAAGCTTTTTATAGGGCACCAGAGAATAAAATTTAATTTTTAACGACCACCCTAATACTTATATATTTCTATATACAATTAAACATAAAATTTTTTAAAAAATTAGATATAATCATATATAATTATACAAATTTATATAAAATTATATAGAGTTTCATATAATTATATATAATTATATCTAATAACATAGAATTTTTTTTCCTGTGCTCAAATACTTTTTTATTTTATAAAATCACGATTCAAAATACTTATTAGAGATGAAAACTTTTTAACTTCCCGCTGAGAAAATTAAAAATTTTCAAAAATCGAGGTTATTGTTTTTATTTCGTTTTTGGAAAATAGAGTTTTCATCAGATCTCGATGTTTTGAGGTCCTAGGAAGCTTCCCTGACTATTCCCACGATGGTGTCTGTCTGTCTGTCTGTGTGTGTGTGTGTTTGTTTGTAAGTTATCGTTATCGAAAGAAAGCCGAAAAGTTTTTTTTGGAATTACTCCGAAATTCCTAGCTCGATCAATTCAAACTTGAAAATTCTTTGTGCGGCTTAAAAAACTGCGGCGAATCCCGCCAATCGCGTGAAAATCAGCTCATTCCTTCAAAACTTATGGCGACTTAAATATTCAAAAAATAGTCTTTTATTAAACTTCTATCAGACCTTCGAGCTCGAAGAGTTCAAAAACGTAATAACTGCAATTTTGAGAGCTTCAGTATGAAATTAGTGGGAAGTTGCAGGTGTGGACTTTAGGATCAATCGTTTTCCTAATTTTCCTTGAACTAAATTCGAAGTTGAATAAATTAAACTTTATAAGTCAAGTGGATAATGTGATAACTAGAGCGAAAAGTGTATTAGGTTGTATAATAAGGCTGCGAAAAGATTTCAAGCAGTTGTAAACCTTACGACAACTGTATATGATGTTAGTTAGACCCATACTGGGATATGGCACGGTGATCTGGTTACCGTATTATGCGGTACACGTTGAAAGACAGGAGGCTGTTTTGATAGCATTAAAAATTTCAAATACTGGTTAAATCCGTTTATATCCTAAAAAGGTTATGAAATAAAAAAATTATTTCAGGATTAAAAAATATTCGGTAGCATTAGAAATTTCAAATGCTAGTTAAATCCTTTTATATCCTAAAAAGATAATGAAATAAAAACATTATTTTAGGATTAAAAAGTATTCGGTAGCATTAAAAATTTTTAATACTGGTTGTATCCTTTTATATCCTAAAAAGATAACAAAATAAAAAAATGATTTCAGGATTAAAAAGTATTCGGTAGCATAAGAAATTTTAAATACTGGTTCAATCCTTCTATATCCTAAAAAGGTTATGAAATAAAAATATTATTTCAGGATTAAAAAGTATTTGGTAGCATTAGAAATTTCAAACACTGGTTAAATCCTTCTATATCCTGAAAAGGTTATAAAATAAAAATATTATTTCAGGATTAAAAAGTATTCGGTAGCATTAGAAATTTTAAATACTGGTTAAATCCTTCTATATCCTGAAAAGGTTATAAAATAAAAATATTATTTCAGGATTAAAAAGTATTCGGTAGCATTAGAAATTTTAAATACTGGTGAAATCCTTCTATATCCTAAAAAGGTTATGAAATAAAAAAATTATTTCAGGATTAAAAAGTATTCGGTAGCATTAGAAATTTCAAATGCTAGTTGAATCCTTTTATATCCTAAAAAGATATTGAAATAAAAACTTTATTTCAGGATTAAAAAGTATTCGATAGCATTGAAAATTTTAAATACTGGTTGAATCCTTTTATATCCTAAAAAGATAACGAAATAAAAAAATGATTTCAGGATTAAAAAGTATTCGGTAGCATAAGAAATTTTAAATACTGGTTCAATCCTTCTATATCCTAAAATGGTTATGAAATAAAAACATCATTTCAGGATTAAAAAGTATTTGGTAGCATTAGAAATTTCAAACACTGGTTAAATCCTTCTATATCCTAAAAAAGTAATTAAATAAAAAAATTATTTCAGGATTAAAAAGTATTCGGTAGCATAAGAAATTTCAAATACTGGTTCAATCCTTCTATATCCTAAAAAGGTTATGGAATAAAAAAATTATTTCAGGTTTAAAAAGTATTCAATAGCATTAGAAATTTCAAACACTGGTTCAATCCTTCTATATCCTAAAAAGATAACGAAATAAAAAAATGATTTCAGGATTAAAAAGTATTCGGTAGCAAAAGA
This sequence comes from Microplitis mediator, assembly GCF_029852145.1. NCBI lineage: Eukaryota > Metazoa > Arthropoda > Insecta > Hymenoptera > Braconidae > Microplitis > Microplitis mediator. The sequence goes on from NC_079974.1 coordinate 14,699,572, forward strand.
AATTTTAAATACTGGTTCAATCCTTCTATATCCTAAAATGGTTATGAAATAAAAACATTATTTCAGGATTAAAAAGTATTTGGTAGCATTAGAAATTTCAAACACTGGTTAAATCCTTCTATATCCTGAAAAGGTTATAAAATAAAAATATTATTTCAGGATTAAAAAGTATTCGGTAGCATTAGAAATTTTAAATACTGGTTAAATCCTTCTATATCCTGAAAAGGTTATAAAATAAAAATATTATTTCAGGATTAAAAAGTATTCGGTAGCATTAGAAATTTTAAATACTGGTGAAATCCTTCTATATCCTAAAAAGGTTATGAAATAAAAAAATTATTTCAGGATTAAAAAGTATTCGGTAGCATTAGAAATTTCAAATGCTAGTTGAATCCTTTTATATCCTAAAAAGATATTGAAATAAAAACTTTATTTCAGGATTAAAAAGTATTCGATAGCATTGAAAATTTTAAATACTGGTTGAATCCTTTTATATCCTAAAAAGATAACGAAATAAAAAAATGATTTCAGGATTAAAAAGTATTCGGTAGCATAAGAAATTTTAAATACTGGTGAAATCCTTTCAAATCCTTCTACTCCTTTCGATTATTTTAGTATTAAAAAGTATTTAATATAATTAATCGTGAATTTTGAAAAAGGATTTACAGTATTTAGCAGGATTTGAAAGTATTAAAATTTTAATCCTTTTTAATCCTGTCAAATACATTTTTTTAATCAGGGTATATTTATAAAAAGTCCTGTATTTGTCCTTAAAAACAATTGAACACAGACTAAATATTATAGAAAATAAAGTCTGTTTTCGTCCTTAAAAACAAGTGAACACAGACCAATAATTATAATAAAAAAGTCTGTTTTTAGTCTAAACGCGATTTAAAACAGACTAAATATCATACGAAAATAAGTCTGATATTAGCCTGGATAAGGAATAGTATGGGCAAAAACAGATTAAATTCTTATATACAATAAATACGATTTATAAACTTGAATTAAAGGAAAAATATTTGAATTTATCATTTATTTTAAAACAGATCTAATTTTTTGACCCGGGATACTAAAATTTAAAGTGCATATCTCGAATAGTTTTTTCGAGTTACAGCCGTCTGAAGAGCAACCGCTTATCGGTTCTCGGAAATACATTTATCAAAATGACTGCAATTATAACTCGAAGACAAATTATCCGATCAATTTGATTCACATTGCAGCTTCTTTTATATATGTTTCTATGTACCATGAACCTCCAGTTTTCCGATCGAATTAAAAATGTAATTTTGGCAGGCCAAAAATTATCAAATTTTTTGCGGAAAATTTGAATTTTTTTTTAAAACAGCCATTTTTGTTAAATTTCGATTTTTTTCTTAGCCCGAAGGTCATGGTACGAGATATACCTTTTAATTTCATAAATTTTGGTTTTTTTGATTTCATCCACTGTGAAGGTCGCTATCACTGCACGAAAAATTTTATCCTGTATTCATTATATATCCACACATATATCCTTAAAACATTAAAACATTCCGTGCAGTATAGTTTTCTTCAAAAAAATTATCTTTTTTGCAGGTGGTCACACTAGTGTTGCCCCTTAAAACGTCGACATATGATTCAATTTCGATTTTCAAGAATCGGGGTAAAAACAATAACTTCCCGAATTCTTCGAAAATCGTCGATTTCCTTAGCGGGAAGTTAAAAAAGAATGCCAATGATAGATTTCAGTTATTATGTAACAGGGTAAAATAGATTTCCATGACTATTTATCAATATCAAAAATTGGATTTGTCCACGGTCGATAACGGGTCCTAATTATAACCCGGTTTAGTAAATTAAGTGATTCGACATGTCACCGGGTGTCACTAATCAGTGAGACCCGAACATCCGTCCTTCTCTTTGGCTAATTAAGTTAGTAGGGATAAGTTTTCCGGGGGTAAATCAAAGAGACCCGAATCGAAGAGTTATAAGGGAGTGAAGTACCAAAAATCGAGAGAGTCAGTCGGACGACCGAAGGTGATGAACGCCTAAGTGAAGACAAGAGTTAGTGAATGACTGAAGGGATCAGACATATTTTAATACAAGGTAATTATCCAAGTCTACGTCCGCTTCACGTGGAACGAGGCGATACATTTTATAAATTAACATCTTTATTACCAGGCTCTCCAGAGGCCATTCGCTTAAGTAATTATATAACATTCTAATACGTACTGATCATTGACAGATTTCAATCAATCGTAACTTAATAATTATATCCATTGGCGTAAAGAGGCAATAAATTAAGGAACGAGAACCCGATGAAAAAAGATTTTATACAATTGTAAAAAATTATATACGATTATATATAATTATATACAATTCTATATAATTGCAATATATAGAATTGTATATAATTATATAGAAGTGTATACAATTTGTATAGAATTGTATACAATTTCTATACAAATTGTATACAATTGGATCGGGCCATTTTTTCTATCCAATTATATATAGTCTATAAATAATTATATATAGTCCATATATAATTGATATATAACTCTATACAATTATATAAAATCTTTTTTCATCGGGAAGTTATTGAGGCAACGGAAAAACCTGGAAAATTTGGATATACCAACATCAGCGACTGAACCGCATCCGACGGCAGAACAACCGCTGAATCCATCAAGTGTTGCTGAAATTATATTTGGAGGTAAATTATAATTAATTAAGGCCTCTGATTAAATCATTAATCTGGCTAATTAATTATAATATATTACTTAATATCTTTCCGTTGATCTCGCGTAAAGAAACGGATAGTTCAGGCTCTCCAGCCGTTCAATCTCGTGTTCTCGAAAGTTCCATCGCGTCTCGTTTTGTCGCCATTAAGTGTTCGAAACTCTGTAGTATTTATTCAAGGCTCTACAGCCAGAATAAAATAAAGTTGTCGCATAAATAATCCGGTAATTAAAACTATTAAATTATAAATATATTCCAGGCTCTCCAGCCGTTATAAATTAATTTATTACTGCATCTTAAGGTTAATGCAGGCTGGAATTTATTCCGTCAGCCGCATTAATTCTATAATTCAGAAATTTAATCGATTTACTCAATTAACGTCAATAAAAATCGGGATCCGCGTGACGCCAATTCACCGGCCTGAAAATTCTAGTCAACCCGAAATCAAATTCTAGTCATTACGTGATTACTAAATTAATTTTAAGTTAATTAAAATATCTAAAAATTAAATAAAAGATGCTAGAGTTTGGGTAAATTAAATTTTGAGTAAAGTTGATAACGGATTATTTTGAAAGTGAAATAAATTTAATTGTGAAAAATTATCAGTGAAAAATTGAAGAATTGAAAATTATAAATGAATAATATTTGTGGCAAATTAATTATAAAATTTTAATCAGAGAAATTAATGAGTGGAAATTTATAAGTGGCAAAAATAAATTAATTTATAAATTATACTAAACAAAAATAAATTAATTGATTGAAAGGACAGTAAATTATAGGATGAGAAAATTTATATTGAGTATTGAAAATTATGAAGTATTGAGAAAAATTGAGTGAGAAAGTTACTGAACAAAGTAGAGTTGATTAAGTGAATTTAATGTTATGGGAAATCTGTGATTCAGTCCGGTGGACAATTAAATAATAATTATACATCCAGGGGATGAGATTTTAAAGTAAATTTTAGTTATACATCGAAGGGATGATATTATAATAATTTTAGTTAATGTCCAGGGGACAATTTATTAATTGGTATTGAGGTTTAACGTCCAGGGGACGGTTTTTTAACGTGGGAGTGTGTGTGTGTGGAAACGTCCGGGAGACGTATTAGTTTGTCATAAGATTCCGTCCAGGGGACGAGGTATAATTTAGTTTGTCATAAGATTCCGTCCAGGGGACGAGGAAAAATTTAGTTTGTCATAAGGAAAACCGTCCAAGGGACGAGATTATTAGTTTGTCATAAGGAAAACCGTCCAGGGGACGAGATAATTAGTTTGTCATAAGGAAATTAGTTTGTCATAAGAAATTAGTTTGTCATAAGGTAATTAATTGTTATAAAAGGGTTAAATAAATAATAAGCAAGGTGCTTAAAATTATTAAAATTAAAAGTAAAGTTTTAAATAAAGTTTATTTCAGCCTGTTCACTATTCCTCTCCTCTCTGACAAAATATAAAATTTACATACGACCCTGAGTTTCTAAATAAAATACAATTAACATCCGGTTCTGGAAGGCCGAGTCCATATTTCAGTGGCGCCCTAATATTCGTCTATAATACTTAGGTGCGACCAGACTTGGCAAGCTAATCACTCTGTCATAATTAAAAATAAAAGTTAATAGAAAAACGACATGTGATTAAATGATTAAAACATCCAAAATTGAAAATAATTATAGTTTACTATCTAAAAATTAAAGTTATTACTTTACTTTTCATAATGTGTACAATAATTTTATACAAAAAATTATACTACATTTATATGTAAAAATTTATAATAAATATAAATCGTATGCTATTTATCACTCACGACTTTAGCGTTAAGCCAAGACGACTCTATTACAGACAGATTACGAATATAACATTTTCCCGTTGCTACAACTTCTGTGAACAAAACTAGAGGGGGTTTTGATGTATAAAGAGTTGATGAAGGATGTATAGTAACTGGTTGTCTCGTAGCCAGCTGAAAATATTTTAAAAAATTTTTTGAATTAGTGTTTAGATAAATATTTATATAAAGACAACGATACTAATCATTAATAAGATAATTACAGTGACATAAGTATTATCTCTTTGTAATTCTGCTACATTTTCATTAAGACCATCTAAGAGAGCTTTTCTCAACAGTTCAGTATTAGATCCACAACTTGACTTTTCTAAATTTGCTCTTTCTGTCAGTCGAGATAATTGTGCTCTTATTTCAGTAGCATATTCTAAATTTCGATGATGTAAGTAATTATCTTGACACCAAACTTTTTTCTTTACTTCATTGGTGTAAGTTTTGTAAACATTCAACATTGTTATATGATCACCCTCAGGAGAAGCAAACCTGAAAATTTTTTTTATTTAGTTATGAATAATTTTATAAATAAAAAGTTTTTCTAAGGTAGTTGTCCTGCTACGATATTGTCAAAAAATTATGAACCATATGCGCGGTAAGAATAGGTTAGCTGGTATTAAAATTGATACATTGTTTTTCTCTGATACTGTATCCGTGAGAAGTTTATCTACACACTACTTATATATACGTAATACGTATCACGTATACACTGTAAAAAATCACCGGGGTAAGTCCAAGCGGTGTAGGTGTTAAAATCGGCAGCAACACCGGAGATTCTTTTTTAACACCGGTACAGAATATTTACACCGGCGGCGGCGTTAGTTTCACACCGATATTATTCCGTTTTTACACCGGTTACCCCACTTTTACACCGATTTTACTCCGCTTTTACACCGGTTACCCCGATTTAACACCGGCATTTTTAACACCGGTGAATTACTCCTCCTACACCGGTGTAATTTTATTTTAACACCGGGCGGAGTTAAAATGAATCGATTTTTGACACCGGTCTTTTTACAGTGTACACAAATGCTGTTAAAAATTTTCTTAAATTATAATTTGATAACATCGCATATACTTTACGTTGATGTATAGTTTACTGAGTATCTTTTTAAATTTACCGCTCAAATAATACTGTCTATACTCGCGTACAGCATTGTCAGATTGATTCTGTCCAATTCACCGAGATATATATAAATTTTCATTTATTGTTGAACTTTGTGTTGCTATATCTCAACAATGAGATGGTGAATACTTTTTTTTTTAAATTCAGGACAAACCCTATCAAAAAGATCTATGTAGGATCGCATGAGAACTCATAGGAATCTATATGGAAAAGTATGGATTTATGTAAGAATCTATAGTAATTAATATAGGTGTGTATGGATTTATATAAGAATCGATATAGGAAACCATGGGTATCTGGATTCTCATATGGGAAATCCACATAGAATACTGTGGGTACCTGGATTCTCATATATGAACCACATAGGAAACTGTATGTGCCTGGATTCCCATACAGGAACTTGGATATATAGATTTCTTTGTGGGGAATTCACATAGGAATCTGGGTTTCTTTATAAGTAATTTCTTTAGAATCTGGGGTATCTGAATTTCTATGTCCACCGTCTATTGATACGAGTATATGAATTTATGCTAGATTCCTATAGGGGATCTATGGGAATATATCCGAAAACGCCATGTAGGAACCCGCATAGGAAACTAGGCTGGATTCCCCTGTGGATTTTTTTAATAGGGAATTTATTAATTTTCTGTTAGTTTTTCAAAAGTTTCTGACTGTTAGTTTTTTTATTAGAATCATGAATGCGACTTAAAACGCATACTCCTCATTGCTCGCAAGTACACGATTTGAGCTTTGATTATAAATATCTCGAATTAGAGAGGGTCACTTGCCTTCAAATTTTAATGGTAATTGTATCGTAATACTCTTAATAAGTATACAAAACTTTATAATTTTCTGACACTATGCTCATCACCCGACAACTACCTTAATATGAAACTAATTACTTTAAACGAGCAGCTAAAGCCTGATCACGCTTTGCTGGAGGTTCTGTAAATACAGATTCACCAGAAAGAAGAGCGACTACAGTAAGTGCTTCATCAAGACATTGATGTTCTACTGATGCAAGAAGCACTTTAGTAAAACGCGGATCTAATGGAAAAAGAGACATTGTTCTTCCAAGTGTTGTTAAATGTGGGGGATAACCTATTAAAGCCATGATTTGATTATTAGATTATTATAGTAGTAGTATTAATGTGTTAATCTGATTTGAATTATTCAATTTATCTACAACCTTTAACAGCTCCAAGTCTTTCTAAACAAGATATAGCGACATCAATTGCCTCTTTTGGCGGTTTATCCATGAAATCGAACGTTGTAATATCAATCCCAATCGCCAATAGTTGTAAAGCAATCCCAACTAATGAACATCTCTGAATTTCCGGTATAGGCATTTCTCGCATTTGTGCAAATTCTTCTTTTGTATAAGTTCGATAACACTTTCCAGCACATTCACGCCCTGCTCGTCCTGTACGCTGCCATGCTTGTGCTTTAGAAACTTTTTCTACTTTAAGTATATCTAATCCTGTTGTTGGGTGATGTGTCCTAATTTTTACCATACCCGTATCAATAATATATCGAATACCTTAAAAGTATAAGAAATATATTTATTTATTTTATACTCAATATTAATAAATATTTTAATTAACCTGATATGGTGACTGAAGTTTCAGCGACGTTTGTCGATAAAACTAATTTTCGCGTTCCGGTTACTGAACTCTTGAATGCTTCTAATTGTTGATAAGTCGGAAGTGCCGAATAAAGTGGAAATACTTTGAGGTTGGGGTATCCTTTACCATTTAATTCTTTTGCAACTTGTCTTGCTGCAACTGCAGCTGCTTCTATTTCTTCTTGACCAGTTAAAAATATTAGAATGTCTTCACTAAAAAAAAAAAAAAAATAATATTAGTGATAATAACAAGTTATCATAATATTTGAAAAAAATTAATCTTCAACTAATATAATTTAATCGTAATAGTAAATTATTAATTAATACTTTGCTGGTGATTCACGATGAATCTGGAAAGCTGTAACCAATGCCGAAAATGCATACTCATCTTGAGATTTAATTGCATGAAACATTTTTACGGGGTACTGACGGCCTTCAAGATAAATTACTGGAGCTTTATAATATTTTTCAAATTTATCAACGTCCATCGTTGCAGACATAATTATAAGTTTCAAAGGAGGTAAGTCTTTATGTTTTCGAATATTCTGTGCTCGTCTGGCGACCCCAAGAAGTACATCCGTTGAAACTGATCTTTCATGTACTTCATCAAGAATGATAACTGAGTAATCTGATAGATCTTCATCAGTCATTGCTTCTCGGACCATCATACCATCAGTTAAAAATTTAATTCTGGTTTGTGAACTAGTTACATCTTCAAAGCGTACACAGTAGCCAACAAGCTTGCCTATTTCAACAGCTTGCTCTTGAGCAACTCGATGTGCTACACTAACTGCCGCTACTCTACGTGGCTGAGTAATTCCAATACATCCAGATGTACCAACAACATCACTATGCAATATAAGTTGAGGTATCTGCGTTGTCTTTCCACTTCCTGTTTCCCCGATGATAATCACAGTATTATATCTGCGTATTTCTTCCAACAATCTTTGGAAAGAAAAAAAAATTAAGTTTTTATTACATGAAACATCTAAACTTTCCATAAGGAAAATGATATTTAAAAATTCACGTTAAATTTTGATTTGAAAAATATTAAATAAACAAGACACAATAATAAAACTCAATATCAGAAACAAAAAAAAACACAGAGAAGATGATAAAACATAGAGTGATGTAAAGTGTTATCGATTTATTACATCCCGAAAAAATGAATCCCGAGAAAACTTTATTTGTTGGTATTATATGTATGTATATGACATAGTATACGATACGAAGCTTAAATAAAATACTGAATTAAAAAATTCGGATATTAATATTTCCAAAAAAAAAAAAAAAAAAAAAAAAAAAAGTGATGAATGACCTTAACTCATTAAAACTTATGAGTAAAACAAAGTTGATTAAAATTTTGGATATCACTGATGGATTTTAAAGAGAAACTCGATTAAAAATATATTTAACACTGTTAAGAAAAATAATTTATTATAATTTGATTATTTAATCATGTAAATTTGTAATTTTACAGTAAAATGAATATTTTTTTAAGGTGAGTCAGTGCACGGAAAAAAGAAAACAGGAAAAATTAGAACTGATTCCATTTTGAGGCAAATTGGGCAAGTAGTTTATGAGTTATATGAAAAAAACCTCAGAAAAATAATTTTCTTTTTTATTTTTTGTATAACTCGTAAACTACTAGACCGATCGACTTCAAAACCTACTCAAATCTGAGTCGTGATTAGCAACTTCGATTGGCACCAAGCACGTCTAAATCGACTGATTCGTTCCAAAAATATCGGATGACAAAAATTAGTTTACCCATACACACGTGCGCGCACGTGGACGTCCATCTGATAAAAACTCGATTTTCGAAAATCGGACCAAAACCAATAACTTCCCTTTTTTGAAAATTTTCAATTTTCATAACGAAAAGTGAAAAATACAAAAAAAGTTAGAAATACCAAAATTGCACACCTTTTGGTTTTTTAACTTCCCGCTAAAAAAATCGACGATTTTCGAAAAATTCGGTAAGTTATAGTTTTCACCCCGATTTGCGAAAATCGAATTTTCATCAGATGTCGACGTTTTGAGGTCCTAGGAAGCTATTCTGACTATTTTCAGAATGATGTCAGAGTGTATGTAGTAATTAATCGATTTTGATGTTTAAGGCGGCAATCCAAAGAGCTTGTTGGCCAACAACTTTTCTGAAAATTTCAGATCATTTGATCGAGTAAACTCGAAAATATTGGCGAATTACGAAAATAAAATGTTTGTTTAGTTTTTTATTGATTTCTCAGAAGCGACTAATACGATCGACTTCAAAATCTAATCAGCTCTAGAACTTAATAAAACGCGTCGATTGCCGCCTCAACCATAAAAATCGGTTAATTCGTTCGCGAGATATCGTGCACGGAAAAATTGAAGCCCGACTGGTTCGTGTGCAGCACACGACTGAGTCATGTGCAAGAAAAAATAAAGGCAAGCACACGACTGGTTCTGGTGCGCACCCAAACCAGTCGTGTCTAGCACCGTACTCAGTCTGGTGTAGCACCCGAATTGCAGCACCGTAATCAGTCGTGTGCAGAACAATACTGATTCGTGTGTGCACATGAACCAGTCGTGTCTAGCACCGTACTCAGTCTGGTGCTGCTGTTGTTGCCATTCGGGTGGCGCACCAGACTGAGTACGGTGCTAGACACGACTGGTTCGGGTGCAACACCGTACTCAGTGTGGTGCTGCTCATGACTCATTCTGGTGCCATACCGTAACCACTCGTGTTCTACACTCGAACAGTTACTGTTCGAAATTATAGTAATCTACACAGTTACATGATTGACAGTATGATTTTTGCAATTTTCCCCAGCAAAATTTAACACTGCCTTTTAGTAGCGTTCACGATTATATAAAAGAGGTTTTTATGATAGGAATTAGATGAAAAAAATTGACTTAAACTAACTAATTGTAATTTAGATTGTTTGTCATTGAAATTTATTCATAAAATACATAAGATTATACAATTATTATATTATTTCTTTACTATAAAAATAAAAATTTATACCCAACGTTTTGGTATGAAATAATAACCATTACCGATTTGAATAATACGTGTCACCGAACAAAATTCAAGATCTTCCATCGTTAAACAACGCCCAAATGGCGCACTATCAACAGCACTCTCATGGAGTCTAAATGCTTGATAGTGTTCATCGTAATAACAATAGTCAGTTATTTTTTTTGTAATAACATACAATTTATTACTATCAAGTTCTATTATTTTGAACATCAATAATAATTCTGGACCAACATCATCCGGTATCATTAACACAACATTTGTTTTTATCGTACGATTTTTGTAAGTAAGATAATTAATTTCATTAAGAGTATTCTATGGATTGATGGGCAGAAGTGATGCGTACATAAAGAATCCGGGTATATCACGAGCGATTGTAAGAGTTGATTGACCTTTGTCGTAACGAGAATCATTTGAAGAACTCTTGCATCGCAACCGATAACTAAACTGCAGCTGATGTTTAATATATTTGAAATATTAAAAGTATTTTGAAATATTGATTTTCTGCGTTTAAAATTTGTTGACTTTCTTTCACCAAACTCAGTTATAACAGAAACCGTTCGAGTGTAGCACACGAGTGGTTACGGTGTTGCTCCAGAATTAGTCGTGAGCAGCACCAGACTGAGTACGGTGTTGCACCCGAACCAGTCGTGTGCTTGCCCTTATTTTTTCTTGCACACGAACCAGTCGGGTTTCAATTTTTCCGTGTGGGAGAAAGAAATGCTAAAAAATGGTTTTTTTGAAAACAATGGCATACAAAAGTATTTTCGAGCTCGAAGAGCTTGAAAATGTATTCACAATAATGTTGTCGGGCTCAAGGAGCTCGAAAACAGCGGGAAGTTTTGGGGCTGGCCCGCAGGGTCAACTGATAGACCGATTTTTAGTAGATTTCATAAAAATCTAACTATTGTATTTGTCCTCATGATGGAATTTTCGAAAAATTTTGCTACCTCTAAACTCAGCTCGACGAGCTGAGTCAGGAAATACATTTGGTTCAAAAGTTTATATATGTATTTATATATATATATATATATATATATATATATATATATATATTGTAACGGGTTTTTCACCACCGGGGATCTACCGGAGTGAAGTCCGAATACACGTACGATTTTTGGCAACCTTGTTCAAAATTATTAGTTGGGCGCCAGGTGATTTTATAATCACCAAAACAAACAATTATCAAAATATAACTCGGCTCAGGGTGGCGGATCGGGGAAAGGTCAGGCACTTAAGATTACGATAAATAATTAATCAGAATTAACACAAAATAATTAGTCGTATATTAAACAGAAAGTAATTGATCGGTATCACAAAAATAATCGGTTACAAACAAAATAATAATTTGCCGTTGTCGGCTTGACTCGATATAAACAAAATTATCAAAAAAAAGTCGTAGTTGATCGAAAAACACGATTAGTTCATTGCTCGGAGAAAACACAGTCGGTTGACGAAATTAAAATAAAATCATTTTATTTTTCACACAAAATACTTGCCGAATGACGTCAGAGTATTGTAAACGTAAGACTCGACTCGGTACGAATGAGACACGGATAATCCGTAATTCTCAGAATTGCTCGATGAAATAAAATAAAATATAAAATAATATTTTATTTCGGTAACGCGTTCAATTTCACTATCACACCGTTATTACGCGGAATTAATTATTTCATTAATTAATCATTATGGCACTTCACTCGTTTATTAACAAAACAATTTAGTCGTACACTTTGTTCCGATTCACGCCGATGCTTCGGCTTGTTCACTTGTTCACAGGAGTCGGTTATTGTCGGTCGAAGTTATTTTTCGCGATCATTATTCGGATCAAACTCGAATTGATCTTAAATGTCGTTAATCAAATCGTTCAAACGTCGGAATCGAATATTGTTCATTTGGTCGGGTCGAATTGTTCAAATAAAAAAAACGTGGCCGTTCCGTTCGGCGTCTATCCCGGATCTCTCGTTTCAATCCATGCGTTGGATCGTTTGCTCGGTCAAAGTCGGAATTTTTCGTCATAGATGTCACCAAAAGTTGCTCACCGGGTAATGATTTATTATTTCAAATAATTTTTAAACCACGGGTCGATGTCGAATTTTCCTCATGTTACAATATATACAATATAAAGCGCCGTTCTCCAACGATAGCGTCCGCAATTCTACACCGATCTTAATGAAACTCAGTATACTTATTCTATGGACGATTACCTCGGATGAGTTCGAAGATGAGCCAATTCGGCCAAACGGAAAGAGATAGCTTATTTTGGTTTGTTCTATGTGAAAGCTCGTTCGATTGCCTACAGTTTTGACTATACAGCTCATTGATTTGACCATTTTTTCTAATAGATAAATGGTTTTGAACATTTACAAAATATTATAAAATCTAATTTTATGCAGGTTTTCACTTTGATTATAGCCACAATTTTAAACCGAGCGCCTTAAAACTTAGTATACGTATTTTGTGGGTGACTACCTTGTTCGAGTTTGAAAATGAGCTCAATCGGTCGATTAGTTTAGAAGTTATAGCATTTAAAAATTTTCAAAATGTCCAAAATTCATATTTTTACTTATTCTTCCTTCAATATCTTTTGAATGTTATAACTTATCAACTTTAGATCAAATTCATCTGAAAGCTCTTCAAATAAGCTTTAATTTTCATGCCTATATATGTGCCTAGACCAATGAAATTACTTATTTTACCATTCGTTTAATGAAATTTTGCTATTGCATTAGTTCTCCTACTTCTTAGTAAATTCATGGAGCTACTTAAATTAATTTTATTGCAGTGTGACACTTATAAAATCCAAACATCTCAATTCAGTGGGTATATACAATTTTGTTTTATCGACAGTGTATAAATGATATGATACATCAATAACAAGATTAACATTAGTTATGATGATAATATTCTCTATATCTACTCGTCGTTTGATATTCTAATAGGCTTTTTATTTCAAGTATTAGTACTAATTTTAAGTATGACACTTTGATATATCACAATCAAATTTTAATCTTAGATTATTTTATTAGTGGATTTTATTGAAAGCAAATTATTGCCTTTGTCCATATGGTAGAATTTTCGAGGAATAAAACCATAATCTATCATAATTCTTCGAATAGGATCCAAAATACCATTGGTCCGATAGTTTTAATATATGCATAGGTATCTTGAAATAACGTCAAATCAAAACATATAGTGCATTATCATCAAAAATTCTTCTGAAGCTCATTTAGTTAGCTTCAATTTTTGGCATTATACTTATAATTTTTTGATTTTTTTTGTTTTATCATCTTGAGAATTTTCAAGAAAATGTCAAAAAAAATTTTATTTCGTTATTAACTTTTATTAGAAAGGTGAAAATAGTCAAATAATGAGAAATCTACTTTCATTTCGGCTGCCGAATGGCCTTTTTTAACTTCCCGCTAAGAAAATTGTAAATTTTCAAAAATTCGGGAAGTTATTGGTTTCGGTCCGATTTACGAAAATCGAATTTCCATCAGATGTCGACGTTTTGAGGTCCTAGGAAGCTATTCTAACTAATTTCAAGATGATGTCCGAGTGTATGTATGTATGTATGTACGTACGTATGTAAATACCTATATCTTTTGAACGGATGAACTGATTTTGAACTTTGAGGTGTCATTCGACGCGGATTGTCAATATCTTGAAGCTGTGAGAAAATTGAGCTTGATCGGTAGGGCTCGTTCAGAGATATTCCAAAAATAAAATTTTTTCAAAAATGTTTTTTTTTTGGATAACTTTTAATGTGCTCGATGGATTGATTCCAAAATGGACTGGGCTCTAGAGCTTTATAAGCCGCGTCGAATGCCACCTCAACCATCGAAATCGGCTCATTCGTTCAAGAGAAACCGTTGTCGAAAGAATAAAAAAAAAAAATTTTTTTTATTTTTTTTGAAATATCTCAAAATCGACTCGATAAATCGAATTCAAAATTTGATCAGCTCTAGAACTTGATAAAACGCGTCGATTGCCACCTCAACCGTCTCAATCGGTTTATTCGTTTAGGAGATATCGTTGGAGAAAAAATGGTGAAAAACGTGTTTTTTCGAAAACAACAGCATACAAACGTATTTTCGAGCTCGAAAATGTATTCACAAGAATGTTTTCGAGGTTCTTGAGCTCGAAAACAGCGGAAAGTTTTGGGGCTGGCCCGCAGGGTCAACTAACAGACCAATTTTTTTTATTGTCTTTGTATTTTTTATCACAAGAACCCTTATGAAAATTACTATCTGAATCCTTTTAGTTTAATTGTAATTCATTAACGACGTAAAAACGATTATTCGTGAAAAATTTAGCTGCTATTTTTTACTGTTGTTATTGTTTTTTTCATTGTTTCTCTCTATCAACTACTAGTGGCAGCACTAGCGTATCAATATGTTTGAAAAAAAAAGCAACATCTAAGACAAAAGGCGAGATATTTAAAAAAAAATGTTAGTAAAAAAATATTAAACTGAAAATAAGAATTAAAAAATCAAATTGATAATTTGTTAGTTGAATAAAAGTTGATAATAAAAAAAATGCATTAATAATATATAACAAAAGTAATGATTAATAATAAAATGAGCGATTGAGGTGTGCACTTTTGGATTTTCCAACATTTTTAACTTTACAATATCCCAGTTACTCGGTGTTTTTGGTGGGATTTTTCTTTTTTATTGATAATATACAAGAGATGATACTGACTCATCCATGAAGTTTTAAGTACATAGGCTTTCGTATGCTCATTCTCGTTACGATGATTATTTTTTATTGTCCGAAAAAGGCAGTCATTAGCATACTAATAGGATCCTTTTACTACCTTTTTAAAGAGAGCTTACTTCCTTTTACATAAGCACGGCAGAGTAGGATTAATTATCGTTGTAAGCGTATATCACTCAACTGTTATTTAAATTTACAATTTATTAATAATTATAAACGTGTATTATTACTTTTAAGGTGAAATTGTAAAAATTCTCAATGATTTAAAGTTACGAAAAAAAAAAAAAAAAAATAAGGAATTATATAAGTTCGATTGACTTATGAGCAGCAAATTTCCGGCTTGTAAGAAACATTCTTGATAAATATATAGTTTGATGTTTGAATATAGAATCAATTACGATGGCTTTGAAAATATTTCATTTTTTAAAGTCGGCGCGTATTTTTATCGGTAGAAATCACTTACTCTACTGCTGATACGGTAAATTCATAATTAGTATTTATAAATATACTAAAGCTATATTATAATTATATGAAAGAATTGTTATTTCTAACCTTTATTATTATAATAATCTTGTTATTAATCAATAAATTTTTTTGAATAAAAATTTTCTTACCTTTCACGCAGTTTATAAACAGGCAAAGATTTTCGTTGTTGTTGTATATTTATATTAGTTTTATCATTTATAATCTTGTCCTTTTGATTTGTCTCATTTTCTAATACTTTATTACTCGACGTTTCTCCAAAATTTACAATTGTTGGTTTTTTTGGTATAAATTTTGAAAAATTTGCACCATTTATTACACTATATTTTGAATCTGCGTTATCATGGACACCCATGACTTATAAAATAAATTTAATAACAATGAAAAGTTTTTTAAACCTATTTAGAATTTATGTGTACGACGAAACACGTGTTGATTTGATACCCATCAAAGCAACAGCTGTTACATGTTGCACGCGTATGTGTAAAATAAAAACACTTGTTCATACACATTTCGTTTCACTATTTTCCGTAAATGAGAACGAGGCTTAAGGCTAGGCCGTACCTAACGAAATCTCGAATTTAAAATTTCTAATGACGATTTGAATATTTATGGGACTCGAATGATGAAAATCTTCCGAGGAAGTTTGTCTTCTGCTTTTTGTCGGAAGCTAAAAAAATCGTTGTAATGATAATCAATTAATAAATTAATAGAAATCTAAACTTCGAGAATTTGTTGAGTACAGTCCAGCCAAAGTAGCACACGTAGTTTTGTGACATCTATAAGATAGCAGTTTTGAGGCTGTTTTTTGACCTATCGATAAGACACCAAACTGTTGACAAAACAATCAAAAATTTGACACCAAAAAAATATCGGCTTAAAAGATGTTACACAAGTGACGACAAAAAGTAAATTGCAAATAATTGTCAAATAAGTCATCTAAACGATTTTTTAATTGATATTTTTTTTTTAAAAAGGGAAAAAGAAGACAAATTTCTTATGACTCATAGGACTAACATCTGTATGTTTAATTATATAAAAAAAAAACGGCTTTGAGACAAAAAAAAATTAGTTTGTCCTCTTTTAAAAGACATCTTAAAGTTGTCTCTCTATGCTTCTTGGGAACTTTAATAATAATTAAAGATTTAAATTTACATCAGTAAAAAAGTAATACAACAGTTCATTAAAAAATTCATATTTATTAAAAATATATATTAACAGTTTATAAAATCATTGTTGTTGAAACTTCATATAGTTTCGATATAATTGTATATTTATCTTAAGAGTGTGCGAATAGAATTTGAACCGGATCAAATATTATTATTCAATTCAAAATTCAAATCGACAAATTAAAATTTTTCGTAAATTTTTGAATTATTCGTAAGCTTTTTCCTATTATTCAATTCGAACTTCAAGTATTAAATTTGAATCTTATTTCATAAATTATAAAATTTTTGTTACAATAATTTACGAATAATTCGAATAATTTAAATAAGTCCTGGATTCGAATTATTCGCGCACCCATATATTTTACTGGTCTTATATGTATCACAGAGTATTAGTGGGCGACCGGGAAGACACAATGAACATTATTAGTATTTTATACATTTAGTACAAATTGGTATAAAACGAGAGTGTGGTGGTGATATACTATTCATTGGGTGAGTATATCAATCACATTACCGTCTTATATTCGTTCGTACTAGACACATACAATAGTTCTTTTAACAAATGCTCAAAAAATCTCTGTTATGTATATGGGGCATTCCACGCCGAATCAATAACTTTGGACCCGACCCCCTTTGATTTGGCTGAAAATTTTTCTCATTTTCTACCCCATCAAAAACGTTTCTCAGAATTTTTTTCAAATTTTTTTACCCGACTAAAAAAAAGATGAATTTAAAAAAGGCTTTTTTCCACTAAGCTATAAAAATTGAATGAAGTTAAAAAGCTTTTTCAAAAATTGACTAATCAGGACGTTTTTTGTTGATAATTTTCGTTGTTAAATGTACTTTTTTAACAAAAATAGAAAAAAATTTTTCAAAGATGTCTTTTATCTTTTTTCTTACTTTTCCGAAAAAAGTTCTGTCAATTTTTGAAAAAATTATGGCTTACTGGAAAAAAAAGCCTTTTATTTTTTAAATTCATAATTTGTTTCTGGTTAAGTAAAAAAATTTGAAAAAAGTTTTAGAAACGTTGTTGACGGGGTAGAAAATGAGAAAAAATTTTCAGCCAAATCGAAGGGGGTCGAGTTTCGAAGTCATCGATTTGGCATAGAATGCCCCATACATAGAAGTCAGTTTTGTTAAATATTTAACTTAATTTACTTCATGTTTTGTAAAGACTACAAACTGTCAGTTTGAATCATTTATAGAATAACGTTACTTTTCTAAAAAGTGGCATTATTAACCTGCCTCTAAAATATTTTTTAATGAGTTCCTATTTTTAACAATAACTTTTTAGCCCCTGGCTTCACGATCGCTAATTTTTGTCATTTTTGTAATCGCTTGTATTTTAAATATCATTTTTTAGCGTCATCTGTAGATACATTAGAAGATATTTTCCAAGCATATGTAAAAAAAAATACTAAATACATATTTTTTTTATATACAATTAACTAACTATTTTACTAAAATCAGATCATCGGAGTGCACGGTATGCTGTTGCTTTTGCTTGTGTTGGCAGCTGAAAACAATTTTTCAGTTATAATTAATATTATAGTCAACAATGAATTAAATTTAACGTACTATTGGTCCAATACGGGATAAATAACGATTCCTAATAGTAATATCAGATTGTGGCTGTAGTAAGTCATCAGCAGTTAAATCTGATGTTGAACTCGCAGATAATAATTTTTCTCGCTCTACAGTATTTATAGAAGGACGATTTGCTTCGTAAATTTCTCGTTGTTTTGGTGTCATATTCAAATAACCACCAGTTTTCGATGAATCTGATATCCATATCAATGTGCTTGTAATTAATGAAACTATAAAATATTAAAATTATATCATTTAATTTATTTACATTGTGAAAAATTGATATTTTTGATTATATTGTGAACTTACTCCATAGCCAACCAAGGAAAAACATTTCCAACATAAAATATCCACCTTTATCGACAATTATCCCAGCTAAAATAGAAACAACAGCTAATCCCAAATTTTGAACAGCTTGAGCACTGAAAAATTTTTAAAACAAAATTTAGATTACTATTAATAAAATTATAATTATAAATAGTTGATTGAATAAATTAAATCATACATTCCATAGGCCGTTCCCAATTGATATTCCGGAATAACAAGTGCGATAAGTGGCCAGAGACTACTAGCCAACATAGAATAAGATAGTCCCATAGTTATCATACAAATATATGGATCAACATTTGTAAATGCTAATAATCCATGTGCTGTTATCGTTCCAGTAATACTAATAAATACCCAAAGAACATTTTTTCCTGTTTTATCAACTACAAAACCAAACAGTGGTGATGCTATAGCTGAAATAGAATATACTAATGAGTTTACAGTATTGGCAGCTACTGGATCATATTGATACTTTCTCTCAAAGTATACTCTGGAAAAAAAAAAACGTTATCAACATTAATTTGAATAAATAATATTTATCAATTAATTATTCAATATTTGCAATAACATACTTTCCTAATGCAATAAATGGAAATATCGCCACGTAATATGCAATGCAAATAACAACAATAAGCCAAAATATCCCTTTAAAATCTTTAACATCTGTTAATCTTACAACTTCTGGTTCTTCGCCGTGACCTCTACGTAATAATGTTTCTGTACGTTTATCCATAAGTCCAAGTAAACAAGCACAAATCATAGAAAATACACATGTCAAAGATGCAAGAAATAAAACAATACCAATACATTCCGGTCCAGAA
The DNA here is from genome assembly GCF_029852145.1 of Microplitis mediator. NCBI lineage: Eukaryota > Metazoa > Arthropoda > Insecta > Hymenoptera > Braconidae > Microplitis > Microplitis mediator. Next base: position 14,718,998 of record NC_079974.1, read on the forward strand.
TATTCTTTAGCAACATAGTTATATATAGGTTCCATTACTAAAAAGTTAACCGTTGATCCTACACGAGCAAAACTCAATTGTAATCCAAATACCATATTTAACTCTTTCCCTTTAAACCAAAGAACTGCATAACTGTTTTGTGCAACTGCCAAAGATTCAGCACCAATTCTATAATAATTATTTAACATTTAATTTTATGGAAAATATTAGAAATTTTCAAATAATATTTACAAAGTTTGTTGAATAAAATATAAACAAATAATTAAAATAATTTACCCAAAGACAAGTCTACCAAACATCATGAGCCAAAATTTATTAACCATAGCACCTGTTGCAAAAATTATTTGTCCTGCTAACGCTAATCCCATGTATATAACTGTTCCCAATCTTATACCAAATACACTATCGAGAAGAAATCCTCCAATAAAACAAAGAATAACGTTTGGCCACGAATAAATTGAGTATAGTAAAACAAATTTACTAGTTGATAAACCTAAATCACTTTTAAAATTATCTTGTAACGCTCCAGGATTGTCATAACAAAAATATGAACCTGTAATAAAATTTTAAAAATGTGATGAAATAAACTGTGTAAAATTATAATAATTATTATTTATTAAGATAATATCATATAAAAATATGAAATTTACCAAAACCAAGAAGACACATAAGGGCTAGACCGGAAAATCTCCATAGTCGTCCTTTAGGATGACAACAAACCTTCAAAGATTCATCATCATAACTGGATGCACTAAGAGTAGTGTCTGGAGTTTCTATTATTCCGCCTTCCATAATGTACTCGGTTATTTTTGACCTCCTTTATGTTTCTTTGTTGTCTAGCCAACTAACTTTGTTCTTATAAACACGGAGTAAAATACATTAACAACTGTCAAGACATACTAAGTATTAAATTATTTATTTGATATAAATATATAAAACTTCACCGTAATTTAATATATTAGCCGAAATTATATTATTACATTATAAAAAATAAAAAGTTATTTTAAGAGAAAATTATCTGCATTAATTTTTAAAACAAGATAAAGTTTGTCATTAATACTAATATTGGACAATATGACACTTCTTTCATTACATCATTTAATGTATATTGTCATCCCAAATCCCAACAAGAGATTGGACTTCGGGTGTCGTCGGTTTCTATTCCCACTCTGTATGTTTTACGTGTTAAATGTTCTCCCACATTTCTGTACGCATGCGCAGTTCATAAATGTTTGGTAATGGGACAGTTTCCGAGTAGTGTTGCCGAAATCGAAGCAACTATTCGATTTTTCTCAGTCGAATAGAATCGACTGAAGACAATCGTTTCTAAACAAACGATTATTGACATGATCAATTTTTTCGAAAAAAAAAAAACGATTTGTTTCTCTCCCAAGTTTATAGCTGCAGAACCTATAGCTCAATAATCGATCGTGTAAAATCGATTTTATAATTTTTTGTTCAAAATAGAAAAACGAATATGGGTCCAAAATCACAAATTGTGAATTCATGTCTACTATAAAAAAAAATTATATTAATATTTACTTTATTTGACAGTCGATTATTTGCTCACAACTTTAAAGTTGCACAATCGATCACCTAACAATTTATTTTGAAAAATCAATTTCGAAATTTTATTTTAAAGTTAAATATCACCGCGTATAAATGTAAGTTTGTATTTCGAAGTATGAAATTCTCATATGGTCATTTGTATTTAAAATAATAACAAATAAAATACTCTGTTTATGTGTAATAATTTTTTATTTAAACTTTTCAGTAGAAAGCAGTTCAGAAAAAAAAATTTCTCAATAAGTGAAGTATTGTATTTAATTAATATTGCACACCTCAAGCGCGAAAGCGCTAGGGGTGCTTTACTGACGGTTCTTCCTCGTTGACAATTTTTTTTTTTGTGAAAAATCGATTATATCATCGCAACTTTAAAGTTGTAAAATCGTTTTAATAAAAATCGATTATTTTTTAATTTTTCAAATAACGTAAAATTTTGATCTATAAAATTATAAATTGCCTATCTCTGATTAAAAGAAACGATTCAAAACGATTTCCGATGTTTAATGCCCATAAGAAGGGTGATTCAAAAGTGTTCAAAGTATTCAAAAGCATTAAAAAGTATTAAAAAATTTTTTTTTTCTAATCGTTTCAAATCGTTTCTTTTAATAAGGGATCTTAAGTATCGGGTGACAGGAAACGTTCCAAGACCACTCAAACTGTATTTATATTTCTCTGAATACAAAATCAAGATTTATTTATCTATTTATTTAAAGTTTCTTATAATAAAAATATATAATTTAATAAGTATGTGCCACGACGATTTATTATTTAAACTATTGACTAAATATTGATAAGACGCAATAAGTGTTGTAAGATATCAATATATAATTTCAAATGAAATTTAAATGCTCGCCTATTTGTGAATCTCAAGTTCACTAATTGATTAACAGGTGGAGGCACCTGAGGCCATTGAGGACAAAACATAGCCTATTCTAGTAACCTTGGCGATAACTAGCTATGCGTCTCAACCACTCCGCGCCAAACAGTCATTGGTTCAAACTTGTTTTGAGTTTCAATGAGATCATACCTATAGCTAATTTTTCTCACATGTCAACTGTTTCATCAACTCCTAACTTTTTTAAAGTAATTGACATAAACTTTTTGAACCATTCTATAATTCTTACAATTGCTTACGGTTTTTTCACCGTAATCGTTCTAAATAATTTTATAACATAAACATACGGACTCCTTCACAATATGGGTTTACAGTATCTTTATATTACAATAAAAAAACCATACAGTTTACATCGTTCTGTATCAGTTGGCATCATTGTTGTGTCATCGCACCTAGTCATATGTCATATGATTTAATAATACTGCATCCAACTCTGAAATTCTTATCATAACTTCTTGTCGATCTAATATTAAAACATGTTTAGTTCTTTCAAACTATAATTAGCGTATAGAAGTCTAAAATCCAACAATTTTTTACTTTTCATATGATTTGTACAAACCAGTCTTTAGGATAAAGTTTTTGCAACCAAATAGCGAAACCTGGTGGACATCGTGAATATTTTCTTGTAGATTTAATAAATAATACATGAGTAAATAAAAGTATTGGATAAAAAATAATATATGTAAAAAAAAAAAAAAAAAAAAAAACGTTAAATCCATTGAGCAATTTCGAGAGACTTTATCTCTATTACTGATGATATACTAAATCAAGTAGTTGAAAATAAAACCCCACACTCTTATGAATCGAAAAAGTTTAGTCTTCAATCTTAACTTTTTTACTATCCATGCGATAGTTTAATAATTTTTCACCTCTCAGCCACTCCTTGCTCCAATATGTGATTTCTATTTATTTGTGAGAGGTACAATAATTTATAAAATTAAAATGTTTTTATTAACTTTTTAATTATACAGTTGTTTATTCGAAAAAAGTATTTTAATGTGTTTGCTACCAAGCAGTAAACATTGTATCATTTGTATGTTGTAGTTTTTTATAATCGTAATGTACAATTAACTACTGATTATTTTTCTGCCAGTGATATAAACTTTTTTTTTATTTTTAGTGCAAGAAAATAAGAATCCCATTGATTACACCCAATAAAATTAGTTTATATCATGTCGGAAAAATCACGAAAAACTGTTACTCGATTTCATCCAAGTCATGGTGAAAATATAATACTTTGTGATGATAATACAGTAGCCTATCGAAAACAAAGTTTTGCTAATGCAATAACATTTAGTGAAAAACCTTTACTACCCGGTGAAATTTTTCTTTTGGAAATAGAAAAATATGAACGAGGATGGAGTGGTCATATGAGGCTAGGCCTAACCCAAATTGATCCTGTAACAGCTGATAAAAAAGGCTTACCTCAATATGCATTACCCAATTTAGTAAATATGGGCTCTAGTTGGGTATTCGCAATAACTCAAAGTCATAATATTTATTTTAGTGTCAGTGAAGGTAGAGACTATAATGATAGATAATATTAAAAACATTAATTCTATAGTTATATATATATATATATATATATATATATATATATATATATATATATATATATATATATATATATATATATATATATATAATAATTTAAAAAATATCAATGTTTTTTTAATATTAATATAATTATAGAAAGATAGTTATAAATATTATTCAACTTTTTTCTTTTTAAAGGTGATACAAATCCTCATCATGAAAAGAAATTAATTACTGATGGCATTACTGTACAGACTTCACGTGGAATCATTCCTTATACGGCGTTAAAACCAAACACAGTTGGTTCATGTCAAAATCTTTTGCCGACAGAAACTGGTAGTCGTATTGGTGTTATGTATGTACCACAACGAGGTACTGATTTAGCAGAAATGCATTTTATTATTAATGGAGTGGATCAAGGTGTATGTGGAAAAGACATTCCTTATAAAGAAAAACCAATACATGCAGTTGTTGATGTTTATGGTACAACAAAGCAAGTCAGAATTATTCAACTCTATGCTGGTACTAAAATTTTTTTTGATATTAATTGTGATTATAATTATTTTTATATTTATTAATTTACTATATTTTAATTTCAGTTTCTACGTTACAAAGTGCTTGTCGGGACGCTATTTTACAATATACAAAAGAAAACGCGGTCAATTTGTTACCATTACCACAAATGCTTAAAGACTTTTTACTTTATCAATGATAATAATTTAGAAACGAAAGTTATTGTAATAGTTATTTTTCTTTTTTATAATAAGTTAAGATATTTTGATTTAATGATAAAATCAGGCAGGTCCTTTTATCATTATTAGTCTTTTCTTGACTTCAATCATTTATTGTAAATTATTATATTCTACATTTGAGATTTTACAAAGAAAAAATCTATATGTCATTACCATATATAATTGAATGAAAATAATACATTTTATTATTCATCGATATTCCACGAGCAACTATAACATTTTTTAAGTCTTTTTTATCAGTGTAGTATTATCATAACCATATAAAAAAAAAATATGCCACTTGGCAGTCAGAATCGAAAGTAGATTTTTCAAAAACAATTTTAAACCTTCATAAAATCGGCAAAAGATATAAAATAAAAATAAAAAAAAAAAATTAAACTGAAACTTATTCCATCAGTTTCTACGTACCTTGTTCAGAATCTAAGTAATTTCATAAAAAAATTGTAAGAAAGTGAACCCATGGAGATAGAACTTTTTGTTATGTTGAAATTTTTAAATGACTACCATATTTCTACTAATTGAGCGATTCAATTTATCTTTGAACTTAATAAAGGTAATCGCCAAAAGAATAACTAGACCAATTTTTATTGTGATCCTTTCAGAATTGTGATCGCGATATATATATATATATATTTTTTTTTTTTTTTCAATTAATGGTATTTTTTTAACATACTCGACTGATTAAAATATATTTATATAAAAGTTGCACCATGAGGACAAATAGGTACAGGGAAAAATTTGAATAGTTGCTGTAACTAATAGTTGAGTTTAACTGTTGAATTGAGATGTGTGCCTGTCTAACTTCCTCAGCTAAATGCTTTAGTTGAAGAGTTTTAGTTACTGAAACTCAAAATTTCTCTAAGTGCAATAGTTATTTTCATGAAATCTACCTAAAAAATTGAATAAAAATCAAAAAATAGTGAATTTGGTTGTGGAATGTCGATAAACAAAATGATTTCTATACTAACCGTAGATGAAAAGAATCTAAAAAAAAAAAAAAAAACAAAATTATTAATATTTAAAAATATTTACGTGAACATCTGAATGAACTTGAATCTCATAATTAAAATTTTATGAATTTTTTATTTTTTTTTATTTTAGTATACTTTATAGAATACTTTAGTTATAAATTAAAATATTTAAGAAGTAATTGTAATCACAAAGTGAAATGACTTCAAATTATTGTTGAATTCAATAGATTTATATTTTAATTACCATTAAAATCCATCATTCATAATTATTCCAGTTTTTTATTTTATTTCTTTTTAATAAAGAATAAAATTTAATAAATGAACATAAATTGACAACATTACTTACATTATGTTATTTTATAATAACTATTAATTTTATAATTAGGAATCATGAATAAATACCGCAAACATAATAATATAAATAAAAATAAAACAAAATAGTGTTATCCAGCCTAAAAAAATAATAACGTCATTCCAATTAGATTTTTTTGAAATCTCAGAATCAATAAGATCACTACTATCATCGCCATCTTCTACAATTCTAGCTGATGCCTTCAGATCAAAAATAAGTGGCAACAGGACCTGACCATATTTATTTACAAAAATTTTTGATATCGTAGAAGAAATCCATAAAGGTGGAGAAGTTTTCAATACAATGAGCTTTCGTAAAAAACATGTTAAAATTAGAGCAACCGTCGCTAAAATCATTGAGTTATGATAAAACATTACTGTAATAAAGAAAAATACATTTATTTTTAAGTAAAGTTATTTTTGAAAATATAAAATTATTGAAAATATATTTACATATGTTAGGAACTATTGCAGATGATAGTTGCCAATGGAGATGACTCAAACATATAAAATGTACTATAAAATTAACAAAAGCAATTATAAGACGTTCATTTGATGCTGGATCAAGCCATGTAGTTGTCAATGTCATCGTTACTACAACTGAAAGTAAAAAAAAAATCAGAAAAACCGTTGTCTCTGTGGGTCAACCCCGAAATTTCTTATTATCTTGGAGCTCAATAAGCTTAATTCCCTCGCGGAATTGCCATAACGGTATTTCTACGGTATTTTCCGAGTATTTTTTGGGTATAAGTATTATTACGGTATACCTTAGGTATAAATGCGGTATGTTTGTGAAATTTTATTACCGTATTAATACCGTAAATATATTGTGTTGATACCAAATTTATATAGGGACTGTACCGTATTTATACTGTGTTTATATCGTATTTACGCTCTCGCTATACTGTATTTGTACAATGATTATACTCCATTTATATGGTTTTTATGCTGTACTTAAACGTCGGTTATACCGTATTTATACGGTTGTTATACCTCATTTAAACAGTGGTTACACGGTATTCATATAATGTTCGCACCGTATTTAAACGGTATTTATGCGGTATAAATATGGTGGTTATGCCGCATTTATACAGTGATTATGCCGTCTCACTCTTACAGGCTGAAAAATACTTTTCATATCTTTCAGTTTTATTAACAAACAATCTTCAGATTCTATAACAGATACAATATGTTTTACTACTACTTGCATTCTTAAATGGCTCATCTCTTCACTATGTTCTGCTTTAAATTTTTCAATAAAAAAGTACAGCTGTAAAAATGAACTAGTTCATTTTTACGTTCACAAAAAAATTTTTTCAAAAAAATTTCTCTCATTAACAAATAAAAACTCTTGAAACTAGTAAAAATTTTTCAATTTAAACATAAAAATATGTTTACTTGAGGAAAAAAAATTTTGATTCAAGATTAAAATTTCAAGATAATTATTTACTTGGTGCAAGAAAATTTTACTTTTCCGAATCGTTAAAACAAAATTTCTTGAATCAGGAATTGTTTTCTTGATTCGAGTTAATTGTTTTTTCTATGTAGTAATGATTCGCAAGAACATCAGATAATTTTGAAATACATTTAGGATCAATATTAATAACTAGGATTATTTTATGATTAAAAATTACATTCTTCAATTGAAACATGTCTAAACACTGCAGTGTTTATGTCGTATGGGTATTTTGACATAAAAGTCTTTTTTTAGCTCATCAAGTTCTTTATTTGTACATTATAAAAACCTTCACGCGTCTTTTAAATTTTAGTTTCTCTACACAGAAAATACAGTTAACTTGAACTAAGAAAAATATTCTTGATACAAGAAAATTTTTTTTAAAGATTCGGAAAATAAAAATTTTTTTACATCAAATAAATAATTATTTTGAAATCTTTACTTTGAATCAAAATTTTTTTTCCTCAAGTTAACAAATTTTTATGCTTTAGTCGAAAAATTTTTAATTGCTTTAAAAGTTTTTATTTCTCAAAATAAGAGATATTTTATTGAAGAAAGCCGTGCCAGGTTATTGTAGCAATATTGCATTTTTTTGTTTGAAAAAAATAAAATTTCTTGGAATAATTACTATTTGTTTAACAAAAGAATTTTCGTATGCTCCAACCAAAAAAAAAAAAAAGTTACTCAAACCGAGAGAAAAATTTCTTGGGAGAAAAGATATATATGGAAGAGAGGGAAGTCACTGGTGCTAGGCAGCAGCAGCGAGAATAGTTCGGTGCGCGCCACTAGGAAGCGCCTACGATTTGTAGTGTCCCTGGTAAGAAACTTATTTCAGAAGTCTTATATTCCGAAATTGTGACCATTCTGGCGCGGGTACTCCTCCGTTAATTGATAGAGTGATAAGTACCTTTTTTGATGGTAATATAGTACAACCTATATTACATAATGACAAAAATATTTATTATCAATGTTTCTATAAATAATTTATCTCTGAATTTGAACTTGAGCTTTAACAAAAATATTTTAATCAAAAGTCTATAGAATCTCTACTATATGATTAAAAATATACGAGTGACATAATACATTGTAAAGCAATATAAATAATTATATAGAGCCATTTATCATTAATAATTATATATAGTTTTCTTTACCTTGTACTGGATAAATTCCGTATAAACACCTCATTAAATCAGTAGAATTGTTGTGTGAACTCGGTAGAAATGCCGTATAAATTCAGTAGAAATGCCGTATTATTGCGCTAACAATGTCATATTGTTACGGTAGAAATTTCGTATTAATATCATATACATTAAGTATTAATCTTATAGAAATGCCGTATTAATACAGTAGAAGTACCGTATTATTACGGTAGAAATAACGTATTAATACGGTAGAAATGCCGTATAAGCTTCGTATAAACGCAGTATAAGCTCTGTAGGAATACCGTAATTAAATTTCACAAACATACCGTATAAATACGGTAAAACTACTTGTTATCGACTACGTGTATGCTCTTTTAATACAGTGTTCAAACCGTATCATGAAAACCGCGAGGGATATTCTATTATACAATATATATTTGTAAACTTCAATCCCGAAAACAGTTTTTTGAAAAGATCTAAAAAAATCAAGTAATAAGTAATCAAATTTTCGTTCTAGATTATTTTCAAACAAATAAACCGGTTTAGTATGTTTAACCGGACTAGAAATAATTAAAAAAAAAAAAAAAAAAAAACGTAAAAGAATAGTTATTTTAAAAATTTTTTATTGACAATGTCTCAAACTTATAAATTGATAAAAATGATTCTTGCAAAAATCAAAAGTGGTTATTAGGTCAAAAAACCATTTGGACAAGTTAACCGATTTAGATAAATCTTGGAATATTCAACGTAGTTTTTTAAGCTTTGAAGCTAATGAAAGTTTATAATTGATGAGTCAAATAGTTATAAAGAAATTTTATTTTTTACTTTACATTTTTAAAAGAACTATGAATCTACAAAATTTAGTGAATCTTAAATTGTCATGCAACATTGATTTTGATGAGCTTCCAAATGCCACAAGTCCGATCTTAACCGGTTAATTTGTTCTAGAGATATAAAATAATTAATCACACACACACCCATACTATCAACCATTATCCTGAAAATAATCAAAATAGTTTTTTAGGACTTCAAAAAATCGACACCAATTAAGAACTCCATTTTAAAAAATCAATAACTTTCCTTCCTTATATAATTTTAAATTCTTATATGGAAAAATTAAAAAAATTAGTAATTTTTTCATTAATTAAAAAATAGGAAACTTACCTATTAGTGGTGAGACAAAAATTCGCCAAAGGACACTATTTTCACGTTCTACGAGAAAATCGATGCTAACAGCCGAAAACTCTAACTGTGATATGTATTTAGACTTTTTTTGGACTTGTACAATATCATAATGATCAAGTTTCCATTCTGCATTTGGTATAAAATGAATCATTTGAAGTTGAAAACTGTCTGCACTTATTTCTACTTCATCTTTATTATGTGACCAAGATGAATACTGGAAACTACAATATTTTTTATCAAATGGCCAATGTTTTGGATCTATTTTGCACCTAGTCGAGTAGCAAACTGCTGGAACACACACGACTTCTCCGGAAGAAGAAAGAACACAATTTGTATAGGCAATTCCAACTTCTTGATCTCCGATGCCTCTAATTTAACAAGATTAATTACACTGAGAAAAATGATTCATCAATGCCACTAAATACAATAACTGAAGAGACATGAATTTATTGAATTAAATAAACATTTTTTGATTCAAATTTATATATATATATATATTAGGGTGATTCATTTTAGACCAACATTTTTTTTTTTCAAGTCCCACTCAAACATCTTGTAGCATATGAAAAATCAAAAATTCTCAGCAAATTTGAGCTCTTAATTTCAATTTTTAGAGGTCTCTCAACGAATTTTTAGTTTTTCCATTTAAATAACACGGGAAAACTTTTTTGTTTAATTTTTTGCTTCCGCATCTCATCAAAAAATTTTTTTTTTTAAATATCATGCTGACGTTCTTATAGTAGACTAAATGCTCTGCAAAAAAGTTCATTGAGTCGAGTCTGTAAGTGCAATATCTCCATTATAATTCCCGTTACAAATTGTGATTTTTGTGGGAATTCGATTTTAATGCACTTAGAAACGAAACTATTGGTGATAGACAAAAAGTTTAAATGGCAATTTCGTAGGTTATTCAATACTCTAAAATAATGCCTCCATGAATATCTCTGTACCACCAATAGTTTAGCCTCCAGACGCTCTCAAAGTCCAATTTTTTTTAAAAATATGCTTTTAATGCACTTAGAAACGAAACTAATGGTGATAGACAAAAAGTTTAAATGGCAATTTTGTAGGTTATTCAATACTCTAAAATAATGCCCCCATGAATATCTCTGTACCATCAATAGTTTAGCCTTTAGACGCTCTCAAAGTCCAATTTTTTTCAAAAATATGCTTTTAATGCACTTAAAAACGAAACTAATGGTGATAGACAAAAAGTTTAAATGAAAATTTTGTAGGTTATTTAATACTCTAAAATAATGCCCCCAAAAATATCTCTGTACCACCAATAGTTTAGCCTCCAGACGCTTCAAGGTCTAATTTTTTTCAAAAATATGTTTTTAACACACTTAGAAACGAAACTAATGGTAATAGACAACAAGTTTAAATGACAATTTTGTCGGTTATTCAATACTCTAAAATAATGCCATTATGACTTTCTCTGTTCCAGCAATAGTTTAGCTTCCAGACGCTCTTAAACTTAAAATTCTCTTGGAATATATTGCGCAAAACAAAATTTTTTCGCAAGTATAATAATTACTTAAATTATTTAAAAGTATACTATAATAATAAACAAAAATATTTTATTTTGGTTTGGAAAAAAATAATTAGAATTTTCGATTATTTTCCGATTGAATCCGATTGAAATATTTCAATCAGTTTTAATCGGATTCATTCGGAAAATAATAATTTATCTCTCGATTTTTTTCCGATTGACTCTGATTGAATCTGATTCAAATAGTTCAATCAGAAAATAAAAAAAAATTTTTCCGATTGAATCCGATTGAGTCCGATTGAAAGTCAATCGGAGACCCCGAACGCTCCCGAAGATTTCTGATTGAAAATTCGTTTCCGATTGAAACTGATAGAATTCTGATTGTGTTTCAATCAGATTCAATCGGAGTTTTTAATCAGGTAATTGCTCATAAGTTAAAATAATAAGTGACTCTAAACAGAAGTTTGATATTTTCTGTACACATTCACCAAAATAAAATACTTTTGTTTATTATTATAGTATATTTTTAAATAATTAAAGTAATTATTATAAATTATTATTATATATCGAAAAATTTTGTTTTGCGCAATATATTCCGAGAGAATTTTAAGTTTAAGAGCGTCTGGAAGCTAAACTATTGATGGTACAGAGATAGTCATAATGACATTATTTTAGAGTATTGAATAACCGACAAAATTGTCATTTAAACTTTTTGTCTATTACCATTAGTTTCGTTTCTAAGTGCGTTAAAAGCATATTTTTGAAAAATATTGGACCTTGAAGCGTCTGGAGGCTAAACGATTAGTGGTACCGAGATATTAATAATGGCATTATTTTAGAGTATTAAATAACCTACAAAATTTTCATTTAAACTTTTTGTCTATCACCATTAGTTTCGTTTTTAAGTGCATTAAAAGCATATTTTTGAAAAAAATTGGACTTTGAGAGCGTCTGGAGGCTAAACTATTGGTGGTACAGAGATATTCATGGGGGCATTATTTTAGAGTATTGAATAACCTACAAAATTGCCATTTAAACTTTTCGTCTATCACCATTAGTTTCGTTTCTAAGTGCATTAAAAGCATATTTTTAAAAAAAATTGGACTTTGAGAGCGTCTGGAGGCTAAACTATTGGTGGTACAGAGATATTCATGGAGGCATTATTTTAGAGTATTGAATAACCTACGAAATTGCCATTTAATCTTTTTGTCTATCACCAATAGTTTCGTTTCTAAGTGCATTAAAATCGAATTCCCACAAAAATCACAATTTGTAACGGGAATTATAATGGAGATATTGCACTTACAGACTCGACTCAATGAACTTTTTTGCAGAGCTTTTAGTCTACTATAAGAACGTCAGCATGATATTTCATAAAAAAAATTTCTTGATGAGATGCGGAAGCAAAAAATTAAAAAAAAAAGTTTTCCCGTGTTATTTAAATGGAAAAACTAAAAATTCGTTGAGAGACCTCTAAAAATTGAAATTAAGAGCTCAAATTTTGTGAGAATTTTTCATTTTTCATGTGCTACAAGATTTTTGAGTGGGACTTGAAAAAAAAAAATGTTGGTCTAAAATGAATCACCCTAATATATATACATACACTTATCTAAAAAATTAAAGGAACAAGAAAATTTTATAAATTTTTTAGTGATTTTTGGAAGGCTGTATTTTTTGGATAAGTGTATATATAATTTAGGGTGCGTCATTTTGGAGCAACATTTTTTTTTTTTTTTAAGTGCATGTGGAAAAAATCATAGTTACACACAGAAAAAAAATTTTCGCGCAAGAAAAAAAATTCTATGTCGATTACAGAGCTAGCTCATTGAAAAATTCGATTTTCCCATTTAAATAACACGGGAAAAATTTTTTTTTTTAGCTTTAAGTATTTTTAACTCTTTAACAAATCAATTGATCGAATAGACTAATACATAATTTGTAGGAAATTGAACGCTCTACAAAACAGGTCTCTTATCTTTTTTCGATAAGTCCATCTGTTAAAAAGTTATTGGAGTTCGAAGTAAAGTTGCAGATCTTTTTACTTTTCCGGCGAAACTATCAGACTTATCACAAAATGTTGTAGGATCTTTTTTGTTGCCAATTTTATTCTCTACAAATTATTGTTAGTAAAGTTTTTTCAAATTCCGCATTGTTTTCTAGTTATTTCCATTTTAATGTCGAGCTCTTGAAATCGATCAGAACCACTTTTTTAAGAGCTTGAAATTAAAATGAAAATAAATAGAAAACAATGCGGACTTTGAAAAAAATTTACTGATAATAATTTGTAGAAAATAAAATTGTCAACAAAAAAGATCCTACAACATTTTGTGATAAGTCTAATAGTTTCGCCGGAAAAGTAAAAAGATCTGCAACTTTACTTCGAGCTCCAATAACTTTTTAACAGATGGACTTATCGAAAAAAGATAAGAGACCTTTTTTGTAGAGCGTTCAATTTCCTACAAATTATGTATTAGTCTATTCGATCAATTGATTTGTTAAAGAGTTAAAAATACTTAAAGCTAAAAAAAAAAATTTTTCCCGTGTTATTTAAATGGGAAAATCGAATTTTTTAATGAGCTAGCTCTGTAATCGACATAGAATTTTTTTATCAGAACTGATCATATATAGACTTATGAATGATTATATATGGGCTTATAACAGCCAGGTATGATCAGATCTAATGATGTATGGGGTCATATATAATTATATATGACCCCATATATAATCATGCATGATTATATATAACTTCATATATGATTATACATAATCATATATGATCATATATATGAACATATATATGATCAGACAAAATCTTTTTTCATCGGGTGGTTTAGACTTGGTCGTCTAACTTAGTCACGATTTAAGACGACCAAGTCTAAGCCAAGTTTTATTTTTGACCAGGGGTACCCGTCATAAGCCCAGCCTAGGGGACGCAGGAGAAATTTTTCGTGGAATTTGAGCATCCCCACTCCCGCGCGGTTAGATTTGTCGCTCGACGTCCCGTATAAGCCTGCTTCATTTCTTTGTGTTGTCTTAACGTTGTCAAACGTTTTTGTAACTTTTTGTAACATAAACTACAGTTAAAGCTGGTGTGGAGAAACGCTAAAAGACTGTCAACTTAGATATGATAGATTTGGCTACTAATACTTATCCCTGATTAAACAAAAGTATTTGACAGGATTAAAAAAATTTATATCCTTATGAATGCTATCGAATCCCGAAAATATGATTCAGAAGGATTTAACATGATTCAAATTTTTTAATTCTGTTAAATACTATTTAATCCTAAAAACATGATTTAACAGGATTTGAAATGATTTAAACTGTTAAATACTTTCAAATACTTTTTAATCCTAAAAAAATTATTTCAGGATTAAAAAGTATTCGGTAGCATTAGAAATTTTAAATGCTAGTTGAATCCTTTCATATCCTAAAAAGATAATGAAATAAAAACATTATTTCAGGATTAAAAAGTATTCAATAGCAGTAGAAATTTCAAATACTAGTTAAATTCATTTAAATCCTAAAAAGATAACGAAATGTAAAAATTATTTCAGGATTAAAAAGTATTCGGTAGCATAAGAAATTTTAAATACTGGTTCAATCCTTCTATATCCTAAAAAGGTTATGAAATAAAAACATTATTTCAGGATTAAAAAGTATTTGGTAGCATTAGAAATTTCAAACACTAGTTAAATCCTTCTATATCCTAAAAAGATAATTAAATAAAAAAATTATTTAAGGATTACTAAGTATTCGGTAGCATTAGAAATTTCAAATACTGATTAAATTCGTTTATATCCTAAAAAGATAACGGAATGAAAACATTATTTCAAGATTAAAAAGTATTCAATAGCATTAAGAATTTCAAATACTGGTTAAATCCGTTTATATCCTAAAAAGGTAATGAAATAAAAAAATTATTTCAGGATTAAAAAGTATTCGGTAGCATTAGAAATTTTAAATGCTAGTTGAATCCTTTTATATCCTAAAAAGATAACGAAATAAAAACATTATTTCAGGATTAAAAAGTATTCGGTAGCATAAGAAATTTTAAATACTGGTGAAATCCTTCTATATCCTAAAAAGGTTATGAAATAAAAAAATTATTTCAGGATTAAAAAGTATTCGGTAGCATTATAAATTTCAAATGCTTGTTGAGTCCTTTTATATCCTAAACAGATATTGAAATAAGAACTTTATTTCAGGATTAAAAAGTATTCGATAGCATTAAAAATTTTAAATACTGGTTGAATCCTTTTATATCCTAAAAAGATAACGAAATAAAAACATTATTTCAGGATTAAAAAGTATTCGGTAGCATAAGAAATTTTAAATGCTAGTTAAATCCTTTCAAATCCTTCTATTCCTTTCGATCATTTTAGTATTAAAAAGTATTTAATATGATTAATCGTGAATTTTGAAAAAGGATTTACAGTATTTAGCAGGATTTGAAAGTACCCGAGTCAAAATTAAAACACTAATTCGAGCCTCAAAAACCTCATTTCTTTTGATGTTGTACCTACCGCTGAATGTGAAATACTATTTTGACCCTCACTATACTCAAAATAGGGTATGGAGGCCGAAATTCGTGTTTTAGAATAATATTTTCAACCTCCAAAACCTAAGATCGCTTTAAAACCCTATTTTTCGGTACTTCAGCCTACTAAGAGTATAAGTAGGTTAATTTTACGATTTCATGGAACATAGAATTTCGTCAATCTACAATTGTTGATCAACAATGTAAGGAAAAACATATAAAAAATATGTTTTTTACATAAACTTTTTATATTTCTTTTTCTATGTTGTTGATTAACAGAAAAACATATTTTTATATAATTTTTTGATATTTTGATAATTATATTTTTTATAAATTTAAAATATATTACGAATATATTTTTTTATCTCATCATACCTATATTTTTGTTATATTTACAAATATATTTTTATACATGTATTTTTTATATATTCTAAGATATATTTTTAATACATTTTTGAATATGAAAAATATATTTTTTCTATAAATTTTTTTCATGGGGGTACATGGCCATCTATAGAGCCTATATATTTTTTAAATAATTTTATACATAACTATATAACCAAAATTACACATATCACAATTACTTACACGCAGGATTATATAGCACACGAAAAAAAAATAAGAAATTTTCAAAAGTGAGTTATTCTTACAATCTCATATAGCACAAGTAAACTTAGCAGTCACTGTCGGTAGCGTAGCCTAGTCGTTAAAGCGTCGGTCTTTCGTTCGTTAGGTCCCGGGTTCGAATCCCACTGAATCGTGTGCGTTCGGTTGATATTTATAGCGTTTTTTCCCTAAATTAAAAATTTCTACTCGGTTAGAAATTAATATGATCGAAAATCTGATGCATCATCAAAAAAAAAAAAAAAAATACAGAAATGGCTCAATTTTCGCGTCTTCTCTTTCTAAAGTAATTTGATAATTTTAGTTATATTTTGTTCAAATTTCTGAAAATTATAATTAATAAATAAAAAAATAATTTAAAAATTTTAAATTTTTCCCCCTCCCGGCAGCCATTTTGATTTCCATTCCTTCTCCTTTCCCTTCTTTCCCCGCACCTGATTCAAATTGTAGGCTTTGGAGGGTCATTTTAGGGTTCTGTAATACTAATTTCAGCCTAAGCTTGGTAAAAGCGGACAAAAATACCAAGTTTAGGCTGAAATTAAGGTTTCGTTGTACAGCTTGGGCTTATCTAAAAAACTAATTTCAGCCTCCTTACCCTCGAGTAGAATTTGGAGGCTGAATCTAGTTTTTTAATTTTGACTCGGGTATTAAAATTTTAATCCTTTTTAATCCTGTCAAATACATTTTTTTAATCAGGGATGATAATAATCATGAAAATCCTAATGTTAAAACTCTATTAGATTTTTCAGTTGTAAGAGATGCTCTGCATGTCATGTATGACTATAATCATAATGAATGAATTATATTTTATTTAATCTTAATTTAATGAGTCGGTGCAAAATAAAAATAGAAAATTCTCCGTGTTAACTTGTTTGTTTTTTTATATTCTTAATCAATAATAATTATAATAATGATAAAAAATTTCATCTGATTGCATAATCTTACGGATTATTGTTAGTTTGCTTATTTATATCTATAAAAAGACAGTTGCTTTTCAATACTTTTAACGGAGGCTAATACTTTAAGGGTAGTCTGGCACAAAACGAGAAAGAGTGGTTAAGTGGGGGAAGCTGTTTCGTCTCAGTTACAGCTGATTGAGGGGAAGAGGCTTATTAGGGGGACGCTTATGACGGGTACTCGACTGTAACTAAAGAGCTTTTGGAAATTTAGAAAATTTTATTGGAAATAAGTTGTAGGAATTGAAATGATCTACAATAAAAGCACTATAACATTTTAAGATAAGTCTGCAAGTTTCGCCGAAAAAGTCAAGTACCCTTGTAGGAAAAAAAATATTGACAACGGGGCCAGTCTTGGCACAATACTGGGCTACCGAGGCTCGGCCTCCCAAGGTTGGTCCGAGATCCGACCAACGTTCAAGTGACGAGTCTTGGTTTGCCAGTCTTGGGACAAGGTTCAGCCAATACTCAAGTGACAAGCCTTGGTTTGCCAGTCTTGGGCCAAAATTCAGCCAATACTCAAGTGACAAGCCTCGGTTTGCCAGTCTTGAAACAAGGTTCAGCCAATGCTCCAGTGACAAGCCTTGGTTTGCCAGTCTTGGGACAAGGTTCAGCCAATGCTCAAGTGACAAGCCTTGGTTTGCCAGTCTTGGGACAAGGTTCAGCCATTATACAAGTGACAAGCCTTGGTTTACGAGTCTAAATAACAAATGGTACCTAAAAACCCCTGCCTTCTGTAAATAGCGTAACAGCCTAGTGGATAAGACGCTTGCCTAGCAGTCATGAAGGACCAGGTTCGAGACCCAGCAAATGCAAAAAAAAAATTAGTTTCATCGATCCACCTGATTTCTCTGTGTACAAATTTATTTCCATATGTTACCATCACGCACATGTCTACTAATATTTTTTTTTTTTAATTTATTTTTAATAAGCATAGGTGCTTATTTAGCAACAGTCTTGGCGCAATACTGGCTCTCGATATTGGGCCAATACTTGGATGAAATCTTGGCACAATACTGGCATTGGTTATTGGGCCAATACTAACATGCAGTCTTGGCACAACACTGTCATTCAAGCTTGGCTGGGTGTTATCATTTCGATGCTTAGACAGACTTGGGCCAAGCTTGGATTTCAAGCTTTCCCCAAAGTTAATAAGTCTTGCGCCAAGCCTCGGCCAGGCTTGGGCCTATTGTTTCTTCCTATAAGGGTAATACTAAAATTTACTATGAATCCAGCTTTGACCACGAATAACTTTTGAAAAATTAAATTTATCAAAAAATGATAGATGACCTTTTTTGTAGAGCGTTCAATTTTCAAGGAAAATGTTCATTGACTTTTCCGATACATTGATTCGTTAGTGAGTGATAAGATTTCAAGCTTTAAAAAAAATTTTTCCGATGTTATTTGAATGGGAAATCGAAAATTGCGATGAGGCAGTGTTAAAATTAATATTAAGAGCTCAAACTTTAACAGTATTTTTTTTCCGTCATCTCAAACAATATTTTCCGTATAATTTAAAAAAAAAATAGTCAATTTTTTTGAATCAGTCTAATATATATATTTATATGTAATATGTATATTTAATTTGACTAAATCTTATAAATCAGATAAGATTGTTTACTTGATTAAATAAAATATTTAACTGTCACTATTTAATATCTATAATAATAAATATATTTTATTGTAATTGCAAATTATTTTTCTTAGTGTATTATCAATAATTGCCAAAACATTGCAATATAAAATTTAAAAAGTAAATAGTCTAACAATAAAATGATTTTTGTAATTTCAAATAATATTTTTTTTTTAATTTACATGAACACTAAACATTATAAATAAAAAAATTTTTTTAAATAAATAAATTGAAATAAAAAATTCTTACGAATTAACAACAGTGATGTCGGGTGTCCAAAGTTCATAACTTGGAATATACAAGTCATCAATTCCATCAAATTCTTCTGGTTTCCATTGCAAATTAATATCTTTCCACACCTATTAGAATTTAAATCGGCATATAAATAATGCTAAAATAACCATTTGCTTAAATTTTATTAGTTTCATAAATATATAATAGTAATCAAGTTGAAAAAATTATTATTTTGTTTTTAAATTTTTTTAATTTTTAGAATACAAATTTTAAATTGAGTATTTTTATGTTATGTTGTATACTCACCATATACATCCAGCAATGTAATTTCATAACATTTGAAGAGTCATCCTAATATTTAAATTATAGATTGAAGTTGAAAATGATGTATTTCATGAAAAATAAAATTAATAACTACAGATACTCACAAATTCAATTAGTTTTGGAATCACTATTATTTTAATAGACGTTTTATTTTTTGATAAGTTATTTGTGGGACGAACGTTTGAATCATAATTACAAAAAAGATGTCTTTTAAGACGCATATGAGGTGATTTTTCTTCAATTAAATTACAAACATCTTCTTTACCATAAATTATATTTATAAAATAATAGTTTAAAATTGTATAAATAAAAATATATTTAACTAATGACATGATGTGACTGCTAAGTTAAGTATAGAATTTCTAAATATTCATGTAAAATCAGTAAAATTTTATCGAACGCCCTATGAAATTTGAAACTTTTGATATATATATATATATATATATATATATATATATATATATATATATGTGTGTGTGTATGTTAAAGCGAAAGAGAAAAAGAGAGTATTTAATTGATAATTTTATTTATGTCGAGGCACTAGCCAAGTGACAATAATATTTGTAAAATACGAAAATACATCATAATATAAAGTAAAAAACAAAATACAGAATAGTTCAAAGACATTTTTATCAATATTCGTAAAACACTCATTTACTTATCTAGTTATTGAAAAAATATCTGAATGCATACTTAAATATACTATATATTATTTTCTTTATTTAACAAAACAGAATAAACATTTTATATTACACTAATGGAAAAAATTAAAGGATCAAAAAAAAAATCCAAATTTTTGGGCGATTTTCAACAGGCCCTAACTTTGAGAGAAATGATCGTACACGAAATAAAAAAAATGAAATTGTAGCTCCAAGTGTCTACTTTTTGGATTAGAACTTTAAAATTTTTTAGCGTCAGCGATGTTTGAGTAATCTTAGAAAAACCAGCGACAAAAAAATTTTCAAATTTTTTTAATTTTTTTTTTTTTGGGTCTTCGGGCGTGGAAAAATTTTTTTTTTGCTTAACCACTATGAGGATCGGATACCTTCATTATTCAGCTTTAATTTCTTTTTTTATGGACCTTGTCCATTTCTCGCCGAGATATCGGTCTTCAAATGGAAAAGGATCTTTTTGTCTTTGATTATCGATATCTCAGAAACCAATGATCGCACAGAATGTTAATGGTGGGTTTTAAAAACTTGAATAAATTCCCTTCAACGATTAGCCATTGCTTTTTCGAAAAAAAATTTTTTTCCTATCGTCACATGAATTTAAAAATGCAACAAAAAAAGGGCTTTTTGTGGTTTTATGGAAAATCAAGCGCTGAAACGAAAATATTGTGGAAATCGATAAAATCTTTGAAAAAATTAAAGGATCACGTTTTTTGCTCTGAAAGGCTCATAATCTTTAACAAGATGAAAAAAAAAATTTTTTCGGAGCTTTGTCCACAATTTTATTGCAGACAGTGCTTAAATTTCCAAAGAAGAAAAAAGTTTTTTTTCAAAACACAATTTAAAAAAAAAAAAATTTTTCAAAAAATTTTTTTTTGGAGTAACTTTAGGAAATTTCAAACAACAACTCCCAATCATTTTTAACACGTTTCCGCCGCTGCATTCCGTGATTTTACTGATCTCTCGGTCATTAAATTCAAAAAAAATTTTTTTAACTTCCCGCTAAGAAAATTGAAAATTTTCAAAAATTCGGGAAGTTATTGGTTTCGGTCGGATTTGCAAAAACCGAATTTCTATCAGATTTTGACGGTTTGAGGTTCTAGGAAGCTATCCTGACTAATTTCACGATGATGTCCGAGTGTATGTATGTGTGTACGTACGTACGTACGTATGTATGTAGGTAAATATTCATATCGAGTCGTTTTTGGGAAATTTCAAAAAAACCAAAAAAAATTTTTTCTGAATTCTTTCGTCAACGGTTTCTCTTGAACGAATGGACCGATTTTGATGGTTGAGGTGGCATTTGACGCGGCTTACAAAGTTTCAGAGCTGATTAGATTTTGGAATCAATCCATCAAGCAAATTAAAAGTTATCCAAACAAAACATTTTTGAAAAAATTTTATTTTTGAAATATCTCCGAACGCACCTTACAGATTAAGCTCAAATTACTACAGCTTCAAGATATTAACAAGCCGCGTCGAATGACACCTCGAAGATCAAAATCGGTTCATCCGTTCGAGAGTTATGAATATTTACCTACACAGAAAAAAAAAAATCTTGACTCAAGAAAATTTTTCTTCAACCAAGAAATTTTTCAGCGAGTGGAATGAAAACCGGAAATTTCTTGAACGAAGTTAAATAATTTCTTGAATTTTAAATCTTCAATTACGAAAAAAAATTCTTAAGCCAATACATATTTCATACTTGGTCCAATAATAGAATTACTTGTTTTAAAAACTTGCAGTTTTTAGTTTAATAATAATTTTTCTTGACCTGAGTGTGTGACTTAAACCAAGAAATAAAAATATTTAGTTCGAGAAAGTTATACACTTAATTAAAGAACTATGATGTTTTGAAACAATAAACGGTACGAACTCGAATTAAAAATAAAGGGAGTTTATTCAAGAAATTTAAACTCTTGGTTTGAGTATAGTGTACTTTCTCTGACCAATCACACGAAAAATCTCAAACCAAGATTACTAGAGTCTCAAGCCAAGAAAGTTTTCTCTTGGATTCTCACTCATAGGTGCTCCCTCCTTCGCACCCGAAGGAATGAATACTCCCCACTCTCTCTCTTTCTCACACTAGCGCAGCAAATGGATTTTGAGTTCACCTTTTTATTTTAAATAATTTAAAAATTTAATAACCAAACTATATTATTATAATAAATTAATTGATTAATGTAATTAAATAATATTGAATAATTTCTCAATTTTTTTTGTAATTAAATTTTTTTTTTTTTTTAACTTTTTTATATTTATGTCGAAATTCATTTATGAACGAATCATACAATCCGTTCAGTATTTTGGTAAAATGTCAAAACTAACATTTTTCTAAATTATTGGCGATAACATTTGTAATATTAATTCTGGGTTTAGGATTTAAAAATGTGATTGACCATAAGCCAGTGTGGTTCAGTATATGTGGGCAAAGTAAATGTAGCCTAGCAAAGGCTGGGATGGCTTAGTCGGTAAAGCTCTCGTGTGACGCCGAATCGTTCTAGGTTCGATTCCTTGGTTAAGCGATAATTGTTTTTTCTCAATTCGTTTAAATATTTAACTTATTGCGAAACTTGCCCATCCCTTATAAATGCTTCTGATACAGTATTTATTTGCTTCACAGCATTGTTTGTAATATTTAAACAAAAAAAAAAAATGTTCATTAAAAAAATGAAACAAAAAAAAAATAAAATTTTTTAGCTCGATAGATTTATTTGCTTAATTAAAGAAATTAATTTCTTGGCTGAAAATTTTTTTTTTGTTTGCGACAAATAAAAAAATTCTTGGCCCAAGAAAGTTTGTTCTTGGTTTAAAACATTATTTTTCATGGTTCAAAAACTTTTTCGTTTCAGCTCAAGATATTTTTTCTTGACTTAAAAACGTAACAATTTTCAGCCAAAAAAAAAATTTGTTGAATTGAAAAAAAAATCTTCTCGAACCAAAAAAAAAATTTTTGGGACCAAGAAAGTTTTTTCTTGGTTTAAAGAATTTATGTTTTAGACTAAGAAAATTATGTCTTCCGCGAAGGAAATAATTTCTTGATCCAAATAATCTTTTTACTTCAATAAAGTAAGAAATTTCGTTTGGTTCAAGAAAAAAATTTCGAAGACATTTTATTTCTTGTTTCAAGATTTCCTTTTTTCTGTATACATACATACGTACGTACGTACGTACACACATACATACACTCGGACATCATCGTGAAATTAGTCAGGATAGCTTCCTAGAACCTCAAACCGTCAAAATCTGATAGAAATTCGGTTTTTGCAAATCCGACCGAAACCAATAACTTCCCGAATTTTTGAAAATTTTCAATTTTCTTAGCGGGAAGTTAAAAAAATTTTTTTTGAATTTAATGACCGAGAGATCAGTAAAATCACGGAATGCAGCGGCGGAAACGTGTTAAAAATGATTGGGAGTTGTTGTTTGAAATTTCCTAAAGTTACTCCAAAAAAAAATTTTTTGAAAAATTTTTTTTTTTTTAAATTGTGTTTTGAAAAAAAACTTTTTTCTTCTTTGGAAATTTAAGCACTGTCTGCAATAAAATTGTGGACAAAGCTCCGAAAAAATTTTTTTTTTCATCTTGTTAAAGATTATGAGCCTTTCAGAGCAAAAAACGTGATCCTTTAATTTTTTCAAAGATTTTATCGATTTCCACAATATTTTCGTTTCAGCGCTTGATTTTCCATAAAACCACAAAAAGCCCTTTTTTTGTTGCATTTTTAAATTCATGTGACGATAGGAAAAAAATTTTTTTTCGAAAAAGCAATGGCTAATCGTTGAAGGGAATTTATTCAAGTTTTTAAAACCCACCATTAACATTCTGTGCGATCATTGGTTTCTGAGATATCGATAATCAAAGACAAAAAGATCCTTTTCCATTTGAAGACCGATATCTCGGCGAGAAATGGACAAGGTCCATAAAAAAAGAAATTAAAGCTGAATAATGAAGGTATCCGATCCTCATAGTGGTTAAGCAAAAAAAAAATTTTTCCACGCCCGAAGACCCAAAAAAAAAAAAATTAAAAAAATTTGAAAATTTTTTTGTCGCTGGTTTTTCTAAGATTACTCAAACATCGCTGACGCTAAAAAATTTTAAAGTTCTAATCCAAAAAGTAGACACTTGGAGCTACAATTTCATTTTTTTTATTTCGTGTACGATCATTTCTCTCAAAGTTAGGGCCTGTTGAAAATCGCCCAAAAATTTGGATTTTTTTTTTGATCCTTTAATTTTTTCCATTAGTGTATATTTCGTGTCATGGAAATTTCTAATAAGTTGAAACATTCCGAATTTTTCATTTAAATTTTTCATTTAAAAACATTAAAGGAAAATTTTAATAAATATTTTATGGATATGAAATAGAGATTAGATTAGATTAGATATTTGTTTATTGTTCAGAGTATGTTGAACAAAATATTACATTTATAGCTAGCAATACTAATAGCATTTGAGGTAAAGAATTAACATATAATCAAATAAAGCATAGCATAGAGTATAAAGTTCTATAATGATAAATCTACTATCTGGCTAAAGTAAACATTATAACAAAAGAAATTTTATGGAAAAAAAAGAACTAGCCAGAACTTAACTCGTCACCTATTATTGGATATCATCCAGTAGAAGCCAATTGGTGATTTCCTTCTTGAATTCTTGTGGATTATTCTGATGTTATCAGGCAAGTCATTCCATACACTGTAAAAAGAAGGTACTGACATCAAACTCCCTAAGAGTTTGACAAATTTCATCTTCAGTGAAACCAAATTCGTTTGAACCAACGAAAACTAGTTTGTCTCAAGAAAATCATTTTTATTGAATGAAAATCTCTACTCGATTATGAGAAATTGCTTAAGCGTTTATGTTAAAAGTTTTCAAGTTTGACCGTAATTAAAGTAAAATTTGATTGAATAGTAAAATATATTTTAATTAAATTTTGGATGTACTTGATTTAAAAATAAAAACTTGTTAACGCAAACTCTTCAATTTTTAGAAATTTAACTGAAACTCTTGAAACGTTTAATTTGACAACTTCACTTGTGTCAATGAAACAAAAGTAGTTTCCTATAATACCGAACGTGTCGTGTCAACCGACAAGTTTCTTGGGGAGAGAATCCGACGAGGTTGTTGGAGTAATTTGACGCACTCACATGAAAACTGAAAAATATTCGACAAGAATATAAATGTATTCGTTACAAAATATTGAATTATATTTGACTGAAAGTCTTTATATTATCGATTAAATAGAAAAATTTATTTATAAAAAGAGTCACATATTTATCTCGTTTAGATCAATGTATAAGCAATTGACTGTATATATCCATTCAATATGAAAACAAAGTACTAGAAGCAAAACTAAACTAAAAATTTCCTACAGGTTCCGTAGCGTAGCGGTAAAGCGTCTGACTCTCATGCGTAGGGTACTGGGTTCGAATCCTCCGGATACCAATTCTACGATTATTTAATTTTTCACTAAAAACTGAGTGTGTCAGAATTATTTGTAAAGTGTTAATATAAATAATGTAATAATAATAATAATAATAATAATTATATAATGTAATTGTCCCAATACTTGATAAAAAAAAAATAAATAAATAAATAAATAAATAATAATAACAATAAAAGTAAAATCAAAAATAAAAAAAATGCAAAAAAAAAATTTTTTTTTAATTAATTATTGATGAAATAATTAAAGGCAATATTCACTTGGTTCAGATTACTTTTTTTTTTGGATCAATGCAATACAGCAATTTGAAATAATTCGATTTTTTATTGAATCAATTGCAAGGAGAGTTTCTACGGACCTAAAAAAATATTACCTTTAACACTAAAATTCATTTGCTTTGATAAAATAAAATTATGACTTAACTGAAAATTCTTCATACCTTCAATGACCCCAGATAGCAAAATGACGTCTTGATGAGTTCTGAATGAGTTCCTATTTATGATTTGGACGTCTTAAAAACACGTTAAAGAAGTCTTTAAGAAGTTCTCAAGATGTCGAATGCGCCACCTAGCGAACTCAGTAAGACATCTTTAAAAGTTCTCAAAGAGTTCTCAAAGAGTTCTTTTTTCTGACTCCGCAAATAAGACTTCAGAATGAACTTACCATGACGTCTTAAGGAGTTCCTAATTTTGACTTCATTTTGACTTCAAAAAAGTTAAAAAAAGAATACATTTAGACGTCACAAAACTGACGTCTTATTTATGAAGTCTTCAAGAACTCTTAATTTAGAGTTCTTAAAAATGACACCTTTAAGAAGTCATTATAAGACTTCTTGAAGACTCCTTCAAAAATACGTCGTAAAGCAGTCATTCTGACTTTCATGCTGTCTGGGACCTTACAAATTACTTTGAGTGAAATTTTTGATTATTTTATGTAAAACGAAAATCATTATTGTATCAACAGCATTCATGACTTGAACTAATTCCTATTTTTCTTTAAATGAAAAAAGCTATTGAGTTATATCGAATACTATAGAGTTAGTTCAAACAATTAGGGACCTTGCCTCAAGAAACTCTCAGTTGGAGCAAAATATACTGTCAAACGTAGAGGGCGGTAGACTCAATCGCTTGACGCGCTTGGCTGTATCCAAACGCACGGAGTACTTGAGCCAAACGAATCTGGTTTGACGTCAGGAATCTTTTTTTACAGTGTAGATATGGAGCAGCTACAACGAACGCAGCTTTATATGAGTTGGTACGATGGTTAAGGACCACTAGCGTGGTAGTAGCGCTTTGATTTCGAAGAGTCCTGGCAGCAGTATATGTAGCCAAAAGTTCGGCTGGGTACGAAGGAGAATTTTTGAACCGCACCGAGTGAGTAACACTTAGAACACTGCGAGCCCGAGCTTTTTTCACAGTCAACCATCCAAGACTGACCGTGGCCTGTGTGATGGGCGAGTCCCAAGGCAGCCCATAGATAAAGTGTATATATACCTTTATTGACTAAACGCTGGAGCTTAGTGTCTAATACTGAAACTAGACCATAAAGTGCTGCAGAATAATAGTTAACATGAGGTAGCATCAAGGCATTAACAAGGGCATTCATCTATCAGACATCTTGTTCAAGCTCATGTGGATAGCAGGCTGAGTATATTTGAAGGTCATCAGCATACAGCAAACGCTTGCAGAAGCGAATACACACACCTATGTCGTTGATGAATCGGGAGAAAAGTACAGGACCTAAAATAGAGCCTTGTGGGACGCCAATGTTAGTAGGTTCCCAGGTGGTGAGGTTGCCTTCGGGGTCCTTGACGACCTACCAGTCAAATAAGAGGTGATCCAGCAATCCGCTGACTCAGAGAAACCAATCATAGCAAGTTTACGTATTAGCAGCCCAGGGTCGACCGTGTCTAACGCCTTGGAGAAGTCGAGAGAGAGAGAGAGAGCGTGTGTGCGTTTGTATAATTTACGTCCTATTTTTTATCTAAATTGAATGTGAATTTTTTATCTAAATTGAACTATTGAATGTTACTGGGATAAATTTGGGTAATAAAATTTTGATTTATCCCATTATTTAATTTTATGCATATATTATTTTTATTACAACATTGATGATAGTCGTCAATTATAACAATTACACTGATTTAAAATATATATGCTTAAAAACTTAACAATTAGTAATGGACAAAGTTTCTAAAAAACATATAGTTCTATTATATTACGTGGAGTAGCTGGCGTAAGAAGTCCAAGTAAAATGATATATGTAATTATTATAGAAACAAAAGCCAACAATTCCAATAAATTTACACATTCCATCCACAAAGTGTCATTATTTTCTAATTGCTCAGTTTGATTATCAGTGTCATTTGAAATATTTGCTTCTTTTTTACAGAGACTTTTAATTTTTAAATATTGACCAATCGGACAATTATAAATAAAACTAACTGTAAAGACAATCCATTGCGGTGTTGGAACTGTAAGCGCGTAAATTTTGCGCATGAAAGCCGAAAAAATAAATGTAAATGCAGTAATTATCAAAGATGTTTCGTAGAAAATAACTGTATAAATAAAAAAAAATGTACTAGTAGATAAAATATCCATTTAATTTAATAACAAAATTTAAAACTTTAATTAACACTTACGTATTTTCGGTGATCCAACCGCATTATTTGATGGTAAATACCAATGTAAATCGAAAATACAATAGATGTGACATATAAAATTAGTACTTATTAATGTTGTTCGTTCTGGAGAACTAAAATCAAGGCATAGAGCTAATACAGTAAGAATACTAAGAACAATTGCTGGTGTTATGTAAATTAAAATGCCTCTGGTTGAACGTCTTCGAATTTCAACATTCATAAATACCATTGAATCTAATGAAGTCTCATATATTTCAGACGATTTTGTCAGGTTACCTATTTTTACATTCCACTCATGACTCTGAACAAATTCATCCATCAAAATCTATATAATAGATTAGATTTATCGTGTAAATATAAATTACATTAACAAATATATACATATAACATGTTGATTAATAATTATTACCGCATCTTCCTCGAAATGATAATTAATTTCATCGCCAAAATACAGCCAAGATCCAAAATGTAAAGTGCAATTGTGATTATCGTATGGCCAATCAGAAAAATCAGCAGGACAATGAGCTGTAAAGACTTTTGAGATGGCACATTGAATCGTGCCATTTTTTGATAAAATACAATCAGTCAACGGTATATTACTTTGATCTAAACTTAAATCTCCTCTATTGATATAAAGACAATTTATTAATAATTATTTTTTATATATTATGTTAATTATAATATACATATAGTCTAAATTTAAAAACTAACGAATTAAAAACAGTGAAGTCAGGAATCCAAATTTCATTACTTTTTACATGATGAAGAGTAATACCGGCAAATTCATCTGGATTCCAATGAAGATGTACGTCGTCCCAAGTCTATAAACATAAAAAATAAACTGAAAAAATATGATTCTGATTAGTAAATCGATTAAAATTAATTTAAAATACTTACGAGTATAAGCCACGTATGAAAATCAATGCTATTAGAAATATCACTCTGTAATTTTTATGTTTTATTATATGTATGCATAAATGGTATAGACTTATTTTAAAACTTATCGATTTTAGTAAGAATAACATTTTCAACTTACAAAATCAACGAATTTAGGAATAAAACGAACGTCAACATTTAAAGTACTGTGTGCACTTAAACTGGGACGTAAATTTGGGTCATAATCACAAAATAAGTGTCTTCTTAATTGTAAATCGGCTGATTTACTTTCAATATCATTACAGGTGGGTTCATAATCGCTTTCAGTCGATTTTTTAATAATAATTAAAATAAGAATAATAATTATTTTTAACATGATTTTAATAACATGAACTAGCGACTGATTTAATTGTGTTATACTGCCTATATAGAATTTATGCTCAACGCCCCGTGAAATTCAATACTCCTCAAATGCAATAAAACTCGTACTTGAATTTTATCTAAGTGTACTATCATTTCGGTAGTAATATCTTTTCATTTTATATATTGTACATTATTGTGTTGATTCGTTGTCTATTAATAAAATTATTCATTTATTAACTATGATAAATTTATAAATTTATTACTAATTGAAAAGAATTACGTTTTTCCATTTTGCAGTATTTTTCAATTTCCCGCTATGAAAATTAAAAATCTCGTTTTTGGGTGGATTTGTCTAAAATCTAGCTATTGTATTTGTCCTCATGGTCGATTTATCAAGGAAATTCATTATAAAATGTGATTTCTCCGTTACGTTGCCGTGTTTTTCTTTTTTTTTTAAATCTTTCTTGACAATTATAGTTTGAAAAAACTAAACATGTTTGAATAATCGATTGACAAGAAGTTGTGATAAAAATTTCAGATTTGGATGCAGTACACGGAAAAAAACGCAACTCAAAATTAGCTAATAATTATAGTCGTCAAATAAAAATTACTTTCTTTTTGAGAAATTTACAATCCAAACCAAAAATTACTATTATTAATGGAAAATTCATTATTTTACAGGTTCTCACAATCAGTATTGTAAATTTTACGATTTGTAAAAATTATACTGCAGATTAGTATAAAAATTGAATAAAGAATGGTAATAATCCATAATTATTTTACAACGATGATTCTGAAAATAATAATATTCAAAAATTTCTTTGATAATATTACAATTCTGAATTAAAAACTTGCCATTTCATGCTGACGCTCGACGCTGGTTTTGAGCGTCAAAGTTAGTCACGTGGTACAGTTTTGACAAAACTGCCATCTAGAAAAATTCTAGCGTCTAGAATCGTTTCAAATCGTTTCTTTTAATAAGGGATCTAACTTTCATCATTTCGCTTAAGGCTGGGCCGTACTAAACGAATTTTTGAATTTTACTTTTCTTTTAATTTATTAATCAATTGTTATCACATGAATTTTTATAGCTTCCGAAAAAATGTAAAAGACAAACTTTTTCGGAAGGTTTTCAAAATGTAATTAGAAAAGTAAAATTCGAAAATTCGTTTAGTACTGCCGACCCTTAAGTTGTGTATCATTTGTTTCGCTGCATTAGTCAAACAATTTTTATAATGTTTGAGTTAATGACTTTGAAAAACAAATTTTTTCTTTTATGAATTTTACAAAAAATCGATTTTTAAAAATCGTTCTCAAAAAAAAAGAATCGATTTTTTTCAATTAATCGAAACCGATAATAATTGATATAAGGAGAAGTGACATCAAAACATTTGAAGCTATATTTATTTACAACTATATTGAAAAAGATGATTCTGATTACTTTTTTCGACACTTATTTAAACTAGCAGTATTGTTGACGCTAGAATTTTTCTAGATGGCAGTTTTGTCAAAACTGTACCACGTGACTAACTTTGACGCTCAAAACCAGCGTCGAGCGTCAGCATGAAATGGCACCTTTCCGCGAGCTGTCCACATTAGGTGTCACGTTCTCTGTTCCTCCATTTCTACAAATGTCTCGTTCTCCGTTACCCGCGTTTATTCAAATGTCTTATTCTCCGTTCCTCCGTTTCTACAAATCTTGCTTTAACCAAACGTTCGGTTTATCGAAAGAAACTTTATTCAAAGATTACGTTCACCAGAACGAACATTACACATCCATCACGTTCTTCATTCTTACGTTTCTCCGAACGTAACTTTTACATATCTATCGTTCGTTTATTCATACATGTCGCTACACACTTTTACTTTCGATGCAAGTTTGAGTTTCGTGTTACTTCCGTTAGGCACAGGTTGCGGCACCCTCTGGAAATAGTCAAAATAGCATACTAGGACCTCAAAACGTCGAGATCTGAAGAAAACTCGACATTCGAAAATCGAACCGAAACCAATAACATCCCTTTTTTTATGAAAATTTTCAATTTTTATAGCGGGAAGTTAAAAAAGGACCGACTTTAACCATACAAAAAACGATTGCACAGATTCAATATAATACAAAATCATTATTATTTAAATTTTTCGATCGGATTAAATCGGAAGATAATATATATTTTTGATTTCAATTCGATACATTTTTTCAGTTAAGCGCGACCCACGAAGGGTTAAAAAACAAAAAAATGAAATGAAACAAGCAAACACAACTTTACTTCAACATTATTCAACGGTGCCATCTGTTTAAACTTCATGTCGGCCAAGAAAACTTTAACTTTCAAAATGGTTCCGTATGGTGGTATAATAATCGTTTTCCCGATGACGAATTTTACAACCGAATGTTTACCAACTCTTTCGTCCCTCCGAAAAATTACACGATAGAATCTGCATAAGTTCATGTACGTTATTTTTGTCGCGCGTGGGTGAATAAGTTTTCGCGACTAATACGTTACACTTACTATTTTCAAACGTCCTTTTTGTTTTTCATCGTCCATTATTCTCTTGGATTTTATAAGAAAACCAAGTGGAGGTTAGTTTAAGCTTTTTTAAATAATATGTTTTAAAAAACCTACTTATTAAAAATAATAAACGATAATTATTTTAATTTGTAAATTATTTAAAATATCTGTAATATAAATAAACTTTAATAATATATCATTTTTAAGTTTAAGAAAAATTTTTTAAATAAAAATAAATAGTAATTTATAAAAGTAAAGAGAAGGGGATTGAGCGATAGTGGCTCAACTGCGAGAATAAAATAGAGTGGGGATTTAAACGTCGACGAGCAAACCGTGTAAAGAGTTCTCGTACAGAGGGGTTAGTGCGAGAGAAAGAACGACACGAACTGAAACCGTTTTTCTAGAGTTAGCGGGTACGTCTTAGGCTTTTGATACACATTTCACTCTATCATTTAATATCAAAATAAATATTATTTATATATACGTGAGTGGGTGTATGTTTGTTCCCTTTAATAAAGCTCCTTACGTCAAACTTTTTTCTTTTTCTCCCCCCTACATCAGTCACCCTCGCGCTCTAGTACTCTATTGTCTAATTTATAAGTGCGATACCAAAAGCCGACAACACTGAGTTAGCATTAAAACTTTCAAGAAAAAAAATAGCGACTTACTTTAATTATAATTATTAAATTTTTATATTTTAAAAAGCCTATAGATACATGTATACTTGTATTTTTTTCAGTTTTTGACTAAAAGTTTTTTTTTTTTTTATTTATTTTTTTTTTTTCATATACAAATCATTTGAAATATAAAAGTGTCATAAAGTTTTGGTTTTGTCAAAGGAAGAAGACTGAAATACACGCGGAAGAATGAACGACATGGAAGCCTATGGTGATGGATACATGGAGCCTGAGGAAGAGTGGGAGCGAGAAGGATTACTTGATCCAGCTTGGGAAAAACAACAAAAAAAAGTGAGTGAAAATTTTACGTTAATATTATTTAAATTAGATAATAATTTTATGATTAAAAATAATATTAATTACGAGATTAAATTATTTTAAGAATATAAACATTTTTATATTTTTAGTGACCGTGAATGTGGGTGTACTTATTGTTTTACTGATTATTATAGTTATAAAAAACAAAGTGTCGCTTTTCTATCATAAGATTATAATTTATTGGCTAAGTTATTTGGTAATTAAAGATAAGATAGTGAGTTTGGCATAACGATAATTGCCACGTAGACATTTCGCAGTCTCAAGTATATTATTTTCAAGCATATGTAAAATTGTTGAGACTGCATTCCAGGTCAAGAACAACCGACTAGACGAAACTTTAATAAGAGAATCTCAAATAATAGAGAGTATTTAAATATAAAACTGAGTTTAATATATTTATAAATTAAAGTAATAAAAGGATGTTATTCTTTTTTTGGCTACGAAAATCAAATAAAATCATTTCGACATTTAATAATAAAAAAAAAAACCGTCTTAGCCCTTCGTAAAACGTATTTTTAGACTTTACGACAAAAATAATTGTACGCTGAGTCAGAATTGTCGAGGTTGCGGACTTTAACATTGAGATTTTATTTCTAAATCTAATCTGTCTTCTTACAGTTTTATAATAAATTATAAAAATTTATTTAAATGACTTAATTAAAAATTAAATTATTTTTATGAATATTAAAATTAATATTTCACAATAATATAAAGAATGTATCAACTAATTAAAATTATAACGGATGTTTCCATTACAATTTTTTTTTTTTTAGATTTTACAAAATTTACGGTATTTTCTTTAGACACGAGTAATAAAAATGAAAAAAAATAGTTATAAATAAATTTAGTATATGAGACGAACGTATCAGCCTATAAATACTCGCGAGGTCGAGGACCCATTAGCTTTTTTACTGAGAATTGGCTGCTTAAATTATAAGATTGTAATATAAACTAAAAACTCTTAAGAATTTTATTTCAAGGCCAGTTTAAGCAATAAAAAATATTTAATATTATTTTAACTTGATGAAGGACTAATTATTCGAAGAGTCTTATCCAGTGACTTACCATGACGTGAGGATCGTTAACCTCTGGTGGGAACGTGTTTAGGCCACGCGCCAACTTGGATTGGAATCGGGTGACCCACTCTCTAGTGATCTACAATGATGTAGTGACGATTGAGTATAGATAAAGATGACGAAGAGGAATGTGTATCTCTTATAAATGCCATTCTAATTAATCAACTAATTGTTATTTCAATTGACTCATCCAATCGATGACCATTTAAATTTATTAAATCATTTTTTATTTAATTTTTTTTATTTTAAATTAAAAAGTTTTGAATTTATTCTGTAGATTATTTTCATAATTCAAAACTTTGAATTTATTACATATCACTACTAACCAAGCATTGCGGTAGTTGTAAAGTAGCAATTGCGTCATCGACGGCTCGTCTAAAAGTAATGCCTGATGTCTTACAAAAATATATCCCCAGATCTCTCTCACTTACTCACTCAATCTGGGGATCAAGACTTGCGTAAACAAGTGCATTAAACGATGTCCAAGAATTACATATTTTATTTCTTAGATATTTTTATTCGTAATAATTATGTCATTAATTATTTGGCATTAAAAAAATTATTTTAATAAAATATTTATACGAACAAAAAAAAAAGCTATAAAATGAGTAATAGATTATATTTAGAAAGCAAACGTTATTCACATCCGTTGTCATTTATTGTTTATTGACTCAAGCTTTTATAGTTCAGTACTCTTCATAAAGTTATGGAAAGTACGATGATAAAAAAAGAATGCTGAAAAAGCAGGAAATGACGATAAAAAAAATTGTACAATATTTAGAAAAAAAAAAATAAATACATATTGAGAAAGTTGGTATTAACGATAAACCGGCTCAGTTTAAAACTTTGCTATAGAAATTATATTAATTTGAAAATAAAAAATTTTTTCTAACTTTATATAAAAGTAATTTAGATTTTTTTAATTGTGTTAACTCAATGTATGTTTTTTTCGTTAAATTTAAAAAAATATTCAAATTTTTTGAAATTTATTTTGAACAATATAATTTGTAATGTATATGAAAAAAAAAAAGTCTGAAAACATACAACTAAATAAGTAAGAGAAAATATAAATGAGATTAAAACCTTGTAAGAAAAAATAATATTTAAGTGTAAACTTATTAAACTGTTAATATTTTAATTAATAACTAATCTGATGGATTTTATATGATTTAATATAATGTTTATACTAATATATGTCCGATAATAAATATAGAACACTGAGAAAATAAATATTGGAATATTAAAACAGAAAGTTACAGAATACAGCATATATTGTGAGTAGAGCGACGCGCGCGGGAGGATGGGACTTAGATTCTGATGTTTTACAAATAGAACTTAGAGCCTGCGGGCTGAGGTAAGGGTGGGCTCATGTCCAAATTTGGTCCGCGCGGGGCAAGTTTAAATTACTCAGTATTGAATTTCAAGCAATATTCACTTGTCGCGTTAATTATAATCGTCAATGTTAACTGATGAGTGATTTAAAATATTTCATATAACTTTTGAGATAATATTTTTAGATTTTTTTTTTTCTTTACATAATTTTTTACGGTATTATTAAAATTAAATTGCTAAATAAACATGATTTCAATATTATAAATTGCTTTAACCAAAATAAAAAATACAGAATTTTATTTATACTTTTTTCAAATAAAACATCATTTTTAATTTCAGATAATATATTATTGTAATTCTTATTTTTGATCCATTCAATTAAAATTCGTAATGTACATTGTAATTTTTTAATTAAAAAAATAAATTAATTTCAAAATTGTTCTACTTATGTCTTTTTTTTTAAATCAGGGCGTTATATATATGTAAAGCAAGAGAGATATCGAGGTCGTTACTAAAATATACGTGCAAGAGTGGCATTTAGAATCAAGACTTAAATTATCATGCTTATCTTAAATGTATTTTGTCTTAAGGCTGTAATTTTTATTGCAGTAATCCTACTGTATAGATAATATTTTAAATGTGTGATCAAAAATTTTATCCACTGAAATTTTCGAGATTTAAAATTTTTAAAAACTTCTGTGACCTTCTTGGTGGAAGTATTTGAAAAATGCTAAAACATAACAATTAATTTAGAACTTTTTTTTTTAAACTACAACGAAATGAAAAGTCGCTGTAAAGAAGATGAACACCTATTAATAATAAATACATAAACCAGTAACCAACTTGAATAATCTAAATTACCAATAAAACTTAATCGATATTAAATAAAAGTAATTATTACAACATATATTTGTAATTCAACGGAAATTATCTTGTAATTTTATTAAGTGTTTTAGAATTAATGTTATTTTTCATTTTCATAGAAAATTATACTCCACTGTATAAAATTAAGATAAAAAATTTATTATTGTTGGACTCATAAAGAAAAATCTTTTTTAATTGAACTAATTTAATAGTTTGAATCATCAAATAACGAATTGTTTAACTACATATAATTTTTTTATTGACAGACATTCACAGCATGGTGCAATTCGCATCTTCGAAAAGCTGGTACATCGATAGATTCAATCGAAGACGATTTCAGGAATGGCTTAAAACTTATGTTGTTATTAGAAGTAATTTCGGGTGAGACATTACCAAGACCCGATCGCGGAAAAATGCGCTTCCATAAAATTGCCAATGTTAATAAAGCTTTAGATTATATTGCTAGTAAAGGTGTAAAATTAGTATCCATTGGAGCAGAAGGTAAATTTGAAAAATAAAATAGTCATTATAGATAAATATTTTAATTGGTATTTGTAATATTACAGAAATCGTTGATGGAAATTTAAAGATGACTTTGGGTATGATTTGGACGATAATTCTTCGTTTTGCAATTCAGGATATTTCTGTAGAAGAAATGACTGCCAAGGAAGGTTTACTATTATGGTGTCAACGAAAAACAGCTCCTTACAAGAATGTCAATGTTCAAAACTTCCATTTATCATTCAAAGATGGTCTTGCTTTTTGTGCTCTTATTCATCGTCATCGTCCAGATCTTATTGATTATAATCGATTAAGTAAAGATAATCCATTGGAGAATCTTAATACAGCGTTTGATGTTGCTGAAAAGTATCTTGATATCCCACGCATGTTAGATCCAGATGGTAATACATAAACATATATATATTTTTTTTAAATATATTTAATCATAATTATTTATATTATTATTATTATTATTATTATTATTATTATTATTATTATTATTATTGTTATAAATATTCGAAGATCGATTTTAATTTATTACGGTCAATAGATTTAATCAACACTCCTAAACCGGATGAAAGAGCCATCATGACTTACGTATCCTGCTACTACCACGCTTTTCAAGGTGCTCAGCAGGTCAGCGGAGAGTCGTGTGTCATGCCCACTTACCCTATGATTTATTTTTCTAATTACTAATTTAATCATACGATTGTTTAAAATTATTTTTTTTTTTAACTTCGTTTATTAACATTTGCCATTAACATTATATACTTAATCGATACATATATATTTTAACAAAGCATGGTGTTTGGTTTTTTTTTCGAATGTGATTTTTTTTTTATAGACATGCGAAGTACGGCAATGCCGGACGAAAGAGCTGTGATGACCTACGTTTCCTCATACTACCATTGTTTCAGTGGAGCACAAAAGGTGTGTGTTGTGTGAGTGATATTTACATAACTTGAAATGCTTATTAAATTAAGTAATTAATTAATTAATTAATAACAAGCGAAACTGCATGAAGCATGAAAAATTAATTAATAATAAATATAATTACGTAAATTATAAAAAAATAAAACATAGAATAATTTTTAGGCTGAAACTGCAGCAAATAGAATTTGCAAAGTGTTGAAAGTTAATCAAGAAAATGAACGTTTGATGGAAGAATACGAAAGATTAGCTTCTGATCTTTTAGAATGGATTCGAAGAACTATGCCTTGGTTAGCTAGTCGACAAACTGACAATTCTCTAGCAGGT
The DNA here is from genome assembly GCF_029852145.1 of Microplitis mediator. NCBI lineage: Eukaryota > Metazoa > Arthropoda > Insecta > Hymenoptera > Braconidae > Microplitis > Microplitis mediator. Next base: position 14,757,179 of record NC_079974.1, read on the forward strand.
TGTCAAAAAAAACTCGAAGAATATAGAACTTATCGTCGTAAACACAAGCCTCCACGTGTTGAACAAAAAGCTAAACTTGAAACAAATTTCAATACACTTCAAACAAAACTACGACTAAGCAATCGACCAGCATACATGCCTACCGAAGGCAAAATGGTTTCGGATATTAATAAAGCTTGGAAAGGTCTTGAGTTAGCCGAAAAAGCTTTTGAAGAATGGCTATTGTCTGAAATGATGCGTTTAGAACGTTTGGAGCATTTAGCACAAAAGTTTAAACATAAAGCTGATGCACATGAAGATTGGACAACAGGTAAAGAAGAGATGTTAACATCTCAGCACTTCCGTCAGTGCAAGCTCAATGAACTTAAAGCGTTAAAGAAGAAGCATGAAGCTTTTGAATCTGATCTGGCTGCCCATCAAGATCGTGTTGAACAAATTGCGGCTATTGCTCAGGAACTCAAGTAAATATTGATCAATTTTTTCAATTTATAAATTAAATATGTTTTTTTTTTTAATAATTTTTTTTTTTCTTGTAGCACATTAGAGTACCATGACAGCGCTTCCGTAAATAGTAGGTGCCAGCGTATCTGTGATCAATGGGATCGTTTAGGAACTTTAACACAACGTAGACGTCAAGCTCTTGATGAAGCTGAACGAATTCTTGAAAAAATCGACGTACTTCATTTAGAATTCGCAAAACGTGCTGCGGTATGTTCAATATTTATAAATATATTTATGATAAATTATTGTATTAATAATTATTATTTTATAGCCATTTAATAATTGGTTGGATGGAACAAGGGAAGATTTAGTTGATATGTTTATCGTTCATACAATGGAAGAAATTCAAGGCTTAATGGACGCTCATGCGGCATTCAAGGCTACTCTTGGTGAAGCCGATAAAGAGTATAACTCGATTGTGGGTCTAGTTCGTGAAGTTGAATCTATTGTCAAACAATTCCAGATTCCTGGTGGACTTGAAAATCCATACACAACACTTACAGCTTTAGATCTTACGAAAAAATGGAGTGATGTAAGGCAGCTAGTGCCACAACGTGATGGTACACTTCAAGCAGAATTACGTAAACAGCAAAATAATGAACTTCTCCGAAGGCAATTTGCTGAAAAAGCTAATGCCGTTGGACCATGGATTGAACGACAGCTTGATGCAGTCACTGCTATTGGTCTCGGACTTCAAGGTACACTTGAAGATCAATTACATCGTCTCAAAGAATATGAACAAGCAGTTTATCAATACAAAGCACATCTTGAAGAACTTGAAAAGATTCATCAAGCTGTTCAAGAAGGAATGATTTTCGAGAATCGGTACACGCAATACACAATGGAAACATTACGTGTTGGGTGGGAACAGTTATTGACGTCTATTAACCGTAATATCAATGAAGTTGAAAACCAAATTCTTACCCGTGATTCCAAGGGTATTACACAAGAACAATTGAATGAATTTCGCAGTAGTTTCAATCATTTCGATAAGAATCGAACTGGTCGATTGGCTCCTGAAGAATTTAAATCGTGCCTTGTATCCCTTGGTTACTCAATTGGTAAAGATCGTCAAGGTGACATTGATTTCCAACGTATTCTTGCAATCGTTGATCCTAACAGTTCAGGATATGTTCAATTTGATGCCTTCCTTGATTTTATGACGCGCGAATCCACAGATACTGACACTGCGGAACAAGTTATTGACAGCTTCCGTATACTTGCTGGTGACAAGGTAATTATTATTATAATCAATTGTATTATTTATATTTTTAATATATTTTACATTCACATGAATTTTATTTTTTTTTAGCCATACATTTTGGCTGATGAATTGAGGAGAGAATTACCACCTGATCAAGCTGAATACTGTATTCAGCGAATGCCACCTTTCAAAGGACCTAATGCTCAGCCTGGTGCCCTTGATTATCGCTCATTCTCAACGGCTCTATATGGGGAATCAGATCTTTAAAATTTTAATCATTTTAATAATAATAATAATAATAATAATAATAATAATATAATCGTAAGATCGTTTTATGATCTTTGAATGTCAGAAATACAACAAAATGTTTTACAACTAATCATTATCCGTGACTGACAACAAGAAATTTATTAGAAATGTAAAATCATTACAGTTTTTACCGCTTACATGTACATTCAATGAATACAAAGCTTCCAACATACGCCCCGAAATAATGGTGTGATAAACAAAACTATAATTAATATATATTTTTAGTCAATAAATAACGAGCGCTACTTTTTAAGGCATTAAATTTGTTTGCCATATATTTTTAGCCAATTAATAATCGATTGGCTTTTAAAACTTTACTTTGATGAATTTTTCGTAAAAAAAAATCTACTTGTTATTTTTTATTATTATTTTTTTTTTTTTATTATAGTTTTTATTTTGAAAATTTTTCTTTATTTTATTTATTTATTTATTATTATTATTTTTTTTCCGATTTTTTGAAGTCTAATAAGAAAAGTGCTTGTAGACTTGATGAAGTAGATAATCGATAATAATCATTAAGATAATCATGCAAACTATATATGTATATATATATATATATATATATATATATATATATATATATATATATATATATATATATATATAAACTAATATCAAACTATTATAAAATATAATAAATTTCACATATCGATTATCGAGAATACAGAGCTTTTGCTCGCGATCAAAATACGATAACTATTTGACAAAAAACAATGCGCGGCCCAACGAAGTAAACGAATGAATTGAATTCAAAGATAAATGTAATAACTAGCCACTAATAAAATGTATTTTATTAACCTTATATATTAAGATAATTAGACGCACTTGATGCGGTTACAAAAGAAGTAAAAAAAAAAAGAGAGAAACAAATTTATTTATTTATTTATTTGTCTTATCAATATAATGATAACGAAACGTAATAGAGAAAAAAATAATTTTTTTCTCAGACTATTTATTTTTATAAATATCTTAGATGCAACGTCATAACGTATATATCAATGTCAAAATCAAATTTTTAAAAATTATTATCTTTGTACAATAAATGATTTTTAATTAAGTGAAAAAATTAAAAAAAAAAATTTTTCAATTAAATATTTTAAAAATAAAACCGAATAAAAACGAATTTATCATGATATTAATCATCTATTATGTGTATCATATATTACAATCGATACAAATGAGAGTAATAAATTATTTATATTTTGTTTGGCTTATTTAGGCTTGACGCTTTCTTCTTATTATTTGAAAAATCTTTAATGATATATAATAATTATATATATTATTTTTAATTTTATTACGTACTATCTTGTTCGCTTTTATTTAATTTATAGGAAAATAGGACAACGCTGAATCATGCGAAAAGATTATACCATACATAAAATCTGGAATTTTTTTTTTTTTTAAATATGTATTGAAAAATCAACCATAACATGCATACGCACGCACAATCACATTATTGTCATTTATTTAAGTGTACGATAACATTGTAATTATATCTAACTCTATCTCATATGAACAATTATTTTTCGTTAGGCTCATTAATAAACTCTATATCACAAAAATAATGCAATATAAGAAAATGTCATTGTATTTCGAGCGAAAAAGACTTTGAGGAATAAACGAATAATAAAAAATTTAAGTATTGGATATATATTTATTTATTAATGCGTTTCCTTATAAGAATAAAAATACAAATAAGCATAAGGAAATTTTTTAATATCATTCATCCATATTTAACATAGAGAAATTTTAGTAAATTACTATATTTAGTAAACGAAAATTTTACGAGTTTCAATATAGAATTGAAAAAGACAAAAACAATGCAAAATCCAGAATAAAATTATATTTTATTAGCGTCCTTTCAATTTGGTTTTTTTCGATCCCAAAACTTTTTGCTGTCTGTGAGTTTTTCGAGTTATAAAATTATGTTCAAAAATCAGAATTACTTAAAAAAAAAAACTTTTTTTTCATTGTAGTCATTCACGGTATCAATAAAAAATTTATCGAATTAAATATTTTTTTATCTCGTATTTTATAAATAACTGGTCAAATTGTTTAAATAAATTTAGTTTTTTTTTTCTAAAATTTTATTTTTCAATAACTAACAGCCACATTATTGATAAATCACACCACCTCAAATTTAATCTCGATCTAGATACATGGTTACTAAAACAATTACTGTATCTCCAAGTAGGGTATAACAGTCACTTTGGATTTTCTAACGTCTAAATAAATAGCAGATAAAAAATTTTTCAAAACTTTTTTTTTAAATAAACTCTTTTTTTCATATAACTTACACTTAAAGAGTGTAAAATTGTTTAAAACATATCATTTAAAAATATGTTATGTTGACATATAAATTTTTAAATAAATTTTGTAACTCTAGCCTCTAGCGCCACCTGATTTATCATTGCCTGAAAGCGAATTAAACTTCCGAGTTTTGCGCAGCAGTCAAGTACTGTTGTGTGTGATTATAATAATTATATATTTTCCAAGTTTTGTTATAACATCAAATCAAGTGTCGTCGTACCTGGTAATAATAAAATAGATGCAATTAAAAGTTTATTTGTGTAACAAATACATTTTTTATCAAAAATCTATTTTTGTATGTAAATTCATAAATATATACATACTACATATATATATATATATATATATATATATATATATATATATATATATATATATATATATATATATATATATATATATATATATATATATATTTATATATATATATTTATATATAATCTTAATTTTAAAGAGTAAAAATATTTTGACGGAATAATGAGCGCTTTGGAACACTACAGTAGAGATCAACCTTCATGGAAAGGATGTAAAACAGATTCAAATAGTCCTGCTATCATGCAAAGCTTGGATAGTTTATCAACTAGTAATAAAGACATTTATAACTTACCTTATAGTTGTCCATCAAATTATGGAGATTTATCAATTAATGGAATGTCACCTTTAAATGAAACTATTGATAAAAATTATTCAAATTTTTCCGAAATTTCAAATAGTTTTTTATTAATTGACGAAAAAGAATATCTGAAAGTGACGAATCTCGAAGAATTTATTGAAAAACTTGGTTTTACTGAAAAAAATTTAAAAATAAAAGTTGTATCTATTTTCGGAAATACTGGAGACGGTAAATCACACACATTAAATCAAACATTTTTTAATGGCAAAGAAGTATTTAAAACTTCAAGTGAACAAAATTCTTGTACTATGGGAGTTTGGGCAGCATTTGATCCACGACTTGGAGTTATTTGTTTAGATACAGAAGGACTTTTGGGTGTAACTGTTCATGAAAATGAACGAACACGATTATTACTTAAAGTACTTGCTGTTTCTGATATTGTTATTTATCGTACAAGATCTGAGAGATTACACATGGATTTATTCACATTTCTTGGTGCTGCATCAAGAGCTTATAGTTTACATTTTCAAAGCGCCCTACAAGCTTTAAGTAGAAGAGAAGGAACAATGAATACTTCTCGTACACTTGGTCCAAGTATTATTTTATTTCATGAAACCCGTCACACTCGTATCTTAACAAACAGTATTAAAATTTTTCAATTATAATTTTATAAGTTTAGAAAAAATTATATACTTGAAATATAACAACAATAATAATATATTTTTATTACAGATACATCAGAGAGTCCCGAAGATATTTTACGAAATCGTTTTACTCAAATGAGATTGGAAATTGATGCTTTCAGTTCAATAAAATATATTGGTGTACAAACGTTGAATCCACCAACAAATTACAATCCTCTTCGTATTGCTATTAAAAATGAATTATACAATACGACTGTAAGATCCGCAAGAAAACCCCACCATGTGTACAATACTCTAAGAATATTAAATGATAAATTTTCTGGAGAACTTGAAAATAATTTAAATCATCTATTTTCTGATCAGTACTTTACTTGTCAAATAAGATGTCGCAGCTGTGATTGCAGATGTCGAAATAGTATGGGACACCTTCGTGAGGGTATTCCTCATTGTAGTGAAACTAGGTTAATATAATTATGATTATTATAATTTTAAAAATCTTTTAATTTTGTACTACTTTTTCACAGATGTCGTTATCAACATCAGTATGAAAATTTGGTATATATTTGCAAAAAATGTCATGCAAATGGTAATGAAGTTATAGTAACAAGTCGTACATTGCCTCAAAATGACAATAGTTGGTATGGATTAGCAAAGTATGCATGGTCTGGTTATGTTATTGAATGCCCACGTTGTGGTGAAATATATCGTAGCCGTCAATATTGGTATGGAAATAAAAATCCTGAAGATGCTGCAGTCCGAACTGAAATTACTCATGTTTGGAATATAGTAAGTATTCACCATTAATTATTGTTAGTTATTTAAATATCAACAAAGTCATTTTTTTTAGCCTAATACAGGACTATCAAATCAAAATGCGGCTCAAAAAATAATTGACAGTGTAGCTTATCTTACTGAAGCTGTTACAAATGCATCTATTCAACCAAAAAAAGCATTAACATCTTGGGTAGCTGATCAAGTTGCGCCTACTTATTGGCGACCTAATAATGAAATACAAAATTGTCACCAATGTAAAGCATTATTTAGTCCTTTTGATACAAAACATCATTGTCGCTCATGCGGTGAAGGTTTTTGTGATAATTGTTCATCTAAAACAAAACCTGTGCCAGCAAGAAATTGGTTTACACCTGTACGTGTTTGTGACGATTGTTTCTCAAAAGATAATAATTCGAATGAAACTGCCGCTGAAATTATTGAAAGAGATGTTAGTGTTAGAAAAGTCAGTGAGCATGTTGTTTCAACTTTAAACGCATTTGGAACTGTATTGACTTATTCAAAATGTAAATATTTGTACTTAAATTTAATTTTGTATATATTATCATACAACAAATAGTAATAATACATATTTTATTTAGCGCTAATTAAAGACACCGTTCGACCAACATATTGGGTACCTGATTCTGAATTAATTAATTGTTGTATATGTGATAAACCATTTTCGGATATTTTACCATTTCATCACTGTAGAGATTGTGGTCGTGGTGTATGTCAAGATTGTTCACAACATCGTAAACCTGTACCACGTCGTGGTTGGGATAAACCAGTTCGTGTATGCGATTCTTGTGTTAAAAGTGATTGACCATAAAAAAAATTAATCAGTAATGGTAAATATTAAAAAATATTCATAATGTTTTACGAAATTGTTTAGAGTATTATTTATTTTCGTTATTGAATTGAAGAAATATTTATGAATAATATTTAAACATAAGAAAATAATTTTTGATTCTATTTTTTTTTCTTGAGACAAAAAAAAAAAAAAAAACAGATACAAAAAGAGAAGTGCCATAAGTGGAATTTATTTTTTAATTAAATATAACCAATTTAACTATCAATCTGTTCATGTGTTTTTAATGAAAAACTAATTTATAATAAAATGCGTGATTGATAAATATATTATAAATTATAAATAATTTATATTTATCTAATAATATTACTGATGTTATAAAAATATTTTATAATAGTATTTTTTATTGCAATGCAAATAATCTATACTCGGCTGTGAATTGACTATCGAAAGCGCATTTTTATCAACTGTCAGAAATACGAAGCACGTCAAGTACATTCCATTGTTTACGTATTTACATCTTTGTAGTTTTATTTTTAAATTTAAATAAAAATAATATAATAATTGTCTCCACTGTCTTTTTCTTCATCTTTCTATCATTTTGAACACAATTTTTTACTGTACTGTTCAATACAGTCATTAAAAAATAAACCTCAATCGTTCATAAAAGCTAAATTTAAAAGGACTTATCCGCAGTAAAAAATTAAGTCCATCAATATTATATTTAAACAAAATTTTTAGTAATTTGATAATTAAACTTTATTTAATTATTCCTTGAAATTAATTAATTAATGATCGACAAAAATTTTTTAAATTTTAAAATGAGCGGCATTATTTCAAAAACATTTTTTTTTATTCTTGTACCTAAGATTACGCATGCGTAAAGTATTCTACTGTAGATTTGTAAACGTAACTATTGTACTGAATATTTTTGTGATTTGTGACGTTTCAACATGGTTTCTCTGATCAGCTGGGTGTTGTGCAGTGTTGTGTAGATGCATGAGTGTATGCTTGCAATGCTCGTCTTCGTTAAATTTTCTAAGGCCATCGTCTATCGCCGTGTACACGTAAGTGCTTTGTTACAGGGAATAAATATAAAATAATAATATATGATGTGATGTGTGTTTGTGTTATTATTTAATATTGTTATTGTTTTTTTTTAACAATTAATATAAAATAAACTATAAACGTACGATCATAAAACAATATTTAATATACTAAATGGCCCACTTAAATTTTTATTAATTTTTTAAAATATATTTTTTTGATAGCATAAAAAATATATTATTTATTTATGCTGAAGTTTATTTAGTAAATAATTATTTGTAAATTAAATAATAATTATGACGCGTTAAATAGAACGATAACCATACGAAATAATACAGCCAAGTAAAAAATAAAAAGAGACTATAATTTTCAATTTTATTTAAAAGTTTATGATATGTTATTTACTATTAATATATTATTTTATTAAAACATAATTATTTCGAGTTTTTAAATTTATTTCAAGTTTTGGGAATTGTGTGCAAGTGTAGCCATTTTCATGCTTACTCGAGTTTCGTAATCATTATCAACTCCATATTTGAATTCAACAAGTAACACAGTCTCGTGCATTTTACAATATTTTATTAATTACACTAAATAATGTTACAATAGAGTATTTAATTAATTGAGTAATTAAATTATTTATTTTATTTTTTCAATAATCTATATGATTTTTATAAATCAAGAAAATTTAATTTTTAAAATCTGTTTCATATTTTTTATGCTTTCTTTCTAATTTCATAATTTTCTAAGCATAACAAAATAATAATAATAATAATAATTTAAATAATCAACTCGATAAAATATTATGATGCTAAATAAAATAAAAATTTTTGAAAATAAGTAAATTAACGTATAAATACATTTATACTTTATAATAATACAATATAATTTCAGCGCCATTTCAGTTCATTGCTGTTGCAGCTGAAATAAAAGTTTAAATTACTTAATTACTATTATTATTATTATAAAACCCGACTCATAATTATGTTTTTTCATTAATTATAATCTGTTGTTTCTAAATTAATTAGTATTCCCTTGCAGTTGTGAATACTCCAAATCGTTGTCCACCATTTTGTCGCCTCATTAAAAGAATAAACAAATGGCGCAATTGGTCCGCCGGGTTTGAGATTATTATTCGAATGAACTTGCAACGTCAACAAAAAAAATAATCATATACTAATTTACCAATTTTTCATACATCTTAATGTTGCGTTATTGTAGTTCCTAATGGAGGATAGATACTAAAAAAAAAAAGAATTGTTACTATCAGTTACCACAAAATTGATAAAACAATCAGTTTTGTAATGTTAAGAAAGTTAGTATAGTTGGGGGTGTGTTGAAGCACTGTCGAACCAACTAGCCGTTGCTTGGCAACAACATCTTATTAACTTATGGCCGCCAAACCAAACGCTATTGATGCCTATGTCGCCTTTTTTTAATTGTTGAATTCATCATATACATATACTTTTTTTATTTTTTTATGTGAGTGTAATTTTTAAAAAATAAATAACTGTCACAACAAACATTGATATTTAGTATTGAAAAAAGTTGAATGATAAACAATAATATTTTATTATTTATAATAAAGGAAAATTAATTTAAAAGTATGTTTTAAAAAATGACATCCTTAATTGTGTTAAACTAAATTTTTATAACAACGAACGAATTAAATTTTAGGTGAGATCTTTGATGACACGCGACTTAATAAATAATTTCGATAAACGTTTCCATAGCAACGCATATATAGTACCACGTATATAAAGATACTAACTTAGACATACTCTTCCTAGAGAGAAACCAAGAGAAAAAAAAAAGAGATGAATCAGATAGAAGAAAATATTAGTAGTCCTTGCAGCGCCACAACGCGTTTTACTGTGGCTATTTCTGACGACACGTCTACGACGTCGTCAACGGTTTTTTTTATCATGGGCACATCGTGTTTTATATTTAGATAGGAACATAACTGAAATTAGATGCTTGTATCAAGAACGAAGAGATAAACGCCAGCCGATGAAATCCGAGGTGGCAACTTCCTTCTTTTCAATCCTGTCCAAATATCTTAATAAATTTATTTCTTTTTGCATGGATATAATATAATCATATCATACTGTTTATTTTAATAATAAATTATCATTTATCAATTGATGTTGTCATTATTCATTAATTATAGATTATTAATCTTTATTTCAGTGATCGGCAAATTTATTTAGTGTCTGTCAGGACTAAAGAAAAATAATTAATTTGAAAAATATAAAAAAAAAGAAAAAAAATGGCACCAGACAGACCCGATCAATCGGGATTGGAGACAACATGTAATTTAACCGTTACACGAGTTTTTAATATTGGCGATGCAGTAGTGACACTGAAAGAAGCAGATAATGCTAGTGCATTTGCTGACAAGAATAATGTTAATATAGGTGATATAGCTTCATCAGATATTATCAATAATCCTCCGATTGTTAAAAATCTAAATGAATTTGGTAGTGCATTAATAGTTAAACAAAATCAATCCGACGACGATCTTACGTCGTTAACGTGGCTTCATCAGCAAAATCTTCTTAAAGGGTTAGAAATTTCAAGTCCTACCAAAAGTATCAAAGATGAAAATATTAATAATAACAACAATAATAATAATATTATTAATAATAATAATAATAATAATAATAATAATAATAATAATAATGATAACAATAATAACAATAATGTATGTGAGGATAGTACAGAACTTTCAGAAAATACAAACTCTACATCAAGTATTGATGATAATTATTTTTCAGGTAAAAAATTATTTCATATTTTTATTTGATTAATTTAAAGTTTTAGAAAATAACAGTAATATAAGTTCATCTGTCGCAGGAAAATTATGCCAAAGTAATCAAAACTCTGATCAGAATTATGAAAAATCCGAGCCATTCTTTCAGGACACTAGGAAAAATTCTTACATTGGAACACAACAAAGTAATCAAGTCAAGATATCATTGAACAACAATAATTTACCAGTTTCAAATCGCAATAAACATCCAACTCACATACCTTACGATCCTCATTTGCATAAAAATAGTAAACCGCCGTATTCATTTTCTTGCCTTATCTTCATGGCAATTGAAGATAGTCCAATGAAGGCATTACCAGTTAAAGAAGTCTATGCTTGGATACTTGATCATTTTCCTTACTTTAGAAATGCACCAACTGGATGGAAAAATTCTGTTAGGCATAATCTAAGCTTAAACAAGTGTTTTCGTAAAGTGGAAAAAGCACCAGTACGTAAACAATATATATTTATTTATTTATTTACTTTTTACGCCAATCGGCACTATACATCATCTTAACATAGGTTAACTTTAATACAATATACAATATATGAGATAATAGAGCTAGAATGCTATACAATTTCGAATCTAATTGTTTGTGAAAAAAAATAAAGAAAATTGGTTGCTTGAAAGTTACTGTGTGTGAGCAGCTAGTATTTTAGTAACCGTTCTCTAATAAAAGAGCGAAAATTCTGGTATGACCCTTGGAAGAAGTTGACATCACTATGCATAGAGTTGACTAGATTGCATATCCTATTTTTTTAATCTTAACATAATTAATAATTTAATTTAAATTAAAATATTTATTTAAATATTAATTTTTTTAGAATTTAGGAAAGGGATCATTATGGATGGTAGATGATCAGTATCGTCCAAATTTAATTCAAGCGTTATCGCGAGCGCCCTTCCCTCCACCAACTGGACAAAATATTTCTTCACCAGACAAAACTATGAAAAAAAATACTAGTACACGACTTCCTGATCCTGTGTTGTTCCCTTATTTATCTAAGAGGCTTGCATCAAGTAATATTACTGATAGTCCAGAACTTGAATTTGACAGTGACGTTGATGCTGCTGCGGTTGCTATGCTTTCTTTTAAACATGGGCCTATTATTCTTAATCATAATAAAGGTATTATAGTATTAATATTATTTAGTTATTAATTTTTTTAGTGATTGTAATAATTACAACATCATCGTACCATTTATTTACAGAGCGAAAACGAAAATCTAATATTGAACCCGAAAAATTGATACCTGTAATTACGCGAAGTTCTAGTGAAGATCATACATATAGCTGTATAACTTCCTTGAAATCTGACAGGTAAAACTTTTTATATTACTTAAATTAATACATTTTTTTATAGACAATGTCAGACAGTGTTATCAAAAATCTAATGACTGAAATGTCAACTATACTTGAATTTTATTTACAAATAAAAAAAAATTAAATCGTTAATTAAAAAGAAGATAACGTAGCACAAACTTTTCTATCATATAAATTATTTTGAAAATTGCAGACGTTATTATTTAGTTTAACGAAAATTGAGGAATAAATCTTAATGTCAATATTATAATTTGAAATAGTAAATTCATACTTAATTTTTTTTTTTTTTTCAATATAATTTTTAATTATTGAAAACGTTAAAAGACAACAAACAGATAGTAAGTTGAACATAATTGTTCATCTCTTTGTCACCGCTCATAAGCGCGACAATGTCGCCATCTATAATTAACAATTTTATAAATTCAAATAATTTAACATTATAATATATTATACTAACGCAAAAAATTAAATGAACAGAAAAATTTTAGAAACTTTTTAGTAATTTTTGAAAGATTGTAACTTTGTGAAAAATAATCGTAGTGAGATTTCAAAAAAGCATTTTAAAGCTTGAAATCTCTAGTTCCAATATCTTTTGTTCAATATTTTTTAGAGCTACGGCTGTTGCGCAATCATAAGAAATATCGTGAGACAAAAATTTTCGAAATTTTTTTTCTATTTCTTTCAGAGGATACACGGGCTGAGGAAAATTTTTTTTCAGCTAAGCCAATACATAACTGACTTAGCAAATTTATTCAGCTTCAATTTTATTTTTTTTAGCCTCGTCCGACAATTTGTCCCAGAGATATTAGCCTTCAAACGAAAAAAGATCCTTTTGGCTTTGATGAAAAATAAAATTCCCCAAAAATGTATTAAAAAATTACTTCAAACAATTTAAAAAAAAATTGGCATTTTTTTTTTTTTAACTTTTTTTTTTTGATTTTTTTTTCTTTCTTCATCTTACATTTACTGAGTAACTGAGGCAAAAATGGATGAAAAGTAAAAAAAAAATTTTTTTTTTCATTTTGATGATTACACAACTAAAGAAATAAAACTTGTACTTTTAATTGTCAACTTTGGTCAATCACCCCAGAATAACGATTCGATGGGTCAATTTAAAAAATTGTAGGGTTATTAGGGAATAACCAAAAAAAGTCATTTTTTGTACTTATTTCTAATGGATGTTAAGGATAAATAAAAATTTTGTAGGAAATTTAATAAATTTTCTTAAGCCTCCCCCCAATTTAGCATGCGATCATTGGTAACTGAGATATCGATGATCAAAACCATAAAAATCCTTTTTTGTTTGAAGGCTGGTATCTCTGGGACAAATTGTCGGACGAGGCTATAAAAAAAGCAAAAAATTGAAGCTGAATAAATTTGCTAAGTGAGTTATGTATTGACTTAACTGAAAAAAAATTTCCCAGCCCGTGGACCCCCTGAAAGAAAAAAAAAACAATTTCGAAAATTTTTTTCTCACGATATTTCTCATGATTGCGCAACAGCCGTATCTCTAAAAAAATTTCGATCAAAAGATATTGGAACTTGAGATTTCAAGCTTGAAAATGCTTTTTTAAAAATCCCGATACGATTATTTTTCACAGTTACAGCCTTTCAAAAATCACTAAAAAATTTCTAAAATTTTTCTGTTCCTTTGATTTTTTGTGTTAGTGTATATAAAATTTTTTTTTTGCTTAAAAATTTTCATACATTCAAAAATTTTATAATAAATAAATTAATTCAATTCGATATTTTATAATATAAATAAATAAATAATAATATGCTTATTAATCTTTGATATGCTTGATCTGAATCATTTTTTCTGGTTTTATAAATCTAGTTTTTCTAAGATGAAAAAGTAACTGAATTAAGTCTATACATTGAGCAATTTGAAAATGATGAAAATTGAAATTTAGTTTTTTTTTCTTGAAACTGTAAGAAATCAATTTTTATGTTGCATGAAATACAATCTACATTTTTTTTCTAATTACAAAAGATTTTTGTTTTAATAAAATGATGTTTGATTTCTTATAATGTCATCGATTTAGAATCTTGTGAAATTTTTTTATGAAACAGTATTTTATGAACTTAAATTCTTTATAATATTGTTAACTCAATTTTGAATGAAAATTAAAAAAAATTAACTTTAAAATTATAATGATTAATTGTGTATTATTGATAGAATAACATTGCCTGATTTCGAACTTGAAGAATTTTTTCAGATCGTCCAAAATAAAAATTAATGGAAAAGAAAAATTTTCGACGTGATTGATGTAGTTAAAGTGATCAATAGCTGATATATCAGCTAAAAAATTTCTTTCGTTCAAGTTTGAAATATATATAAGGTAAGAGACCCAGTACCTGATCAGGGAACTAGAACCTGATTAGGTACTGGGTCTCCAACCTGACATAATAAAAATTTTAATTACAAAGTCATTCTGGTTTTCATTATTGAATTTCTATAATTGTTCAAATTTTTTTTCAGTTGAATGTAGTAAACAATTGTTTAATTTTTTCTTTCAAATGCAATGCAATTTTTCACCTTTCAAAATTTTAACTAATTCGAAACTATTCGGAGGAAATGAAAAATTTTAAGGTTTTATCATAAATCTGATTATTATAAGTTATTATTGACAAAATAAGTTGTTGATTTGGAAGAGACCGTTTAGTTAGTTTTTATTTTTTTGCCAATTTTGGAAATGCGATAAGACAACAACAGTTAGTTTATAGTGTACATATTGTGAGATGAAGTTATATTAAATGAAACAAGAAAGAAAAAATCAATTTTTTAAAAATTGAATATCAGAATCACTCATCAAATTTTGACAGAATTTTTTTTTTACCTAGTTAAATTTTTTATCTAAATGCTTAAAAATCAATAAAAATTTAAAAGTAATCTATTAAAATTGATAATCAGGAATAAATAAACTAAAGTAATTTTTGGTGAAGCAAATGAAGAAAACAAATATTTTATAATTTAACATACATTTTTATTTTCATTAATAATTTTACCTCAAAATAAAAAATAAAATGTACTGATAATAAAAATAAAAATTTGTTTACAGTAAAGCGTCGAATAGCTTAATCTTAGACGATACGGGAACAGACGTTGATGAACAACGTAAAATAGCCGAAGGCGCGGATGCTCTACTCAACCTTGCTGGAGTGGCTTTTGTTAATAACAACAATTGCTGTACGCATAATTCTCAAGAACTAACTACAAATACCGTCAGTACAATTGCAGTGAATCATACCATCCAATTGCCGTCAGTACAGGTATCCCCATCTAAATCAAAGCGACGCATCATCTCGAGCGATTACTCTAGTCTACCAGACAAACGACGTAAGCGCTGGCGCGAGTGGGGTGAAAGTAATAGGTACCCTAAACAAATCCGGGGTTAGTGATAAGTGTTTGTTCATGGTTTTTCTCTTTCGGAGAAAAAGAAGATTTTTTTAAAACGAGATGGAATTAATAATTAGCTGTACGTCAACTCTACACAGTGGCCAAAGTTATATTTTCAAAAAAAAAAAACTAAAGATTCTAAGAAAAGTAGTTAATAAATGGTGAAGGAATTCAAAAAATAATAATAAAATTTGAAGTGTTTTTTTCGATTATAGTTTAATAGAGATTTATTATATTTATTATTATTGGTGCAAATAAATCTCTTAACACATGGTAAGTATGTTGAAAAAAAGCACTGAAATACGAGCAATAATAGAAATGATTAAATGATAATTATTAGTAAGAGATAAATTATATATATATATATATATATATATATATATATATATATATATATATATATATATATATATATATATATATATATATATATATATATATATATATATATATATATATATATATAAATATATTCATATAAAAAAACGTAGGATCAGTCACGAATCAAAGATAACTATAATTTTAAGTAATACATCTAACTGGATAAAAGTAATGACTAATAAAAATTAGACAAAAACTTTTTAGAAATATTATAAAGAAATTTTTTGCCAATTTAAAAAATGTTTTAAGACAAAAAAAATAGTTAGTTTCTAGTACACATATTGTGAGATGAGGATATATTTAATGAAAGAAGAATCTAATTAATGATTATTAGGGCTATATATATATATATATATATATATATATATATATATATATATATATATATATAGAGAGAGAGAGAGAGAGAGAGAGAGAGAGAGAGAAATTAATATATTTAAATCATGAAGATAATGATAAAAAAAACTAGTGGTAAAATAATATAAGGGAAAATGGTGAGATAAAATAGTATTTTACTGTAAATACCACTTATATATGCTCGGATAACGTTCTAGTTAAAAAATAATGAATCATCTAAAATTAAAAAAAACAAAAGAAAAAATAGAAACGTAAAAATTATCATCACGAATAAAACCAAAATAATAAAAAAGAAAAAAATTACAATTTGCCCTATATGTATAGTTTCACGAAAAGTAATTTAAACTACGCTATATATCATAATAAATCGTTTTTAATTTTCATAATGCTTTCTTTTGTTTCGTAATTAGTTTTCTAAATATTTTGGCACATTCGTAATAACAGCAGTAGCAGATTCATAATCATATTTTTAATAAATAAAAGTACTATTACAATAAATAGATTGAAATGGTTTGTATCAATTAATATCAGAATAAATGGAACAAAGTTGAGTAATATTCAGTAAATTTTATCTTTTGATTAACCAAATTGATTGTCTAAGAGTCTGAAAGTACTATATATCTTTTATTAAGAAATATTTTTTTTCAAATTTTCCGTTAAGATACGTCATAGTAAAAAAAAAAAAATTCGAGAAAAAGTTTTTATTTTAAGGTATTTTCTGATTTTACAGCTTTAATTATTTTCTAGCACATCTATATATCTCAAAATTATAATTGATTTTTTAATCATTTTAACAAAGAAAACGGTTAGTTTTATTTTATTTTTTTTATTTACTTAGTAACTAATCAGAATCAAGTTTAATAATTTTGAAGATGTTAGTATCTTAAAAGTAGTCATAAAAATATGATTAAGATATCTGACAATAACTGAATGTTCATATTAATTTCCTTTTTTTGTCATTAATATTTCATGCCTCGATAAAACAAATTAGAAACTGGCACAAAAGAATAACGATTTTTATGATGCGGTTCGTTCCTCGTAGCAGCTATATATACTGTACAAAAGAACAAAGTAAGAAATGAAAAGTTGGAAAAATAAAATATATATATATATATGTATGTATATTTTTTTTTTTTTACAGGGCTTTACTCGTGTGTTATGATAAAAGCTCTTCCTAACTACTTCACTGATGTACAGTTAATTAATATAAAGAGAAAATTAGAAAAAATATAGATTTAAAATTATTATTTAGGTGTCATAGATTTTATAAATATTGAAAATTGTGTTAAATACATATATATCTATATATATATATATATATATATATATATATATATATATGTTGGCAGATCCATTGCTTCACGCGTGGATCACCGATTTGGACGCCGATTTTTTTTCTCGAAAGTAGGTTAGAAAAGAAAGTGATCCTGAAAATTTGAGCTCAATAATCCTAAATCCAGCCACTGGAGAAGTTTTTGAAATTTGAAAAAATTCAATTTTTTGGTATTTTTTAAAAATTATTATCTCAGCTTCTATATAACTTAGAGAGACTTTTCCGGCGGCATTTTTTTCTATGTACACTCTACTTTCAAGAAAAAAATAGATATTTGCTCTAAACTAATATCCGGCTTAATGGGGAGCTTCCAATTAAACCACTGAATTAGCAAAATTTCCCCTTTTTTTAAAATCCTCTCATATCTACCGTTTTCAAAGTAGAAAGATAAATGACAGCTGATATTTTTTGTGCAAGTGTCTTCTGTTATCTACCGTAATTTTCCGTAATTGCTCCGATTTCGTTTATATACGGTTATCTAAAGCCGATCAATTTTTCAAAAATCGCTATTTTCAGATAGCTATTACTTTTTTCTCGGAACTTCGATTTGCTTCAAATTTTCAGGAAAGTTGCTTTGTTATATCCCTAAAAAGCTCTGAAAATTTCAACTTTGGTATCGAGCTTGGATCCAAGTTATAAATTTTCAAACATCACGAAAATTGTTTTGTTTAAAATAAGATTTTATATATATAAACGGAATTCCGTATATAAACAGAATCGAAGCAATTAAGGAAAATGACGGTAGTTATCAACAGAATATACTTACACAAAAAACATCAGCTGTTATTTATCCTTCTACTCTGAAAACTGTAGATTTGAGAGGATTTAAAATAAAAGAAAAAATTTGGCTAATTCAGTGGTTTAGTTGGAAGCTCCCAATTGCCGGATATTGGTTTAGAGCAAATATCTACTTTTTTCTTGAAAGTAGAGTATACATAGAGAAAAATGTCGTCAGAATAGTCTCTCTAAGTTATATAGAGGCTGAGATACAAATTTTTAAAAATAACCAAAAAATTGACTTTTCAAATTTCAAAAAGTTCTCCAATGTCCGGATTTAGGGGTATTGAGCTCAACTTTTCAGGATCACTTGCTTTTCTAACACACTTTCGTCGAAAAGTAATGGATCTGCCTATATATTCATGTCTCTATATATATACATATATATATATTATGTCTCAAATTTAAAGCGTTTATTACAATATTTTTATTAATTTTTAATGCAAAATTTTTAATTTAGAAAAATTTACAGCTCTATTTGATTGCACTTTTAAAATTTATTTTTTTATAGTAAACTACTAATAAGATCTGAACAATTTGACAGATTTAATAATAATTTTATATTTTACAATTTTAATATTTGGATATTTACAAAAATGAGAAGTTTATAAAAAATAGTTATTCGTTATGGTGTATAGCCACAATAACAAGATTTGTAGAAAAATTATCTGAATATATCATTTGGCTTCTACGTTTAAATTATGATTTAGTATATGCCTAACGAACAGTTAAATTTTTATTTTTCCACATCTTAAAAAAAAAAAAAAAGAAATTATATTTCATGTTATTTTTTTTTCTATTTCAAAGTTAATTAACTTTGTAATATAAGTAAGATGTTAATTTCGCGGTTATATGATATCAACAACGAAAATTGAATATAATTTTTACAAAATTATCAATTTTTTATTTTTTATTTATGATGTTATTTTACAAATGTAAATATTTAACAATTAACAAAATAATTTGTTTTCAACAAACTAAATTAAATTAATGACCATAAATCTTAAAACCATTTACATTTAACTTAAAATTTTTTATATTCATCTTATTGTTGTTAATGTTGTTGTTGTTTATAATTATATATTATTTTTTTTATGCGACTATCATTAATAAAAAAATTTAAAAAAAAAATTAAATTAATTAATTGTATCAAATCTGAGTATCAGTTAATGTAGTAAATTATGACGACAACCATTATATAAATTAATTATAAATGCACTAATTTTATTGCACTAATTTTTATTTTCTACGAGTGATGGTTGGTTCTTCCATGTAGTTTATTCTAAACTAATTTAATAGGAAAGCTTATTCATATGATTGTTATTACTTATGATAAGCTATTTATAGTTAGACAGTAGTTAAAAACGAATAGTTCAATTGAAGACAAATGTTTTATATACAAAAAAAAAAAAAAGAATATATAATTATTTGTGGCGTAAAAGAATATTTAATAAATTAATAAATCACAAAGTAGTAAGCAATACACCAGTAACACCTGATATCGAATGAAATACTCTAGTCGGCTGAGTTATTTTATTAATCGAATTATGACGATTGTTATCAAAGAACATAACACTTAATAATGAAAAATATTTTAAAAAGTCGATTATGAATGAGAGCATAAAGTATATATATTTTAAAAAAGTGATACATCTAGCAACGGACAATCAAAATGCCACATCGTGTTTCATTTGTTTCAGTTGCGTTATGTTGTGCCAAACAGATGAGTAAAAGCGATATGCAAAAAACAAAAAAAAAATCATCTACCACTTTTAGTAAATTTTTTATTTTTAAAACTGTTAAAGTTGTTTAACTATATTATGAACTTGAACGACAAAGTTTTAGTGATATATTTGAACTTTAAAAAATTTGAAATTTTATTTTATAAAAAAAATACAAAATTAAAAAAAAAAAATCTTCACGTTGTCAATTTCATGCTATAAATTTATAATATTAAAAAAAACATTAATGTACATAATAATAACTACTAAACAACTTTATCTTTTAATAATTTTAAGGTTTGCAAAAAGAATTAAATCAATCTGTTATATAATTAATTTGTACTTTATAATTTCGTGTTATCATACATGTATATACATTACATATATATTAGGGTTTAAAAAAAAAAACATTTTTTTTTTTTTTACAAGCCTTATGGTCTTGAAAGCTCGTCTCAGGTATAAAAAAAAATCTTCTCCCAAGAGCAAACTCGAAATCTCATTTCCGCTAAGAGCTTAACGAATACTCATTTTGCCATTTGAATTTCCTATGTCAAGCTGATTTCCGGAATTTATTGCATGTACAAGTTTGAACGGTGAATCTATGTATTATGTATAATCAGTCAGGTGTTTTAAAAAGATTTCTGAGATATTACTTACTTTCCGTATAAATTTTAAAAGTAAAATATTTTTTTTAAGACTTAAAATTGTTTGTCTTTCTGTTTTTTTTTTCTAATTAAAAAGAAAAAATCTGTTTTGAAAATAAGAAAAAAATTTTTCATGTGTTCAAAAAAAAATTCACCGACAGCATTAGCTCAAATCTTTGGCTTTGTCAGAAAACTGTTTAATATAATAAAAACATGAAATTATACGATTTATTATAGTTTAAAGCTTCATAACTTGTCTTCTGTTAGTTGTATGAAGAAAAACTCGGTAACTTTTTTGTAGAGAAGTTAATTTCTCACAAGACTATGTAATTTGATTTCTGAAAAAAAAAAAAGTTTTTCAATACTTTTATTTTTAACAAACAAAAAACACAAATTTTTTACATGCATTTTAAATAGGAAAATGAATATTCGTTAAGCTCTTAGTAGGATTGAGATTTTGATCTGCTTTTTTGGGAGGATTTTTTTTTTATACTTAAAACCAGCTTTTGAGACTAGAAAAAAAAACTATTTTTCGAAACACCCTCATATATATGAATATATAATTAAATTTAGAAAAAGAATTGTCAAAATTTTATCACAATCTAACTAAAAACTCATGTCACAATATTAAATCAAACTTTATTTGCATTTACAATTTCTGTTTGAAAGTTATTGAAAAGAAAAGAAACTTTTTATAATTACTCGCAAACTACCTGACAATTAAATCCAATAAGCTATAAATCCTAATGGTTTTTTTGATTGTCACAAAAATAATTTAATTAACTAACTATTGATTAACTATTTACTCAATTTACTTATACAAATTTTTATTAAGTTAAAAGATAAAATTTTGACATAATTTTTTTCATAAATGTAAAACTCAGATGAGTGCGGAATTAATAAAATTTCAAAAACCCAAAAAGGGTTTACATATATAAATATATACATGTATGTATGTATATATTTTATTGTCTTATTAATTTGAAGAAAACCAAGTGTAAAATATTTGTTGCTTATTAATTTAGCTTGTAATTTTAAAAAAACGTTAAACTATAAACTATAATCAATGTTACTCATTCATTTTCTTATTTACACATATAACATTCCCGTATACAAAATATATATAGATACATTGAGATATAATTTTAAAACATAAAAGAATTACGATTTTAATCCAATGATTTAATACAATGTACAACAACTTGAACACAGTTGATTATATTGATGTAATAAATATTTATAATATTCTCAATTTATTAAAAGTAATATACCATTTATCATACCATCGATTGATTGGTATTCAAGAGAACGTCGAAGGGTCGAAGATCTTCGAGGAACGTTAACTAATATTCAGTTTTTACTAAAAAAATTTGGAAAATCCAAAAGTGCACGACTCGTAATGCTCATATATTATGAAATAATAAACAACAATAAAAAAAAATCGGTCTGTCAGTTGACCCTGCGGGCCAGCCCCAAAACTTCCCGCTGTTTCCGAGCTCGCTGAGCTCGAAAACATTATTGTGAATATATTTTCGAGCTCTTCGAGCTCGCAATTACTTTTGTATGCCATTGTTTTGTAAAAAACCATTTTTTAGCATTTCTTTCTTCCACGATATCTCGCGAACGAATTAACCGATTTTGATGGTTGAGGTGGCAATCGACGCGTTTTATCAAGTTCTAAAGCTGGTCGAATTTTGAAATTGATTTATTCAGCCGTTTTTGAGAAATTTCAAAAAAACCAAGGAAAAAATTTTTTTTGAATTCTTTCGTCAACGGTTTCTCTTGAACGAATGAACTGATTTTGATGGTTGAGGTGGCATTCGACGCGGCTTATAGAGTTTTAGAGCTGATTAGATTTTGGAATAAATCCATCGAGCAAATTAAAAGTTATCCAAATAAAACATTTTCGAAAAAATTTTATTTTTGAAATATCTCTGAACGCACTCTACCGATTAAGTTCAAATTTATACGGCCTCAAGACATTAACAAGCCGCGTCGAATGACACCTCAACGATCAAAATCGGTTCATCCGTTCAAGAGTTATGAATATTTACATACATACATACGTACGTACGTACACACATACATACACTCGGACATCATCGTGAAATTAGTCAGGATAGCTTCCTAGGACCTCGAAACGTCGACATCTGATGGAAATTCGATTTTCGTAAATCGGACTGAAACCAATAACTTCCCGAATTTTTGAAAATTTACAATTTTCTTAGCGGGAAGTTAAAAATGGCGGGAAGTGCGAATAAATTTAAAATATATACAATTCTCTTTCATTAAAACTTGTCTTGTTTTTTATTATGTTATTATTTTTTTATAATTATAAAAGAACTTATTCAAAATATCTCGATTAATAACAAAAAAAAAATAAACGTAAATAAAAACAAAAATAAAAAAAAATTGAATTGAAAAAAAATTCAGGCCTACCAATTAGCAAAAAAAACAGCTGTTCTAGGACGGTAATGCACAAGCGCCCCTAGCGGAATAAATGTCCGTATAATGTATAGATATATCACCATCCATGTTAGTTTTACATAGATATATAGATATATAGTTATACAGCCTTTTTTATTCTTTCATTAATTGTAATTAAACGACACTGAGTTACCTAGCCATTTGCAATAGGAGACCTACAATTATTTCAAAGAATTTTTTTTAAAAAAATTTGATTCAATTACTGCATTTTTTCGCAAGTTATCGTGTATACGGGTTTCATACTTAACGGACAGGAAATTTTTTAAAACTATTTTTGATGTTTTTTCCGTTTTTATTCAACTAAATAAATTTTTGAAAAGTATGGAATTAATCTCCATTAAATTTTCTTCAAAATAGTATGCAAACCATCTTAATTCCGTAAACTAACAAGGGTATAATAATTGATTAGTTACCGAAGTGAGGCGAAAAAAAATTTTTCGATCGTAAAGCACGAACGAGTCGTGCAATAAATAATAATATATTTTTTTTTAAGTTGCTCGATAATTTTCTTTTTTTTTACTTTTCGTTTTATTTCAATCAATTTAAACATTTTTTACGAAATATTCAAGTTTATTATTTATTTTTATTGATATTGCAATAAAATCATTCTATTTTTCAAATATGATTATTTCTACGAACATTTTTAAAAATAAATAATTTCGTTATAATAGGTTTTTTTCGTAAATTAAAATTTTTGTGAATTAATAATTTTTTTACTCATGTCATAATTTTAAAACTCGATTATTTTACAATTTAACGCGACATATTTTAAAAGAGGTATATAATTTATATTTTTACCGTGATTAAAATCTTAAATTTTGACCTTAATTTTTATTTATTTATAATAAGAAATAATATAAAAATTCCCACACAATATTGTTCAAGTACAACAAAGAATTGAAAGAAACAGAAGACAGCATGATTTTTTTCCTCTTTATTGGCTATTGTCCCAATTGAACCATGTGCCAGAACCGCCAGAACACACCATGTTGTTATACTTATACGTGGGTGTAAGCGGAAACCCAGGTGGCGTTGCGTTTAAAATATGAAGGAACACTATCACAGTAAAACACCCGCGAGAAAATAGAGGCAGCACACCACTCAGAGAGACTCAGAGTCAGAAACTCTTAAATTTTTAGCTTAGTCTTCAGCAGCGTGCCTTCAAAACCTGTCGGTCTGCATTCCAACGATGTGTTGGACGCCAAGACGCCAAGAACCATCGTCGCGAAATACAAGTGAGTAGAGTGTGTGTCGCTCGGCAACGCCGCGTTGACCGTAAGCCACGGAATTCGAGTAAAAAAAAAAAGTTGAATCAAAAAAGTTTAAGAAAGAGGTAGAGCCAAGAAAATGGAGTAAGTTTATAATACATTTGTGAAATTATTTGTGACTTATTGTGGAAAATTAAAACTTAATAGATAAATAAACAAGGGCAATATTGACAAGATTATCACAAAAGGGTAAATAATTTATTCATTATTTGTCTATTATTATTATTTTTTTTCATCACAATATAAATGTATTCAAAAAAAATTTCATATTAAAAAATAAATTGTAAAAAACGTTTTTCAAATTTATCGTGTCACGGCGTTAGTCCTCAGTTGCTGGACTAACTAAGAAAAAAAAAGATTTAATTTATTGACAAGCGTGTATTATAGTTTGTAGTTATTATTTGGACATTTCTGAATATTTCAAAATTTCAAGTTTAATTGGTATTAAAAAAATTTTATGAAAATAATCTTCTTGGTTCTATTGATTGTCACACCTGTGTAATTTTAAGTTGCGGAAAAGTATATTAATGAAGAAACTTCCTTAAACCTCGTGGGAATCAAGAAGTAAATAAAAGAACAACAGGAACTCATCGATTGTTACGGTCGATGATGGGAAAAAGAGAAAGAAAAAAATTTTTTTTTTACATTGGGTATCCAGTAACACACATGGCATGACTCAAGTGTACTTCCTTTGATTTAATAGCTAACAATATAATATTACTTTTTTTTTTTACTCTCATTTGACACATCTATTAAATACGAAATAAATTCAAAATGTGTTATTGATTGTTCTCAAATTCCATAATATAATGTTGTTTGCTATTTACACCTGTTTGCTCAAAAATAAAAATAAAGATTCGGTATCAAAAAAATTAATAAGGTGAAAAAATATCTTAATAATAAATATATAAATACTGGAGCGCATTTCAGTATTTTTTTTTAGAGTAAAAATTATTGTCTTTAAAATTTCCATCTTTTACTTTTATGAACTGATAAAAGATATAATTTTAAAGCAATTGAATTATAAAATAAAATACTTCGAGATTAATCGATCAAGTAGATTTTAAATTATTCAAGAGATTAAATTTAAAAAAAAGTAAAAAGAATAAATCGTTTTTTGGATTACCCACAACTCATAACCAGACCGATCAGTCTCAAAATCACTCTTCATCTTAGTGTTTTTGATTGCCACAAAAATCATCACAATTGGCAAATTTATTAAACAAATCATATGAACGAAATTTGAAAAAAATGATTCTACTGCGGTTTTTTTTTTTTTTTTTTTTTTAATTATTTCGGAGCTACGGATCTGCATAGTTTTAACATCTCATGTTATTTGAAATTTTTTTTCGATATCCTTGGATTGTGGAAAAGATCATCTAAATAAAAATTCATTCAAAAGATCTTGTAAACGATAAATCTTAAAAATAATTCAATTTTTCCTAATCTAATTGATGATGTATATTTTTTTATATTTATTAATTTACGAATGTCTAAGGTCAGTAGGATTTATTTAAAAAATGAAAATTTATGGGTTTTGCAAACCAAAATATTATTTTTTCAATGATTTTCGTAGTTATTTAAATAAAATAAGCTAAACAATGATTTTTAAGTTTTTGATCAAAGGTATCTCTTAGAGATGTTTCTAAAAAGTTTCACGAAATATAAATTTTAATGAATTCTTTCGATTTCTATAATAATCCCCATTTTAATTGATTGATTCGTTTGTGAAATTTGAAATATTTACTTACTTCGTCATTTCAATACTTTCTTGGCCCAAACGTCAACATCCGTAAAAATTCCATTATTTTAAAAATAATTTTTAATTTTCACATAAAAAAGTTTGAAATTAAAAAATTTCGAGTCAATAAAATTTTAATATTTTAATGATCAATAGATCAACACTAACAGTGATTTCAATTTTTTTTTAACTTCCCGCTAAGAAAATTGGAAATTTTCCAAAATTCGGGAAGTTATTTGTTTCGGTCCGATTTTCGAACTTCGAATTTTTAACAGATATTGACGTTTCGATGTTCTAGAGAGCTATTCTAAATAATTTCAAGATGATGTCCGAGTGTATGTATGTGTGTACGTACGTACGTATGTATGTAAATATTCTGGTACTTTTGAACGGATTAACCGATTTTGATCGCCAAGGTGGCATTCGACGCGGCTTGTCAATATCTAAAAGCTGTAAAAAATTGAATTTGATCGGTAAGGTGCGTTCGGAGATATTCCAAAAATAAAATTCATTCAAAAATGATTTTTTTGGATAACTTGTAATATGCTCGATGGATTGATTCCGAATTCTAATCAGCTCTAAAACTTTATAAGCCGCGCCGAATGCCACCTCAACCGTCGAAATCGGTTTATTCTTTCAAGAGAAATCGTTGTCGAAAGAATTGAAAGAAAATTTTTTTTTTTTAGTTTTTAAATATCTCAAAAACGACTAGATTAATCGATTCCAAATTTAATCAGCTCTAGAACTCGACAAAACGCGTCGATTGCCACCTCAACCGTCTTAATCGGTCAATTCGTCCGAAATATCATTGGAAAAAAAAAAAAAAAAGTTAAAAACGTTTTTTTTCGAAAACAATGGCATACCAAAGTATTTTCAAGCTCAAGGAGCTCGAAAACAGTGGGAAGTTTTCGGGTTGGCCCGCAGGGTCAACCGATAGACAGTTTTTTTTTCTTCTTTCAACAAGGGAAGTTCTTAATTTCAGTTCAATTTATAACAGAGGATTTCCCTTTTATCAAGCCTGGTCACCCCTTTTTATTAATGTCGAATAAAGAAGGGCGTCAGTGGAAGATGGACTCGGCCTTCCAGAACCGGAGATGTTAAATTTATACAAATCAGGGTCGTTTGTAAAATTATTGCGAGAGAGGTGAGGAAATGAATGAAACACTGGAATAATATAAAGCTTGATTTTATTGAACAATAATTAATTAATTGATAAAGATATCTACTTTCCGAAGTTTAAGAAATAGTTTTTAATAATTTCCGAATGTCGAAGTGTGTGTGTAAACTAAATTGTTTCGTACTATCTCTTGAACGAATTGACCGCTTACGAGTGTTTTTACAGCAATTGAAAGCAATCAACAAGATTTCAATCTGGTTTGTTATTGAGATCAATCGGTAAATTAGTTTTACAGTTAAAAAAAAAATCGTTAGTAAGCTACTAATCCAATTGATTTTAAAATTTGATAAGATATGAGTCGTAATCGATTTTTGAAAATCGAGTTTTCATCACTCTAAAACCAAGGGTGTTATAAGTGTATTATATTAACACATATTAAATGTGTTCTATGTTTAAAGCCATAAACAAAACTATAGTTTTTTGTAGTCATTTAAAACACGTTTCACGGTGTGTTAAAAATCTATAGATTGCTTATGGATATTAAAAATCTATAGATTTCAATGTTATTCGGCAAGTGTGTTAATTTCGACCACACACTTGGTTTTAAACTGATCAGATGGCATTTTGAGGCCCTTCGAAGCTATTCTGACTATTTTCAGAATGATGTCCGAGTGTCTGTATGCCTGTGTGTGTGTGTGTGTGTGTGAACGGTCTATAACTTTTGAACTAATGAACCGATTTGGATGGCTGAAAATTTCAGATCGTTTGATCAAATAGACTCGCAAATATTTGCGAATCACGAAGAAAAAAAAAAAAAAAATTTTTTTTAAAGTTTTTTTCAATTTCTCATAAACGACTCAAACGATCGACTTCAAAATCTAATCAGCTCTAGAACATAGAAAAACGCGTCGATTGCTGCCTCAACCATCTCAATCGGTTAATGCGTTCGAGAGATATCGTTGGAGAAAGAAATGGTGAAAAACAGGTTTTTTCAAATATCTTCGAAACGGCTGAACCGATCGGTTTTAAATTTTAATCAGATCCAGAATTCAACGAAACGCGCCGATTACCACCTCATACGTCAAAATCGATCGATTAGTTCAAAAGATATCAGCGTTGAAAAGTTAAAAAAATAACATTTCATGTTATTTTTTCCGGAAAAATTGTAATAGAATGCACTAAAATGTGTCTGAAATCATACCAACTCTTCCTCTTTAAAGTCTCTTTCGATCATCATACAATGCCATCTAACTCGTTCCTTAGTTTAATCATATTATCAACAAAAAAATTGAAAAAACACAGTTTTTAATATTTTTCTCGGATATTTCATATATTATTACTCTGATCTGAGTTAAAACTTATTTAAATCTTGATTTTGATCACTGAAATTGATTTTTGCCTCAATACATTTATTTTATTGAACATAATCGGGAATTAAAATTTAAAAACCGCATCTTTATTAATGATTTTCGATTCTTAAATTTTCAAACTTTAGAATAAAACGTAACTTGTTAAAGCTTGAAAAGCTTATAAAAAAAGCAATTGCATGTAATAGCGTTTTCGAGCTCGAAAACGCTATTACATGCTTTTTTTGTATATTCATAAAAAGAGAAAAAGGGTTTCTTTGCCATTTCTTCATCTATATCATGTTGCATAACTTCTAAAATTTTAATATTCCAAAGCCCTTAGATTTAATATTATTTTTTTGTTTGATTTAATTCACCAAAATATTCTATATGAATCCGTTAGATTCAATAACAAAATAAAGAAAAAAATTTTAGCAAAAGTGAACGAAGAATAAAATATATGATAAATGTCTAAGAATGATACTACCTACACTTAATGATATTGCCCAATTATTAAACATTTTTCTTGCAGTCAGTCTCTTTCTTTCATCATCATTCTCGTTCTTTTTTGTTTGGCTTTCTCTTGATATTGAGATTATGCACCATTGTGGTGGTTAACATAAGCAGCTATGTGGGTGTAGAACCGTTCATGTGGAAAATGTTATACTCTATTCTTTACCAAATAAGGTTACAAGATTCCAATTGTATATTACTTTTTTTTTCAAATCAGTCTAATTGGGAGTATTAAAAAAAAAAAATATTAAACTGTTATCAAATTTAAAAAATTTTCTTCTTTCTTTTTATAAATCGTATTTGCTAAATTACGACTCATTCGATTACTCATGACTATGTTCGGAGCGTAAGTATCTATTTCTATATCTACGTGAACTCAAAGCAAAAGTAAATAAAGAAGACTTTAGAGTAAGAGAAAAAGACAAAATGGGTAGTTTCTAAAGTTAAATTCCCTTGATGGTACATTGACACAAATTCACGTAATACGAAACGATTTGTTTATATATAAATATACATATATATTACTTAATTGATTTCTATTTTATTTTAGAATGTATCAGGATGAGACAGTTAACATTCAAAGTTATCGGTATTATCACAATATTTCGATTGTCCTTGATTTACAATGTATCAGGTAAATAAATAATAACATTTCATTATTTTGTAAAAAATATTAATAATTGAATAAATTGAATGATTTTATTATACAGCTTTTCGACAAGAATCCGGAATGTCGTTTACTCGACATCCTCAGCCTTTAGCTGCTCCTCTCGGTGACGAGGTAGACTTTGAATGCAGTTTAAACTTAGAAGCTGATAAATTTGCTTGGCGTCATCGTCCGCTAAATTCCAAACACTGGGGTCCTCTTATAAATCTTCCTAATAGCGGAGGCAAAACTTCAAAATTTGTCGTTACCTTTGACGATGAATCTAAAGCAGGTGATTACAGATGTATCGCATTTTACGGTAATTATTTTAAATATTATTTTAAAATAAATACTCAAAATTTTTATAAAAGATTGATTATTGATAATTTTATTTTAGGTACAAGTGGTCTTGCATCTGAACCAGGCAGACTAAGTCTTGCAAAAATTGATAAATTTACTGACAAAAGTGATGTAGAAATACGTGTTCCAGTTGGAAATACTGTTCCAATAACATGTCCAGTACCTTACTCATCACCAGAAGCAATTGTTCAATTTTATAAAAATGATATATTACTAAAAAATATAAATCTTACCGGTGATAAAACGATTATTATTGAAAATGCTCAAGTTTCAGATTCTGGAAATTATCATTGTACTGCTGATAATTATATTGTAACTCAAACTTATAGAAGCAATTATCAAACAAAATTACAAGTTTATATCGAGAAAAACAATATTTCTCCTTTTTGGACTAAACAACCACAAACAGAATATAAAGCATTAAAAAACAGTAATATAAGTTTAGAATGTTTTGGTGCGGGTTATCCAATCCCTAAATTATCATGGTCAAGGTTCGCAGGATCTTTACCTCTGTATTCACAATATAAGAGTTCAGGATTAAGCATTGTTAATGTACAACCATCAGATAGAGGAGAATATCAATGTGTTTGGTCAAATGATAATGATAAAATAAAAACTTCTATAATTTTAAAAGTCGTTGAACCACCCAGAGTTATTAAAGGACCAAGAGCATCGACATTTTCTGAAGATGGTTATCTTGAACTATTTTGCAATGTGACTGGTGTACCTGAACCAACAATTGAGTGGTTAATAAACGGTGAAACACTTGAACCAAGTTCTAGTGTTGAAATTAGAGGTTCAAAACTAACTGTAGATCCAGTGGAGAAAAAACATGCGGGAATTGTTCAATGCGTTGCTAGCAATGAGTACGGATCTTATTCAGGATATAATCTTTTAAAAGTAAATCCTAAACAGCATATAAGTGGTGGTGACATGAATTTACATCAGGGATCACACGGTACATCTGGAAATGTTCATAAACATACTAAAGGTGGCGGAAGAAGAAAAAACGAAAAAACCAATCGTAAAGGAACTGAACTTGTTCCGCCAAATCCACCAGAAGTTACTCGTCTTTCTGATGTTTCTGTAATGGTTCGGTGGTCTGTACCTGAAAAAACTGGTCTTCCTATTCAGTTTTTCAAAGTTCAGTATCGAGAACTTGGACCGAAAAAAAATGGTAAACAGTCGTCTAAATGGAATACTGCAAATATGGAAATTCCAAATCATATTAGATCATTTGAGGTTACAGATTTACAACCAGATCATACATATCGATTTAGAATTGCTGCAGTATATTCTAATAATGATAATAAACCTAGTGAAAATTCCGAGCGATTCCATCTTACTCGTATGGCAGGTTTTGAAACAAATAAAATGCCCATTCCATTATTAACAAATACGGAAGCACTTGGTCCAGATCGTGTACTTCTTATTTGGCAAAATCCTGACAAAACGGTTGATATCGATGGATTTTATGTTTATCATCGTGCTTCAACATCAGCTGGAGACTACATTAAAACAACAGTTGAAGGAAAAAATTCTACTAATATTACGATTTCTCATTTACAATCAGACACAATCTATGAATTTAAAATTCAAAGTTTTTCTGTGGATGCTGCTTCGGAATTTTCAAAAATTGTTCGTCAAAAAACATTAAAAGCTATTACAGAACCACCTCCAATACAACAAATTTTGCCGGGTGTAGGATCTCAAAGTACTAGAAACAGTCATAATGGTACTTTATATGCAATAATCGGTGGCACATTAGGAAGTATTACTCTTTTGGGCGCATTAAGTGCAATTGTAGTTATTTATAAGAAAAGCAGAATTAAACAAAATCGTGAGTCTTCACAAAATGAAGGTAAAATGATATTTTTAATTTTATAATTATTAATTGTTAATCTAATGAAATGGATTTTTTTTTTTCATAGGCAAATCTATAGCGAATGGTATAGTTATGAATGGCAGTGTAACGGATTCTAAGATTAACATCACATCGAATCCTCTTGCTGTTCTTGACAACTCGGATAATACAATTCAACCCAAGGTTCGTAATTCAATCTCAGTGATACTGAGATCTTGCGAAGACGGGAGTCAAGGATCACGACAATTACACTGATTATATTACCAACAATTGCGATGTTAATTTTAAACTCAACTAAACAAAAAAAAAATTTTTTTTTTTCAAAGTTGCATGTACATATCAAGATCCTTTACTCGACGTCCAAACATTTAAATGCTTGTAGCCCAAGCTTATCTAAGCAATCTTTGAAACGTTTTTTCCTTGTTAACTTTTCCTTCTTTTAATATTTTTGCTCTCTTCATTTAACTTCATTTTCAAAAATAAAAATCATATGAAATAAACACAACACACGATACATTACTATGCCTACACGCCTCCTCTGCTAGATCTGAAAAACGAAGCGAACGAACAACACACATATTTCTGAATAGAACGGACAACAACCGTCAATGGAAATGACATCATTTACAAATGGCCAGGTCAACAACAACAACATCGACAATAACACGAACAATGGAAATGATGGTTCCCTTGCCAGTACTGCCAGATTCAACGGATCCAAAGCCGATACCACACAAGAAATTCTATAATCGATGGATTAAATATTTTTTAGAATTCAAATAGATATCATTTCATAAATATATCGTCCATAATATAACGTGGTATTTTATAAACTTTCCATAAAAGTTTTATTAAGTCATCAATAATTAATCACAAATGATGTATTAATTTTGAACGGTAGCTTCTTAAAACAAATTTTAATGTATTGAAATTTATTATAAATATGGAAGTTGATCAAATTGTATATAGAGAATTTATATTATTTTTATTTTTTATGATAATGGCGGCTTTATATAACCGCTTAATTATTATAAAAAATAATATAATGACAATGCCGTCTACAAGTTTATGATATTAAGAAAAGTAATTTACCGTCGCTTTAGTTAACAGTATTGAGATTAGTTTTGTATTGATTGGAGAAAAAAAAAATTAGAGCGCTCATAAAGCACCCTCAGCGCTTTTGCACTTGAGTTGTGCAATTACATTTATATAAGAAATAAAAATAGTGTAAAAATACGACCTAGTGAAATAGTAAATTAAGTGCCTTGTTAAAAAAAGTATCTCTTTGATTCTTATATGAACAAGTAAAAAAATTTTAAGTGATAATTTGGTTGTGCCAAGACGACAATCGATTTATAATTGCCATTTTATTATTATAATTATTACTATTAATTATTATTTAAAATTATATTGGCTTATACTGTATTTAATATGAAAAAAATCGATGAAAAATATGTAAATATCTGTATGGACTTGATGAATTTATTTTTTAACTTTTTTTTTAAGATTTATAGACGATTTGATAGAAATATTTATTTGAAAACGATCCTTATAATGGGAAATATATTTTAATTATCAAATTGTTGCAGACAAATTAAAGAAGAGCACGAACAAATGTATGTGCAGTAAAAAATTTATATTTCCTAATATTTTACATAAAATTGCATTAAAGATTTTACATACAATTAAAGTTGTATATAAATTGAGATTTTTTATTAATAACTTTTTATGTAAACCGTATCTGTGCCTTTCGCATCTTGCCTAAGTAGAATTATCTTATACACACATATATACATATATATGCCGAGTTATTTATATGAATTATGTACTTAAATTTTTTTAATAAAAAAGTTTTTAAAAAATGGACATTACGGAAAAATTTTCTTTTCCGTTACTTTATAAAATTGTATAAAATTTTCCATAATTTTATGAAATCGTATAAAATGTTAAAAATTTCATACAATTTTATAAAATTTCACTCAGTTGTTCTTCCCTTACTTAGATCTTACTATAGTATATATATATATAAAATTATATGAAATTCTACAAAATTTCGCTCTAAAGTCTTATAAAATTGTATAAAATTTTATATAATTTTATGAAATCATGTACAACTTTATACAATTTTACACAATTTTTGAAAACTACATTTAATTTTTACTTTCCTTACTCAGATCTTACTTTATTGAATTTTATAAGATTTTATAGAATTCTATAAAATTGTAAGAAATTCTATAAAATTTTGCTGTCAAATATTTGACATATGTTATATAATTATATAAAATTTTATGCAGCATTTTTTTCCGGGCGTGTTTTGAATGATTTTACTTTTTAGCTTTAGAATTGTCTCAGTCGTTAATGGATTAATAAAATAAAAAGGTCGATCGATATTTTCGTTGAAAATTGAACGCTCTATATAAAAAGGTGTCTTGTTATTTTTCGAAATACCTACTTTTTCAAAAGTTAATCAAGGCCAAAGTTAAATTAATCGTAAATTTCAATATTGTTTGACTTTCTTGACAAAACTATCAGTTTCATCGCTTGATACCACAAGACTTTATTTGTAGATCTTTTTATTTTTCTGGAACTATCTTTAATGAAGTTTTTAAAATTCCTGAAAACGTTTGAGTTATTTGCATTGAAGTGTCAATTTATGGAAAAAAATCTTGTTTATTCATTATTAATCGATTATATAATGTGAGATATACGTTTTTGTAACTAAAGTCATTTATTTATAATTATCAAATCATAATAAAAAAAAAATCATATGCTTAGCAATGTAAATATCTCTGATTAATGTTATATAATTTTGCTTAAAAATCTTCGTTGAAAGACGGATCGATTCTTATTAATAATTCACTCAAATTTAATTGTTTTGCACTCTTAATAATAAGGATAAGGTATAATTATAAAATCCAGAAACTATGCGAATATTATTATGTTAGCAAAGCTATAAACAAAAGAATGTTGGTCTTCTCAGATAGCAAAATGACGTCTTGATGAGTTCTGAATGAATTCCTATTTATGATTTGGACATTTTATCAACATCTTAAAGAAGTCTTTAAGAAGTCCTCAAAATGTCGAATGAGCCACCTAGCGAATTCAGTAAGATCTCAGTATGAATTTACCATGACGTCTTTAAGGAGCTCCTAATTTTGAATTCATAAAGAAGTTTAAAACAGAATACATTTAGTCGTCACAAAACTGACGTCTTATTTATGGAGTCTTCAAAAACTCTCAATTTAAGAGTTCTTAAAAATGACACCTTTAAGAAGTCATTATAAGACTTCTTGAGGACGCCTTCAAAAAGACGTCGTAAAGCAGCCATTGCGACTTGAATGCTGCCTGGGTTGTTAACAAAGGAATTTCTTCAAAATCTATTATTGAAAACATGAACTTATATTTACGTCAATAAGGAAAAAAAAAGTTTTGAAAAACGGTTGACTCTGTAAGCTAACCGCAAAACTTCTCGCAGTTTTCAAACTCGGAGAGCTTGGAAACGTTACTATTGGTAAACTTTTGAGTTCTTCGAACTCAAATACGGCTTCACCAAAAATATATACATTTCGCTGAAAAAAAGTAATTTTTGTCCGACGATATCTTCGGAACAAATCAACCAATTCGCAGGTGCATTGCGGCAATCGAAAGAGTTTTTAAAGACTTAGATTTGATCAAACTTGAAATCAAATCGAGCGATTTACGAGTTATGTACGAGAGCTTACAAAAAAAAATTTTCTTTAATTATTACAACCGTCACGAAAATTAAGGAGTATTAAAAAATTCCAAATCTTTAAGTGATTTTCGACAAAAAGTAATTCGGAGGAAAATAGTCGTACAGCAAAGACAAAAGAATCGAATCATAGCTTCAAGATTCTAGTTTTCAGATTTGAACTTGAAAAATTTTTATTATGAACGGTTTTGAAGTAATCCTAAGAAGACGGACGAAAAAAAGAAATTTCTTTTTTTCAGGTTTCGTAGTCTCAAAAGTTTCTTTGGGAACTGAAAAAAATCAGCTCGAAATCTCGAAAATTGAGCTATTGCTTGACAAGTTCATTTTCCCATTGAAAATACATGTAAAAAATTTTGACTTTCATACCCTTGTAAGAAATCAAATTCCCTACAAAATTGTCCTAAATAGCCGTGCTCGTAACTACAATACAAACAAATGTTACAAGCCTCTAAAGCGAAAAAAAAAAAAAAAATTTTTTTATGTGTAATTATTGTTTTTACTTTTTTGTTATTTAATTGCTGGTATTTTTTTTTTCTAATTTTAATTTGCAATCTTCTACAGAAAATCGATTTTTCCGTGAGAAATTATTATTTCATCAGACTCATAAAGTGAAAAAAAAGTTATCGAGCTTAAGCTACTTGAAATTTCAAGGTATTAAATACTTTAAAATCGTGACGATTTACTTTTTTTTTATCTGATGTGTCAATCAGTCAATAAAATAGATTTTCTGTAAAAGATGAAGCAATTGCAAATTAAACCCTGATTAAGAAATCTAATTTGAAATGATTTAAAAAATCTAAATTATTTCACATTGTATCATATCATAAAATTATAATCTAAAATAATTCGAAATAATTTAAAATTCTTAACTTCGAATTATTTGAAATTATAAAAATATGATTTGAAATAATTCAATAGAATTAAAAATTCTCGACTTTGAATTATTGGGTGCCACAACCTGTGCCTAACGGAGGTGACTCGAAACGCACATTTGCATCGAAAGTAAAAGTGTAAGTAGCGACACGTATGAATAAACAAACGACAGATAAAAGTTACGTTCGGAGAAACAGGAATGAAGAACGTGATGGATGTATCATGTCCGTTCTGATGAACGTAATCTCTGAATAAAGTTCCCTCCGATAAACCGGACGTTTGGTTAAAGTAAAATTTGTAGAAACGGAAGAACGGAAAACGAGCCACTTGTAGAAACGGAGGAACGAAGAATGATACGTTTGAATAAACGCGGGTAACGGAGAACGAGACGTTTGTAGAAACGGAGGAACGAAGAACGTCCCGGGAAAAAATGATCAGACCTGACCATGCCTGTTCATGTATGATCAGGCCTGAAATTAGACCTGATTATGCCTGTTCATGTATGATTAGGCCTGAAATTAGACATGATCAGGCCTGATCATACCTGTCCATGCCTGTTCATGTCTGAAGCGTTGAATACACTCAGGCCTGATCATGCCTGTTCATGTCTGAAGCGTTAAATACAGTCAGGTCTGATCATGCCTGTTCATACCTGTCCATGCCTGATCATGTCTGAAGCGTTAAATACGCTCATGCCTGATCATACCTGTCCATGCCTGATCATGCCTGTTCATGTCTGAAGCGTTAAATACAGTCAGGTCTGATCATGCCTGTTCATACCTGTCCATGCCTGGTCATGTCTGAAGCATTAAATACGCTCATGCCTGATCATACCTGTCCATGCCTGGCCATGTCTGTTCATGCCTGTTCATGTCTGAAGCGTTAAATACGCTCAGGCCTGATCATACCTGTCCATGCCTGGTCATATATGTTCATGTCTGTTCATGGCTGTTCATGTCTGCTCATAGATCTAAAATTTTGTTGACCAAGAATTTATCACGTATAAGATTTTTATTACTTGAAGTTCATACGAAACTTACTTTTCAACTAAATCTCTTAGGTCAGTGGGTAGCGAGTTACACTTTCGAGCGCAAGGTCCATGGTTCAAATCCTGCACACGCCCGAATTTTTTATTTTTTTTATTTTTATAGCAATAATTATATACATGTATAATTGAATATAGTTATAAATAATTATATATAATTATATAGGGCCATTTTTTATATATAATTTTTTTACCCGGATGGGCATGACCAGGCCTGACCATGCCTGATCAGGCCTGGTCAGGCATGGTCATTTTTCATGTCTGATCAGGCCTGAAGACTCATGCCTGTTCATGTCTGATCAGGTCTGATCATTTTTTCCCGGGGTGACATGTGGACAGCGTGCGGAACGGTTCAGGGAATACGCTACCGGACCTCTTTGAAAAATAAATGGGACTGTCTTTGTTGCGCTCGTAGAGTAAATGAGAATTTTAAAACAATTTTTCGCTGAGACGAATTATAATTTTTGAAAATACAAAATTTCTAGCCCTCTGTTAAAGTTTTAAAAAACGCTAAAGACTTTTTATTTTAGGTTTCCAGTGTTTGTTCGTGACTTAAATTGAATTGAAAATCGGTTACCGTTACCTCTTAATGTGAGGTTTCTTAAGGTAATTTGGTAGTCAAACCTCCAACAGTTAACCCTTACTTTAATTGTGATAATTTCAAAGATTATATTTTAAAAGCCCTTGAAAACAAAAAACCAGAATTTTTTACCACACCGTTTAAAAAATATAATTAATTAAACTTTCGTGAAAAATACATGGGCTCTTATGGCTGTCTTTATTCAACTTAATAGGAGGTCGATAATTTGTAAAAAAATGGCACAGTTAACTTAGGCAAAAAAAGTATTCAGTCTATGATATAATATCTAAAATATCTACCTACCAAATTTCGAAACAATTTACCACATGGTTTTTTTTTTTTTAATTAACTTTTTTTTTGTGTGACAGAAAGATTTCTGTCTTTGTTTTGTAACCTATTCTGCGCTTCTCTTATTTATACTAGAGAATAAATGGCGGTTCTGCTGTACCCGCGAAATTTAAATTATTGTATACATTCAAGGAATAAACATATATTTTGTAACATGAGGAAATTCGACATCGACCCGTGGTTCAACATTATTTGAAATATAATGAATGTGGTGAGCCAATTCTGGTGACACCTATGAGCAAAAATTTCGACTTCAACCGAGTATCGATCCAACGCTTGGATTGAAACGAGAGATCCGGGATGGACTCCGTACTGAACGTCCGCGTTTTTGTAATTTGAACAATTCGACTCCGACTAACCGGACATTTTCGACTCGGACTTTTGAAATTCGATTTATGTCGTGAAGAATAATCCGAGTATTAAGCAACGATTAATTAAAGTAACCGACGATTTAATCCGAGTGAACAATAAACCGCCTTTTGAGAACAAGCCGAAGCATTGGCGCGAAACTGAATAAGTGTACGAGTGTATTTATTATTGAACAAGTGAGACGCATTCGCGTAATAATTATTAATTAAATAATTAATTACGTGTAACAATTATATGATAGTGAAATTTAACGCGTTACCGAAATAAAATATTATTTCTATTTTATTTTATTTTGTTAGAGTATTTCTAAGAGTTGCGGATTATCTCTTTCTCATTCGTTGCGGCAACCGAGTCTTGCCGTGTACAATACTCTGACGTCACTCGTCAAGTATTCCGTCAATACGCACCTTGTATGTGTGTTTGAAAAATAAAATAAGTTTATTTTATTTTGACAACCGACTGTTTTCTTCGAGCAATGAACTGACTTTGTGTTCGATCAAATACGATTTCTACGAGCAATTTTTTTTGTTTATATCGAGTCAAGCCGACAACGGCAATTTATATTTTATTTTGTAAACCGATTATTTGATTTGTGATACCGATTAATTATTTTGTTTGTTCAATATACGACTGATTGTTTTGTTTAATTCTGATCAATCATTTATCGTAATCTTAAGTGCCTGACCTTTTCACGATCCGCCACCCTGAGCCGATATTTTCGACATTTGTTTAATGGTGATTAATAAATCACCTGGCGCCCAACTTAAATAATTTGAACAAGGTTGCCAAAATCGTAAGTGTATTCGGACCTCACTCCGGTAGATCCCCGGTGGTGAAAAACCCGTTACAATTTATATAATGTTCGTTAAATACTGGTAACTGGACTGGTAACAAATACAAACTAAAGAGTTGAATAAATAATAATAATTAATACTTATCATCAATAAGATAAGACATCTAAAAATTACGAGAAAGTTTATATTTCAATTATTAAAATTAAACAAAAAATCATTTACGTTTTTTACAAATTAAAAAATTATTAGATGTGAAGATTAGTACATTATTTACATTTATACATAATTTCTTTTGTAAATTGTGTGTCTTACATTTATCATATTATTATGAACTGTCAAAAATTTACTGGGATTATAAGGTTATATTTACTACGAAAACGTGATACACATTAAACTGTCAAAGAAACTAGTGTAAGCATGAGTACCAACTTTCATAAACAACAACTGTTAGTACTGTTGTTATGCCCTGGGAGGTTACTAGGATCGAAGCTGACGCCACCTCCTGGACAGTAGGCATTTCGTTGTCACGCGGGACCAATTTTGAATTTGAAAACAGTGATAAATTTATTGTTGACTATGATGATGATGATTATTATTATTATTTAATGAAATAATGAAATTATGGATAAGGATAGATGTAATCGATAAAATTACTTTTATCTGAAGACTGAGTTTTATTATAAAGTATAGATAAGATTTGATCAGTAATAACAGTTGTGCTCGTCAATAGTTCTCGGAGAGAAGTGAAGTTACATCAGACGGCAGAAAGATCTCTGACTCTCTACTCTTCGACTTCTCCCACCATTCTCATGCTCACACACATACTTATGCAATATATGCACTTATACATATCAACGTTCTTTCTAATTATATACTTATACATTTATACTTCCTACTAATACACGTACGAGATATGAGCTTACACCTCTACGTTCTTTACTTATCCGTTCTATGACTTTATTTATTACTTCTATTATTTATATTCCGTTTTCCTGTACTTGAATACAAATTTTTAGTTAATTATTTCAGACTATCAGAGGTTTATTCCTCTATAATTATTGTATATTTAATTATTTAATACGATTGACATTATTATTTGTCGTAGACTTCATGAAAACTTTTGATCTAGTACCGCATAAGCAGCTATGGCGAGAGCTTGCAAAGCTGAAAGTAA
This sequence comes from Microplitis mediator, assembly GCF_029852145.1. Lineage (NCBI taxonomy): Eukaryota > Metazoa > Arthropoda > Insecta > Hymenoptera > Braconidae > Microplitis > Microplitis mediator. Next base: position 14,798,393 of record NC_079974.1, read on the forward strand.
GCTCAAGATTTGTAAAAGTGTTGAAATATATATATGACAGAGCAAACATACGAATCAAAGTAGGTAATAAGCTATCGGAAAGCTTTTGTGTGACTGAGGGTGTACTCCAGGGTGAATCTTTAAGTGCGTTATTATTCATCATATATATAAGTGATTTTGAGGCATATCTTAGAAGTGAGGGACTAGAAGGATTAAACATTGATGGCATAAATAACCTACTAGCTGTCCTATTTGCTGATGACACGGCTATCCTGGCAAATTCACATGTAGATCTGAAGAAGAAACTAGAAGTACTAAAAAAATACTGTGATAAAAAAGGCTTGAAAGTGAACAAAGAGAAAACCAAAATAATGGTTTTCAAGAGATCTGGAAAGCCAAAAAACATTAGTCACCGGTTCAGAATGTATGATAATGCAAGCATTGAGGTGGTTAATACATATAAATACCTAGGAATACAGCTATCGTCGACGGCCTTAGGCAGTGCTGCGGCGTCAGGGGCAGTAACCAAGGCAAATATTGCTACTGCAGCTAGCTTGGAAATTTTATATAGAACCAAATGTCAAAACTGGGAGGCCTTTATGAACCTGTATTACAGTATTGTGACGTCAGTAGCTTTATACGCCTTTCCAGCTTGGGGTATGGGCTATGATGACATGATTGACAAAATCCAGGTAGGGTTCCTCAAAAAAGCACTACATCTACCGAAGTGTACGCCAGGTTGGGCAATAAGACTCGAACTTAGCATTCTACCTCTGAAGTACCAAGCCATGAAGAACACATGGGCATGGTTTGTTAAAATACTTCCAGTACTGGAAGCGAAGGACAACTATCTGCCAAAAATTTGTATAATGCGTCTTATCAAGCTGGCGCAACCCTATCCAAAACATCCCATAGAATCCATTAGAATGGGTCAAAAGCCGCTTAAAAACCAATACAAGTCTATAGGATTCTATGCGGCTTTTGACCCATTCTAATGGATTCTATGGGATGTTTTGGATAGGGAAAATACCAACGCATCGCAGAACTATAACTGGATAGTACACTTTAGGGAGTTTCTAAAAATATCAACTAGTGAAAATTTGCTCAACAATCTGGAGGTGGATTCTTGGAATAGGAAAGAAAAGTTGGTATTTAAGAAATTTAACTATAACTTGATCCTAACTGACTTTTGTAAGGATAGAACATCTAGATATAGTCAACTACATATAAATAGAGTAGTTGAATGTGATAGGGCTGAATATTTCTGTATTAAATCTACTGCTCTTGTCAGGTCGATAGTGCAATTGAGATTAGCAAGCAAGTACGCATCGTACTTCACGCTAAATAAATCAACAGTTCGAGTTAATCCAAAAAAAACTGGTCAGTGCTGTGGTTTATATGAACTTGAAACTATAGAACATTTGTTTATAGACTGTCCAGCTTATAACGCTGTGAGGCATCTTCTGCCAACTATCAACAACATGCCTCTAAGCTTTAGTTACCTTCTTGAGCTGTTTAATAATCTAACTTATTCTAGGTGTAAAGCTATTTTCCATAATTTATGGATAAAAAAAAAGAAGACTAAGATTTTATTTAAATTATATTGATATAATTAGTAAATTAATTATTTTATAATTTATAATTTCTTTTTTTCAATTAACAATTATTTTTTTTTGTTATGTAACTTATGTGTAAATAATTAAATAAGTAAAATAAAAATTACATTATGACAATAAAATATTTTAAATTATTAAAAAATATGTTAATTAGATTACCTATTATTAAGAAAATAAAAAATACAGTTATCAAAATAACAATCTTTGCTCAATCATTAATTTTAATGTTTTTATTTTTATTAATATATGTTTTAATAAAAATTTTATATGAATTTAAATTTTCTTATTCCGATCCCTACCCGCGTATAATGTTAGAGTTACCTTTCGAAATCTACTTTACCGTCAGAGATATAAAAATTAAAAAAGTTGGTACCACTGTATACTCGAGTTTAAAGTTTATTTGGTATAATATACTGCTACCACTAAATCGCACAAGAATAAACTTCTACTTGCTACAACTTTCGATGCTACTAAGTATGTTGGAAATGTACAATCGCTGACTTGAAATTATTGTAAACTTAAATAAGGCTAGACAAAAATTCAACTGGCATTATAAGCAAACTGCTCTAAATTAATTTGACTCATTTTAAAAAAAGTATATAATACTAATGCATTAAATTGTTGTTGTTATAATATATTAGTGACTATTTTTCATAATAGCAACAAATACAAATGTAACATTTTATATCCGACTTAATCACTGTATGCAAATACACATCATCGGTTCGATACACAACTGTTCATAATTTGACATCTTTCTACATTACTAAGTGACTATATCGTATTACTACTATCAGCCATAGGTACAGTCAGAACAAGTGATTCATACCGTCCATGGTTACAAGCGTACCAACTGATAAATCTATAATGCGATAACTCCCTGCAGTAGATTTCTTGCTAGCATAGTTATATGAAGGACATTTATGTTATAAGATAAATCTATGTTAAAACTTTTCTATGCAGAATATTTCTATTGCGGGACATCTCTATGTAGGATATCTCTATGCAGGATATCTCTATGCAGGATATCTCTATGTAGGATATCTCTATACAGGATATCTCTATGTAGGATATCTCTATGCAGGACATTTCTATGTGGCAGATTTCTATGCTAGACAAATAAATGTCTAATTACATTTCACCATAATAAAATAACTTTAGCACATAGGTCTTAGTTTGAAAAAATAATAAATAGTGAAATTTTTTTTTTTTTTTTATTGAGGCTTAAATTTATGAAATCGACGATATTAATGATTAAAATTTAAGTCAAGAAGCGTGTATTTTTTTGAAAAAAATAGAAAAAAAAACCTGAAAACGGTTGACCCAGTGGGCCAACTCGAAAACTTCCCGCTTTTTTCGAGCTCAGAAAGCTCAAAAACGATTTGATTGGCAAATTTTTGAGCTCTTCGAAGTCAAAAAATGTTTATTTCAATGTTCAACGAAAATAAAAATACATTTAGCTGAAAGAAATTAATTTTTGTCGTATACGATATCTTTAGAACGAATTATTCGTAAATTCTTGAAATGTTAGAAAATTTACGAATAATTCCAAAATTTTTTTTTCAGCGACTTAAAACTGTAATAGTTATTCCCATAAATCAAATTTGGTCAAAGGTAAATAGAGCTCAGACACGAACATACAAAAAAATTATTTTAGATTACTTTAAAAACTCAGCTCCCCCATATAAAATTGAATATTTGAAAGTTGATCAAAATTGTCTTGTTGTCAATCGAGTAATTTAAAAAGTTACAACGCGTACAAAAATTTTCGGATAATTCTTAAATATTCAAATAATTCGGAAATTCGAATTGAATAGTTATATTCGATTCGATTCGAACATCCCTAAAATTCGTTTTATTACCTCATAATATTACCTTATAATATATATTATAATTTCATAATATAATTAATAAAAACATTGTTTATTTACTAAATGTATGAAAATATAACTATACGATTGAAACTAAAATTTTTGAAGTATATGAGTTTAGAAAATTCTTTTACAGCGTTAATGAATAATTGTATTTTTGTATATTTATATTACTCTTGAAGCCATAGTTTTACATATATTTGTCCTACATACAAATGTCCTGCATAGAGATGTCTTGCATGGAGATCTCCTGCACACAGATATCTTACATAGAGATATCTTGCACAGAAATGTCCTGCATAGAAATATTCAGCATCGAATAATTTTGACATCGAAATATCTTGTAATATAATTGTTCTTAATTATAATTATGCCGACTCAGAAATTTACTACAGAGAGATATCTGAGCATAGAAATTTCTTGCATAGAGTTTTCTGTTGGTACGCTTGTAACCATGGACGGTATGAATCACTTGTTCTGACTGTAACTATACCGGGAATAATATTCAATCGAAATACTTTTCAACTCGAAAGAACTTGCTGTTAGGACAAAAAGATGGCACCCGAGATGTACATCTCTAACCGTAACATATTGTAGTCAGCTTGCCCTAAACTTTCTAGTGATTTTGACGTCCAAATACAGCTGTAGACTTATGGCAAGTTGAAACTTCCGTTTGACGTCAACTTGCAGTCATAGTGGCTATCAGGGCGCAAGTTTACTAGTCTTGACAGAGGTAATCCCCTCTCCATTATTAAAAAAAAAAAAAAAACAAATGAAATGAACAAGATTATTTTTTCTGTTATCAACTATAAAAATGTTAACAACACTTGTTTTAATCATATAATATTTTAAATTTAGCTCAAAAGTGTAACTTTAGACCGACTATATTTTAAGCCAGAGTGACTAGAGAAATAAGTGCTCTTTGTACGTGTAACATACATAAAAATTTACATTATATGTATATATATATATATATATATATATATATATATATATATATATATATATATAGATCGCAAACGATGGATAAAATGATTGCAGTTCACTTAACCCATCTGGCAGTTGATCCAGTTGATTCATTAAAATTGTGATTTATTTATATTTTTAAAGTCACGTAATTATTATTACTATTACCACAATATAGAATTTTAAATGAAGAACTTTAAAAATTTAAATGCCACTGAAAAGTTATTGTCAATTAAACTACGATAATGCACAGTTTTATTATTTTTATATATTATATGTATCCAAGTGTTTGTGTAATTTATGTGTCCAATGAATCAATTTTATTTCCCCTAAATCAATAGTATAATTATGTAATTTATAAATTTATTGAAAGTTTGTTCGCTAGATATGCAATTATATATATCTGTCATGACAAAAGAATAAATCGTGTTTTATTGTGAATATATATATAGGCATTACATATATATATATATATATATATATATATATATATATATATATATATATATATATTAGGGTGATCCAAAAAATAACAAATTTTTTTTTTTCTCAGAAACAGGTTCAAAAGTTTGATTTAGATAAAAAAAGACGCCTGTGAAAATAAGAGCTCTTAATATTAACATCAAGAGGTTCCTAATCGCACTTTTCTATTTTCCATAAGAATAACATGGAAAAAATTTTTTTTGCGTCTTCTGATTATTATAAGTAGCTAACGATGCGTCATAGGAATAATTGGCAGGCATGTTTTTGTAGGTAATTGAATGCTCTGCAAAAAAAGTTTCTTATCATTTTTTGATAAATAAAAAAAAATAGTCTTGTGATCGATTTTAAGAGCTTGATATTAAAATGAAAATAACTAGAAAACAATGCGGGATTCGAAAAAACTTTATTGGAAATAACTTCTAGGGAATGAAATTGTCTACAAAAAAGGTTTCATGATATTTTGTAATAGGTCTGATGGTTTCGCCGGAAAAGTAAAAAGATCTCAAAATTTAATATGAATTTGACTTCAACCTTAAATAACTTTTGAACAAATAGATTTATCAAAAAATGATAAGAAACTTTTTTTGCAGAACACTCAATTAGTAGCTAACGATGCGTCATAGGAATAATTGGCAGGCATATTTTTGTAGGTAATTGAGTGTTCTGCAAAAAAAGTTTCTTATCATTTTTTGATAAATCTATTTGTTCAAAAGTTATTTAAGGTTGAAGTCAAATTCATATTAAATTTTGAGATCTTTTTACTTTTCCGGCGAAACCATCAGACCTATTACAAAATATCATGAAACCTTTTTTGTAGACAATTTCATTCCCTAGAAGTTATTTCCAATAAAGTTTTTTCGAATCCCGCATTGTTTTCTAGTTATTTTCATTTTAATATCAAGCTCTTAAAATCGATCACAAGACTATTTTTTTTTATTTATCAAAAAATGATAAGAAACTTTTTTTGCAGAGCATTCAATTACCTACAAAAACATGCCTGCCAATTATTCCTATGACGCATCGTTAGCTACTTATAATAATCAGAAGACGTAAAAAAAATTTGTTTCATGTTATTCTTATGGAAAATAGAAAAGTGCGATGAGGAACCTCTTAATGTTAATATTAAGAGCTCTCATTTTCACAGGTGTCTTCTTCTATCTAAATGAAACTTTTGAACCTGTTTCCGAGAAAACAAAAATTTGTTATTTTTTGGATCACCCTAATATATATATATGTATATATATATTTAATAATTTATACGTCGTTAATGATATATTTTAATTGTTATTGATGAATTAAATTTAAAATTTTAGATAAGATAGTAAACTTCCGATGGAGCGTGTTTTGAAAGCTGTTCCAGTGGATTTGAGAGTTAAAATGGAGGCATTGGTGCATGATTTGACATTAGCACTAGAAGAAAGCAGTAACACATCAAACATTAGACGACGTTGGGGTTTGAGAAGGCGAGCACGATCTACGGGAAATATCCGTAAGTGTAAGGACTCATATTTTATTTAATTAAACTAAAATGTAAAAATTTCTCAAGAATACTTTCAGTATGTTATATATGGGTCTCGTCGAGATTTCAACTTTTAATTAGGTATTTTAATAATTTATTCTGCAGACAGTCTGAATAATAATGCCTAATCATTTTCTTATTAAAATGTTCGTGTTATTGATAGATTACATAACAAATTGAATTTAAAAGGACATTAATTTGCACTTATTTAATTGAAGTTTTATTTTTCTCGATATTCTTATTATTAATAAGCCGTACAGTAATATTTGTAAAAAATTGTTTACATGTAAAAATTGATAGCAGTATTAAGAAGAAAAATTTTTTTTTAGCATCTCTGAATACGAACAAACACTCAGATGATAGCTCATCTTCTGCCTACGGTGCTCGTATTCCAAAAGCTTCATCAGTATCAAAATACCAATCTGATAGCGATGATACTAACAAAACTAAAAGATTCGCACGATTTTCAAATCTTAACAATATAAGTAACATTGAAAGTGATTCAGTAAATGAGAATTTTGTACCGAGAACTAATACAAAAAGAAAAAGGAAATTCAAACGAATGGCTATTGATTCTGATTCAAATCCATCAACATCACAAACAGCTATTACATTTATAGCACATTCTGTTGGCAAAAAAAAACGTGTTTTTCGTAATAGCTGTGAAAATAAATATGGTACTATTTGGTGTGGTAAACGTAAAAGATCATGCCGTGAAAGATCAATTGATTGTGAGATGCTTTCACCAAAACAATCACGTAATTCAAAATCTAAAAATCGTGCTAAAAGTCAAAGTGAAGATGCAATGGATTGTTCAAGAATTTCAAGCTCAAGTATTTCATCGAGTGATTCAGAAGCCGGAATAATTACAAATGATGAAGATAGAGAAGGTGATGATGAGCAATCAGATTGGTTTGGTGATTCAAATTTATGGGATGAAGATTGTACTGATGATAAGGCACCATCTAATCCAGCTTTCCAATCTATGCTTCAAAGAAATTTTGAACATTTAACAGATGAAGCTAAGAGGAATTACCGTCAAAGAATTCAATGGATTCGAGATGGTTTGAGTGGGCGTGAAATTCGTGCTGGACGACGTCATGTTGATAATAAGCCTGGTTATTCTATCATAACTTCAGCTAATGAAAAAGTATCAAGGTTTCTTCAAGATCCTTCTCAAAGTGAACTTAAATTACATCCAATGCATCAACCAGAGCGAGAAAAATTACGAAGGCTGGCAAATCTTTATAGTCTTAATTTGAAAGGTGATTTAAATTGTCCTATTTTGTATAAAACTCGACATACAACTCAAGCAATTTGTGTTGATCAAGTTTCTTTCAAAAGATTTTCTGATTATAAAAGACTGAGAAGAACTCCACCACATTCACCAAATTTTGAATTAAGAAAATCAAATCATGAAATTCAAGCATCATGTACAAATGATCCTAATCCAACAATTTTGCCATCACCAAATTGAATCAATTCAGATTCTCACAGAATCAACAACTTATTGGGGTCCTAAGAGAATAAAATATGATTTATAGTTGAAAAATTTTCATTTTTATTCGTAAAAAATCGATTGAATAATAATTTTTTTACATTAAAATAACTAATTGTAAATGATTTCGAATTAATCAATAGAATCAATTTTTATTTATATATTTATTTGAAAGAAAATTTTATTTGTATATTGCTAAATAATAACAGCCAATATTCATTAAAATAACTCATAAAAAAATTTTGTCAACCTAAGTTACTCAGTGAAAATGAGTAAATACTTTTAATTACTTTTAATTAAACTTGTTTGATAATTTTTCACATATATCAATTATTCGTTGACTGAAAGTTACTTGCTGTCTATCTTAATTTAATTATTACGTCAAGATATTTACAAATTATTTCTAATTACGGCAGATGATCTATGCCCTGTATTTTAGTGCTCACGATCGGTTTCCACCTATGGCTCGTACTATGATTTCTAGTCATTGGCCATCGTTAGATCCCACACATTTCCTTGAGTAACATAGATACTATATGGGTCATTCCATGCCAAATCGACCACTTTTGAATCCAACCCTTTGCAATTTGACTGAAAATAGTCAAAATTGATGATTAACATGAAATTTTTGGCTCAAATTTTTTTTTTCTTTTATAATACCTTGTACTGATTTTCAGAAATTCCGAAGCTTTCAAAACTATATATTTTTATTGCTTTTTTTTTTTTAAATATGAATTTCTGAATTTTGGTGCAAAAAAATTTGTAATAGTTATACAAATTATTTTACAAAAAAAAAGAGAAATCTCATCTAAAACAGATTCTTTGTAAAAAATTGCGCTATGTGCATGTTCAAAATTTGTCACATATTAAATGGAACATGATTTAAAAAAAAAAAAAACGACAATCACATCAAGTAACTGGGTTATTGTAGAGTTAAAGAAAAAAATTTTTTTTTAATTATACCTTGTGGAGCTCGAAAACATTATTGTCAATACGTTTTTGAGCTCTTCAAGCTCAAAAATAGAAATGCTGCACATTCCATTGCGAAAATTCAAGTAATAAACTATAACAAAAACAAATATTGGAGTAAATTGTTTTTTGTTTTTATTTATATCAACAATATTTTCAGAAATAATGATCCGATTTTGACGTTCAAAAAGCATTTGACGCAGTTTTTTGACTTCTAACATTAATTTTAAAACATTTGATAACTAATATTATGAGTTATTCAGAATAAATGATGTAAATTGTTATTTTTCTTATTGTTAATCACCAATATCTTTTAAAATAATGAATTGATTTTGACGTTCAAGGTGACATTCGACGCAGCTTTTCAATCATTAACGTTCAAAAAAACACCGTCGTCAATTAGTTCATCTATTTAGATTTTATTAGAAAAAAAAAAACACTTTTTCGCAATTCTTTTGACAGCTGTTTCTCTTGAACGTATTTACCGATTTTGATAGTTGAGGCAGCATTCGAAGCGGCTTATAAAGTTTTAGAGCTGATTAGATTTGGGAATTGATCCATCAAGTACATTACAAGTTATAAAAAAAAAAAAACAATTTTGAAAAAATTTTATTTTTGAAATATCTCTGAACGTACCTTACCGATTATACTCAATTTCTCAAAAAGTGTTGGAATTAATGAGCCGCTTCGAACGCGACATCAAAAAGCCAAATCGGTTCATCCGTTCAAAAGTTACAGAATATTTACATACATGCATACGTACGTGCATACACACATACATCATCTCGAAATTAGGCAGAATAGCTTCTTAGAATCTCAAAACGTCAAGATTTGGTAGAAAATCGATTTTCGAAAATCGGACCGAAACCAATAACTTACCTTTTTTTTTTAATATTTTCAATTTTTTTATTCATTCAAAAATCAAATTATTAATTAATTAATATCATGGATCTTTGATGTCATTTTTATTGACCAGTTGTCTAATTGCATTCCAATCGATAAATTCTTCATGTTTGTCATATAATTTAGGCTGCTTAGGGATTGATCGTGAAAGTTTTTAGAATTGGAATTACAAATGCTAGAAATAAATTCACTTCTAAAATACAAGTGATAAATATTAACTGTTGACATAATTAAAGTCCCAGTATCATACATTCAAAAAATTATGTCTCATTTAGTTTCTTTTTTAAATATTTTGATTCATACTAAATCCAGCGATTTTTTTTATTATTAAAATTTTATTTTTTTTTTTTATATGAAGTGTTGACTTAATTCAAATAAGCACCTTAATTAAACGTTTCAGTTTAAGTGTCTCGGTTGTTGCAATTTCAAAATTATTCAAGTCATTGAAGTATTGTAAAATTATATTTTTACATTCTTTCATTAACTTAAAAAAAAAATATTATCAATACTTAAAATAATGAATAGGTCTCTTAATAAACTAGTTACATATCACGAGTTGAGGTAATTATTGATTTTTAGAATCTTCTTTTACCTGTAAATTAACATAATTTTTTAAAAATGATATTAGTCTTATGATATAAATTAAACTTTTTAACAATGATGTACAGTTTCTAAACTGAATAAATGAAATAAATATAACAAATTAAAGTGTTATTAATATTTATTCAATAAAATCTAATTATACATGAACATACTTATAATGAACAACATTTACCCAAGTTTTTTAACATTAGCCATTGCATTTTCATTCATAATCATTTGGTACTCTTGAAATCTCTGAGATACTCGTTGATTCATTTTTAAATATTTCTCCATACAATTTAAAGCACATTTTTCTTCTTTTTCTTTAATATCTCGTGAAGTAAAATCAGATATACAATCAATGAAACAAACTTCTGATAATTTATTGTACGATGTAAGGAAATCTTTAAACTTATTGGAAAAAAAAAAAATTATTTATAAAACAGAAAGTAAGTAAATGATATTTGTTTTTAAAATATACTTACAGATTTAATTTGTTCAGCTTCAACTTCAGCAGGTACACCAGCCATTGCCATTCTTATTTATTAATTTTTAAAGATAGTATTTAAATACTTTTACATTGGTTCTTATTAACTTACGATTTATAGTAGGTTATGTTTGAGTTTTGAATGTTTTTGAATAAGAACCATAAGAACTAAGAACGTTAAAAACCGAATGAATGTGATAAATGTAAATATGGCTTTGTGTCGCGATTTCGCAACTTAGAAATTACCATTTTTCGAATGACAAATTTTGAATAGAAAAAAAGTCAAATCGTAAAATTTTTCAAACATCCTAAATCAACGATCATTCAACAGGTTGATTAATTAATTAATTATTTTTTCCTTAATAATTGAAATTTTTTGTGATTTTAGGAATGTATTTTTTTTCATAAAATATTTATAAATAAAGTTTTATTAAAAACTTTTTATTTCATTTTTAGAACAAATAGAAAGTTAGAATTTTGATTTCTACATGAAATAGTTAAAAATTACCAAATTGTGTCATTTGAGTTGTTCATTTTATTTAAAAATTAGAATAATATTGTGTGAGCTTCAAAAATGGAGATGAAATTTTTTTCTTCGGTTTATTTAATTAATTAAAACTAAATTTAAAAATATTTATATTTCAAATAGCAATCAGTTTTATAAAATAATTTACAAAATTAAAACTTTAATGAACAGAACACTCGTAATTACATGAATTTAAAAACAATTCAATAGTGATGATTAATAGTATATTTTAATTGTGAAGAAATTTCAAATTTATTTATAATAAATTCAATACTCATAAAAAAAATTCAAACATGAAATTGTGACAAATATCTATATCGTATATATATATTGGCTCCGTGCACGAAAATACTAATACTATTAAATCATCAGTGTAGACGTATAGATGCATAATGACAGCGCCACCAACCAGGAGGATCGGAACTTCTGGAGGATAATACGTATACACAAACACATTGACTTCTATAGTAGTATACGTAAGCGCACGGAGCCAATATTCCGATGGTTTAAACACACTACACCATTAATTTTTAATGACGTCCGTACATGTAAATTCCCAGGTAATTCTAGTAATAACCCTAATCCACTTTAGCTTGAAATTGACAGTAATTTGACATTGAAATTGCCTGAAATTTGCTGCCTGAATTTGCAGACAATTTGACGGCTAAAGTTGGAAACAAAGATTTACGGTTAATATTTGCTCAATTTCCCTGATAGTCACACTCTGAACATAATTGCTTAGCAAGTTCTGCAGTGAAACATTTACGGCTAACTTAACGACAAGTTTCTGGCAAGCCTCGGCTAGATATGTTATGTCCTCCACCTATTGGGAGGTTGATTAATTAATTTACTATAATGTGAATTATCTGTATGGGGTTATTTCGCCCGGGAGTATTTAAATACTCAGCTTTGGTATACCGATTGTAAATTGGGAAAAGATTTTTCAATGAAAAATAAAGTTTACTTTTTTATCTGAACAATTAAAGTGGAAAATATATTTTAGCTTAGTACAAGATGCGACATTCGCACTCGAGCTTCTGGCTTATTTTGCCTTACAAAATTCATCTTAAGATTATTCCAACTCTAAGTTTTGAAGAGGCGTTGCCCTTGGGGACCATGGCAGGGTAAGTTTCCCTTATTGGCTGGCTGTGGGGACGTAGTCGGGGCCTCATGACGTCACAGTCACTACTTCTGCCCCTCGAGGTTGAATCTTCTGCTCGCCGCTTGGTCGACTTTCTCAACAGCTGCTGCGTTACCCGATGCTTGGACCGCTCGAGTTTTATTGCGGTCTCTAACCGGCTTATCTTCCATTCTTCAAGTTTTTAACTTCCCGCTAAGAAAATTGTAAATTTTCAAAAATTCGGGAAGTTATTGTTTTCACCCCGATTTTCGAAAATCGAGTTTTCATCAGATGTCGACGTTTTGAGGTCCTAGGAAGCTGTTCTGACTATTTTCAGAATGATGTCCGAGTGTATGTATACTAATGAATCGATTTGGATGTTTAAGGTGGCAATCGAAAGAGCTTGTTGGCCATTAACTTTCCTAAAAATTTCAGATCATTTGGTCATGTAGACTCGAAAATATTGGCGAATTACGAAACTAAAAAAAAATTTTTTTTTTTAGTTTTTTAGTGATTTCTCAGAAACGACTTGAATAATTGACTTCAAAATCGAATCAGCTCTAGAATTTGATAAAACGCGTCAATTGCCGCTTTAGCCATCACAATCGGTTAATTCGTTCGTGAGATATCGTGGGAGAAATAAATGCTAAAAAACGGTTTTTTTCGAAAACAATGGCATACGCGGGAAGTTTCGGGGCTGGCCCGCAGGGTCAACCGATAGACCGATTTTTTATTTAAAGGTTTCAAGGAATTTCCTACTTAAGATTTATGATAGGGTACTTAAATCTCTATAAAAACTACTTGAATTCGAAATACACAAAATGTTTATAAATAACTAACTCAAACGTCTACACAACTTTCTCTTAATTCTAGCGAACAACATGCTTAGAAAGTTTCAGACATAATTTCCTTACTTTAACAATATTACAAGCATTTATAATTTTATTCTAGGCGAGCCTCGAGTGACCAGATGGACCAGAAGTTTTGTTCTTTCAAGTCCCGAAAAACCCTAAATTTTCCCACGATTTATTTCAAATATCTATATATATAATTATATTTTAATAGCCCGCGTAGGGTTTATTTCTTAATTCCGCGAGAGGTCATTTCGATCAGGCAGGTGAATCGCGATGGGACATCACGTATAATACTTGCGTGCAAGTTGATGCAAATCAACTGCCGTCATCTGAATGTAATTTGACAGAAAAACATGCCATCAATTTGAAGTAAAACTTTCAACCAACTTAACGTCATCGATTGACAGTAACACTTGGAGTCAAATTGAATTCAAGTTACAGATAATTTACTGTCAACTTAAGGGTAACTGCTTGTCTCCAACACTTTTCTTTAAGGCTCCGACGTACCTATATAACGAAATTTCGAATTTAAGAATTCTAATTACTTTTTGAATATTTATGGGACTCAAATGATGAAAATCTTCCGAAGAAGTTCGTCTTCATTAGAATTCTTAAATTCGAAATTTCGTTAGGTGCGGCCCATTCTTAAGTTGGCTTTAAAATACGGCAGTAGCTTGAAGTTAACTTGTGGATAAGGTGGCTATCAGGGTAATAGCACAGTTTGCTTTAGCAAAAGTTTATTTTTCAAAAGCTTCCTTGAATTTTTCGGCAAATTTCCGTCAACTTCGGACTTTTCCGTTTTTTACTACAATTTGTATGCAACTCGCTATTCAATTTGACGTAAATTTACTACCAGAATTAGAATGCAAATTCACTTCAAAGTTGACTAGAAAAAAGTTTTTAATTTTCAGGCAAGTTTTATGTCAATTTATTGTTAATTTGACTTGAAAAATTGTAAAGTATTTTTTTACTGTCAAATTGTAGACATTTTTATCTATAAATTTGCTTACTTTCTAAAAAGGTAAGAAAGAACATTACCGATTTTTTTTTATCTAGTAAAAAGTTACCTCTATCAGGGAGCAATCTTTATTTTTTACGTTCGAAACTGTGATTTTCTAAGGTTGGTATACTTCTGAAATTTATACTTTTGACGGTTTGCCTGCAAGCCCATTGAGCATGATAAAGTGCAGTCGTCAGATGTCGTTTCCATCGTTCACTGGAAATAGAAAATTAAAAATGTAACAATATCGCTAGATGACAGCACGTAGATCATTTAGAATTGTCTATTTAAAAAATTGAAAAGTAAACACGCAAGCTTTAAACAAAGGTTTTTTATTTCATTTATTTTTTTTTGTTTGGTACAACATTAGAATAGTTATCTAGGCTATGATAGAAAAAAAAAATTAACAGACATTACGAAATAAATGAAACAATGTATTCCAATTTAAGGTATGCAATTGATTGAATAAATTTTATTTAAGATGTTAGCTCTGTAATAAAACAACAAAAGTCAATCATCAGAATTTTGATACATATTGAAGATGTTTTAAAATCTTGTATTTATAAAGGACCCACAACGAAGTTAAAAAAATATATAATCTGTATATACTGCGGACGTCGAATACACGCTGGTTCAGCTAAGGCCATAGTGTATGAAAAAAAAATAAAATTTTATGCCAGCTTAGAACAGAAAATGCATTGTTACCAGCTAAATATTAATTAATAAGAAGTATTGGTCTATCGAAATTTACAGTTTTTAAGATTATTCATCTCGTCAAAAAAAAAAGTTTATTACAGTAAATAAATTTCATAACCGTATTGGCGCCGAAATAGCTCAGTTGGGAGAGCGTTAGACTGAAGATCTAAATGTCCCCGGTTCAATCCCGGGTTTCGGCAGGTCATTTTTTTTTTTTTTTTTTACTATAATTTAATATAACAGGAGTTATCAGATATTTTCGAAAACAAAATCTCTAAATACAAAATACAGACCGAACATTCCCTGGCGGTCCTGATTCACCGTGATATAGGGTGAATTACGGTGAATCACGCTACTAGGGTGAAATTACGGTGATTCACGGTAATTTACGGTAATTCAACGCGATTCACGGAGATTCACCGTGAATCACCGTGAATTACCGTGAAATTACGGTGAATCACCGTAAAATACCGTGAATGTGTGCGTGATATCACGGTGAACTTTCACGGTGATTCGGAGTAAAATCACGGTGATTCACGTCTATCCACGGTGATGTTCTATAATCGAACTATGGAGATTTACCGTGATTCACGGTGAACTTTTGTAAAATTCTGCTGCCCCATCGAGGTTTCATAATGTATTGCCTTTTTTTTTATACAATAACAGTGATTCACCGCAACATCACGGTGAACTCTCACGGTAAATCACGGTGAGCGTTCACGGTGATTCCCGGTGATTCACCGTAATACACCGTGATTCAGGACCGCCAGGGTTGATGCACTACTGTCTAATTTAGCGAAGTGCGCTTAAATTGTTTGACAATATTCGTTTGTTTAAGAGAGAAACTCGGCCAAAGTTTCCATTTACTGCACAAGTGCAACAAAGATAGTACTGTTCGTGGACTTGAGTGTAATAGAGAGAGAAGTACGAACCCCTGTTATCATAAAATTGTAAAGTAGTTGCATTAAAATAATTATGGATTTTAAATACACTGGTCACAAAAATGAAAGAATATGAAAAAACGATACTGAATTTTTCAGTGATTTCCAAAATGCTGTTACTTCGCGTAAAATTATATGACGTGTCTGCTTTTTTTCCAGTTTTTTTTTTTTATTATATTTTGCTTCATTTATAAATTGTTTCCGTCCATCGGATCGTATGTGAAATCTTATCATACGGTAAAAATTGAAGTCTTTAATCTGACAGATGTAACCATAAGTAAAAATTGGAATCTATTCAATTTATTATTTAATTTTTTGCACACTTCAAGCGCAAAAGTGCTATGGATGCTTTATGAACGGTTTTTTATTTCCAATTATTTTTTTCACACAAAAATGTTTCTATACACGGAGAGAAATGAAGCTCAATATAAACGAAAAAATACTGTCTGATTTTCGATTTCTACTAGATCTGTTTAGAAAATCATAAATTATGATAATTTTTATGAAAAATTAGTAGAAAGTAACAGCTCTGATTAAAAAAAGCGATTTAAAACGATTCGAAATAAAAAATTTTAAATACTTTTTAATGCTTTTGAATACCTTGAATACTTTTGAATCCCTTTTCTTATGGGCATTTAACATTGCAAATCGTTTTAAATCACTTTTTTTAATCAGGGAGGTACGCAAAAAAAATTATAGAGTAGCATAATGATTTTTGAAGTCTTTGATTTTTAATAACCAACAAATATAAAATATGTTATGCTATGAAAGTAGTATCAAAATAAATCTTGAACTTTTATAAATTGAGAGTAAAGTTTTGATAAACGTTTGCTATTAATTGAAAAGTAAATAAAAATTATTATGTGCTATATATTATAGTTCTTTAATTATGGATTTGTAAATTTTTTATAATTTTGTATCAAAAATTATATTCAGCATAAAAATATTTATTTCAAATAGTATTAAATTCGAAATAAATTCGTTACATTTTAAACTTCTGTGTAAAATTTTTTCTACAAAAAAATGTTTTTTTTGTTTTATATTATATAAATTTTATAATTTTTGATCACTCAAGAATTAATAAGAACTAAAAATAATAATTGCCACAATAGAATAACAAAATTTACGGATTTTGTCATGATATTTATATTTACTTCAATTTTGTTATAATTTACGGGGTATAAATTCTCGAACATTGATTCAATTGAAAATTCTAAAGCTAGCATAATAAAAATTCTTAAAATTTTAAAAGTTTTAGTTTTGTCAGTTGATAAGTTTCATTATACGATCAGTAGAAATTCTACTTTATCAGTAATGCAAAATTTCTCGTGCCAGCATAATAAAATTTGTGAAATTTAAACTGATATTTACTTTGAGGAACAACACTTCTAGAAAATCATTAAAGTTTCAAAAATTGATAACAGTCTTTACACCCATTTAATAAAATTTCATTGAAATACAGCTATTTATAATTTTTTGACAATAATTTTTGTTTGTCTTTGAGTAATTTTTTACAACGGTGTTTAAACAAAATAATCTTTCGTTCTAAATGTTCGGATTTGTTTGGTTATTTTTCTGATCAGTACTCCGTGGGAATTCATTCAAGAAGCATCTATTTTATTTAGCAAGTGTCAATTGTTCAGTTGAGTTTTATGGAGTTGTGTGATTGTGAAAATCTTTATTCTTATTGATTTTAATATTATTATGCTTATGAGATTTGTTTGCATAACTATTTTTACGTTTGATAATAAATTACACACTTACGAATAAGAATAAATTACATTTTTCTTTTGTTTTTATAAAATAAAAAACTATTCGATGTATCATTGTATGTCATAAATGTAAACCGCATGGATTTTAATTTTATGGAAAATTAGATGTATTTTTATTTATTTTATATCATCCTTATAAATGTTTATTAAGTTAGATGAGTAGTTATAAGACTTTTCGTAAAATTTATAATATTAATATAATAATTTTAACGAGACTTTTCTTTACTTTGTAAATTCAATATTGTACGAATCGTGAAATTAATTTTTGAAATATATTGTTAACTAATTACCATTACCAATGCTGCTTAATAAATATAAAATTAAATATTGTTGGAAAATCCAAAATTGCACACCTCAATCGCTCATTTTATTTTTAATCATTACTTTTATTTTTTTTTTATGAATTTTTTTATTCAACTTTTAAATTATGAATTTGATTATTTCTTTACTTAATTCCACTTAAATTTTTTTTTTTTATTTAATTTTTTCTAAATATCCCGCATTTTTGTTGTAGATGTCGCTCTTTTTTTTGCATACCTCAAGCGCGAAAGCGCTGGTGTGCTTTATGATCGCTCCCCTAATAGCCACTTTGCATTGAAATTGACGGTAATTTAATGTTGAAATTACCTGAAATCTGCTGCCCGAATTTGCAGACAATTTCACAGCAAAAGTTGAAAATAAAAATTTGCGGTTAATTTTTCTTCAATTTTAAGGTAAACTTGTACGAAAAAAAACGGTCGGTAATGTTCATTCTTACCATTTCAAAAGGTAAGCAAATTTATACATAAAATTGTCTACAAGTTGAGCGTAAAAATATACTTAACAATTTTTCAAGTCAAATTAACGATAAATTGACATAAAATTTACCTGAAAATTAAAGACAACTTTTTTCTAGTCAACTTTTGAAGTGAATTTGCATTCTAATTCGGGCATTGAATTTACCTCAAATTCAATAGCAAGTTGCATACAACTTGTCGTAAAAAACGGAAAAGTCCGAAGTTGACGGGAATTTGAAGAAAAATTCAACGAAACTTTTGTACAGTAAACTTTTGCTCAAGCAAACTGTGCTATTAGGGTCTATTTTTTCAATCCTACTGTTTTACGCCAGTGCTGCTGCCAGTAGTTGATGGGGAGAAAAAAAGAAAAAAAAATTTACTTGTGTAATAATAACAATAGTAAAAATAAAACTGGCCTCTGAACTTTTCGTGAATAATCAGTCTTATTATTTTATTTAATTACAATTAAACTAAAAAGATTTAGACAGTAATTTTCAATAGGGTTCTTGTGATCAAAAATACAAAGATAATAAAAAAAAAGTTAGGCCGATTAATTGTGTCTATCGAGAGTTATTTGGTTTACTAAGTTTCATACAGGACAATTGACAACTCGTATCACTGGGATGAGAATAATTTATATTTAATTAATGGAATAATTAATCGACTTAATATTGGGTCGAAGTTATTCTTTAATAAATTGTCTTTGTGTTGGTATAAAATTTGACCCATTTCAGTGTAATCGAAAAAGTCTAGAGATAATTTAATGTGAGTGAATGAGTCAAAAAATTTAGAGCGATCATAAAGCACACCAGCGCTTTCGCGCTTGAGGTGTGCAATAGAGTGTTTTGTGTTGATATTCTCATATGTTTCTATCAATTATCTTTAATAGTCTTATATGTATATACAAAAACGTATAGTATAAATATTAAAGATAATTGATAGAAACATATGAGAATATCAACACAAAACACTCTATTTTTTATTTTATATTTTTTTAGCAGCATTGTTATTGGTAATTAGTTGACAATATATTTCAAAAATTAATTTCACGATTCGTGCAATATTGAATTTACAAAGTAAAGAAAAGTCTCGTTAAATTTATTATTTTAGTATCATAAATTTTACAAAGAGTCTATATACATTTTTAGATTAGTAATATAATTTTTATAAAAGTTAATTTAAAGAGTAAAAGAACAAAAATGAAAATTATTATTTTCTTCAATAAATTTTTGAATAATTTTGATCGTATAAGTAAAATAATTAAAACAATTTTTATTATGCTAGTGGTACATTTTGTTATCATAAGACGGTGAACATTGCATCCTAGCGACACAATTTTTGTCGTGTCAGTTATTATAACTATAAAATACTTAATAATTTTTATTATGCTCAATACGAAATGTATTATGTTCAAGAAAGAAATTTTTGTCGGCCGCATCGAAATTTTATTATGCTTCAATACAATTAGTAACAACACGCATAACATAAAATATTGGAATATTATACGGTTTCAAGTTTAGTCGGCTAGCATAATAAAAATTTATGGATTTTCACATAAAATTTCATGGAATTTTCACCTTCATTTTTTTCCGTATACTCATTTAATTACACTAAAATAGGACAAATTGTATACAAGCATTTGGAGAATTTATTAAGGAACAATTTGAATTTAATGTAAAGTCGATTCATTATTTTAATAGTTTAAAATAAACTATTTCAACTCAAGAAACCAGTGCTGTGAATTGTTACGTATGAAACTTCGTATAAACAAAATAACTCTCGATAGACACAATTAATTGGCCTAACATTTTAACATCATGTTAAGGGGGGGGGGGGCTAAGGGCTAAATATCAGATTTTTTTGGTTTTCTTATAGCTACACATTTTAAGAATATAGTCTCCAAATTTGAAGTCGATCAGAGCAAAACTCTCGAAGTTATTAACTAGTTGGTCTTCTTTGAAACTGTAGCTTCGATAGCTGCTGGTGGTCGGAAAGGGAGTTTATTCACTTAGTGATCGTTCTAACCTATATTGTTCTGTTTTAAAAAATTTTTGAGCAAGTTGAAAAAAAAAATTTTTTTTTTTTTTCATATTTAGCATTTAAAACTTTAAACGCATTTTCCTCGAAACTACTTTTTCAAAGTCCGTGAGCACTACTTTTTAAAAACTACATTACCGATTTATTTAAAACTCGGTACACACTTTCTACGTATAAAATAGTTTTAGAATGTTTTTTTTACATCATGGGGGTTTCCTACCTCCAAAATGACGCAAATTTTCGTAAAAAATAGCAGTTTTTACTTTAAATGACCACAAAAAATGAAAAAATGAAAAAAAAATAATCAGAGAACGTTGGGGGAAGGATTTAATAATGCTTTGACTAAATTTCAGTGGTTTTTTATTTTAAATAATTTCCATCTGAGATCTAGTGCTCACCGCAAATCGTCTATTTTAAAAGACGTTCTGGAAAAAGCTCCGTCACCGGCTTGTTTGCGGATACTTTTGCAGAAAAAAATTACTTAATGTTGTTGAATCTATACTTAATAATGTTCAAAAGGTTGCAATAAATTAGCTCAATCCATACGCCTACAAAAAATTCGTAAAAAAAGTGAGTTTTTTCACGATTTAGCCGTTACCCCCCCCCCCCCCTTAAACTATTAATTAAAAATAGTTATTATTAAGAAAATATTTGAATATCGATTGGATAAAATAAATATTTATATATAAAAAAAAATTTGGGACTTAAAAAAATTTGATGGATTTAAAAGAGTTGAAAAATTTTTTAAGTCCAGAATAATTTTACAATGTTAATTTGGACTTAGAAAAATTTAATCGACTGACAAAAGTTGAAAAATTAGCTCGAATCGAGTTAGCGTTAGTAGAACACATCTCATTGCTTCGCAAATGACTTGTGCAATTTATAAGTCCAACAAAATGCTGTCTTAAATTAAATTTTAGGCAATGTAGGATAGAATCACAGTTCTAAAATCACTTTGGAAGTATGATTTTACCCTCCCACTCTAGCGGACCTGATTTACCGTAAATTTTCGGTAAGTTCTAATGCAACTCCACGGTAGGTTTCCTAGCGAACCGGATTTACCGTATCTCACGGTAAATCCACGGTAAATTACGGCAAATCCACCGTAATTTACGGCAAATCGGAATTTTACGGTGGTTTTACCTAATTTACCGTAAGTTGGGTCCGTTAGGGCAATGCTACTTTGAGGGCATGGAGATCAAAATTACAGTACAACTGTGAGCGGCAGGCCTGTTAACAAAAGAATTGAGGGTAATATCTAGGCTAAAACCACATTTCAGATTTCGACTCGAGTAAACTTTTTATAACTTTTGAACTGATTAACCGATTCGAATGGTTCTTGCGTCAATCGAAAGAGTTTGTCGATCGTCAACCCTGATAGCCACTTTAACCACAAGTGAACTTCAAGATACTGCCGTATTCTAAAGCCAACTTAAGAACCGTTCTCAGATAATTTTGTCCAAGCTTTTCTCTGAGATAAAAATCCTAAACGCTAAATAAAGACACAGACCCGATGCTTTACTCTATGAACTAGCGAAGTGCGCTTCAATTTTTTGACAACTTCCATTTGTTTACGAGAAAAGCTTGGACAAAGTTTCCATTTACTGTACAAGTGCGACAAAGATATTACCGTTTATCCACTTGAGTGCGAATAGAGAAACAAATGAAAACGCGTCTTAAAGGAAAGTTTTGGAAAGCAAGCAGTTACCTATAAGTTGACGGTAAATTATCTGTAGCTGAAATTCAATTTGACTACAAGTGTTACTGTCAGACAATAACCCTTGCGACATTAAAAACATTCTGGATACACTCTGGAAATATTCTGGTAACACGATGCAACCATACGGACTCCAGAGTATTTCCAGAATGGTTTTGTGCCCTTTTCTGAGAGTGAACCCAGAGTATTTCCAGAGCGGATACGGAGTAAATCCAAAATGTTTCCAGAAAGTATCCAGAGTGGATACATACTGACACCGTTATGCATCCACATTGAACACAAACTGATACCAAAGTGTTTCCAGAATGTTTCCAGAGTGGGATCAGAGTGAATACATACTCAAACCAGAGGGTATTCAGAGTAAATGAATACTGAAAGAAAAAAAAAATTTACCGAAATATATTATTTTAAGAATATTCAAGAGCATTTATTGAATACAATTATGTTTCTGGATTGTAAAAACAATTTTTCAAGAAAACAAAAATATTTGACATTATTGTCACAATGTAATATAGCATCTACTACACGGAAAAAAATAGATAGGAATGGTTACTGTGCTACACAGGAATGATCGTAAAGTATGTAAAAACTAACCTTAGCACATTACTAGTTCTCGTTATAATAGGAATGGGTCGTTTTTACATACGACTGAGTATGATCTAACATAGCAACCATTACTATGTTACACATTATGCCGAAAACATGACTGGTTATCGTGTTCACAGTCACTGTTCGCTTCCTAGATAATACAGATTTCTTTCAGCAGTCGATGTGTTACTATATAAAATAGGTATAGGTCCTGTGTGGAGATGCGAAAGACTCCCCGGTCAAATGCGTCCCATTGTCGTTCAGCATAGTAACCATTCCTGTGCTGGACAGGAACTGTTGTTTTCAGCCACATGTCTGACTACTGTTTAGCGGGAATTTATGTTTTAAACAGCACTCAGACATGTGACTGAAAGCAACAGTTCCTGTCCAGCACAGGAATGGTTACTATGCTGAACGACAATGGAACGCATTTGTCCGAGGAATCTTTCGCATCTCAACACAGGACATATACCTATTTTATATAGTAACACATCGACTGCCGAAAGGAATCTGTATTATCTAGGAAGCGAACAGTGACTGTGAACACGATAACCACTCATGTTTTCGGCATAATGTGTAACATAGTAATGGTTGCTATGTTAGATCATACTCAGTCGTATGTAAAAACGACCCATTCCTATTATAACGAGAACTAGTAATGTGCTAAGGTTAGTTTTTACATACTTTACGATCATTCCTGTGTAGCACAGTAACCATTCCTATCTATTTTTTTCCGTGTATATGACCATCCAAACAGGCACTTGTCACTCTGTCAAATAACAGAGAAATACCCGTGACAGAATTATTTTTAAATATAGAATATAAAAACTCTGAAACACCTATCTAACCAGGAACAGGACAATCATAAGTTGGGCGCGATCTAGCGGCGAACACTGAACTACTTCCACTGCTGCTTAGCACCAGTGACTTTCTCCTCCTTAACATATATCTTCTCCCAGCAAATTTTTCTCTCAAGTCTTTCACATTAAAACCCGGGTCAAAGCAAAAATTTTTTTTTGGGATAAAAATACTTAATGAAAATAACAATTTTTAAAAAAACAATTGTTTCTTAAAAAATGTTTTTTATTGCTAAAAAGCGAATTTGCTAATTAATAATTTTTTTGTATTTATTAAAAAGTATTCATAAAAATTACTGTTATTCATAATTCCTTAAGCAATTGAGTTAGAGCTTCGGTTACAAGCTCGATTTGTTTAATGATTAATGGATAATGAAAAAGACTTGAAGTGTTGTAGTTGTGTCTTCAATAAGTTATTTTAATAACAATAGAGAAGAACAGAAAGGTAGCGACAAGTCCAAGTGTACAATAATTTAAAAAATTATATAAAAGATTAAAAAAAAATTTTTTCTACAAAATAAAACGCTTGGTTATTTTTAGTATTTGAAAAAAATATTGCGTGAAAATTTATTTGTTTACAACAAATTGTTTGTTTAATAAACAAATAATAAATGAATGAAAACAATTTTTTTTCTAATATAACAGAACATGATTAATGATTATTTAAAAAAAATAATGGTTCTTTAATATTAATATTGAGTAAAAAAAAAAATTGTTAATTAGCTAATGCGCTGTTTAGCAAAAAAAAATTTTTTTAAGAAACGATTTTTTTCTTAAAATTCCTTATTTTTATTAAGCGTTTTTTTCCCAAAAAAAATCTTATTAAATCTAATTAGCCATGTATTTGTTTATGACAATTATTTAAACAATGCAAGTAAAAATTTTTTTCAAATTATTGTTATGTAGCTTTCAGCAATAAAAAAACAAAATAATCAAAAAAGTAAATTTTCTTGATTGCTTTATTTACGTTTTTTATTTTTCAATGGCTTAGATTGTTAATAAAATCGAAATTTTTTTATTTTTTCACCAGCTATCTTTTCTAAACCCTTTCAAGAATAGCTTTAAGAAGTAAAAAAAATTCGGGGTTTTTAGTTTGGAAATAATCAGGGTTTTTATGTAAACTTTCAACAAGTAAAAATTAATTAATTAACAAAAGCATAGTTAATTAAAAAATTTGGGTTAAGATTGTTTTTCTGTAGATTATTATTGATTTATGAGTTTAGAAAGTACCCAATTTTTTTTAGTCCTTAGTATTTAAATTTTATCGACTCTGGGCCCATTTTGAAAACACTCTGATTTCATCCTGTACTCATTTTGAGCCCATTTTGAAAATACTTTGATTCCATTCTGGACTCACTGTGGGCCCATTCTGAAAACACTTTGATTTCATTCTGGATTCACTTTGAGTCCATTCTGAAAACACTTTGATCTACTCTGGATCAATTCTGAAACCACTTTGGTTTCACTCTGAAAAAAGGGCACAAAACCACTCTGGGAACATACTGGACTTAGAATGTTTACATTCTGACTATGATTCCAGAGTGTTTCCAGAGTGGGTTGAAGGTCGCAAGGGAACGTTAAGTTGATTAAAAGTCTCACTTCAAATTGACGGCAAGTTTTTCTGTCAAATTACATTCAGATGACGGCAGTTGATTTACATCAACTTATACGCAAGTATTATCCAGTCGAGGTTTGCAAGAAACTTGTCGTTAAGTTAGCCGAAAATATTTCACTGCAGAACTTGCTGAGCAATTATCTTTAAAGTGTGGCTATCAGGGAACATTTCTGAAAATTTTAATTCATTTGATCAAGTAGACTGGAAAATATTTGCGAGTTACGAAAAAAATTTTTTTTTTAGTTTTTTTTTTCTTTCAATTTCTCAGAAACGACTCAAACGATTGCCTTCAAAATCGATTCAACTTTAGAACTTAATAAAACGCGTCGGTTGCCGCCTCAACCATTTTAATCAGCTAATTCATTCGAGAGATATCGTTGGAGAAATAAATGGAAAAATACGGTTTTTCGCGAATATCCTTGAGCTCTAGAACTTAACGCGCCGATCGCCACATTAAAATTGGTTGATTGGTTCAAAAGATCTCGGCGACGAAAGGTTTAAAATTAACAATTTATGTCTTTTGTTCCGGATAAATAATAATATAATGTACTAAAATGTGTTCAAAATTATACTAACTCTTCGTCTTCGTGGTCACTCTCGAATACCACATAATGAAATAAAACTCGTTCTTCAGTTTAAATAATTTTACCAACACAAAAATTGAAAAAATACTACGAGGTCACCCGTCCAATTTATGTCCCACGTCGATGCTGCTTAACTTTGGTTATCGATGGTTTGTAGTCTGATCCTCTAGTCTGTTATACACTTACAATTAAGAAACGTTTATGGCATTACTTAACTCAAATAATGAATTTGATATATCCTACGTAAATAATGTACCTAATGATGAATTTGGTTTTGTACATAAAATACAATAGAATTCATTAGATACATATAATCAAATCTATTTGTCTATAAAATTATAGATATTCGTATATCAATCGATATCGATTTATACTTTTGAATTGCTGTTGAAACACCTTTGAATATTTTTTAAGGATTGGGGATTTAAGTTTGATTGATAGTTGATAGAATAAAAATTTAATAATATTGATATTAAAAAATTGTCATATTATCCCAGTAAACACATTGACGTAAATTTGACGTCAGAGTGACGTTACGCTATATCATTATTTACGTAAGATATAAGTCACGAATGAGTCAGGTGTGACTCATTATTTCACAATTTTTTACGTAAGATTATGATGTAAAACTAATGACGTATACATGACGTAAATGTGATGTTTGTGTGACATTCTATGACGTCAATATGACATATGGGTGACGTCAAAATTATCAATTTGGAAAAAATATTTTTGAAAAAAAAAAAAAAAAAAAATGAAATACTGAATTTTCGATTTGATTGTTACCGTGCGAACGCATTGTGAATTCAGAAACAAGATTAGATAACCTTAAATAATGAAAAAATCCTGGGTGTCTGCTGGGTTTAAACACGGCTCCTCTTGGCTGATAGTCCTGAACGTTGCTCACTGGTCCATATCACGAGAGTCCAAGTCTTGTGCTTAATTGATGTATTAAGAGTGAAATGCCGGAAAAGACAGAGTTCATAAGTTTTCGTGAAGGATTTTTACAAAATTTAAACAAACTTTATGAACTTATATGAAAATTTATAGAAACAATATTTGTCGGCTTCGATCATTGTGAAAACTTAATGAAGTTTTAAACAATAATGATCGAAGCCGACAAATATTGTTTCTATAAATTTTCATATAAGTTCATAAAGTTTGTTTAAATTTTGTAAAAATCCTTCACGAAAACTTATGAACTCTGTCTTTTCCGGCATTTCACTCTTAATACATCAATTAAGCACAAGACTTGGACTCTCGTGATATGGACCAGTGAGCAACGTTCAGGACTATCAGCCAAGAGGAGCCGTGTTTAAACCCAGCAGACACCCAGGATTTTTTCATTATTTAAGGTTATCTAATCTTGTTTCTGAATTCACAATGCGTTCGCACGGTAACAATCAAATCGAAAATTCAGTATTTCATTTTTTTTTTTTTTTTTTTTCAAAAATATTTTTTCCAAATTGATAATTTTGACGTCACCCATATGTCATATTGACGTCATAGAATGTCACACAAACATCACATTTACGTCATGTATACGTCATTAGTTTTACATCATAATCTTACGTAAAAAATTGTGAAATAATGAGTCACACCTGACTCATTCGTGACTTATATCTTACGTAAATAATGATATAGCGTAACGTCACTCTGACGTCAAATTTACGTCAATGTGTTTACTGGGCGATTTTCTTTCAGAAATTTCCTCCTCTTTAAAGTTTTTTTTTTTAGATTTTCGATATCACTTATAGTTATTGAGTTATTAACAAAAATCTAAGATTTTTTATTTTGTTTATGTTTTTTGTTGATAAAAAATTGAAATTTTGATAAATAAAAAAAACAAAAAACACATCTTGCTCAAAATTTAATTCTGCATCGAATAAGTTATCACTTATATTTTTGCCACAATTCTAAAGATTTTTTCCAGCATATTCACGCAGGATTTTCACAAAAATCTTCGTTCCTATGTAACATAGTAATGGTTACCATGCTAGCATAGGAATCAGAACTATTTTTTTCTCTTCGTTCAGTGAATCGACGCAAGATCTCACCACGATGTCGTAGATCACGGTGATTCCGCGAAAATCACTGTTATTGTATAAAAAAAAAGGCAATACATTACACCGGCACACAAAAAAAAATAAGTTCTCTGTACTTTTGACGGGACCTATTTATTCCCATGTATTTTGACTCGCTGAATCCGAATCCAAGGTCCGTTTAACCCGTACACCCTCAGATTTTTAGAAAACTTTAAAAAACCTCAAAAATACACAAAAATCGACCGTTTTTTAAATTTATAAATTTTTTTAACCCTAACTAAGCATGATTTTTATGTATTTCGGTCCTCCACATACTAACCTGAAGTTTATTTAAAACATTAGCCATTTAAAGTCTGAGTAAATTCCAAAAAACCCCAAAAAATTGCAAAAAAGCAAAAAAATTCTTAGTATTGTGATGGAAAAAATTTTATAGGGCTAAATAAATAATTATTTTCATGTATGTTTATCTGTCACATATAATTCTCGAACATCCATGGCTCAGACATCTCTAAAATTTTAAATAAATGGCAAAAATTCCCAAAAAATCGAAAAAAATAAAATTTGGTATAACAAAAATCATTTTTTAAATCGAAATAAATAAAAGAAATCATACTGTTCGATCTGTGATATATATATATAAAAAATATTTTGGCCGAAAACACAAAAAAATTTTAATATGCTTCAAAAAATTTTTTTCATCATAACACTAAGAATTTTTTTGCTTTTTTGCAATTTTTTGGGGTTTTTTGGAATTTACTCAGACTTTAAATGGCTAATGTTTTAAATAAACTTCAGGTTAGTATGTGGAGGACCGAAATACATAAAAATCATGCTTAGTTAGGGTTAAAAAAATTTATAAATTTAAAAAACGGTCGATTTTTGTGTATTTTTGAGGTTTTTTAAAGTTTTCTAAAGATCTGAGGGTGTACGGGTTAAACGGACCTCGGATTCGGATTCAGCGGGTCAAAATACATGGGAATAAATCGGTCCCGTCAAAAGTACAGACAACTTATTTTTTTTTGTGTGCCGGTGTTATTAAACCTTGATGGGACAGCAGAATTTTACAAAAATTCACCGTGAATCACGGTAAACCTCCATAGTTTGATTATAAAACATCACCGGATTCACCGTGAATAGACGTGAATCACCGTAAAAGCTCACCGTGATATCACGCACACATTCACGGTAATTTACGGTGATTCACCGTAATTTCACCCTAATAGCGTAATTTACCGTGATCCACCGTAATTCACCGGTATATCACGGTGAATCAGGACCACCAGGGTCAAGAAATATTTTCTTGAGCCATGAATTTATTTCTGAAGGAAGTCAATTATCTTGCTTCAAGATTTTCTTCGCTCTAAAGATTTTATATCTTCGATGGATAACTCTCGTATCTTGACTCGAAACTATAGTTTGTATATATATGTTATCTACAATTGATACACTATCGAATTCTTCAAACAAGACCACTTGATGCCGTCAACTAAAAATGTCGTATTACTGTATTAAGAACCCGGGAAAAAATGATTTTGCCTAATTATATATATAATTATATAGGGGAGCCTGGGGCACGAAGGCCCCCTTAAGCCGGTTTTTTTTTTTTTTTTTGTGGCTTTTAACTATCAAATGCGTTTATTTTCTGTCTATTTCGGAAGAATCAGTCGAAATTTTGCAAAAAATCGAAAAAAAAATTTTTTTTCTGGGGCACGAAGGCCCCCTCGAAAAATTATAAAAATTTTTTTTTTTTATTTTCCGTGAAGTTATGACCTTTATAATGTTTTTGTTATATTTCAGGTCAGTATGGAATATATGGGGTAAAATGAACCACTAGAAAAAAAACATTGTAACGAAAAAAATTTTTTTTTTTTTCATTTTCCGTCAAGTTATGACTTCTATAATGTTTTTATTATATTTCAAGTCAATATGTGATATGTGGGAAAAAACGGACCACTCAAAAAAAAAAAATTGTAACGAAAAAATTAACTCGACGGAAAATAAATATAGTCATTTTTAGAATCTCATTTAGAATATCTGTAAATTATTAATTAAGTAATTTAAATAAAATTTAAATAAAAAAAATAAAAAAATTTAAATAAAAAGAAGAAAAATTATTTTCCGACGACTACTATTTTACTACGAGGCCACCCGTCCAATTAATGTCCCACGTCGATATTGCTTAACTTTGGTGATCGCTGAATTGTAGACAAATAATCCTCTAGTCTGTTATGCACTTATAATTAAGAAAAGTTTATGGCATTACTTAACTCAAATAATCAAATTGATATATCCTCCGTAAATAATGCACCTAATGATGAATTTGGTTTTGTACATAAATTACAATAGAATTCATTACATACATATAATCAAATCTATTAATCTATCAACTTATAAATATTCGTATATAAATTGATATCGATTTATACATTTAATTTGCTGCCGAAACCTTTGAACATTTTCTAAGTATCGAGGATTTAAGTTTGATTGATAGTTGACAAAATAAAAATTTAATAACATTGGTATTAAAAACTGTCAAATGATGTAATATACATATATATATTAGGGTGCTTCGTTTAAGATGACTATTTTTTTTTTCCAATTCCCATGTCAAAATATCATTGTACACATTGAAAAAAAAATTCTCACCAAAGATGAGCTCTTAATTTCACTTTTAAGTACTCGCTAAATGAATTCGAAATTTTCCCATTTGATTAACACGTAAATTTCAATTTTATTTTTTCAATTATCTATCAAATAAATATCAGTTGTGTGATAATATCTAGTGTTTGTAAATAAATATCTAGTGCTCAACTGATATTTATTTACAAATAAACCAATAATAAGGTTAGAACGGTTGTACCGTGCTTGGGGAGCCGATATCAGTTGAGCACTTCTGTTGAGTTCCCCCTCTACCGTCAGTCCGGGTAGCGAACGCGATCGCTTTATCGGAAATCCGCTCGCGTTCAACTCGCTATTATTTGACCCCAATCAAAAATTAATTTTTTTCAAAATAGCCGAGTTTTTTGCAATTAAATTCTAGATTTTTTAGAATAGGTGCGAGTGCTGTAGTAAATTTAGTTTCGGAGATATTGGCTTCCAAAGAAAAAGCGGTTCTTTGATTTTTAAAAATCAAATTTTTGAGATAAAAATTTTGAAAAATGTTAAAAATGCTCGTTTTATTACCAGAAATATGTGGAAAAAAGAAAAAATGAAATCGGTTGATTTTTCAGCTTGCTAGCTCAATTTGTTTATAAAACTTCGATTGTTAATAACTAATAAACTATCAGTCTGACGGGGATTTACCCAAAAACAAAATTGTAGATTTTATTAAGCTCTACAAATTTGATGTGAAAACTTAACCCGCCAGATTGATAGTTTCAGAGATATTTAATTTTTAATTTACGTTTTTTTTGTTTGCCTATTATTTATAAACAAATTGAGACCGCCATTAGATACTTGTTAGAATTTCTTATTATCCTACTTAGTATCGAAATTTCAAAAAATTAGAATTTTTCGATCAATTTCCAGTTGGCACCGCCGATTTGGCTAATTTCTGTGGGCTAAATGTATAAGAACAAAATATAAAAATACATATTACACATTCATATGTAAATATAACAAGTATATGAAACAATTATCTTTGTACTGAGTGAGAAAGTAAAAAAAAAAGCTTCCGATGGTCAAACAGAGGCGATTGAATTAAGTGAAGAAAAGACGGAGGAAATGTAGTAGAAGACAGTTTTGTTTTACATGACATATTTTTGATGATATATTAACCAGAATATGTTATATATTTCTTCGGCCATAATTTTTTCAAAAAGTACTAAAATCTTGGATAAAACAGCGATTTTTCAAATTTTGAGATGTTTAATTGGATTTATCTCGAAAACTACTAGCTCTACGGTAATGGCTTAGATAACTTTTTTTGTAGGAAATCAAATTTCCTACAAAAAAAGTCGTGTACAATTTTGTCGTAAAGTTAATGGTTTGTGAGTAAAATAGAAGAAACCATTAAATTTGAGAAAAAATTGGCTTTAAGATTTTTTACTGGTGAGGTCGGTTAGAAAACATAAATTAGCTACAAGCACTTTTAAAGAGGAACGATTCCTTTGTGATTTCCACCTATGGTCGATCAAATATCTTGAAATGCCGTAAAGCTATAGATAATTGAAAAAATAAAATTAAAATTTACATGTTAATCAAATGGAAAAATTTCGAATTCATTTAGCGAGTACTTAAAATTAAAATTAAGAGCTCATCTTTGGTGAGAATTTTTTTTCAATGTGTATAATGATATTTTGACATGGGACTTGGAAAAAAAATAGTCATCTCAAACGAAGCACCCTTATATATATATATATATATATATATATATATATATATATATATATATATATATATATATATATATATATATATATATATTAGGGTGTGCCATTTTAAGGCTGTATCTTTTTTTTACTGTTATACCAGAAATTCTGGTAGTATATAGAGAATAAAAAATTACGCCGCTGGGCTAAAGGGTCTAAGTCCAATAGCGGCTTAGCTCTTAAAAAAATTCGATTTCCCATTTAAATAACACAAGAAATTTTTTTTTTAACTTTGAGTATTTTTAACTCATGAATAAATCAATAGATCGAATTGACTAATACATATTTTTGTAGGAAATTGAACGCCCTACAAAAAAGGTCTCTTATCATTTTTCGATCAATCGATCTGTTCTAAAGTTATTGGAGCTCGAAGTCAAATTATAGTAAATTTCTAGATCTTTTTACTTTTCCGGCAAAACTATCAGACTTATCACAAAATATCGTAGGATCTTTTTTGTAGACAATTTCATTCCCTATAGATTATTGTCAGTTAAATTTATTCAAATTCCGCATTGTTTTCTAGTTATTTTTTTTTTCAATTTCAATCTCTTAAAAAAGTAGTGTTCTGATCGATTTCAAGAGCTCGGCATTGAAATAAAATAACTAGAAAACAATGCGGAATTTTAAAAAATTTTACTGATAATAATTTGTAGAGAATAAGATTGTCAACAAAAAAGAACCTATAACATTTCATGATAAGTCTGATAGTTTTGCCGGAAAAGTAAAAAGATCTCGAAATTTACTATGACTTGACTTCGAGCTCTAATAACTTTAGAACAGATCGATTGATCGAAAAATGATAAGAAACCTTTTTTGTAGAGCGTTCAATTTCCTACAAAAATATGTATTAGTCAATTCGATCTATTGATTTATTCATGAGTTAAAAATACTCAAAGTTAAAAAAAAAAATTTCCCGTGTTATTTAAATGGGAAATCGAATTTTTTGATGAGCTAAGCCGCTATTGGACTTGAACCCTTTTTCCCAGTGGCATAATTTTTTATTTTCTATATGCTATCAGATTTTCTGGTATAACAGTAAAAAAAAAATATAGCCTTAAAATGACACACCCTATATATATTAGGGTGCTTCAAAAAAAAACTTTAATTTTTTTTTCGCTCTTACCCCATAAAACATTAGTGGTTGCCGAGAAAAAAATCCTCCCAAAAGATGGGCTCTCTAGCTCAACTCTAAGAGGTCGCTATTTTAATTTTAATTTTCCATCTGATTAACATGTAAAAATTTATTTTTTTATTTTAAGTGTAATTACTCGTAAGCTGCTCAATTTTTTTCAAATTTATATATAGATCTTCAAAGTTGATTTCTCAAGCTTTCTAAAACCCTATGACAAGTCATAACTATCCCCAATTGAAGCTAGCAAAAAAAAATCGAATATTAACAATTTCATTTTGAAATACAAAATCGATACTTTTCAGATAGCTTTAATTGACATTCGAATAATGGTAATTATGACTTGTCATAGGGTTTTGAAAAGCTTGAGGACTCAGCTATAAAGGTCTATGTATAAATTTGAAAAATATTGATCAGCGTACGAGTAATTACACTTTAAATGAAAAAATAAATTTTTACATGTTAATCAGATGTGAAATTAAAATTAAAATAGCGACCTCTTAGAGTTGAGCTAGAGAGCTCATCTTTTGGGAGGATTTTTAACTTCCCGCTGAGAAAATCGACGATTTTCAAAAAATTCGGGAAGTTATCGGGTTTTCATCCCATGCCGACATTTGAAGGTGCTAGGATGCTATTCTGACATTTTCAGAGCGATGTCTGTATGTATGTGTGTGTGTGTGTGTGTGTGTGTGTGTGTGTGTGTGTGTGTGTGTGTGTGTGTGTGTGTGTGTGTGTGTGTGGATGTAACCTCTCATATCTTTTTGATGAATGAACCGATTTAAATGGTTCTTGCGGCATTCGGAAGATATCTTCTGAACTTGGATTTTCAAAAAATTTTTAGACCATTTAGTCAAATAAACTCTGAGATATTGAAGAAATACGAAAAAAAAAAAAAAAAAAAATTTTTTCGTTTTTTTTGGATATTGTGAACTGTTGGATCGATCAATTCCAAAATCTAATCAGCTCTAAAACTCGATAAAAGCTTTCGATTGCCACCAAGAACGTCTCAATCAGATAATCCGTTCAAAAGATATCGTCGACGAAAGAAACAGTAGAAAACGGTTTTTTGCAAATATCGTCGAAACGACTAAACTAATCATTTCCAAAATTTCATCAGCTCTAGACCTCAATAAAACGCGCCGATTGTCACCCCAACCGTCTTAATCGGATAATCCGTTTGAGAGATATCGTCAACGAAAGAATGAAAAAAATCGTTTTTTTTCGTTTTTCGTGAATATTTCGGAAACTATCGAATCGATCAATTAAAAAATCTAATCAGCTCCAGAACTCGATAAAATCATTCGATTGCTGCCAAGAACGTCCCAATCAGATAAGCCGTTCGAGAGATATCGTCAACGGAATAATAAATGTTAAATCAATATCTGCTTTTTCATTGAATAACATCATAATTACTAAACAAAATTACTCAAAATTAATATGTTCTTCTTTATATAAGTCATTGGAAGTGATTGCCTAAAAATCGTCATGTTCGCTCGTATCAGGATATACTTACACGATATAGATACAACGTATCACGTAAATACTTATTTTTGAGCTAATTATTGAACATAATTGTGAACAAATATAAAAAATGCTCGTTCATTTATTATTTTGGATTCTAAATTTTTAAACTTTAACACACTGTAAAAAATAAGGTACTGACATCAAACTCCCTAAGAGTTTGACAAATTTCATCTTCAGTGAAACCAAATTCGTTTGAACCCACGAAAACTAGTTTGTCTCAAGAAAATCATTTTTATTGAATGAAAATCTCTACTCGATTATGAGAAATTGCTTAAGCGTTTATGTTAAAAGTTTTTAAGTTTGACCGTAATTAAAGTAACATTTGATTGAAAAGTAAAATATATTTTAATTAAATTTTGGATGTACTTGATTTAAAAATAAAAACTTGTTAACGCAAACTCTTCAATTTTTAGAAATTTAACTGAAACTCTTGAAACGTTTAGTTTGACAACTTCACTTGTTTCAATGAAACAAAAGTAGTTTCCTATAATACCGAACGTGTTGTGTCAACCGACGAGTTTCTTGGAGAGAGAATCCAACGAGGTTGTAGGAATAATTTGACGCACTCACATTAAAACTGTAAAATATTCGACAAGAATATAAATGTATTCGTTACAAAATATCGAACTATATTTGAATGAAAGTCTTTATATTATCGGTTAAATAAAAAAATTTATTTATAAAAAGAGTCACATATTTATCACGTTTAGATCAATGTATAAGCAATTGACTGTATGTATCCATTCAATATGAGAACAAAGTACTAGAAGCACAACTAAACTCGAACTTTCCTACTGGTCCCGTAGCGTAGCGGTAAAGCGCCTGACTCTCGCGCGTAAGGTGCTGGGTTCGATTCCTCCGGATACCAATTCTGCGGTTATTTAAATTTTCACTAAAAACTGAGTATGTCGGAATTAATTGTAAAGTGTAATGTATATAATATAATAATAATAATAATAATATAATGTAATTGTCCCAATACTTATTAAAAAAAATAATAATCATACTAATACTAATAATAATAATAAAATCAAAAATAAAAAAATACGTAAGAAAAAAAATTTTTTAAAAAATTAATTATTGATGAAATAATTAAAGGCAATATTCACTTGATGCAGATTACTGTTTTTTTGGATCAATGCAATACAGCAACTTGAAACAATTCGATTTTTTATTGAATCAATTGCAAGGACAGTTTCAACGGACCTACAAAAATATTACTTTCAACACTAAAATTCATTTGCTTTAATAAAATTTTGACTTAACTGAAAATTCATACCTTCAATCACCTAACAATTTACTTTGAGTGAAATTTTTAATTATTTTATATAAAACAAAAATCATTATTGTATCAACAGTTTCAATGACTTGAACTAATTTCTATTTTTTTTTAAATGAAAAAAGTTATTGAGTTATATCAAATACTATAGAGTTAGTTCAAACGACTTGGTACCTTCCCTCAAGAAACTCTCAGTTGAAGCAAAATATACTGTCAAACGTAGAGGGCGGTAGACTCGATCGCTTGACGCGCTTGGCTGTATCCAAACGCATGGAGTACTTGAGCCAAACGAATCTGGTTTGACGTCAGGAATCTTTTTTTACAGTGCATAAAACGTTACCCTGTTGAGCTTGAAAAGCTCATAAAAAAAGGAAACAAAAGTATCTTCGAGCTCGAAGAGCTCAAAAATGTATTCACAACAATGTTTTAGAGATCGAGGAGCTCGAATACAGCGCACGGAAAAAAATGTGTAGTTAAATTTACTACAAATGGAGTTCCATTTACTACACTGACTAGTAATATATAGGATAACTACACGTTTAGTAACAGTTACTAGTACACTGTAGTACACAACCTGTAGTACCATTTACTACAGTAAGTAGTAATAAGAACTTGTATTAAATAACCACTGTGGTTCATTTTACTCCACAACATAGTAGAATATATTTTATTCGTAATGTATTAATTTAATATCTGTTAGTTAACGATCATTAGTTTTTATGATATTGAAAACGTTATAAAAATATAAAAATTAATCTTAGATTCTTCGGACTTACAGTATATCAAATTAAAATGATATAAAAAAGAATTTATTAATGAATAACTTAAAATAATAAGGACTCAAATTTCAAAAGCCTACATTTTATCAATATCTGATAAGGATAATTTTAAAAATATATTTGTAATCTATAAATTCTTGTATAAGCATAAACTTAGAATAATTAAGTATAAATTTTTATTAATAGAAAATATAAAAAACATGGTTTTAAAAGTTATAATTCTAATAAATAACAAATACTCAATAGGCAATGATTTAAAAAATTGCATTAAAATCAGGATTCACTGATAAGAGCATAGAAATAAAATTTTATAGAAGAAGTTGTAGGTGAGGTAAGCAAGAGGAAGAATGACAGGTAATACAAAACAAATTTTTTTGTATTATATTTTTTATATATATATTTATTTTAAATTATATATATTATAATTGCACGCCTCGATTTTCAATTATATATATAAATATTTTTAATTAGGGGAAGGGGGGGCAAAAGGGGGTACCTAAGGAAATACTAAGTTTTAGAGGACTTAAATACGCTAAATCTTTTTGTTTCTAATGGCATTCACGGTAAATAGACAAAATTTTAAGCTGCCGTTGCAAAATAAAATTTTTATTTTTGACGGGCAAAAAGGGGTACCCTTAAAAAAAGTTGGAAAAAAAAATTTCTGAAAATTGATCAAATTTCATTAAATTAAATATTTTATATGTAATATACATATAGAAAAATTACATTTCACATCATTGGTGGATACGGAGGCAAAAAAAAAAATTTTTTATGGGGCAGAGAGGCCTCTTTCCAAAAAATGAGAATTTTTTTGTATTTTTTAAATTGTTTTCATCATTAAGAATGTATTTCTTTCTCTTGACAACTATTTTTGGTTCTATATTACTCAAAAAAAAATTTTTTAGGTGTAATAAATCGTTTCCCCTCGATTAGCTTAATTACTAATTGTTATTTAATAAAAAAAAACAATTCTATATTTCGTATTTGTCATTATTTCGAACCCAAAAAAACGTGTTTTTTGATTTTTTTAATTACAGATTATTTGGAATTACTTAAAAAATTTTATCAATTAAAAAATAAAATATTATTTTCGAATATTTTTAGTGGCCAAATCTGCCCCAGCTGTAGAAAATCAGCCGAAAAATGGATTAAGATATTTAATTTTTTTTAATTTGACGAGAAAAATATTAAAGAATTATGTTTTCAGAATTTCCGGCTGGTCCACTTAGCCCTAGGTGTCATGCGTAGGGCTAAAAATACGAAAATATATCGGATTTATAGTAATTAGACGAAAAAAAAAAAAATTTTTTTTTCCATAAAATTTTGGGGGTACCCCGATTGCCTACCCTACCCCCTTTTGCCCCCCCCCCCCTTCCCCTATATAAATTATTATTTATAATGTTTTATAATATTATTTATAATATTAAACACACTGACACAAGTTGAGGATACCCACAGAATGGAGTAAAAAAGTTTTAGGTGGCGCTGTTATTTTCTTCTTTCGATCATTTTACCACACATTGGAGTAGATTGTACAAGTAATCTGGTATTGTATACTCCAAAAATAGTAACAGATACCAATTTATATAAAATTGTGTGGTTCCCAAAACCACAAAATAAGTATTTTATACTACATTGAGTAGTTGTGGAAACTACAAAGTTTTACCACATTACAGTAGTAAGCAGAACTCCTATGGTAGTAAAATATCATGCACACTGTGGCTTATGTTACTACAGTTGTCATTGCGGCGACCATAAAGTGTAGTAAAATTTTTACTAGTTTGGTGTAGTAAATTCTACTCCAGCATTTTTTCCCGTGCGCGGGAAGTTTTAGGGCTGGCCCGCAGGGTCAACCGATAGCCAGATTTTTTTCTCGGCAACCACTAACGTTTTATGGGGTAAGAGCGAAAAAAAAAAATTTAAGTTTTTTTTTGAAGCACCCTAATATATATATATATATATATATATATATATATATATATATATATATATATATATATATATATATATATATAGATATACATAATTAAATATTTATAGGTTTTATAATATCAATGGAGTCTGATCAGATCTAATCATACTCGCTTCGCTCGACCGGATAACTAACTCGGTCTTGATAAGAAA
Source organism: Microplitis mediator (assembly GCF_029852145.1). Taxonomy (NCBI): domain Eukaryota; kingdom Metazoa; phylum Arthropoda; class Insecta; order Hymenoptera; family Braconidae; genus Microplitis; species Microplitis mediator. Next base: position 14,837,599 of record NC_079974.1, read on the forward strand.
GCGCCCATAGCCTCAAACGTCTGACCCCTATCCAAAAATTCCCATAGAATCCACTCAACTGCGACAAAAACCGCATAGAATTCCATAGACTGTATTGGTTTTTATGCGGTTTTTGTCGCAGTTGAGTGGATTCTATGGGAATTTTTAGATAGGGACGTCACTTCAAGCCGTCAGAATCTCCCTACCTTTCCGCATATGTATCGAAAATAACTATTTTCACACAAGCAATCCTTGATTACTAAACGCACAGCACGTCACGCGCAGAAATTTAATGTACAAGCATTTAAATTTTAAAATGTGTTCAATGAAAATTAAAATAGAAATATTGAAATTCAAAATGTCTTTGATTTTTTATACTTGCGTTGAAAATTTTAAAAACAAGTTTAAATTTTAAGTACGTTTATTAAAATTCGTATTTTTTTTCTTAACTTTAAATACCAGCTTGATTATGAAATTACGTACTTTAAGTTTCAAGCTTTTTTTAATTGAAAATGAAATTCAAATATCTAGTTATGAAAATTCAACTCCTTTTTTAATGTAATTTTCAAATTATTTCAACAGTGCAGTTATTCTGAATCTTAAAGAAAACATTTTTTTGTATTTTTTACCGTTTCGGTATATAAAAGATAAAGTTAAGTACTCTTTATGCCATATCTACTTCAACTATTGCTACTTTTAGTAGTATTTAATTAACTATAAAATAGTACTATTAATAGTACTTTGGCTTCATCTTGACGACAACATTATGTACTGGACACTTTACAAATGTGTAGGATACAGCTGTATACGCATAATTTTGAATCATAAAATATTTTTTTTTTTAAAAGCACAGCTGAATAGTTGGAAGAAGCGGCAACACTGCCAGTGTCTGCTAGGTTCAAGGGTACGGACGAACAGGAGGTCGGTCTCACGGAGTAAAAAAGCTAAGTAAAAGGATGCCAAAGTCGATCGAGATATACTGCACCCGTGGACTGATGTTTCATTCGTAACACAAAAAGAACCCCAGAAGGCCGGGTCGAGCAGACGGTTAATTTTTAAATCTCAAATTCACGTCATATAGGTTGCGTGACGTCACGAGTTGTTGGCCTGCTGCATTTTACGTACACTTGTAACAAATGAGTAGTTTTAATTCCCTGTCAAGCCCTGACTCCTATGACTATTATTTCTTTGTTTATCGTATTCATTTTGGGTAATATTATGTTTAATAAACTAAGTTTAAGTTTGAGTTTTAATACTAGAATCGAAATTATAAATTTATATATAGGGCATTCCATGTCAAATCGACCACTTTTGAACCCGACCCCTTTCGATTTGACTGAAAATTTTTTTTTCTTTTCTACTCCACTAAAATGATTTTTCAGGAAATTTTCAAATTTTTTTACCCAACCCGAAAAAAGTTATAAGTTTTTAATAAAAAAGGCTTTTATTTTTTCGAATAGCTATAACTTCTTTAAAAACTGACTATTTGGGACGTTTTTTTTTCAAAATTTGTGTCTTTGAATTTACTTTTCGAAAAAAAATACAAAGAATACTAAGATATTAAAATCTATGGAATTTTTCACTTTTTAGAGTCACAGGCTTTTGAAAAAGCGACAAGCGTTGGATTTCTTTTTCAAAAGCTTGTGGCTTGGTCAAAAATTGACCAAATGGCAATTTTTTTTTCTCCATTCTCTTTGTTTTTAGATGTTGTTTTTGGAAAAAAATACAAAAAATTATTTATTGGTGTTGTCTATTTATTTTTTTTTAATTTTTTGAAAAAAATCCAAATTTTTTTGAAGATTACTGCTTAAAATTTTTGTTTCTTCTCAATTTTTTTAATTCTGAGGTCTTTTATAAATCCTCAAAAATTTCCAGTGATGTTTTGTGAAATAAGCCCAGCTAAGAAATAGTTATTTTCGATACGTATGCGGAACGGTAGGGATTCTGATGGCTTGAAGTGACGTCTTGAAGTACGAGGTCTTGATGAGAATGTATCCATAGCCTAAAACGCGTGTCTGCACTTCAAGTCTGTCAGGGTTCCTACCTTTGAGCATAAAGTATCGAACAAAATTTTTTGTCATATTAACGGCGGAAGTTGAATTTGAGAGAGAAACAGTCGAAAATGTTTCAAGGCTTGTAGGAATGTAGAGACAGATAGAGAGAGAGAAGTTACTTTTTGATACAAGTTCGAGGAAAGTTAACCAAACTATAGATTGCCAGAAATCGTATAGTTTGCGCCCTCTGCATGTTGCTTGAAAATTGAACTTTCGCAGTTGATATGACAAAAAAATTTTTTTTCAATCGATAAAAATAATAGAAGGAAAAGTCGGCCCACTCTGTGCTGGGCGGCATTCTTTTCAGAATTGAATAAAGCATGTTTTAAGATAAAAAAAAAAAATCGAAAACGTCGGACTTCGAGAAAATTGCGATTTTTCTCGGAAAAGTGAAAAATTCCATAGATTATAATAACTTAGAATTTTTCCGTATTTTTTTTCGAAAAGTAAATCCAAAGACAAAAATTTTGAAAAAAAAAACGTCCCAAATAGTCAGTTTTTAAAGAAGTTATAGCTATTCGAAGAAATAAAAGCCTTTTTTATTAATAACTCATAACTTTTTTCGGGTTGGGTAGAAAAATTTGAAAATTTCCTGAAAAGCGATTTTAATGGAGTAGAAACGGAAAAAAAAATTTCAGCCAAATCGAGAGGGGTCAGGTTCAAAAGTGGTCGATTTTACGTGGAATGCCACATATATATATTAGGGTGTCCGTTATTTCCCAAATCAATTTTCATTTACCGATCGCCCCCTGAATCTTTAGTTTATGACCTAAAAAAAAATATCCAACACAATGAGGCTCTTAATTTTCACATTAAACCGTGCCCAAATCATTTTATATTTCCCATTTAAATAACATGGGATTTTTAGACTTTTTACTCTTAATTTTTTTTCTCAGAAACAAATGAGAGTAAAAATTTAATCGAAGCATATTCTGATAGGAAATTGAACGTTCTACAAAAAAGTTCTCTTATGAATTTTCGATAAAATAACTCCTTCAAAAGTTATTTAACGTTAAACTTGTGTTTGTTATCAATCCTATAATCCCTTGCGACATTAAAAACATTCTGGATACACTCTGGAAATATTCTGGTAACACGATGCAACCATACGGACTCCAGAGTATTTCCAGAATGGTTTTGTGCCCTTTTCTGAGAGTGAACCCAGAGTATTTCCAGAGCGGATACGGAGTAAATCCAAAGTGTTTCCAGAAAGTATCCAGAGTGGATACATACTGACACCGTTATGCATCCACATTGAACACAAACTGATACCAAAGTGTTTCCAGAATGTTTCCAGAGTGGGATCAGAGTGAATACATACTCAAACCAGAGGGTATTCAGAGTAAATGAATACTGAAAGAAAAAAAAAATTTACCGAAATATATTATTTTAAGAATATTCAAGAGCATTTATTGAATACAATTATGTTTCTGGATTGTAAAAACAATTTTTCAAGAAAACGAAAATATTTGACATTATTGTCACAATGTAATATAGCATCTACTATATGACCATCCAAACAGTCACTTGTCACTCTGTCAAATAACAGAGAAATACCCGTGACAGAATTATTTTTAAATATAGAATATAAAAACTCTGAAACACCTATCCAACCAGGAACAGGACAATCATAAGTTGGGCGCGATCTAGCGGCGAACACTGAACTACTTCCACTGCTGCTTAGCACCAGTGACTTTCTCCTCCTTAACATATATCTTCTCCCAGCAAATTTTTCTCTCAAGTCTTTCACATTAAAACCCGGGTCAAAGCAAAAATTTTTTTTTGGGATAAAAATACTTAATGAAAATAACAATTTTTAAAAAAACAATTGTTTCTTAAAAAATGTTTTTTATTGCTAAAAAATTTTTTCTACAAAATAAAACGCTTGGTTATTTTTAGTATTTGAAAAAAATATTGCGTGAAAATTTATTTGTTTACAACAAATTGTTTGTTTAATAAACAAATAATAAATGAATGAAAACAATTTTTTTTCTAATATAACAGAACATGATTAATGATTATTTAAAAAAAATAATGGTTCTTTAATATTAATATTGAGTAAAAAAAAAAATTGTTAATTAGCTAAGGCGCTGTTTAGCAAAAAAAAAATTTTTTAAGAAACGATTTTTTTCTTAAAATTCCTTATTTTTGTTAAGCGTTTTTTTCCCAAAAAAAATCTTATTAAATCTAATTAGCAATGTATTTGTTTATGACAATTATTTAAACAATGCAAGTAAAAATTTTTTTCAAATTATTGTTATGTAGCTTTCAGCAATAAAAAAACAAAATAATCAAAAAAGTAAATTTTCTTGATTGCTTTATTTACGTTTTTTATTTTTCAATGGCTTAGATTGTTAATAAAATCGAAATTTTTTTATTTTTTCACCAGCTATCTTTTCTAAACCCTTTCAAGAATAGCTTTAAGAAGTAAAAATAATTCGGGGTTTTTAGTTTGGAAATAATCAGGGTTTTTATGTAAACTTTCAACAAGTAAAAATTAACTAATTAACAAAAGCATAGTTAATTAAAAAATTTGGGTTAAGATTCTTTTTCTGTAGATTATTATTGATTTATGAGTTTAGAAAGTACCCAATTTTTTTTAGTCCTTAGTATTTAAATTTTATCGACTCTGGGCCCATTTTGAAAACACTTTGATTCCATTCTGGACTCACTGTGGGCCCATTCTGAAAACACTTTGATTTCATTCTGGATTCACTTTGAGTCCATTCTGAAAACACTTTGATCTACTCTGGATTCACTTTGAGTCCATTCTGAAAACACTTTGATCTACTCTGGATCAATTCTGAAACCACTTTGGTTTCACTCTGGAAAAAGGGCACAAAACCACTCTGGGAACATACTGGACTTAGAATGTTTACATTCTGACTATGATTCCAGAGTGTTTCCAGAGTGGGTTGAAGGTCGCAAGGGATATTTTTAATTCTATTTTCATTTTTATCGTTTTTGGCTATAAAATCGTTAAAGTAAAAGATAGTTGTTATTATCACCAGAGTACCGATGATCATTCATGTAGATTTCATGGCCTAAACAGAAAATCAAGGGAAAAAAAACATTGTTTTATGAGAAATAATAGAAATAACATACGAACTTTAAAATGAATTAATGGTAAGTGATGAAATAAAAATGTAATAACTTCTTTGTCTATAATATTATAAGCAGATTTATTATCAACTTTGCTTTCTCTATAATTTTTTGTTAAGAAAGCTATGGTCGCATTAGGATATTTTGTTTTGTACTCATTTACAACTTAAATCAAATATTGTTTTTGGTCTTTTCGTGTTGTTAAAATGTTGATATACTCTTAAGTTGATTTAATTGCTCTTTCGGTGAGATCATTAATGACTTGTAAATTGTTAACAATTCGCAAGTAAATTTGGAATCCTTACAATTTTTTAAAAGATTTAACATCTATAGAAATTTTTTGAAATTAGATGTGAAACGTGGGCGGGCAATAACGACTATTTAGAAGGCTTTCGAAAGAAAGCAAAAATGATAATAAATCTGCTTATAATATTATAGGCAAAGAAGTTATTACATTTTTATTTCATCACTTACTATTAATTCATTTTAAAGTTCGTCTGTATGAGGAAAGGTATGTTATTTCTATTATTTCTCATAAAACAATGTTTTTTTTCCCTTGATTTTCTGTTTAGGCCATGAAATCTACATAAATGATCATCGGTACTCTGGTGATAATAACAACTATCTTTTATTTTAACGATTTTATAGCCAAAAACGGTAAAAATGAAAATAGAATTAAAAATATTATAGGATTGATAACAAACACAAGTTTAACGTTAAATAACTTTTGAAGGAGTTATTTTATCGAAAATTCATAAGAAAACTTTTTTGTAGAACGTTCAATTTTCTATCAGAATATGGTTTGATTAAATTTTTACTCTCATTTGTTTCTGAGAAAAAAAATTAAGAGTCAAAAGTCTAAAAATCCCATGTTATTTAAATGGGAAATATAAAATGATTTGGGCACGGTTTAATGTGAAAATGAAGAGCCTCATTGTGTTGGATATTTTTTTTTAGGTCATTAACTAAAGATTCAGGGGGCGATCGGTAAATAAAAATCGATTTGGGAAATAACGGACACCCTAATATATATATTGAGTGATCCAAAAAATAACAAATATTTTTTTGTTCTCGGAAACAAGTTCAAAAGTTTTGTTTAGATAAAAAAAGACGCCTGTGAAAATTAGAGCTCTTAATATTAACATTAAGAGGTTCCTCATCGCACTTTTCTATTTTCCATAAGAATAACATGGTACAAATTTTTTTTACGTCTTCTGATTTTTATAAGTAGCTAACGATGCGTCATAGGAATAATTGGCAGGCATAATTTTGTAGGTAATTGAATGCTCTACAAAAAAAATTTTTTTATCATTTTTCGATAAATCTAATTGTTCAAAAGTTATTTAAGGTTGAAGTCAAATTCATATTAAGTTTTGAGATCTTTTTACTTTTCCGGTGAAACTATCAGACCTATTACAAAATATCATGGGTCCTTTTTTGTAAACAATTTTATTCTACATAAGTTATTTCCAATAAAGTTTTTTCGAATTCCGCTTTGTTTTCTAGTTATTTTTATTTTAATGTCATGCTCTTAAAATCGATCAGAAGACTATTTTTTTTATGAGCATGACATTAAAATAAAAATAACTAGAAAACAATGCGGAATTCGAAAAAACTTTATTGGAAATAACTTATGTAGAATAAAATTGTCTACAAAAAAGGACCTATGATAATATTTGTAATAGGTCTGATAGTTTCACCGGAAAAGTAAAAAGATCTCAAAATTTAATATGAATTTGACTTCAACCTTAAATAACTTTTGAACAAATAGATTTATCGAAAAATGATAAAAAATTTTTTTTTGTAGAGCATACAATTACCTACAAAATTATGCCTGCCAATTATTCCTATGACGCATAGTTAGCTACTTATAAAAATCAGAAGACGTAAAAAAAATTTGTTCCATGTTATTCTTATGTAAAATAGAAAAGTGCGATGAGGTACCTCTTAATGTTAATATTAAGAGCTCTAATTTTCACAGGCGTCTTTTTTTATCTAAACGAAACTTTTGAACCTGTTTCCGAGAACAAAAAAAAAATTTGTTATTTTTTGGATCACTCAATATATATATATTAGGGTGTGCCAAAAAAATTCGATAATTTTTTTTTTGACTCTCCCACGAGAAATTTGTTTGTCAGCTCTAAAAAAAAATTCAGTTAAAATTTCAGCCCTTAATTTAAATTTTAAGAGGTCCATCATCGATCTCAAAGTTTTCCCATTTAAATAACATGGGAAAACTATTTTTTTACGTTATTTATGGCTGCAAACTGTAAAGATTTTTTTTTTTTGACATTATTGATCAGTGAACCTAGATAAGCAATAAATTGTCTACAAATAAGTCCAAACAATCAAATCTGTGCACTCAATATTTCGTCTATTAATGACGTTAGAATATGCGGATTTTACGAAAATTTGTTATTTTTACATCTGGAAACTAAACTGTTGGTTGTAGAAAAAAAAAGTTAAATAGTAATTTTGTAGTACATTTGATTCTCTACAAAATTGCCATGAAGACCTTTTGTGTATGATGAAGAGATCAATAGTTATGAGCTCTCGAAGTCTTATTATTTAAATTATTTACTTATAACAATTAGAATATTGACTATAAAAAAAAAGTTGAATGGTAATTTTGTAGTACATTTGATTTTCTAAAAAATTCTCTTTATGACTTCTTCTGTATGATGAATAGTTCAATAGTTACGAACTCTTGAAATCTCATTATTTGAATTATTTACTTATAACAATTAAAGTATTGAGTATAGAGACAACAGTTATTTGAAAATTCGGTAAAAAATCCCATACAGTACGAATATACGCGGAAATTTTATCTTCCACAGGTTAATAAATTTGAGCTCCAAAAGTCTCAATTATAGATTTATTTAAATTATCAGTTTAACCTATTATCTGTTGAGAATAATTTGAATCACGATTCTTTAGCACTATTTAAAATATATGAAAAAACTCGTAAAAAGTCCGTCATATCATTAATAGTTGATGGTTTATTTACTTTTTCTATTCCTTGATTACAAAAATCTAAACAAATAAATTTTTTTTTGTTTTCATTAAAAAAAATCTGTCTATCGGTTGACCCTGCGGGCCAGCCCTTAAACTTCCAGCTGTTTTCGAGCTCCTTGAATTTTTTTCAGTTTTTTTCGGATTTCTCAGAAATGGCTCGATCGGTCAATTCCAAAATCTAATCAACACTAAAAATCAAAAAACAGCGTCGATTCCCGCCTCAACCATCTCAATCGGTCAATTTGTTCGAGAAATATCGTTAAAGGAAAAATGGTAAAAAACTACTTTTTTCGAAAAGAACGGCACCCAAAAGTATTTCCGAGCTCGAATATGTATTCACGACATAGTTTTCGAGCTCAAGGAGCTCGAAAACAGCAGGAAGTTTTGAGGCTGGCCCGCAGGGTCAACCGATAGACAGATTTTTTTTTATTAAAACAAAAAAAAATTTATTTGTTTCGATTTTTGTAATCAAGGAATAGAAAAAGTAAATAAACAATCAACTATTAATGATATGACGGACTTTTTACGAGTTTTTTCATATATTTAAAATAGTGCTAAAGAATCTTGATTCAAATTATTTCCAACAGATAATAGGTTAAACTGATAATTTAAATAAATTTATAATTGAGACTTTTGGAGCTCAAATTTATTGAGCTGTGGAAGATAAAAATTCCGCGTATATTCGTAGTGTATGGGATTGTTTACCGAATTTTCAAATAACTGTTATCTCTATACTCGATACTTTAATTGTTATAAGTAAATAATTCAAATAATGAGACTTCAAGAGTTCGTAACTATTGAACGGTTGATCATACAGAATAAGTCATGAAGACAATTTGGTACAAAATCAAATGTACTCCAAAATTACTATTTAACTTTTTTTTCTACAACCAACAGTTTAGTTTCCAGATGTAAAAATAACGAATTTTCGTAAAATCCGCATATTCTAACGTCATTAATAGACGAAATATTGAGTGCACAGATTTGATTCTTTGGACTTATTTGTAGACAATTTATTGCTTATCTAGGTTCACTGATCAATAATGTCAAAAAAAAAACATCTTCACAGTTTGCAGCTATAAATAACGTAAAAAAATAGTTTTCCCATGTTATTTAAATGGGAAAACTTTGAGATCGATGATGGACCTCTTAAAATTTAAATTAAGGGCTGAAATTTTAACTGAATTTTTTTTTAGGGCTGACAAACAAATTTCTCGTGGGAGAGTCAAAAAAAAAATTATCGAATTTTTTTGGCACACCCTAATATATATATATATATGTATTCGTACTTTTATTTTTAAGCATTAGTTTCTTTGTTGTATTTATGTCAATAATAATTATCAACGGGTGTGCATAATTTACTCTTCTGTATTATTCATTTTTAAATTGTTATAGTATTTTTATAAGTGAAATAAATAATGCGAAATTTCTTAAAATCATGTTTCTGTTCTGATTGCATATTTTTACTGTACATATGGACGAAACATCTGCTCGATCAAACAATAGACTCAGACTAGGTATTATTTAGATCACCCTGTCGTAACTAAAAATGCCATTTTACTCTTTAAAAATATTTAATCTCCTTTCTTTTCTTAGTACATGTTACTTAAAATCTTCAAGACGTAACATCTGTCTTTTTCTCTTTCATTTTTGTTGAGAACGTGCTGAGACTCTTTATCCAAAAAGGGCATTATGGCAAAACGGGAAATGACAGGAAACATCTGCTCTACATCACTTCTAAAATTTATAGAATAATTATCTATTTTTCGAGGTCTTTAAATTGCATCTTCTATATATAAAAATACATACAATAAACACAATTTCTTACTTTTTAATAACAATTAATTTTTTATTGTAAATAACAAATTAATAAATTTATTTTTATTGCTTTTTAAGTTAAACATTAAACTTTTCGACTTTTTTTTTACTTTTGTTACGTTCAGTAAACACAAAAAAAAAATTCTCGACTGAAGGTAAATATTCTTGATTCAAGAAAATTTTTTTGGAGACCTAAATTTTCTCAGATAAAGTAGAAATCTTCTCCAACCAAGACGAATTCTCTTGACTCAAGAAAATCTTGACTTGGTTCCCGAAAACGTTAGTCTTCAAAAATATTTTCTTGACTCAAGATATCTTTTTTTTCTGTGTAATGCCATCAGAAGAATAATTTAATTTGAAGAATAATTATTTACTACATTCAAAAATTATTAATGCAAAAGAATTAAAGACTTCTTCTATAGAATAAAAGTTCTCCTACAGTTTTTTACCAGTCTTTTTTATTTTATTTAAAAATTATAGAATATTGGATTTCAATTTAGATATACACAGAAAAAACTAATATCGTTCTGATAACAAAAGACGGGATAGCGAAAGATTTTTTTATAATGACAAACATGATTAGCTTACGGTAACAAATCAATTTGTTATAGTAACAAATGAATTTGTGTCGTAATTAAGAAGTCAATTTGTTATGAGAACACATGTTTATTATAATAATATCGTCGTACCCGGGAAAAAATGTTTTTATAAAATTTTATAAAATTTTATACTGAAAATGGCCTGGTAAAATTTTATAAAATTTTATAAAGTTTTATAAAATTTTGTAAAATTTCATAAAATTTTACCAGGCCATTTTCAGTATAAAGTTTTATAAAATTTTGTAAAATTTATATAATTTTATATAAGTTTTATAAAACGATTTTTTTTCCGGGATGGGTCACCCATCCAATCAATGTCCAACCTCGGTGCTGCTAAACTTTTGTTATTAAAGAATGGTAGCCTGCTCCGCTCGTCTATTGGTCACTTGTAGCTTTGAAAAATTCGTGGCGGTATTTATATGATTACTCATGAATTCTCATCAGCCATATTTCATAGTATTAATTTATAATTATATATAAAAAAAAGATTTGAATAATTCAACTATCGATTGTTTAATGGATATATAATTTTAAAATTAATTAAATTTATTGATTTTTAATGATTTATATTTTTGAATTAATGGCAAAACCTTTGAACTTTTCCTTGAGTAACGACGATTTAATTTGAATTGCTAGTTGCCAAAATAAAAGTTTAAAAACATTAAATTCAAAATTATCACATTATGTAATATATATATATAAATATGTGAGAGAAAGGGGTGGCGGGGGTAGGCAAAACGAGGTACTTCTAAAATGTTATAAAAAAATTTTTTTTTTTTAAATCTATTATAACCATCCCAAAATTACTTTTGTAAATATAATCGAGCATTATTTTAAATTTTTACGTTAAGCTTATTCAAGAATCGAGTGCCGGTCGAAAAATGTTAAAGACTTTTGTATTATGATAAAAACTATTAAAAACTTTTTTATCTTCCTTTGCATCCAATAATTGTGTAGAATAGAATTTTTCTTAATGTAAATAACTTACAAAAAATTTTAATAAAATCAAACTTATTCAATATTCAGAATTTTTTTTTTTTCTACATTTTTCTGGAAGTACCCTGTATATATTTAAATATTCAATTATATTTTTTATAATATTATAATATTAATTTTTTTATTTAATATAATAATATTATTTTCATATTTGTTTATGACCATATTTTGCCTGCAGAAATGAAATTTTTTTTTTATGGCCATTGAAAATTTTGTCTGTTTACTTTAAATTTCTAACAATTTTTATAATAATTTGTAATAAACTTTATAAAATTGTGTGAAATTTTATGAAATTTTACAAAATGCTACCCCACACTAGATGCAATAGTGACATCAAATTCTCTAAAGTTTTATGAAATATTATAAAATTTTATACAATTTTACAAAATTTCATACAATTATATAAAATTTTATCTCATTATTACTTCCCTTTTGAGATCTTACTTTATGAAATTGTATAAATTTGTATAAGATTTTATAAGATTGCATATAATTTTATGAAATCGTATACAACTTTATAAAATTTCATCTAAATATTACTTCTCTTCTAAGGACTTACTTCATAAAATTATATAAAATTGTATAAGATTGTATAAAATTTTATATAATTTTATGAAATCCTATAAAACTTTATAAAATTTCATACAATTACATCAAATTTCATTTAATTATTACTTCCCTCACTAAGATCTTACTTTATAAAATTGTATAAGATTGTATAAAAATTTATATAATTTTATGAAATTGTATAAAAGTTTATACAATTTTATAAAATCTTATAAAATTTCGTACAATTATATAAAATTTTATCTAATTATAATTAGATCTTAAAAGGGAAGTAATAATTATTACTTCCCTTTTAAGATCTTACCATATAAAATTTTATAAAATTTTATAAAATTCTATGAAATTATATAAAACTATATGAAATTCTATAAAATTTCGCGGTAGTCTTATAAAATTGTATAATATTTTATTTAATTTTATACAATTGTGTAAAACTTTATAAAGATTATTGTATTTTATACAATTTTATAAAATGTCATACAATTTTATAAAATTACTTTTATTTATTACGTTCCTTACTCGGATCTTACTTTATAAAATTTTATTGAATTTTATAAAATTTTATAAGATTTCATAAAATTGTATAAAATATTATAAAATTTTATAGAATCGCATGAATTTTTTTAAAATTTTGCTGTAAAATCTTATAAAATCTTACAAAATTGTATAAAATTTTATATTATTTTATAAAATTTTATAAAAACATTTTTTCCCGGGTAGTTCAAAACCGGCATTTGCTACCGTAAGTAATCTTAGCTTAAGATTACAAAAATTTTTGTTAATGCTACAAATTAATTCTGTTACTTTAACAAATCAGTTTTTTTATTGGAACACAGCAGTTTTGTTACAGTTACAAACCATTGCTTGGCCCAACGAAGAATTTGCTAGCATTACAAACACATTGTAATCCCAACGAATGCTTCGATATCCGCATATTAAGGCACAATTTTGTTACCGTAAGTTATCTTATCTTGTGGTCACAAAAAATTTTTTTCCGTATACAGATAAAAAAATTAAAAAGAAAAATTATGCATAGTTTATAACGTCACTGATTTCTACAGCAGTAAATTACCTTCTGCTTGTTCCCTTCTACGGTCCTGAATAATGATTTTTTTCAAGTTTTTTGTTGATTTAACCCTCACGCCTCTTTAGCTCAGTGGTAGAGCACTGGTCTCGTAAACCAGGGGTCGTGAGTTCAAACCTCACAGGAGGCAATTTTTTTTTTCTTTTAAAGATTGTAGTAGTAAATATTTAATAATGTTCCACCTCTTTTCCTCTTTGCACACCTCAAACATTCCGAATGCTCCGCTCTCACAGAAAATGCAATTCTCACTGGGTTTATTATAATGAAAAAATTTAATGTTTATTCGATTCTTTTTAATAATTGACAATTTTTCTCAATTATTAGAAATTTTGATATTTCCGTGGGTTCATCAGGTACGTGGCAACACAAAATAATAAATGGTTATGAGTCATTTTGCAATAAAATTTTTTTTAAATGATTCATTACAAAAAAAAAAAAAAAAAAAAAAGGATTAAATGAATGGTGATTAACGATAGAAAATGCCATTATTAAATTGAAATTATAAGATTGAAAAATAAAATATTAAGTCTTTTTGAGTTGATAAAAATTATTTTTCACTACATTTTTTACAACGTGAGCTTTATTAAATGATAGGGTTAGTGTGGGTATTACTGCGGTTTTTTTGTAGGTCTTACTTCAAAACACGGAAAAAAATGAACTATATAAATTGAGAATGACAAGTTATATAATGATAAAGTGATTAGTAAATACCATCATTCTAAATAGTAATTTTTTCGTTTATGATTCAAATGTGAATAATTACAGGATAAGTATGAAAATTTATTGTCTATGTACCCTCGCATTTTTGAATCACGGTGGAAACACGGTGGGTTTGTTCCATTTTACCACTGTGATTACGCGGTGAATCCACCGTGATTCCACGGTGGGTTGCCCACTGTGTATACACGGTGTTCCCACTGTGATTACGCGGTGGATACATCGTGGAACCACGGTGGTGAAATAGCAAAAAACCACCGTGGAATCACGGTGAATGCACCGTGTAATCACAGTGGGAACACCGTGTATACACAGTGGTCAACCCACCGTGGAATCACGGTGGATACACCGCGTTATCACAGTGGATACACTGTGTATACCTGGTGGTGAAATGGAACAAACCCACCGTGTAACCACGGTGGATCCACGGTGTTTACACTTCCACGGTGTTTCCACCGTGATTCAAATCTGCGAGGGTAAGAAAAATTACTATTTGAACTTTAAAAATCGTAACTGATCCTTAGAAAATAGACGACACGCATTATAAAATTTACTATTTGAATGTTAAAATTTCCCATATTGACAACCGGGTTATAATTTCAAATAGTAATTAGTAAAGTTTTTTTTTCCGTGAAGCAATTTAATGAAGTTTATTCCAAGATATCGATAATTTTTTTTTTTATACCCAAGTTGTACTTATTATTAACTTAAAATAAAAATCAAAATGGGATAAACTAATATTTTCTTTAAATAATAAGCATTTTAAAGACAAGCCTATATGTATGTATTACTGCGGACCGAAAGTGTTTTCCCGAGTCGAAATATAGCGCCTACATTGATCCTCCTAGTCCTAGATAGTTCCTACTCTGAGCCTCTAAGTCCGACTAGCTCCGATATTGAACCCCGAAGTCTGACTACTTCGCGAGAGGTCCGACTTTGAACCCCCAAGTCCGACTGCTTCGCGAGACGTCCGACTTTGAACCCCCAAATCCGATAAAATTAAATTTATCATGTAATGATAAATAATTTTTGATCAAGAATAATAAAAAATCAATTAATCATAACAAAAATTGTTGTCCATATGTACCTATGATGTACATCTGTTCTATTGATGATTTATACATACTTTAAATTTTTACTATTGCAATAGCATGATGCAATTTAATTTGTTTTAACTTCATTTAGATATCATTATAATATTCTATTCTATAAGAGTGTTCAGCAATAATTAAGTGTTAATTTTCAAAGCAATAGTGAATAAAAACATACACGGGAAAAAATGCTGGAGTAGAATTTACTACACCAAACTAGTAAAAATTTTACTACACTTTATGGTCGCCGCAATGACAACTGTAGTAACATAAGCCACAGTGTGCATGATATTTTACTACCATAGGAGTTCTGCTTACTACTGTAATGTGGTAAAACTTTGTAGTTTCCACAACTACTCAATGTAGTATAAAATACTTATTTTGTGGTTTTGGGAACCACACAATTTTATATAAATTGGTATCTGTTACTATTTTTGGAGTATACAATACCAGATTACTTGTACAATCTACTCCAATGTGTGGTAAAATGATCGAAAGAAGAAAATAACAGCGCCACCTAAAACTTTTTTACTCCATTCTGTGGGTATCCTCAACTTGTGTCAGTGTGTTTAATATTATAAATAATATTATAAAACATTATAAATAATAATTTATATAGGGGAAGGGGGGGGGCAAAAGGGGGTAGGGTAGGCAATCGGGGTACCCCCAAAATTTTATGGAAAAAAAAATTTTTTTTTTTTTCGTCTAATTACTATAAATCCGATATATTTTCGTATTTTTAGCCCTACGCATGACACCTAGGGCTAAGTGGACCAGCCGGAAATTCTGAAAACATAATTCTTTAATATTTTTCTCGTCAAATTAAAAAAAATTAAATATCTTAATCCATTTTTCGGCTGATTTTCTACAGCTGGGGCAGATTTGGCCACTAAAAATATTCGAAAATAATATTTTATTTTTTAATTGATAAAATTTTTTAAGTAATTCCAAATAATCTGTAATTAAAAAAATCAAAAAACACGTTTTTTTGGGTTCGAAATAATGACAAATACGAAATATAGAATTGTTTTTTTTTATTAAATAACAATTAGTAATTAAGCTAATCGAGGGGAAACGATTTATTACACCTAAAAAATTTTTTTTTGAGTAATATAGAACCAAAAATAGTTGTCAAGAGAAAGAAATACATTCTTAATGATGAAAACAATTTAAAAAATACAAAAAAATTCTCATTTTTTGGAAAGAGGCCTCTCTGCCCCATAAAAAATTTTTTTTTTTGCCTCCGTATCCACCAATGATGTGAAATGTAATTTTTCTATATGTATATTACATATAAAATATTTAATTTAATGAAATTTGATCAATTTTCAGAAATTTTTTTTTCCAACTTTTTTTAAGGGTACCCCTTTTTGCCCGTCAAAAATAAAAATTTTATTTTGCAACGGCAGCTTAAAATTTTGTCTATTTACCGTGAATGCCATTAGAAACAAAAAGATTTAGCGTATTTAAGTCCTCTAAAACTTAGTATTTCCTTAGGTACCCCCTTTTGCCCCCCCTTCCCCTAATTAAAAATATTTATATATATAATTGAAAATCGAGGCGTGCAATTATAATATATATAATTTAAAATAAATATATATATAAAAAATATAATACAAAAAAATTTGTTTTGTATTACCTGTCATTCTTCCTCTTGCTTACCTCACCTACAACTTCTTCTATAAAATTTTATTTCTATGCTCTTATCAGTGAATCCTGA
The DNA here is from genome assembly GCF_029852145.1 of Microplitis mediator. Lineage (NCBI taxonomy): Eukaryota > Metazoa > Arthropoda > Insecta > Hymenoptera > Braconidae > Microplitis > Microplitis mediator. Next base: position 14,854,341 of record NC_079974.1, read on the forward strand.
TTTTAATGCAATTTTTTAAATCATTGCCTATTGAGTATTTGTTATTTATTAGAATTATAACTTTTAAAACCATGTTTTTTATATTTTCTATTAATAAAAATTTATACTTAATTATTCTAAGTTTATGCTTATACAAGAATTTATAGATTACAAATATATTTTTAAAATTATCCTTATCAGATATTGATAAAATGTAGGCTTTTGAAATTTGAGTCCTTATTATTTTAAGTTATTCATTAATAAATTCTTTTTTATATCATTTTAATTTGATATACTGTAAGTCCGAAGAATCTAAGATTAATTTTTATATTTTTATAACGTTTTCAATATCATAAAAACTAATGATCGTTAACTAACAGATATTAAATTAATACATTACGAATAAAATATATTCTACTATGTTGTGGAGTAAAATGAACCACAGTGGTTATTTAATACAAGTTCTTATTACTACTTACTGTAGTAAATGGTACTACAGGTTGTGTACTACAGTGTACTAGTAACTGTTACTAAACGTGTAGTTATCCTATATATTACTAGTCAGTGTAGTAAATGGAACTCCATTTGTAGTAAATTTAACTACACATTTTTTTCCGTGATAGATCAAGAAAAAAATTCGGAAGACAATGTTTTTCTTGATCCAAGTTAACTGTTATTTTCTGTGTGCCCTAACAGACCTACTTTACGGTAAATTCACCATAAATTACGGTACATTCACCATATTTGACGGTAAAGGCGCCATAATTTACGGTGACTCCCACTGAAGTTGTAAGGTAGGTTTACCGTAAAATATGGTAAATTTACCGTAATCCCTTATAGGAAAAAAATGTTTTACGGCGGGACCTGTCTTGGCACAATATTGGGCTACCGAGCCTCGATTTGCTAGTCTTGTCCCAAGAGTTTGCCAATCCTCGACTCCCGAGCCTCGGTTTGCTAGTCTTAGCTCAAAAGTCTGCCAATTTCCGACTCCCGAGCCTCGGTTTGCTAGTCTTGGCTCAAAAGTCTGCCAATTTCCGACTACCGAGCCTCGGTTTGCTAGTCTTGGTCCAAGCGTTTGCCAATCCTCGACTCCCGAGCCTTAGGTTGCTAATCTTGGCCCAAGAGCTAGACTATCTTTGACTACCGAGCTTCGGCTTGCTAGTCTCGGCCTACAAGTCAATTTTCTATCAAATTTGTTCGAGTTCGCTAATAATTGTATTTTTATTTGAGTTCAAATACACTGGTCACAGAAATTAAGGGATAGAAAAAAAATCCGAAATTTTTAGGTGATTTTCAACATGCTGTAACTCGGTGAAAAATGGTCGTATAAAAAAAATAAAAAAAGCAAATTGTAGCCTCAAGTTTCTAGTTTTCAGATCTGGACCTCAAAATTTTTTATCATGTACGATTCCGGAGTAATCATAAGAAAACCAACGAAAAAAAAAATTTCAAAATTTTTGCTGGTCTTTCAATACCTCTATGGGCGACAATAAATTTTTTTGAATAATCCGACTGTCTGACTTTTCTCGGAAATTTTATGCCCTTTAATTTGGTGGCCTTAAAAAGTCTCTACGACGATTTGGCGCCGAGTTATCATTGATCAAAGCAAAAAAGTCCATTTTGGCTTTGATAATCAATAACTCCGGATGTATTGGTCGTACAGAGAATAGAAGTAGGGTTTTGAAAACTGGAAAACATTTTCTATAGGGCAAAATTAGTGGCATTTGATAGGAAAATTTTTTTTAAAGCGATATTGTTTGGTAAAAAACAGGTCAAAATTCACAAATTTAAGGATATTCGGAAATCTTGCTATAACTTTGGATATAACGGATAAACAAAGGATATCTTCGACTTTTTTTCAACCTCAAAGTGTCCTGAAAAAACCCTGAAAATTTCAAATCGCTGCGATTTTTCTTTCTTAGTGCCCCGAAGCTTTAAATTTATCGATTTTGTCAAAAATCACCATAATTGGTAGTTTCTCGGTTTTTGTTCATTTTTTCGATTTGAAAATTTTTTTTTTACCGATAATCTTCATTTCTTTAATCAAAAAGATCGATTATCGAAAAAAATTGAAAAAAAAAATTTTTCAAAAAATTTTTTTTTTCAAAAATTTTTTTTTTTTTGTTGTATCTGTAATGATTTATCACTGTCAAAAAAAATTCCTAAAATTTTTGTTACCGCTGTAACTGCATCTGCTTTAAATGTTAACTTAACAAACATACGCTTTGGGTAACTCTAATGCCGGCGGTAAAAAAAATTTTAGGAATTTTTTTTGACAATGATAAATCATTGCAGATACAACAAAAAAAAAAAAATTTTGAAAAAAAAAAATTTTTGAAAAAAAAAATTTTGAAAAAAAAAAATTTTTGAAAAAAAAAATTTTGAAAAAAAAAAAATTTTTTGAAAAATTTTTTTTTTCAATTTTTTTCGATAATCGATCTTTTTGATTAAAGAAATGAAGATTATCGGTAAAAAAAAAATTTTCAAATCGAAAAAATGAACAAAAACCGAGAAACTACCAATTATGGTGATTTTTGACAAAATCGATAAATTTAAAGCTTCGGGGCACTAAGAAAGAAAAATCGCAGCGATTTGAAATTTTCAGGGTTTTTTCAGGACACTTTGAGGTTGAAAAAAAGTCGAAGATATCCTTCGTTTATCCGTTATATCCAAAGTTATAGCAAGATTTCCGAATATCCTTAAATTTGTGAATTTTGACCTGTTTTTTACCAAACAATATCGCTTTAAAAAAAATTTTCCTATCAAATGCCACTAATTTTGCCTTATAGAGAATGTTTTCCAGTTTACAAAACCCTACTTCCATTCTCTGTACGACCAATACATCCGGAGTTATTGATTATCAAAGCCAAAATGGACTTTTTTGCTTTGATCAATGATAACTCGGCGCCAAATCGTCGTAGAGACTTTTTAAGGCCACCAAATTAAAGGGCATAAAATTTCCGAGAAAAGTCAGACAGTCGGATTATTCAAAAAAATTTATTGTCGCCCATAGAGGTATTGAAAGACCAGCAAAAATTTTGAAAATTTTTTTTTCGTTGGTTTTCTTATGATTACTCCGGAACCGTACATGATAAAAAATTTTGAGGTCCAGATCTGAAAACTAGAAACTTGAGGCTACAATTTGCTTTTTTTTTTTTTTTTTATACGACCATTTTTCACCGAGTTACAGCATGTTGAAAATCACCTAAAAATTTCGGATTTTTTTTCTATCCCTTAATTTCTGTGACCAGTGTAACTTTAAACAGTAAATATCATGATTTTATTATTATTTTAAAATTTCACATATTTCATAATTACAACACACACACAAAAAAAAAATTCTCGACTGAAGGTAAATATTCTTGATTCAAGAAAATTTTTTTGGAGACCTAAATTTTCTCAGATAAAGTAGAAATCTTCTCCAACCAAGACGAATTCTCTTGGCTCAAGAAAATCTTGACTTGGTTCCCGAAAACGTTTGTCTTCAAAAATATTTTCTTGACTCAAGATATCTGTTTTTTCTGTGCAGCAAAATAACAAATGGTACTTTAAAACCTCCAGCTCCTATGAATAGCCTCACAGCCTAGTGGATAAGAGACGCCTAGCAGCCATAAAGGACCAGGTTCGAGACCCAGCAAATCAAAAAAACCTATTTCCATCGGTGCACTCGATTTCTCGATGTCCGAATTTATCTCCATATGTTACCATCACGCACATGATTACCGATATAATTTTTTTTTTTTAAATTTACTTTTAATAAATATAGGTGCTTTATTATTTAGCAAGAGCTTTAGCACAATACTGGCACTCGATATTGGGTCAATACTTAGATGTAGTCTTGGCACATTACTGACATTCGATATTGGGACAATATTAAGATGCAGTCTCGGCACAATACTGGTATTCGATATCGGGTCAGGATAGAATGTCAGGCCTGGCATGAAGTTATCATCCCGATACTCAAATAAACTTGGGCCAGGCTTGAATTTCTAGCTTGGCCCAGAATTAGTAAGTATTGGGCCAAGTCTCAACCAAGTCTGGGCCCGTCGTCATTCCCTACACGGAAAAAAATGTGTAGTTAAATTTACTACAAATGGAGTTCCATTTACTACACTGACTAGTAATATATAGGATAACTACACGTTTAGTAACAGTTACTAGTACACTGTAGTACACAACCTGTAGTACCATTTACTACAGTAAGTAGTAATAAGAACTTGTATTAAATAACCACTGTGGTTCATTTTACTCCACAACATAGTAGAATATATTTTATTCGTAATGTATTAATTTAATATCTGTTAGTTAACGATCATTAGTTTTTATGATATTGAAAACGTTATAAAAATATAAAAATTAATCTTAGATTCTTCGGACTTACAGTATATCAAATTAAAATGATATAAAAAAGAATTTATTAATGAATAACTTAAAATAATAAGGACTCAAATTTCAAAAGCCTACATTTTATCAATATCTGATAAGGATAATTTTAAAAATATATTTGTAATCTATAAATTCTTGTATAAGCATAAACTTAGAATAATTAAGTATAAATTTTTATTAATAGAAAATATAAAAAACATGGTTTTAAAAGTTATAATTCTAATAAATAACAAATACTCAATAGGCAATGATTTAAAAAATTGCATTAAAATCAGGATTCACTGATAAGAGCATAGAAATAAAATTTTATAGAAGAAGTTGTAGGTGAGGTAAGCAAGAGGAAGAATGACAGGTAATACAAAACAAATTTTTTTGTATTATATTTTTTATATATATATTTATTTTAAATTATATATATTATAATTGCACGCCTCGATTTTCAATTATATATATAAATATTTTTAATTAGGGGAAGGGGGGGCAAAAGGGGGTACCTAAGGAAATACTAAGTTTTAGAGGACTTAAATACGCTAAATCTTTTTGTTTCTAATGGCATTCACGGTAAATAGACAAAATTTTAAGCTGCCGTTGCAAAATAAAATTTTTATTTTTGACGGGCAAAAAGGGGTACCCTTAAAAAAAGTTGGAAAAAAAAATTTCTGAAAATTGATCAAATTTCATTAAATTAAATATTTTATATGTAATATACATATAGAAAAATTACATTTCACATCATTGGTGGATACGGAGGCAAAAAAAAAAATTTTTTATGGGGCAGAGAGGCCTCTTTCCAAAAAATGAGAATTTTTTTGTATTAGTAGATTTCATAAAAATCTAACTATTGTATTTGTCCTCATGATGGAATTTTTGAAAAATTTTGCTACCTCTCAACTCAGCTCGACGAGCTGAGTCAGGAAATACATTCAGTTCAAAAGTTTATATATGTATTTATATATATATATATATATATATATATATATAATATAACGCGCCGTTCTCCAACGATAGCATCCGCAATTCTACACCGATCTTAATGAAACTTAGTATACTTATTCTATGGACGATTACCTTGAATGAGTTCGAAGATGAGCCATTTCGGCCAATAAGTTTAGAAGTTATAGTTAATTGAAATTTTGCAAAATTTTCAAAAAAAATTTGTTTGCTGCTCTAACTGGATGTAACTTCTGAACGGTAAGATATAGCTTATTTTCGTTTGTTCTATGTGAAAGCTCGTCCGATTGCCTACAATTTTGACTATACAGCTCATTAATTTGACCATTTTTTCTAGTAGATAAATGGTTTTGAACATTTACAAAATATTATAAAAACTAATTTTATGCGGGTTTTCACTTTGATCATAGCCACAATTTCACACCGATCACCTTGAAACTTAGTATACGTATTTTGTGGGTGACTACCTTGTTCGAGTTTGAAAATGAGCTCAATTGGTCCATTAGTTTAGAAGTTATAGCATTTCTAAATTTTCAAAATGTCCAAAATTCATATATTTTTATTTATTCTTCCTTCAATATCTTTTGAATGTGATAACTTATCGACTTTACATCAAATCCATCTGAAAGCTCTTTGAATAAGCTTTAATTTTCATGCCTATATATATGCCTAGACCACTGGAATTACTTATTTTACCATTCATTCAATGAAATTTTGCTATTGCATTAGTTCTCCTACTCCTTAGTACATTCATGGAGCTACTTAAATTCATATAATCGCAGTGTGACACTTATAAAATCCATACATCTCAATTCAGTGGGTATATATAATTTTGTTTTATCGACAGTGTATAAATGATATGATATATCAATAACAAGATTAACATTAGTTATGATGATAATATTCTCTATATCTACTCGTCGTTCGATATTCTAATAGGTTTTTTATTTCAAATATTAGTACTAATTTCAAGTATGACACTTTGATGTATCGCAATCAATTTTTAATCTTAGAATATTTTATTAGTAGATTTCATTGAAAGCAAATTATCGGCTTTGTCCTTATGGTAGAATTCTCGAGCCCTAAAACCATAATCTTTCATAATTTTTCGAATAGGGTCCGGAATACCATTGGTCCAATAGTTTGAATATATGCATACGAATCTTTAAATAACGTCAAATCAAAACATATAGTGCATTATCAAAAATTCTTCTGAAGCTCAGTTAGTTAGCTTCAATTTTTGGCATTATACTTATAATTTTTGGATTTCTTTTGTTTTAAGAATTTTTAAGAAAATGTAAAAAAAAATTTGATTTTATTATCAACTTTTATTTTAACAGTGAAAAAAATTAAACAATGAGAAATCTACTTCCATTTCGGCTGCCGAATGGCCTTTTTTTTTTTAAATTGTTTTCATCATTAAGAATGTATTTCTTTCTCTTGACAACTATTTTTGGTTCTATATTACTCAAAAAAAAATTTTTTAGGTGTAATAAATCGTTTCCCCTCGATTAGCTTAATTACTAATTGTTATTTAATAAAAAAAAACAATTCTATATTTCGTATTTGTCATTATTTCGAACCCAAAAAAACGTGTTTTTTGATTTTTTTAATTACAGATTATTTGGAATTACTTAAAAAATTTTATCAATTAAAAAATAAAATATTATTTTCGAATATTTTTAGTGGCCAAATCTGCCCCAGCTGTAGAAAATCAGCCGAAAAATGGATTAAGATATTTAATTTTTTTTAATTTGACGAGAAAAATATTAAAGAATCATGTTTTCAGAATTTCCGGCTGGTCCACTTAGCCCTAGGTGTCATGCGTACACGGAGAAAAAAATATTGCTCCTCGAACGATCTAAAGTATAGTAACTCGTAGATCGTTACCACAACAATACGTATGCTTATGGTAACAATACCGTATCGTTCCAGTAACTATCTATTCGATAGCTGTGAGCCCTATACGACTTTCCGTAGTCGTCATCTCACACGGCACCACCTAACCTATTTAAGCATCCATTTTCGCGCCAACTTTTGAATATTGTATAATTGTTGCTAGCAGACGTTTAATAAAAAAAATAGTGTAAAAAATAATTGTGATGTTGAAATATGGACCCACGGGTAATTAATAAATTAACAGAGTAGAATCTCCGTAACTATGTTGACATATTTATTGATAAGTGTTTTTTTATGCTTTTTGTAATCAAATATACATTCATAACCAAAAATCTAAATATTATATATAGTCGACGTTTTATAATTTAAATGTGATACGTAAATAGAAGAAAAATAATTAATAAACAAATGAGATCTGAATTAATATTGAATTTAAAATTAAATTACTAATAAATAAATTCAAAAAATTAAAAGATATATTTTATTAAAAGATATAAGATTATATTTATATTTAAAATTTATTTTGACTATAACTAACTAATAAATCAGTTTTATAAATTATTTTATTTAATTAAAGTTATTTGCTTATCATTTATTTATGAATGATAAAGGTTTTTAAATATCTCATATAATTTGCAACGCGCGTGACGTCAGATAGGGCTCAGAACGATACCGTATAGGTATCAGAGCTATCCACCGTATTGTTGTCAGAACGATACAGTAGATCGTTGCAGTAACAATCTAGTAGATAACTATAGCGTATTGTTACTGTAACTATACAGTATACTTCTGAGAACAATATTTTTTTCTCCGTGTAGGGCTAAAAATACGAAAATATATCGGATTTATAGTAATTAGACGAAAAAAAAAAAAAATTTTTTTTCCATAAAATTTTGGGGGTACCCCGATTGCCTACCCTACCCCCTTTTGCCCCCCCCCCTTCCCCTATATATATTATTATTTATAATGTTTTATAATATTATTTATAATATTAAACACACTGACACAAGTTGAGGATACCCACAGAATGGAGTAAAAAAGTTTTAGGTGGCGCTGTTATTTTCTTCTTTCGATCATTTTACCACACATTGGAGTAGATTGTACAAGTAATCTGGTATTGTATACTCCAAAAATAGTAACAGATACCAATTTATATAAAATTGTGTGGTTCCCAAAACCACAAAATAAGTATTTTATACTACATTGAGTAGTTGTGGAAACTACAAAGTTTTACCACATTACAGTAGTAAGCAGAACTCCTATGGTAGTAAAATATCATGCACACTGTGGCTTATGTTACTACAGTTGTCATTGCGGCGACCATAAAGTGTAGTAAAATTTTTACTAGTTTGGTGTAGTAAATTCTACTCCAGCATTTTTTCCCGTGTACAAGGGAAATTACAGTAAATTCGGTCCGTGAGAGCTTGGTTATAGCAATTATAAAAAAATAGTTTTTGCAACTCATGGTAAGAAATGTAACGGGGTGGAATGCTTCCACATTACATTTTAAATTCAATTTCGACTTGCGCCAAAAGATCCACCCTCCTTCTTCAACAACTGTCAATAATTAAGGAAATACAGTTACTGATGCGCCGGGGTCGCTACGGTCGAGTCCCGACATTTGGTTTTAGGGGTTGGCCAGCCTGAGTGGAGAGGTACGAGGACCAGAGACGACGAGCTATCGGTCTCTTGGCTCGCAGCAACCGCCGTAGACGGACGTGCCTTACTTCGACTACCACTAATATCTTGGTTTCCACTACAATTTCCATCTACTACTACTACACGTGCTGCTAGTGATAATCAAAATGGGCCAAGAGCATAGAAGCCCACCTCAGGTGGAAGCTTATTCTTTAATTAAGTTTATTTAAATTATATTATTAATAATTATTATGGAATGGACCTGGTTGATTTGGAAATGCTTGGAATGGATTGGTGGACTTAGAAGGAACTGGCTAATGGTTTTGGTCTTGGAGGAAAAGAATCGGTGGAAAGAAGGACTGGTTAAGGTTGGAGATTGTTGGAGTAAGTCGAGTCGTTTTGTTTTATTGTCGGGTTAACTATTCCATTTGTAATGTAATATATTTGATTAATCGAGGAGTTATTTAGTAAAAGTATTCGAGTCAGTTTTATTTAATTAGTTGAATCAGTTTTGTTAATTTAGTCGAGTCAGTTTCATCAGTCATTTGGTTATTGTTCATATCTCATTAATTCAATTATCTGTAAAGCGGCTTCGTTTAAATAAATGACATAGTTCATATTAAATTTATACATATTTAATTAATTTTATAACAACCTTCCTGATAAGTTAGGTATAAGATCTCTCTCTTAATTTTAATACTGCGTGGTCCAGTACGGGGTTATCCTCGTCCTGAGATTACTGAGCATAGCTGGACAGGTACGTAAAACACCATGTTTTACACATGTGTGGGCCCTTACTTTATTACGACCACATTTAGCTGATAAAATAAGTGGACCCATTACAGAAAGCACGTCTTTGATTGGTTGAAAATGACCCCTGATAGCACGAGTTGCTCGTCAAAAAGTTGGCATTCATTAGATTGCGATCAACTCGACGACAAGTTGTCGACAACTCTAGCTTTTGCAACTTTTGGCTACAGGTTACACTCAACTTTCTGAGAAAGCTGGCGTCAGTGAAAAGCCGCAATTCGAAGGCAGTTTTCTGAGAAAATTGAAGGCAACTTTCCGTCAACTTATGGATTGCCAACTTTTGCCACCAACTTTCTCAGAAAGTGACCGTCAACTTATTGGATTTCCAACTTTTGCCACCAACTCTCTCAGAAAATGTCTATCAACTTTGGAAATACCAACTTTTGCGGCCAACTTGGCGAGTAGTTGCGGCTGTTAGTTTGATGCCAATTTATCGCTAAATTGGCTATCAGGGACGCTACAAAGAATAAATATCGCGAAGAATGTTCATGAAATTGTTGTTCGTGAAATTCGTGATATGACAAATCTACACTTTTTGTATATATGTATGTATAGATATAGATAGATGTACTATTTATTGAGAATGTTTGGCATTTGCTTTGATCAACGATAACAGCACTAAAACGTCGTAGAAACTTTTCAAGAGCATTATATCACCTAAAAGAGCCTTAAGATAAGATTATTCAAAAAATTGATTGAAGCTCATAGACCGTTTTTAAGACGAACGGAAATTTGAAGTTTTTTTGCGGTAGTTTTCTTACGATTACTGCGAAACCGTTCATGATAAATTTTTTTAAGGCCAGATCTGAAAACTAGACGCTTGAAGCTACAATTTGCTTTTTTTGTTTTTACTGTACGACCATTTCCCTCTGAATTACAGCATGTTGAAAATTACTTAAAAATTTGGAATTTTTTAATATCCGTTAATTTTTGTGACTAGTGTATATATCTAAAAGATAAAACATGATAATTATATTAATAGCCAAAAAAAGTGTAATGAATACAACCACATATTTTATAAAAAAAAAATTTTTATTTAAAACTCCGATACGAATAAAAAAAAAATTACCACATTAAGAAAGTACATTGGAAAAGAGAAGCCAAAGTATTGTGATTTTAGATTCAAGCAACGTTTTCTTGTGTTCTGTGAATGCACTTCACGTACAGTAAAGAGCGAAGGAAAGAGAAAAATAAGTCCTGCGCCACCTCCTCAGTATTCAGACGCAAGCAGCCGTACAGTTCCCGCAAAATATTTTTACAAAGGACGAAGCAGAAAGTGTAGATCTATCGTGTGAATTTTATAAATAAGACAACATACATATGAAAAAACAAAAATTAGTAAAGAATGATTTAAATAAACAATTATTTTAATCACGCATAAAATAATAATTATTTCTAAACGTCAATTTAATTTAACATATATTACTTTTTATTTTAAAAATTTATTATTCTGTTATTATTAGGTAGTTTAAATTGCTATGCCCTTTGTTTCTCCAGTCGACTGTACTTCTTTGGTCGTATGTTCTGGACCGGTTTTGTCGTACGGTCGTCAAGAGACACGACCAGAAGTGATCTTAAGTTTTGTAACCACGTATACTAAATATATATCCAAGATTATGGTCTACCATCTTAATATAATAAATATTCACATCTATAAAATAATAAAATTGAAAATATTATTAAAATAAACGAAAAATATTTTTAAACGCATATATATATTAGGATGTGTCGAAAAACATTTTTTTTTTTTTTTGGCACCACCAGAGATCGATAGTATATGACAAAATAAAAATTGTGTCAGAAGATCAGCTGTTAAATTCAAGTTTTAGAGGTAGCTCATCGAGATTTTTGATTTTCCATTTAAATGACAGGGGGAATAAAAATCTTTAGTTCGGAATTTTTTATTTCGGCAATGGCCCATTGTACAGATAAGCCCAGGATACATTTTTGTAGGGAATTTAGAGCTTTACAAAAAAAACGTCTCTGATAATTTTTTGATAAATCCATCTGTTCAAAAGTTATTGGAGCTCGAAGTCGAATTATAATAAATTTCGAGATCGTTTTACTTTTCTGCTGAAACGATCAGACTTATCATAAAATGTACTGAAGCTTATTTGTAGAGAATTTTATTTCCTACAAATTATCTCTAATAAAGTTTTTTCGGATTCCGCATAATTTTGTAGTAATTTCGATTTTAATGTCAAGCTCTTGAAATCGATCAGAACACTATTTTTTTTTTAAGAGCTTGATATTAAAATCTAAATAACTAGAAAATTATGTGGATCCAAAAAAACTTTGTCAGAGATAATTTGTAGGAAATAAAATTGTCTCCAAAAAAGACCCTATGACATTTTATGATGTCTGATAGTTTCGCCGGAAAAGTAAAAAGATCTCGAAGTTTACTATAAATTTGACTTCAAGCTTCAATAATTTTTAAACAGATGGGTTTATCAAAAAATGATAAGAGACTTATTTTGAAGCACGTTAAATTCCCTACCAAAATATATCCTGGGCTTTTCTGTACACTGAGCCATTGCCGAAATAAAAAATTTCAGACTAACAATTTTTTTTCCCATGTTATTTGAATGGGAAATCAAAAATCGCAATGAGCTACCTCTAAAACTTGAATTTAAGAGCTGATCTTCTGAAAGAGTATTTATTTTGTCATATACTATCGATTTCTGGTGGTGCCCAAAAAATAAAAAAAAATGTTGTTTTTCAACACTCCCTAATATATATATATATATATATATATATTCGTCTAATCATTCTTGAGAGCTGTTACTAATGATAATCACGATTTACCGTATTCGTTGTACGTTTTAGAAGTATTCTCAACGTGTCTTCGAATCTTGTATTCTATACGCGTGGAGATTCGGGCGTACGGCCCCTTGAAACTATGGGGTTACGTGACAAGCATAAAGTGCAGAATAGGGGTATATAAAAAAATTTTCTGTATGAAACACAAAAATTATTGTAAAATTATAAGGGATGCTTAATATACACGCACGGATTTTAAATATTAAATTATTTATATTTTTTGCACACCTCAAACTCGTGATGAGTGTGCTCTACTGTTGTTTGAAAAATTTTCTACAACACATTAAACCGTTTTCACAGCACACGGAAATGGTATCAAAAAAACTCTGTATTACTGAATAAATATTTTTATAAATCAGATTATTGCAATACAAGTCAATTTCTACAAAAATTATTTGATCCAATTGCATTTATGTATATTTAAAAACTTTTCATTATTGTATTTTTGTAAATTTTTATGTGGATTTTTCAAATTTATAGTTAAATTGCTTTTGAAATTTTGAATGAAATATTTACACTAATTCGTGACTTCAAGAAATTTAAATATTTTTTTCCTATTTGGATTTTAGTCAATGAGAATAGAATCCACACTGAAGAATTTTTAACTTCCCGCTAAGAAAATTAGTAATTTTCAAAAATTTGGGGAGTTATTGGTTTCACCCCGATTTTCGAAAATCGAGTTTTCATCAGATGTCGACGTTTTAAGGTTCTATATAGGAAGCTATTTTGACTATTTTCAGAAGCATGTTCGAGTGTCTGTATGTGCGTGTGTGTGTGTGTGTGTGTGTGTGTGTGTGTGTGTGTGTGTGTGTGTGTGTGTGTGTGTGTGTGTGTGTGTGTGTGTGTGTGTGTGTGTGTGTGTGTGTGTATGTGTGTGTACGGATGTTAACTCTTCATATCTTTGGTAATGAATTGACCGATTGAGATGGTAGACGTGGCAATCGGAAGAGTTTGTTAACCGTCAATTTTTCTGAAAATTTCAAATCGATCGATCAAATGGACTCTAAGATATAGAAGAAATACAAAAAAAAAAAATTTTTTTTTCAGTTTTTTGAAAACTTTTCAGAAATGGCTTAATCCAGGGTTGCCAGAAAATCTTTGTCCGAGACGCGCCAACTATGATCAAAATATTTTAACAGGTCGCCCAATCATTTTCAAGTTTAAAATAATTTTTTTGGCTTACAGTTTATTCTCTATTAGCCAATAAAAGTACACTATAGTTTACCGCATAAATTAAAATTAACTTTTTAAAAAGTATAATTGCAATCATTTTTTATGTAGTGATAAATTATAGGATGTTTTTAGGATAAATTTGATGAAAAAATAATCTTAATTAAAGTTTTTTGCAAATTATTAATTATTTTTTAGTGTGAAAAGCAGAATATCGTTACGTATGTTCTGATTAGCATCAAATGTATTCAAATTTCTGTATCTGATTATGAAAAATAAAGGAACAATTTACTTTCAACAGTTATGATGAAATCATCACGCGCGATTAAATTTATAATTTTTCATAAGAAATAAAATTACTACTCAAAACTAACATTTGCATGTCTTATTTATACCAAAAAAGTTGACCTTAAGACGAAAAAAAATTTTGTTTTATCCTTTTAAAAGACATCTTTAAGACATCTTAAAGTTGACTCTGTGACTTGGGAAACAAAATGTTTTTATATGTACACGGAGAAAATTTTATGGTAAAAGTTACCATCAAGTTATAGTACAATTTTTAAACTGAATTATATGATTGATAATATCATTTAAATTATGAAATAAACAATCTGAATGGTAGTGTCTACCATCTGTATGGTAAAGTTTACAATTATTTATGATAGCCAGAAATTATAACGGTTATTATCTTAAATAATTACTACTATTATAAAAAATCGTAATTCTTATTAACCTGATGGTAATGGTTACTATCAGCCAAAATAATGATGACCATCTAAGCTAATAAAAAATTAAATATAAACGTTATAGTCAGACGCTTGTCTATGTGTAATTTGATTAACTGGGGAAATGATTAATTTCATACACACACACACACACACACACACACACATGTATACATATATCTACGCACGTGCACATGCACGCACACATGTACATAAATACGGGGTCGCACACTCACGCGCACACTTACCTGCACACTTACCCACACACACGCGCACCCTTGCGCACACTTATCCGCACACATGCACACGGGTGCGCACACACCCGCGCGACCACATGTACATGTGTGTGTATGTGTGTGACCAGTCTATAACTTTTTAACTAATGAACCGATTTGAACGGTTCTTGCGGCAATCGAAAGAGCTTGTTGGCCATAAACTTTCCTGAAAATTTCAGATCATTTGAGCTGGTAGACTTGAAAATATTTGCGAATTACGAAAAAAAATATTTTTTTTTAGTTTCTTATTGATTTTTCAGAAACTAGTTGAATGATCGCCTTCAAAATCTGATTAGCTGTAGAACTTAATAAAACGCGTCGATCGCCGCCTCAACCATCTCAATCGGTTAATGCGTTCGAGCGATATCGTTGGAGAAAGAAATGGTGAAAAACAGTTTTTTCCAAATATTTTTGAAACGACTGACCCGATCGGATTCAAATTTTTAATCAGCTCTAGAATTCAATAAAACGTGCCGATTGCCACCTCACTCGTCAAAATCGGTTAATTAGTTCAAAAGCTATCGGCGTTAAAAAGTAAAAACAATAACATTTTATGTTGTTTTTTCCGGATAAATCATAAGATAATGTACTAAAATGTGTCTGCAATCATACAAACTTTTCCTTTGTATGGTCTCCTTTGATCATCATATAATGTCATCTTACTTGTTCTTTAGTTTAAATCATATTATCAACAAAAAAATTGAAAAAACACAGTTTTTAATATTTTTCTCTGATATTTTATATATTATTGCTCTGACATGAGTCAAAACTTATTTAAATCTTGATTTTGATCACTGACAGTGATTTCTGTCTCAATACGTCTATTTTATTGAAACTAATCGGAAATGAAAAGTTAAAAACCGTTCTTCATGAATGATTTTCGATTCTTAAATTTTCAAACTTAAGCATAGAACGTAACTTGTTAGAGCTTGAAAAGCTCATAAAAAACAATTGCATGCAATATATTCACACTAATATTTTCGAACTCCTTGAGCTCGAAAATAGCCGGAAGTTTTGGGGCTTGCCCGCAGGACCAACTGACGCCCAGATTTTTTTCTACACATTCAATACATTTTAGGTGGATTTTTTTAAAAATCTAGGTATTGACTTTTTCCTCATGGTCAATTTTTCAAGGAATTTTGTCACAACCTATCATAATTGGTTGAGTAGAATTCAAAAATACTATTCGTTAAAAAATTTATATATACACTGATAGAAGGATTTCTTAGCATTTAAGAAAGATTTCTTAGTATTTAAGAAATCATTTCTTAAACATGATTTTTTTGCATTTCACATACAGTCGCCGTTAATGGAAAAAATGCCGTAGGTTGGCCGATGTCTGACTGCCATCGCCCGGCCAAGTATTGGCAATTCGTAATGGGCCAAACCTGGTTAATTATCAGCAGCCATTTAATTTTTTATCAAGATAGCGTAGTCAAATCGAAATGAATTATTATTAAAATTTTTGAGTATATATGTAATGGCATTGCTGGTTTCATATCAGAATATGACTTCCCGTAATCCCTTTAAAGGAAACGCCAGACATACGACGCTGCCGATGGCTGGCCAATGAATGGCTACTTATGACTGGCCGATTGTCAGTTCGCAACGTTGGGCTACTGTCGGTGAATCAGTAGTCCATGATTGATTCTTGTTAAATGAAAAAATCTACTAATCAATTATTAATTATTCAAATAACTTGTTATTGATAGTTTCCTTTAATTAATAATTATTTATTTTTGAATTAAACTAAGTTTTAATTAATAAATATTTTAATTTTCCGATTAAAGTTATTTACAACTAACAATTAATATATTTTTTAGTTCGTTATCATTTGCAATCAACAACTGAAATTTTATAACTTTACTTATAAAAATTAATTTAATTAAAAAATAAGTCTAGTAAATTTTTAAAGTAAATGTCATTTTTAATGATAGTGGTAGAGCAAGATAATTCAACTGGGTTCTCGATAAATAATCAATTAAATTTAATAAGTTTTATTTTAAAAAATTATGTAATTATAATCAAAATAGTACGAAATTATTATTTTTTTTTCTACATAATTGAAAATATTAATTCAATTGCTCTGTATATTTTATAAAACCGAATGTTTGTAGTCGAATGAATAAGTAGATCATATAAAAGTATCAGTTCAACATTAGTAGGTTCGTCCAGTAGCTACCGTTCAGACCCAGCTATCAGAAGGACAGCAGTTCGCGCCCAGGTTCCAGCGGAATTTGCAACGAGTTTCTTTAAATCCACATCATTAACCTTTTTTAAATAGTTTAAACGTTATTGATCACAAAATATATTAGGTTAATAATATTAAAATTTTTTTTTAGTTAAAATTTATTTGCTTGCTTGGCCGATTGCTGGCTGCCATTAATTGGCCGATAGTCGAGCCCCATTAATGGGCTTATCATTCCGGGTATAAGCCGTTTATCAGCCAATAAAAATTGCCATTACTGAGCCATTAATTGATATTCTTGGCCTAGTAATGGCCCGATCTAGGGCCGATTTCCAAACTTTGTATGGGTTAACAAAAATTTTTTACTGTTTAAAAAATTATTTCTTAACTATTAAAAAATCATTTCTTAAATAGTAAGAAATATTTGTTAAATACAAAGAAATGAATTTTAAGAAAAGGGTTCTTAAATACTAAGAAATCCTTCTATCAGTTTATATATATATGTAATAGAACCAACTTTAAGGACACGATTGCGCCTAATACAATTCTTATCCGATCTTAATGAAATTTTCCGTACTTATTCTACGAGCGATTATCTTGATCAAGTTCGAAGATGGGCAAAATCGGTCGATTACTTCAGAAGTTATGGCTGTTTGAAATTTTCACGATTTTTCGAAAAAATCAGTTCTTATTAACTGTTAAAGTTCATATAACTTTAAAATTAAAACTAATAGACAATTTCCGTAAAAAGATTCTTAAAAAATTTGTTTAGTAAGCTTTAATTTTTGACCGTAAGTTTATGTTTTGACTATTTCTTCCAATAATTTGAGTCTTGAAAGTTTGGATAGAATCAAAAAATTTAGAAAATGTGGTTTTCATTCCGGATAACTTAAATATTTCCCTTCATAATTTAATTTTGTCAGTGATGTTTTGTTGTGAACAGAATAATCTGTAAACTTTACAAATATTTTATATGTTCAAAGTATATATGGGGCATTCCATACCAAATCGGCCACTTTTTGAGGTCACCCCCTCCGATATTTTTGAAAAATTTATATGTTTTGGAGGCTGATAAAAAACGCTCTCATGAATTTTTTCAAATTTTTTTGACTACTCGTTTCCGAGATACCGATTTTTTTCAAAATACGAGGTTTTTTTAACTTCCCGCTAAGAAAATTGAAAATTTTCAAAAATTCGGGAAGTTATTGGTTTCGGTCCGATTTGCAAAAACCGAATTTCTATCAAATTTGGACGTTTTGAGGTTCTAGGAAGCTATCCTGACTAATTTCACGATGATGTCCGAGTGTATGTATGTGTGTACGTACGTACGTATGTATGTATGTAAATATTCATAACTCTTAAACGGATGAACCGATTTCGATCGTTGAGGTGTCATTCGACGCGGCTTGTTAATGTCTTGAGGCCGTAAAAATTTGAACTTAATCGGTAGGGTGCGTTCAGAGATATTTCAAAAATAAAATTTTTTCAAAAATGTTTTATTTGGATAACTTCCAATTTGCTCGATGGATTGATTTCAAAATCTAATCAGCTCTAAAACTCTATAAGCCGCGTCGAATGCCACCTCAACCATCAAAATCGGTTCATTCGTTCAAGAGAAACCGTTGACGAAAGAATTCAAAAAAAATTTTTTCCTTGGTTTTTTTGAAATTTCTCAAAAAAGGGCTGAATAAATCAATTTCAAAATTCGACCAGCTTTAGAACTTGATAAAACGCGTCGATTGCCACCTCAACCATCAAAATCGGTTAATTCGTTCGCGAGATATCGTGGAAGATAGAAATGCTAAAAAATGGTTTTTTACAAAACAATGGCATACAAAAGTATTTGCGAGCTCGAAGAGCTCGAAAATATATTCACAATAATGTTTTTGAGCTCAGCGAGCTCGAAAACAGCGGGAAGTTTTGGGGCTGGCCCGCAGGGTCAACTGACAGACCGATTTTTTTTGAAACGGTTATAACTTCGCGAAAAATACACCAATCGGATCGCTTTTTTTTTTAAAATCTTCGTTTTTGAATGTTCTTTCAAGAAAAAAAAACACGTTTTTATTCTTACTCAATTCCTTCATCGTTTATTTTAAGTTTGAAGCAAAAAAAATGTTTTTTGGAAATTTATGCCCCCTCCGATTTTTTTGAAAAAATTCTCAAAAAAACTTGGATGAATTTAGAAAATTTTGAGACCAATTCGATCGTGGGCAAACAATTCGTTCTATTTTTTTTCTTAATTCGAAAAAAGTTTTTTTCCCTAAATATTGTTTTTCGACTTAATTTGACCAATGAACATTCTCAGATCAGTCTATTTAGATGCTATGATTTTTTTTAAATACTGTGCCGTTCGGAGTATACTATTTTTGGAAGTTTTTCTACTCATTCAATAAACTTCCATCTTCATTTGGTATCACGGAGTTATTTGAGGTTGAAGTCGAATTCATAATAAATTTTGAGATTTTTTTGCTTTACCGGCGAAACTATCAGACCTATTACAAAATATCATTGGATCTTTTTTGTAGACAATTTTATTCCCTAGAAGTTATGCGGCTGAGGCAGCCGTTCGGCACGCGCGTGGCTCGGGCGATCACCGAAGTTAAGTAGCATTGAGCATGGCCACTACTTGGCTGGGTGACCGTTTAGCCACGCATTGGGTTCGAACGAAGGTCTCTGACCGTTAGGCGCGGGATGAAGATCCAGTGATCGGTAAAATGGGAATTTTATCGATCACTGGAGCTTCACCCAAACCGAAACTGTACTGGCTAGGTTTTCTCTGTGGTTTCCCTACGCCACTACACCTCCATTGCACAAGGGAAGTTGTAGGGCATCACAGTAATGATGCAGTACAGTATAAGCACAAGTCGGGCCACAGCCGCACAATGAAGGCAGAAAGAGAAGTAAAGCAGTTGCGATATAAAGGCAAAAAGTGTAAAAGGCCGTTACTACGGCTATATACTAGAAAAACAATTAAAAAAAAAAAAAAAACTTCCCTAGAAGTTATTTTTAATAAAGTTTTTTCGAATTCCGCATTGATTTGTATATATTTTCATTTTAATGTCAAGCTCATAAAAAAAATAGTCTTCTGATCGATTTTAAGAGCTTGACATTGAAATGAAAATAACTAGAAAACAATGCGGAATTCGAAAAAACTTTATTGAAAATAACTTCTAGGGAATAAAATTGTCTACAAAAAAGGTGCAATGATATTTTGTAATAGGTCTGATAGTTTCGTCGGTAAAGCAAAAAAATCTCAAAATTTATTATGAATTCGACTTCAACCTCGAATAACTTTTGAACAAATAGATTTATCGAAAAATGATAAGAAACTTTTTTTGTAGAGCATTCAATTCCGTACAAAAATATGTCTGCCAATTATTCCTATGACGCATCGTTAGCTACTTATAAAAATCAGAAGACGTAAGAAAACTTTGTTCCATGTTATTCTTATGTAAAATAGAAAAGTGCGATGAGGAACCTCTTAATGTTAATATTAAGAGCTCTTATTTTCACAGGCGTCTTCTTTTACCTAAATGAAACTTTTGAACCTGTTTCCGAGAAAAAAAAAAATTTGTTATTTTTTGGATCACCCTAATATAGATATATGTGAATGTGTGGCGGTGTGAGTCAACCGTGTCTCTATACGATTGTCATATGCCTCTTTAACATCTCCCGTATTTAAATTTATTTATAATAGATGAATATAAATTATAACTGTTATTTACCTATGTGTTTATTAATCCATTAACATTCTCTACCAATCCCATGAGAAATCTAAGAGCTTAATATTTTATTTTTCTTTTTTAAATATCTAAATATTTGCTTGCGCCGTTTTTGATAATTCTAATGAATCTATAAATCTCGAAGTTTTGGTGAATGTGTAAGTTTTTTTCAATACATATTTCGTTACGTATGTATATTTTCGTTTCTAACCCTGTTTACTTAAAGCTTGTTTGTCAATCCGAAATTTTAGTAATACGCGCGATTAAATTAGTATTGTTCGTATATTTATATATAAATATATGAGTGAACTAATAATATTTGAATCGTGGATTAAGAATCTCGGATTGAAAAACTGACTTTCAAAAATTGGCTTTAACCTTATAGTAAAAATGAACAAAGGCCGCCTTCATCTTAAACTAAGCGCGACCTACCGAAAAGTCAGGGATCGATCCCTTTCTTCGAGGTGCTGAAATTTTTTAAAAATCTCTCTTCCATTCTGGCTGCCAGATGGCATTTTTTAAATTTTTTTTTACAATGTTTCTTATTTTTGCACGACTCATGATGCGAAGCATCAGTGTGCTTTACGATCGAAAAATATTTTCATCTTTATAACTCAAGCATACAATAGA
The DNA here is from genome assembly GCF_029852145.1 of Microplitis mediator. NCBI lineage: Eukaryota > Metazoa > Arthropoda > Insecta > Hymenoptera > Braconidae > Microplitis > Microplitis mediator. The sequence continues at coordinate 14,875,534 of NC_079974.1, forward strand.
AAGTCTAATGAGCGATTCATTTTAAATAAATGTCACAGTAAACGCTTTTCTTATTTCCAAGAAATTAGAGACAAATCTATAGAAAATTAAAAAAAATAGATTAGTGCTTCATTCAGGCTTATCACTCGTCGCATGCCGATAACGTTGTTTTATTGACAATCATGGCGGCCCCGGAAAATTATCAGCGTTAACACGCAAGCGCAATGTGATTCTTTTTTTTACATCCAACAGGCTTTTAATCCACGAGGTCTATATAACTATGTATATACTTCCCTCGAGCGTGTCTCCAGTGCTTGTTGTGCGTCCTGGTACAAGTCGATACGCTTCGACGTTTACATCTTTTTTTCGCTATGTTCAATATGTGTATCGCAATTGCTTGTTAGCTGAACTCTATTATTATTATTTTCTAGTAGAATTTTTAAATAAATTAATCTTAAAAATATTAAAAAAAAAAAAAATTTCAGAAACAATTCTTTTTTTAAGCTATCTTAAGTTTATCATATCAATCAACCAAATAATTTTATTAGAAACTATTTAGTTAATAATTTCATGTATACAAGCGACCAAGGTCAATCTTGCAAGAACTATCTATATATAAAACGTATATACCATTTACTGGGAACTTACTCACTGATGCAAAAGAAGAAGCTGGCCTTGAAAGCAACTTTTTCTCATGTCCACTGTACTGATGTATCTTAAAATGTTTTTAAGAGAGAATTATTTTATTACTATACTTCTTATACTTTTCAATGTATTACTAATACATCTACAGCCTATATAATTTATTTTCATCATTTTTAATTATTAATTTATAAAAATATAAATAGTACTGTTTACTAAAAATTTTAATAATAGTTAAAAATACAAATTTCAAATAATTGTGATTATTTGAAGATAGTATCAATTATTGTGAACATTGTTATTATTGATTTGAAAAACAGCTAGCTCTTGTTATTTATTATACACAAACTCGCATGCAGCTGGTTCAAAATTGTGGGACGAATTTTTCAGATGAAAAATCAAAATAAAAAAAACCTGTGATCGGGAGAATTTCTAATATCAATTAGTTTGTTGTTTATTTTATATCGTTAAACTTGCCATGCCACTTTTTTTTTTTTTTTTTTTTCTATATCAATCGTAAAAGTAACATTTTCTGCATTTTGATAAAAATTTTTATCACTTGGTTTAAATGTTAAGAAAATATCTAAGTGAGATTAAAATTATCTCATTTTAAACAGTTATATGCAAATAATTTTTCTAAGTTCAACAATTGACATGTCTTGAAAAAATTATTTTCATTTTTCATGTAATGCTACACGAATCAAAAGAAAATTATGTCCCTGATTAAACAACTGAATCCAATCGAATTAAACAGAATTAAATCTTTAATTCTATTTAATTGAGATAAATTCTGTTAATTCGGTACCTAACTTAATAATGAATTCTGTGCAATTCGACAGGAAAACCAGAATTTATCCAGATTAAAACGAATTTAAATAATTATATTCGGTTTAATTCTGATTAATTCGAAAATAATTCTCCAATTTCTGGTTCTGAATCCGAATTAAACTGAATTAAAACGAATTTGAAATTTTTAAATCGGTTTTATTCTGTTTAATTCAAATTCAAATTTTCAATTCAGTTTCTGTGTCTACATTTAAAAAAATAAATCGTACATTATTTATTGCTTAGTTAATTATTTATTAATGAAATAAGCAAAGTTTTCATTACAAATATATTATGATATGTTTCAGTTTTAGAGAAAAAAAATCTGTCTATCGGTTGACCCTGCAGGCCAGCCCCAAAACTTCCCGCTGTTTTCTAGCTCCTTGAGCTCGAAAACATTGTTGTGAATACATTTTCGAGCTCTTCGAGCTCGAAAATACTTTTGTATCCCATTGTTTTCGAAAAAAACCGTTTTTAGCATTTCTTTCTCCCACGATATCTCACGAACGAATTTACCGATTTTGATGGTTGAGGCGGCAATCGACGTGTTTTATTGAGTTCTAGAGCTAAACAAATTTTGAAACTGTTTGATTTAGTCGTTTCAAAGATATTCGCAAAAAACCGTTTTTTGGCATTTCTTTCTCCCGCGATATCTCACGAACGAATCAACCGATTTTGATGGTTGAGGCGGCAATCGACGTGTTTTATTGAGTTCTAGAGCTGATTAGATTTTGAAGTCGATCGTTCAAGTCGTATCTGAGAAATCAATAAAAAACTAAAAAAAAAATTTTTTTTCCCGTAATTCGCCAATATTTTCGAGTCTACTTGATCAAATGATCTGAAATTTTCAGAAAAGTTGATGGCCAACAAGCTCTTTCGATTGCCGCCTTAACCATCCAAATCGGTTTATTAGTTAAAAAGTTATAGACCGGTCACACACACACACACACACACACACACACACACACACACACACACACACACACACACACACACACTCGGACATCATTCTAAAAATAGTCAGAATAGCTTCCGAGGACCTCAAAACTTCGACATCTGATGAAATTTCGATTTTCGCAAATCAGGGTGAAAACAATAACTTCCCAATTTTTCGAAAATCGTCGATTTTCTTAGCGGGAAGTTAAAAATGTCCAATTAGTTATAAAAATTTTTTTATTTCAATTTTCAACTGAGTTATTAATTTTGAAACAATTTTTTGTTGCAAGTAGGGTAACTTTTTCGATGCTCTTTAACAACTTGCAATAAGAAATAAAATACAAAACTAAAATTCTCTAGAGAAGAAAATATCCCTACTCCAATCTCCAGCAATAGTGGAAAAATCTTTAGACGTTTTGAAGACGTTATCGAAAAAAAACAACATGATCGTGATTTCTAATGATTAAAAACAAAATTTTTAGAATTATTGAAAAAAAATTTTCAAAAATTTTGAAAATAAAACTCAAATAATACTTATATTAATGACGAAAAATGAAATTCATAAATTAAATTGAAATTTTTTGATTATCTAATCAAAAACTCTTTAAATTAGTACACATAAAAGTTTGATAATGAATATCTTTTGAACGTTTAATTTAATCGCCAAAACATAAGACACCTTTTTTATAGAGCAGTTAATTTCCTTCAAAAATTTTTATTGCGCTTTTATAATAGTCATTTATTGTCGAGTTATAAAATTCATAAACAAAAATGAAATTTGTCTTAAAATAATTAAACTTAAATCTTTAATATCATTCAAATGGTGCGGTTGACGGAAAAAATACAAGATACCTTTTTTGTAGAGCATTGAATTTCCTACAAAATTTTTTAGGAACATTTTTCTGTACAATCAATGAATGATGAAGTATGAATTTTTTCCTATTGGACTGAGAAAAAAAGAAAAAACTGCGATGCAGAGGATCTCCCTATTAAAATTAAGAGCTCATATTTGCTGAGAATTTTTTTAAGGTGTCTACCAACCAATTTTTCCGTGGCACGTGTGAAAAAAAAGTAGTTCATTTTTTTGACCCACCCTAATATATATATGCATAGTGCATATAAGACAATTTTGTCAAGTTTTGCCAATAAAGAATCTAGGGCAGTTAACTAACAGGTAACTAAACAATTGTTTCCGAATGTCTTTTATTACTAAAATCTAATTATTTTAACATAGGATTAGAAAAATATTAATATGTAAGAATAAACATTAGACTGTGCCAAATGAAATCGATATTTTTTTTTTCGGTCCCATACGAAAATTAGGTTGTCTCACTAAAAAAAAAAATCCTGAAAAAATTTCAGCTCGATATGTCTATTTTTCAGTTAGCGCTCGCGTAAATAAGAATTTTCTAATAAAATTGTTTTTTATCCCAACTTAATATTTTACAACTCATTAAATATATTGATTAAAAAATGGCCAAGGTGCCATTTTGTAGGGAATTCAATTCTCTACAAAAGGAACTTTTGATCGAATGAAAAACGTCAGCCAATTTTTTTCTGCAGCCCTTTGAACCTAATTTTTTTTCAAAATTCATATTTATATTTACTATTAAACGCTTAGAAAACTATGTTGCTATGTATGAAACTTATTGAATTCAATTTCTCTAGGAACATTTATAATCCCAAGGAATAGTTTTCATACTTAAAGTAATAAAACTAACATTAAACTATTGATATTAATGATATTTCTAACAAGACTTTTTCTTCGTTTTGACATTTTTTGCATTTAATCTTTCTAGTAATTTTTACCTGCATTAGAATATCGTCCATAATTGTAATTTTGAAATTCTTATACTGCTGATCAAAAATTATTACTTTATTGATAAAAATATACATTGTTTATCATAATAAAATACCCATAAAAATTCAATTAAAGAAAAAAGTGATGTTCTAATTGTGCAGAAAAGTTTTTATCGATTCTGTTACTAGTTTTTAAGAGATTATGATTTGTCAGGAGAACCTATTGCAAACAATCTGAAAGTTGCCTACAATGGGCAGCAACAACTTGTAGTAGAAATTATCTAATTTATCTATTTATTGATTAATTAACTAATTAATTAATTAGATTGGAGCAAGTACAGTTTATATTCGCAATAAGGTCTCCTGACATGTCATAAACTCTTAAAAACTAGTAGCAGAATTAAAAGAAAATTTTCTGCACATTAGAACATCAATTTTTTCTTTAATTGAATTTTTATGGGTATTTTATTATTATAAGCATTGTATATTTTTATCAATAAAGTAATAATTTTTGACGATATTCTAATGCAGATAAAAATTACTAGAAAGATTAAATGCAAAAAATGTCAAAACGAAAAAAAAGTCTTGTTAGAAATATCGATAATATCAATAGTTTAATGTTAGTTTTATTACTTTAAGTATGAAAACTATTCCTTGGGATCATAAAGGTTCCTAGAGGAATTGATTTCAATAAGTTTCATACATAGCAACATAGTTTTCTAAGTGTTAAATAGTAAATATAAATGTAAATTTTAAAAAAAAATTAGGTTCAAAGGGCTGCAGAAAAAAATTGGCTGATGTTTTTCATTCGATCAAAAGTTCCTTTTGTAGAGAATTGAATTCCCTACAAAATGGCACCTTGGCCATTTTTTAATCAATTATATTTAATGAGTTGTAAAATATTAAGTTGGGATAAAAAACAATTTTATTAGAAAATTCTTATTTACGCGAAGGCTAACTGAAAAATAGACATATCGAGCTGAAATTTTTTCAGGATTTTTTTTCTTAGTGAGACAACCTAATTTTCGTATGGGACCGAAAAAAAAAAAATATCGATTTCATTTGGCACAGTCTAATAAACATATAAATTGAAAAAATTAATCCAGAAATTATCGGAGTCGATGGAATCACAAAAAGTAGTCTCCTTAACCTACATTTATGATAGAGCATTTATAACGTTTTGTGAAGTGAGAAGTTGTAGAAAAAGACAGAGAAGTGCATCTGTTGTAAGCACCTGACGCAATTCACCTGCTGTGCGTCAGGTGCTCTTCCTCTTGTGCAAGCCTAACGGACAATTCTTCAGCGCCTGCCCGAGAACAAAGAAGAAAGAAATTCACCACTTTATTTTCCCTTGTTCTTATGAACTGTGTGCGTATGCGCGTACGCGTGCGCCTGTATGTGTGAGATTAAATATTCATTTTTAATCAATTTTTACGTTTAACTTTAACAAATCTGTTGATTCCTGATTTAAAAAAACAATAAACGGAAAATAACTACGATTCTAAAATAAAAATAAATATTGTCAATGATTAAGTATCTAAGTATCGCATTTGTTTAAATCTCACGCGATACAATGAAATACACGAGAAAATACCTTCTGTAGATTTAACGGGGACATGCGAGATCGCGTTTAAATACGCGTTTTGTCACACCCGACGGTAGAAAAAGGAATGGAGAGAAATAAAACAGAACATACACCATTGTGTCATTAAAAACATCGGCTTTTGTATACTTTGGTGTAGTTTAATCGCTTAAAAATAAGTTTCGTGCATAAAATAAAAAAAAACGTGTATGTTTATAGTTACTTAAAATAAAGTATGAAATAACTATGTATAGGGCTTCGTGGCGTCTTGAAACAAAGACAGAGAATAATAAAAAACAGGGGAGAAAAAATGACTATTGTGTACACCAAAATAATATATTCTGTAAAAAAATTAATTGAATCAAAATGCAGGCGTCACATGTTAGATTTAATTATATTAATTCAAAATATAATTGATAATATATAATGTAAAATAGTGTGAAAATTTCTTTTTTTGATCGTAACCTATATAACAATCTTTTTAAATTCTTGAGCAAGTCTGTTCTCAAGATCGAAAGGTGTTAGTGTCTTTTTCTGCGTATGTGTTTTGCTGCAGATACTTGTGACCAGATTTAAATTGCAAGCCTTACACAAGACATTCGTGTCAGATTATAACTTAATTCTGGAGGAAGACTTTAGTTGAACATAGTTGCGCATGGCTTGCTCAAGATTTGCTCAAGGCTCAAAATTGACCTTCAGCCTTGAGAAAATCTTGAGCAAGTCATCCGTAAGTACCTACTGTAAGTTACTGGTGCAAGAAATGCGTCAAACATTTTTTTTTTATTGCACCGTGTTCAAGATATCTTTAATATTCTTGCGTATGATACCATGAGCAAGGCATACACAAATCTTGACATAGCCCTGATTAAAGAAAATGATTAAAAATGATTTCACACGTTAAATGTCCATAAGAGACAGGATTAGAAATGATTTGAAGGATTAAAAAGTATTTAAAATGATTAAAAAAGAAATCATTTTAAATACTTTTTAATCATTTTTTTTAATCAGGGAGATTTCTTGATACACGATCATGCAAAAGACACATACGTAGAAAAAGAGCGTAGACTAGCAGCTAGGGGTCTTGCTCAAGGTACTTATTCCAGAATCTTGCTCAAACTCGTGTTACCAGGGAAATATTCAAAAAAAGTTTTAATAAATTTATAGTTCCCTTATGTTGTACATTCCCTCGTGATCACATCATCTATGCGATTTTAGAGCCACCTTGTAGCTTTTTTGCTGTGTTTATACATATAGATATAAAAAAGAAAGAGAGAACAAAGTATATAAAAAGAATAAAAAAGTTTTGTGACTAGAGGATAGAGATGAACAATGTCTATTGAACGATGCGCAAACGGGGCGAAGAGAGCAGTCTGTAACGTCTATAGTTTGCACATCAAAACCGGTTGCGCAGAAGCGAAACAAATGGCAACCATTTGAGAACGAGTGGAACAGAGAAAGAATGAAAGTAGTATATTGCAGTACAGACATAAGTGGCGCACCATCCCGTTCACACACTGTCACATAACACGAGACTCCACTCACACATGACACATTTTCTGAGCAACGTATACTATATCGTAAGTTCCATAGTTCAGTGGAGTGATAACGACACTGGGTTGCAGCGTGACGTCACCCTTGAGTACGAGAAAACGGAGGAGTAAGAGAGATTAAGTAAAAAGTAAGACAAGGGTAGCGTTACGTTCTCTCTTGCCTTGTCTCACTTATTTCTAGCAGGTTTTCTTGTTTACAAACGACCATAAACACAAATATTCAACGCCATAACCTGTACTGAAGAAATAAGACTATGGTCGTATTAAATTCTTGCTTTTTTTACTTTGCGAGACAACCACGTGACACTCATGTAAGCTTTCAACTTTAACGCATTTAGATTTCCCAGTCACGTAGAGCTTCGTGATCGTTGAGTCTCATGACGTCAACGTCATGGCTCACGCACAATGTACCCAACTATGTTACTGTGGTTTGTGGTAACCGTGGTCGGGTTTTCACGCGTCTCGGTCACCGATTATCATTATTGTATTAAATGCAGCGTGACGATAAATATGCTTTTGTATTGCATAAGCTTGTCATAGTTAAAATTTTTGACATTAGTTATGCGATAACATTTTACATAATAATTTCAATTTATAATGTCTTTAAATTTATGTCACGAAAAAATAGTCATTTACTAACGACCACTGGTGTAGATATTAGTATATATAACTACACATAATATGTTAATATACTACACACAACAACAATAATAATAATAATAATAAATAATCTTAATCAATAACATTCGATCAGTAATTTTCCAACCAATAATAATAACGTACTCAACCGTAGATTTAAGTCTGTTCAACTCAACATGGTTTTTTTATGTCTTTATTTAAATTTATAATAATTTATATGTAATCAGAAAACTACTACAAATTTTTCGAAAAAAATACTAAGATTACTGTACCAAAAATTAAATTGTACTAACAGATAGTTTTTTAGTATTATTGTACGTAATTTTATGACTTTTTTTACCAGTCGTTACAAACTCCAAATTTTACAAGTGTAATTATGTGAAATGAATATTCTATTGTTTATTCCCTTTAATGTTACTATCAAAAAGCTGTCTATTGATCAGCTCTGCACAATTGTATACCCGTAATTGTTTTTCTTTTGATAGATTTGAAGAATGCACAATAATGTATGAAAAAGAGAATTTACAATTCATAAATTCGACATTGAATAAAAACTTAATAAATTTTTATTATGATTCCCATCATTCTTCTTATGAATGACATGCATTCAATATTAAGATCTTTAAAAAAAATCCAGTTTAACATATTGCTAGTTATCAATTAATCAATTATACACCTGATTAATCAGTAATCACTGTTTAACCCTTCAGCACTTTCGCATGAGTGCAAGTGAGATATTAAATAATTCAGAAGTGATGAAGGTTTCAACATTCTCTTTTCCCTTTTTTTTTTTTTTTATAAATATTTTAAAGATCAGACTTTTATGCCTGTCTCCTGACTATCGTAAAATTCACAAAATACAAATTCAAGTTGAATTCGTAATTAATTATATATTAATAAATTTAATCAACCAGTCACCATAACCGCAAGGTAAGTAGGCTTACTCGAACTTAGTAACTGGCCAGGCATAGGTTCGAATCTCAGTGGTAGCCGAGAAAATCGGCTCTCTGAAATTCGGCCCGCCACCGACCTTACAAAACCTCGAAGTCCCAACGTACCACTCAAAACAGTTAATGGTCTCTAATGACCAGGGGAGTTTAAAAGCGTCTTTAATGAATAAATAAAAAATAAATTTAAATATTAATTTTAATTAACTTTATATCGTATGTAAAGTTCTTGAACTCAAATTTTCATAAGGTTATCTAGAATAATCTTGACATTGATTTTGATGGCTCAAGGACATCTTTTGAATCACAGAATGACATGAAAGGATGATTAGGACATTCCGTTAATTTTTTAATAGGTGTAGTGAAGAGAATTTTAGTTATGTAGTTATTATTGTAATATAGAAATGGTAGAAGTTTACAGAAATAACCTAAGCCAACCTCTTCTCCGGTCAATATCATAACAAAGTACCTTGTTCACCGTGACTGGTAGAAGTAGAGGGAAATGAAAAGCAAGCGGAATTTTGCCAGGCGGTTAGTACCACATTACAACCTCGGCGCTCTTTCATCGAAAAGTTAGTAGATGAAGAACCGGATTGATTTTCTCCGAGTCTCAACTCTGCAGCAATTCCATAACAATAATATGTGTCTGTGACGTGACATAGAAATATTTTTTTTTGTTTTAATTTCTTTTGTCTTGCAGTCTCCAGGAAACAAATTTCAGGAAAAAATTTTTAAAATTGATTGATTCCTTTTTTTTTTCTTTTTATAAATTTTTCAAAAATATTTATAACACAATAAAAATATAACGGGAAGATTATAAACGAAAGTGATGAGTTTGATTTCCGGCGCGTAAGCTAATAGTAAAGACTCAACTCATCAATTTATTTCTCTTCAATTCACACTTGAGTATTTGTTGCTCTTTTATTCTTCTCTTAACGCGGCAACATTGGCAACGGCGTATGTGATACGTGTAATAGGCTCTTTCTTCTATTGCTGCTATGTGTGGGTGTTTATGCGCAACCAAATCTCTGATAATAATTTGGCAACGTTGAATAACGCCACGATGTTGCCAGACGTTCTTTTCTCTTGCTGGCATACTATACATACATACTATTTTCCGTCGTGTCGTGTCGTCGTAGACTGCAGATGACGTCACGGCCCGTACGATAAACCGTGAGCACGTAGCATCGTCAGCCCGGTTTTGTTCGCCAACAAAGTACGAGTTACACTAGAAAAATTTATATACACACCAACATTTTGTTACGTTTTATTTTTATGATTTTTAATTGATTAAATAATTTTTTTTTTTAATGGTTCTATAGAAAATGTCACACTATTAAATCTACCCTAGGTTTATAGGGCATGCTTTTTTTTCATAAACATTAGTATTAAAATTTCACAGTTTAAAATTATTGTTGAATTTTAGTATAATTATAATAAATATATTAAAATATAAGTTGTAATATAAGTGACGTTTAAGAAACACAGATCATGAACTTAAAATTTAAAGTTCTTCATGATGACGATAGATAAACCAGGAGTAATCATTTAAAAAGTATTGTATGAATTTGTAAAAGTATTATCTTATTCTATAAATACTGGGTCACTTTTAATTTCATAACTAAATTCGCAGCCGAATATAGTAAAGATACTAATTAATTCATTGTTTTTATTTTTCATTAATGATTTTTTTATTGTGTACAGGTATAAGTCAATTGAAGAATTAATTTTATTGATTCAATGTGTTTTTAATTTTTTTTAATTATTTTTTTTAATAGCTCTGATAATGTGGTATGTTTTTTATAGTCATAACCATTATATTGATAACTTCCTAAATAGTCGTCGCTTACGACGTAGTTCAAGGTCAACTAGCTTTTGTATTTATCGTTTAAAGTTTACAAAAAAAAAAACTTGAGTTGTTGAAATTCCATTAGATAAATAATTATAATAATAATAAACGAATAAATTAATTTTTGAATTAATAATTTAAATCTGTAGAGAAAATGAAAATTAACGAAGACTAAAATTTACGATGAAAACATTGATAAATTAAAAATAATAATACAGGGCAGAAGTACCATTTGTGGCCACTGCTCTATTTTTGAGCATTTAATACTTTATTTCAATGAATGAAGAATTATAAAATAAAATTTTTACTGCAATAGTGTGATAAAAGTATCTTTGTACACATTTTAAAAATGAATTATGTCATTGCGTCTTTGTCAAATTAATTTATTAAAATTCTTCTAAGTGTCCAAAACTGGCCCTAAAGTGGCCAAAAATGGTTCCTCTACCCAATATAATAAATAATTATTTAATCACATAATTTTTTTTCCACACCAAAATAAAATTAACGTCTAAATGAAAAAGAAACTAATTTTGCTGTTTTCATCTGGTCTTATATTACTCTACGTCTTACTTTTTTTTCTATACACTTGACTTTGTCAAAGAATTACAATAACGACTCGTACTTGCTTGTGGCAGTCTTAGTGTGATGTCAACGGCAGTGATGTCATTCAACTAATTTAACAAAGTAAACTCGTATAATACTCACTTTGATTGATACTTGACTATATGACGTAATTTGAATTATTAAAATTTCTTTAATAATTTCTTTATGTATAATAAACTATATGTACTCTAAACCGGTCAACGACTGGTTACGAATACATTATGTAACGTTAATAAGAAACGTTTTACAAGTTAAGTTCTCAAGTATAATAATAGTAAACAATAGAGTTGAGAACGATTACTACACATGCTTGTGATCTATATTTTTAATATCGTTTTTCCATGAACGTCAGTTTATATATTTTCAAATAAATATTTTTATTGTTTGAATTTTACGTTGTACTTTTTTTTTGTTCTTTATATATTAGTAAGTAATCTACAATGACCCGAAAAGCTGTCATGATATTTATCATACACAACATAACCATGTGTGTATGCCTTGGTCAATGAAATATTTAGTATATTTACTTATTATTATCTTAATAATTGAAAAAAAAATAATTAATGATTAAATATAGTGAAAACACAAATTTTAAACAATATGACAACTCATATCAGCAATGTATGCTCGTAAATAGTTATTTATATTTTAAAATAGTATATTACCCACTAAGGAAGGAAAGTAGGACATTCCAGCCTGCATGTATAATTGTCTACTCGAGCCAAAGGCGAGGGTGGCAAACACGCAAATTGGGATGTCCGACTTTCCTCCCTCGGTGTGTAATATACTATTATCATTATATATAAATTAATAACATGTATTTAAAGTTATTGCATAATGTTTAATTATATATATATATATATATATATATATATATATATATCTATATATATGTACTTATTTTTTATGATATATCATGACTCATACTATTTAACTGATACATAAATACATTAAAAGATAAAGACAATAAAATAAAGATATTTTTATTTTTGGGTTTATATCATTTTTGGCGGGTGTGATGCTGACTTGTTTGCTAACACAATCGCACGATCCCGGTTTGCCGTTGCGCTCTGTGTACGTGTCCCCCGGGGTCGAGCGTCACGTACGCGGGGAAAAGAGAGCTAGCCGGTCAGTCGCGCGAGAATGCAACGTAAGGAGAGAAGCTGCGCGGAATATAAGACGCATGCGCAAATAAATCGTGACGTCGCGTTTTGTGACGCCACGTTTACCCATTGGCCAAAGCTTGAGCTCTACTAAGTGTAGTGGGGGGTTACACCCGTAAGTGAGTTTCAACGTCGCATTCTCGAGCGTTCCGCGTTTGTTACCGCTGTGTTATTTTCGTGATATTAATTTGTTCAATACAATTTTAATATACCAGTGAAGTCCATGAAATTTATTTAGAAAATATATGTAACTAACTTCTTTGTAAATATATATTTAAATACTTAATAAATTTATAAAACATAGTTGTATATAAAGTTTATTTTAAATTTTATTTATTTTTATATTTTTTTCTTTTTCATTCGACGTGACTCCACCCTTGTGGCTTAAACCTAGTGGTTGAGATTCTCATCTCTCTGTGAGAAGTGAGAGTGAAAAAATTATTAATCTGAATCCCGAGTGATTTTTTTTTTTTTTTTTTAATTAATTTATGATTTTTATATAATTACGATTTTCAACTGGTTTATTTTTGTTTTTATTTGTGTTAGTGAAAGAAGAAAAGACGGACAAATGATCTCAATAGAGATTATGAGATAAAGGATTACTTATTATTATTGTTTTTTTTTTCAACGTGGTGTTAATAGAAAATTTAAATACAAAAATAAATACTCTTATATTACTGATTAAAAACAGTAAATAAAATAATAAATCATCAAGATGATGGGAAAACGAACACAGTGTTATCTTTGTGACCTACCGCGTATGCCGTGGGCTATGATAACGGATTTTTCAGAACCTGTATGCCGTGGTTGCGTCAACTACGAAGGCGCAGATAGAATAGATTTGGTATTAGAGTCAGCCAAACAGCTGAAGAAAGCTCATGGCTTCCAGGACACAAGACCATCGGTTTCAAAAGCATACAGAAGTACCAGTCACGCCGAACACAATGGTGGTACAAATATCGATGTTTTGCCAATTCAAAATGCCGGTCAGGCTCATTCGAGGCACCACAATATTGCTAGTTATTCACAGCTTCATCATCGTAATTCTATAAATGATTTTAATTCAAGTTCACGACAACAGCAACAACAACAACAACAACAGCAGCAACAACAACAACTAGTTGCAGCAGCACGTCAACAACAGCATGAAGAACCTCATGAATTGGCTAATGGCATGAGAAACAATAACGTAAGAATGACAAATGCTCATTTAGCTGCAGTAACTCATCATGTAAATCTCAGTCATAGTCGTAGTACACAATTAAAACGAGGAATATCTACCATTGATGAAGATGAACATCCAGAAAAAAGATTATCACTTGAAGAACAACATCCAGTCAGGCCACCTCTTACTCGAGGTGAATCTCTTCCTGCTGTTAGCCTTGCTGTTAGCTATGTTCAAGATAGAAGCAAAGAAAAACATCCAGTTAGAGCACCTAGTTTTGAGACTGCTACAACATTCAAGGCCAACGGTAAGTTTTTCTCTCTATCGTATTATTTTTATAACGTAACAATAAATTTAAAACTATTTAATAACATTACTTTGAAGAATTGATATCTGGCTTTCTTCATTTGATGGATATTTGTTATAAATAAGAAAGAAAATGAATGTGGGTATTTTTATTTAATCATTAAATAGGTATACAAACATCAGAAATGACACTTGCTAAAAAACAAAAAAATAAATAAATAAATGTTGACAATGACGTACAGACACATGACGTCACGATGATATATTTAGACCAATGAATGGATCCGGTTTTCTCGATATGAATCTCTGAAGCAAACTATTGAAAGACTTTTCCGTATGTTCGTCTTATTTTATTTTTAAAATTGAATCTTAGTTTATACAACTAAATATCAAAATAGATATATAAAATAATTACTTAGCACTCTTATATACACTTATATACAGTTGATTGAAGCATCTATGACTCATCATTTTAATTCCTATGTATGTTTTTTTCCCCTCTCCTATTTACTCACGCGTGACACGTTGACCGATCGATAGTATATATCTGTTACTCTTTACGCTATTATAACTTAATCCTATCAGGAAAGAAAAGTTTCGCTCTATATGTAGACACGTAAAAAAAAATGTATAAAATCTTGTATTTTTATAATTTTTTATTAATTTTATCGAATTGAAATTAATCGTAAGAGTAAGTGTTTAAAAATATAAAATGTGTGGTTAATTAAACTTTTTGTTAAAATATCTTTATTTTTTGCTTTCATTCGATTCCATTGATTTGTAGCATATACTTTTCTTTGAAAAGAGGAATTAATACCGTTACTTTTCTGATCGTGAATAGATATCCGTTATATATGATAATAAATTTTAAGAATTTTTTAATAAGTATACGACAAAAATTTTTTTAAAAAGCAACATAATTTAATTTATAATAAAAAGTTCTCATCTTATTTTTAAAAAAATAATTTTAATTGTTTCAAAAATAAAATTATGACAATTTACTGTACATTCAGATTGTGATATGTTTATAAAAATAAACATATCATAATCTGAATGTACAGTAAATTGTCATAATTTTATTTTTTATTATATGTCATTAATAAAAAAAGATTAAACCTAAAATTAAAAATTATTTACATTGCGTAGTCTTTATCTTTTATTAAAAATAAAGAAAAATCATTCGAATAAATACATTATTATAAATTTGACGAGTTATAAAATAACGAAATACTACACTGAACGAAAGGTGATCTTGGTTAAAAGAGAATTATCTTGAGTCAAGAGAATTTTTAGGAAAACAGAATGTACATTGATTAAAGTAAATTTTCTCTTAATATTGATTATTTTGATTTAAAAAGTTATTTTTTCAACCGAAATGGATTAAAGCTTTAAGTTAAAGATATATTACTTTAGTTAAAATAAAAAAAAAATTATTAAAGAAAGTAAATTGTTTTTGAATTAATATTTTGATTTTCTTCATTTATGCATAAAATATTTCATTCTATGAAATTTAATTTCTCTACGTAAGGGGTGAAATTTCTCAAACCAACTAGTGGCTATTACTTGAACCAAAAATAATAAAAATTCAAGTCAAGAAATTCAAGCTCTTGGTTTCCGTTCATAGCAGCATGCGGATAACAGTGGCACTCGGGTATATGCTGCTTCTCTACTTCGGATACCACTTTGTGTATACACGTAGACGCCCGAAAATCCTAAAAATATGAAACGAGTCAACTAACTGCTGGCGCTGTATTTATATACTTCACACCGATATTCTAATAGTATTAGTTTATTAAGTGAACAATTAATTTATTCATATAAAAATATTGTTTTGAATTGAAGTGTTCAGTAAAAATGTGAATTATTGTAGTTATTAGTCATAATATTTGGTGTTTTTCTCCTGATTCAAGTTAAGTTCAATGATGTGGTTTCAATCGCAAAAAAGTAAGTTAATTATTATTTATGCTGTTTTTAATTACACCAGATAGTCAAGTTTGTTTTCATTTCTGATTCTAAATTCTTATAAAATTTTCTTTTCAGTATGGTATCGTGCAGTTAATGGTGTCAATGAAGCCAGGATAAATGGCAAAACCTTCCATTTCTTTTTGTAAACAAAAAAAATTTTTAATTGTAATGAAAGATCACAATATATTTTTATGATTAATTGTATGTATCCTGAGAATTGAATTTTTAATAAAAGAAATTAATTTAAAATTGAACTGATTTCATATATTTTAAATAAAAGTATTTTTTAATTTACATTAATGTGATTTAACTTTAAAATGAATTTTTTAATTTTTTTAATCAAAAATTGATAGTTTAAAAACTCGATGTATTGAAATGAATCGATATCGACTACATTCGAGAGAACGATGTTTTTAGAAGGAGTTAGTATCTTCCGAAACCAAGAGCTTGATTTTCTTGAGCCAACTAAGTTGTTTTCTTATTCGAAGAAACAAAAAACATTTAAAGCAAAAATTTATATTTTTAAATCAAGATTGAATTTCTCAATTTGAGAGCTTTATATATTTTAATTAGAAAAATAAATTTTTTCGAACAAGAAAATAGGATATTCTAATTTAAGAATTTATATTTGGAAACGACTATTTTCTTCATTCAAGGATTCCTTTTTTTCTATGTATAATAACTAAACTTCAAATATATATTTATTGCTGGGTTCAAAACATACACCTAAATTTAGTAATAAATATATTCTTCTACATTCTCACAACAGTTAAATGATCTCAACAATAAAATTATTGTTTTGAGTTACTCATCAAAGTATGTTAAAATATGTAAGTGTGAATTAAATTGACACAGTTCTTTCCCAAAACTTTTTACTAATTCTAAACTAAAACTCTATTGAAAATGGTTATTGTAATTCACGTCATTCAATTAATATGATTGAATACAAAACACATTTTTTATTATCTTTTTTTCATTATCTAAAATATCTTTATTTTTTTTTTTTTTTTTTTTTTTTTTTTTTTTTTTTAATAAATGCATTGTTCAAATGAAATAAATATCATTATTAATAAATAAATATTAATTCCTAGTCGTGTGATATTTGCAAAATTAGTCTGCGACTAGAAATCATGTATTCATCTGGATTCAAAATACGTATAAATCTGCTCAATACATGAATCTATATTGAAATTTTTTTTGTCAAGTATTCTTAATAAATATTTTTTTTTCATTTGTTAAAAAATAATTAATAATAAATACAAAATAAAAACATTACGTGAATCAGTTAACGCAAAACGACAGGTTTTTCGATCGATCAGCGCTTCTGACCAATATGGCGTCCGGTAGGGTTCCTACTACTAGCGACATAGAGAGTTTAAACGACCATTCAACAGTTTTCGCAACAAATTGACATGAGTTTGTGTTAATATTGAATATATAGAAATATTCAATAAATTGTTATAATAGCTGTAAGCTACGTCATCTTTTCGAAGATATATATATACATATATATATATATATATATATATGTATATATATATATTGATGTGTGTTTGTCCGTGTGTGAATGTGTATTATAACCAGCGGTTTTGAAACAAGGCCGCAACTGCAACGCAACGATCAGTGACTAAGCCATTACCCCTTACTCCTACTCCTTGTGTTTCGTGTCTCTTTTACGTTGCTTTACAAGTCTTATTTCACGACATCAAGTTTGCGTGTACTATATGCAGGGAAAAAGTGCTCGAACCGTATCCCTCTTTCCTCGCTATAGAGTATGCCTTAATGGTTCTTGTGGTCACGGAAAAGTACCGGTCACATGTCTCGTCGACTGGCGATTGCGTGCTTCATGTTGTCTCACTGACTGACTGACTCAACGCTCCGATTCCGTGCTGGATTCACTCTTGAACCGGTTTTACTCCGTGACAATATTTTATTTACATTTTTTATTTTTATTTTTTTACTATCCCATACTATGATTATTTTCTTTAAGAAAATGACACATCTTATGTTATTTTAGCAACGTATAGTAATATATAATTGTTATAATATATAAAAATTTTAAGTTGTAGATAAAAAAAATAAAATAAAATAAAAAATCAAGTGTATATGAGTAATTTACTTAGCTGCTGTATTGTAAATATTATCAATACATATTTTAACTATTGTACGTACGTATGTCTATCAGACGTTTGTAAATTGAATATTTAACATTCTATCATGCTCAGAGTTGATTGCGTGAGTCGCATATATAATAGATACAACAGGACTAAGAACATGAATTTAATTTTCGATGATTCAGTTATAGTTTTGTCATAAACTTTCTCGTTTTTTTTTATTAATTTTCTAAAAAAGCATTTGACATTGACATTAAACTAATAAAAATTCGAATCTGCACATATAGTTATTTATTTTTTTCTTTACAGGTGGTTATGTTGGTCCTTCAATTCCATTGGCACCGGCAAGCGTTGCTACTAATGGTGGTGGATCGCCTCTTCGTCCAAGGACTAGTCCACCTCCACCACCACCTCCTCCTCAAGAGACTGGAGGTGGAAATCAACAAGGGAATCATCATCAAGTAAATTTTATTCCTATTTTCTTATTATAATAAAATTACAAATCACTATTGTATAAATTTTATGATTATTTTCATTTTTCAGGGAACAGCTGGAGGTCCATCACCAATGGCTGCTTTAATGTCTGTTGCTGATACTTTAACATCACCTGAACCTGTATCACAGCCTCCTAATAATCCCAGTCCAACTAGCAGAAGCCCTCCAACAACTGCATCCAATGCTCAGCAACGCAGCGTTTCCAGGGGCTCTCAACATAGTCCGAATAGTTCAGGTATTACATTAATTATATAATTAATAATAATAAATTATTGAATTAAGAATTATTGTATTAATTGACTATTTATTATTTTTATATCTAGGATCTTCAACAAGAAGACAAAATGGATCTAGACATGTATCATCTACAACTGTAATGACATCATCAGAAGGTGCAACCGCCCAATCCACTGGATCTGAACCAGTGACTGCGCCTGCACTCAAGTGTACACTTTGCCAAGGTCGTCTCGAGGACACTCACTTTGTTCAATGCCCTAGTGTCCCTCATCACAAGTTTTGTTTCCCATGTAGCCGAGAAAGCATTAAGAGACAGGGTGCTGGATCAGAGGTCAGTATCTTTTATGGCATTCATTTTTTTTTTAAATTTAATGACAAACATGAAAATTTATATACCCGTGTGTTGTAGGTTTATTGTCCGAGTGGAGAAAAATGTCCTTTGGCTGATAGTCAAGTACCTTGGGCGTTCATGCAAGGCGAAATTGCTACTATACTCGCTGAAGACACTGCGGGCACTGGCCTGAAAGTCAAAAAAGAACGTGAAACTTAAAAAAATTAAATGTTTATTAATATGGTTGAGGCTTAAATTTTTGAACTGCTCGATATCTCAACAATAAAAGAGATAAGCAGAAATATTTTGATGGAAAACCGTGAAGGCTCCATCAAACAAATTGTTTTTGGTTGAAGAAAATAAAAAAATCACATGTGTTAATGTTGCTCGCTAATCGAGTTAACTGGTTTAGAGCCGAAGACGTTGAAATGAATCGGAATTTTTTTTGCAAGCAGTTAATATTTATTGAACTAACTACAGTTAAAACAAAAGAAAAATTGATATAAGTAATATCAATCATTTTTATTCTTTATAAAAATACTTTTGATGAAATTGATTGAATAATAATTGATAATTTATCATCGAGAGTATAAGTGATAGTTGGTTTTGAGCAGGAGTCTTCGGCATTTTGATAAGCTGGCGAATTTTCTTACCTTTTTGGTGCGTTATTTATGCACGAAAAAATCAAGCATTAAAAACGTTTTTTATTTCATTTAGTTTGTTTTTCAATTTTTTTAATGTTTAGATTTTTTTTTATTTGATATGCGATAATGTACAGTTGCAATAACTTTATATGATATACAGAAAAAGGATTCGTACTTAGATTTGATTGTTGTCACATTTTAATGCGTCCTTGAATGATCAATAAATAATGATTAATTTATATTATAGTAACTGAGGTTTATGATGTTTTAAATTTTACGTTACATATTATTATTATAATTTTTTTTTATATTATCGCTCAAAGCGAGTAAGTTAATTTAGGTTTGTACCTTTAAGATACAAACTATTTTTCTGTACATTGTGTATATGTGTATATAAATTTGACATTAATTATTATTAAATAAATATTATGATTAGTGGAGTAACCAAGTTATCAGTGTACAAAAATACTAAAAGATCTAGAATTGTGCGTTAATATTTCATTTGTGTGTGATTTCTTTGCACATAGTATAAATTTATTTACATTCACACATGCTTTTATATTTTCACACAAAAGCCATCCAAGTCGTCATCTTTTGACGAATTGTGTTTTACTAATGATAAAAACTTTTTCTAAGTGATAGAAAAAAAAACAAAAAAACCATTATCATTTGCTTAATGTGCGTGAAAAGTAAAACGCATTAAACTTGATAATTTTTATAATGATAAATAATTAAATGGTAGTATTTAAGTTTAGAGACTTAAAGTCTTTAGCTTGTATTGAATATAATATAAAGTATATTTAAGAAAATAAAATGAAATCAACAAAAACTTAAACACCTGCTATTTAAAACATTTATAAAATTTAGTGTACAATAATTTATCAAATACTTTTTAAATGAGCAGTTGACCGATGAAATAAACTTTATTGTATAGGAATTTTTTTAATTGTTTACTTGATAATTTTGAGGCCGCCCAGGATTTTTTTTTTAAGTAATAAAATAATGAACGTCTGAATGATAACAGTAGTAAAGAAAATAAATGATATCAAAAGAGTGAATGCTTTCAAATAAATACATTATACCATAATTTATATCAAAATCCCGTTTACTGGTCAAATGTTTTTTTTTTTCTTTTTATTTGTACATATTTGTACAAAAACATTAATCGAAATAATGTTCAGACATGCATCGATTATTTTAAGTGATATCAAAGTAAAAATTAAGAAGAGTTTTGAAATTTTTCACTCCGCCTGTCTATTATATCGTCTTTTTTCTCAATCTTTCTAAATGGAAATTTTTAATGAATTTATATGTATAACTTGACATATAATCGAATTTCGTTAGAAAAATATTTATATCTTACCCACATCGAGAGCAATGTTTGTGCAAACAAACATACAAATAATTTTATAGCAAGGTTCGATTATATTTCAAAGAAATGGTACAAATTGCATAAGCATGACTTTGATAAAAATGACTAAAATTAAATCATCTAAATCATCGTAAATACATAATCATTATAACCAAAGTCTCCGCAACTAAATTTTTATGGAGAAAAAGAAAGAAAAATACATCTATTGAAAGTTTTTTTTCTTGGCGTTTTTTCTATTTTTTTAACGGCTTTGAATTGTTTGTAATATATTTTTAAAAAATGGCATTATTACTAGACTTATTCTCCAGTATCTTTATACGTTTTACATGTACAATGTAAATTAATTTGACTAAGTAAAAAGAAAAAACTACAATTTCCAATTAAAATAAAAGACCTAATACCCGATGAAGAACGAATGCCCGATTACTCCTTGTATTTGTATATCTATATTTATAAATATAGATAAAAAATACATGGATTAATCGGGTACTAGTCCTACATCGGGTATTAAGTCTTTCACCTTATATTATTATTTTTTTGATTGTTTCTTGTTTAAGATTGTAAAAGTAACATATGATCAGACTAAATAGTCTGTACTCTAAAAAGTCATTTGACAAAAATTTAAGTAAATATCTATGAGTCATGTAAGAATGTGACTCTATCTATGATGGCAAAAAAAAAATAATTATTCAAATAGAAAAGTAATAAAGAAAAATAAATTTGAAAGAAAAAATAATAAACGTTGAATGATAATTGTAGTAGCGAATAAAATAAAAAATTAAATTGATGAATTTTTTTTTTTTTTTTTTTTCTTTTTCTTTTTAAATAAAACAACTTGGAAAGTGTAATAATTGTACTGTTTATCATATGTATGCAATCGTAAAAAAAAGCGAAAATATATATGTTGATGTGTAATAATTGTCTTATACTTATTGACTTGTTATTTGATCCGATTATTTGTTTCTTGTGGTTAAAGCTGATAATATATCATATCACTTTTTTTTATTACACGAAATAGTATCCTATTGGTTGAATTTTATATTTATGTGACTCCTCACAGATACCAATCACGAAAAAAATCAATGTCGACGCACTCCATTGCGATATGACGGTACTTGTAGAAGGGCAAAAAAAATAATCAGAGTTGGAAAAGGTAGGCACAATGCAGTCCAGTAATTTTCATAATTATCTGCAAGTAGTTTTGACCATTTCTTCCAATAATTTGTTTGCCTTGAAAGTTGTGATGGAATCAAAAAATTTTGAAAATATCGTTTTCATTTCTCATTACCTATGCATTTCCTATTATAATCCAATTTCGTCAGATGTATTTTATTGTGAATAAGATAATCTGTAAATTTCACAGCTATTTTATATTTTAAAAGTATTTCTTTGATTACTTATTGTGTTTCAAACGTACTTGTAGTACTTTAGATTAGAACTCGTCTTGTTATACATTTTATTATGTATGTATATTTTCGTTTCTCAGCATTTGAGTAAACACAAACAGTATAAGCAGACTTCAAATGTAATATCAAAAAACAAATCGGTCTATCGGTGGACCCTGTGGGCCAGCCCTAAAACTTCCTGCTATTTTCGAGCTCAAGGAGCTCGAAAACATTGTTGTGAATACATATTCGAGCTCTTCAAATTCGAGAATACTTTTGTATGCCGTTGTTTTCGAAAAAATACGTTTTTTACTATTTTTTCTCCAACGATATCTCTTAATCGAATTTACCGATTGGGACGGTTAAGGTGGCAATCGACGCGTTTTATCAAGTTCTAAAGCTGATCAAATTTTGAAATTGATTTATTGCGTCGTTTTTGAGAAATTTTAAAAAAACTAAAAAAAAAATTTTTTTTTTATTTTTTTCGACAACGGTTTCTCTTGAACGAATGAACCGATTTTGATGGTTGAAGTGGCGTTCGACGCGGCTTATGAAGCTTCAGAGCCCAGTCGATTTTGGAATCAATCCATCGAGCACATTAAAAGTTATCCAAAAAAAACATTTTTGAAAAAATTTTATTTTTTGAATATCTCTGAACGAGCCCTACCGATCAAGCTCAATTTCTCACAGCTTCAAGATATTGACGCCGCGTCGAATGACACCTTAAAGTTCAAAATCGGTTCATCCGTTCAAAAGATACAGGTATTTACATACGTACGTACGTACGTACATACATACATACATACATACATACACTCGGACATCATCTTGAAATTAGTCAGAATAGCTTCCTAGGACCTCAAAACGTCGACATCTGATGAAAATTCGATTTTCGTAAATCGGACCGAAACCAATAACTTCCCGAATTTTTGAAAATTTTCAATTTTTTTAGCGGGAGGTTAAAAATGTTGGAAAATCCAAAAGTGCACACCTAAATCGTTCATTTTATTTTTAATCATTACTTTTATTATGTAATATTAATGTATTTTTTTTTTATTATGAACTTTTATTCAACTGACAAATTATCAATTTGATTTTTTTATTTTTTATTTTCAGTTTAATATTTGTTTACTAACATTTTTTTTTAAATATCCCGCTTTTTGTGTTAGATTTCGCTTTTTTTTTCAAACTTATTGATACGCTAGTGCTGTCACCAGTAGTTGATAGAGAGAAACAATGAAAACAATCGGTTTATCGGTTGACCCTGTGGGCCAGCCCTAAAACTTCCCGCTATTTTCGAGCTCAAGGAGCTTATATATATTGTTGTGAATATATTTTCGGGCTCGAAAATAATTTTGTATTCCGTTGTTTTCGAAAAAAACGTTTTTACCATTTTTTTTTCCAACGATATCTCTTATCTTGAACGAATTGACCAATTGAGACGGTTAAGGTAGCAATCGACGCGCTTTGTCAAGTTCTAAAGCTGATCAGATTTTGGAATTCATTTATCTAGTCGTTTTTGAGATAATTCGAAAAAAAATGAAAAAAAAAAATTTTTTTTTAATTCTTTCGACAAGGGTTTCTCTTGAACGAATCAACTGATTTTGATGGTTGGGGTGGCATTCAACGCGGCTCATAAAGTTTTAGAGCTGATTAGATTTTAGAATTAATCCATCGAGCACATTCCTAGTTATCAAAAAAAAAACATTTTGTGAAAAAATTTTATTTTTGGAATACCTCCGAACGAGCCCTACCGATCAAGCTCAATTTCTCTCAGCTTGTAGGGATTAAAAAGCCGCGTCGAATTTCCCGGTTTTCCAGTAAAGTTTTTCACATTTTTCCCTGATTTAGAAATTTCATTCATATCATTTAGATATTCAAAGTTTTTATTATATTTCCATTTTTAATAATTAAATTTGATAATGAAATCATTCGAGGAACCAGAAAAAAAGGCAATAATAAAATAAATTAATATTGCCTACTTTTGATTATTCGATGTTAAAAATATGTAAGTTTAAATATTTAATAAGAAATTTTACAATTTAAATAAATTCAAAATACACTGGTTACAAAAATTAAGGGATATTAAAAAAATTTCAAATTTTTCAGTAATTTTCAACAGTTTGTAACCCTTGTAGGAAAAAAAATATTGACAACGGGGCCAGTCTTGGCACAATACTGGGCTACCGAGGCTCGGCCTCCCAAGGTTGGTCCGAGATCCGACCAACGTTCAAGTGACGAGTCTTGGTTTGCCAGTCTTGGGCCAAGATTCAGCCAATACTCAAGTGACAAGCCTTGGTTTGCCAGTCTTGGGACAAGATTCAGCCAATGCTCAAGTGACAAGCCTTGGTTTGCCCGTCTTGGGCCAATGTTCAGCCAATGCTCAAGTGACAAGCCTTGGTTTGCTAGTCTTGGGCCAATGTTCAGCCAATACTCAAGTGACAAGCCTTGGTTTGCCAGTCTTGGGACAAGGTTCAGCCAATGCTCAAGTGACAAGCCTTGGCTTGCCAGTCTTGGGACAAGGTTCAGCCATCATACAAGTGACAAGCCTTAGTTTACCAGTCTAAATAACAAATGGTACCTAAAAACTCCTGGCTTCTGTGAACAGCGTAACAGCCTAGTGGATAAGACGCTTGCCTAGCAGTCATGAAGGACCAGGTTCGAGACCCAGCAAATGCAAAAAAAAAATTAGTTTCATCGATCCACCTGATTTCTCTGTGTACAAATTTATTTCCATATGTTACCATCCCGCACATGTCTACTAATATTTTTTTTTTTTTTTTTTCAATTTATTTTTAATAAGCATAGGTGCTTATTTAGCAACAGTCGTGGCACAAGTCTGGCAGCCAAGCTTGGGAGGAGGTTATCATTTCGAGACTTAGACTGGCTTGGGCCAAGCTTCAATTTAACTCTTGTCCCAAAGTTATGTAGAGTTGCGCCAGTCGTTTACCAAGCTTGGACCAATCACCGTCTCCTCTAAGGGAACTCGAAGGAAAATGGTCGTACAGTGAAAACAAAAAGTCAAACTGTAGCTTCAAGTGTCTAGATTTTTGACCTGGTCTTTAAATTTTTTACTATGCACGATTCCGGAGCAATCAAAAATCAATGAAAATTATCGAAAAAAATTTATTGAAGCTCGAAGACTGTTTTTAAGACGAGCAAAAATTTGGTAAATTTCTTTTTCGACAGTTTTCTTAGGATTACCCGATGAAAAGATTTTATACAATTATATATAGACTATATATAATTGGATAGAAAAAATGGCCCGATCCAATTGTATACATTTTGTATAGAATTGTATACAATTTTTATATAGTTGTATACAATTGGATCGGGCCATTTTTTGTATATAATTTTATACAATTGTATAAAATCTTTTTTCATCGGGTACTCCGGAACCGCACATAATAAAAAAATATAAAGACCAAATCAGAAAACTAGAAACTTGAAGCTACGATTTGATTTTTTGTTTTTGTCGTATGATCATTTTCCTTCGAGTTACAAACTGTTGAAAATCACTTAAAAATTTGAAATTTTTTTGACATCCCTTAATTTTTATAACTAACGTGTATAATTGAAAATTTTTGAAATTTGGAACTGTTACAATTTAATTCCCGGATACTTTTCGAAATTCCCTGACATTCCCATGATATTTCCTGGTTGCATTAAATTCCCTGATAAATTCCCGGTTTTCCCGGTTCGTGGCCACCCTGATGTTGAAACTTTAAAATTTACATTTCGTAGTGGGTTCTATCACTATTCAAACTAGATTATTCAAAAGAATAAACACAAATATTACCAACTGAAAATGTAAAATTTACAGTTTATAGTGGCAATATCGCTATTTTGAGAAACAAGTTTCAAAAATTTTAACGTAAAACTTGCTGAGAAAAACTGTAAGTTTTAAAGCTTATCGAATAACACTTTGATAATTTTCTTTAAATATTACAGTGTGAGAAAGTAAACTTAATGCATTTTCAAACTGTAATATTTCATACTTAAAATCTAAAACTTGCTGCACGGCGCCAAACTTCAACTTTTACAGTTTCGTTTGTGAAGCTCTGCGTTACTATTTGAAAATGTAATAGATGCTCGTTTGAACAGCAATTATTCCTGTTTTCTTTTTTCCATGTGGTAAATGTTCATGTTCAATTTCTTTTTTTTTGGCATCTTTTCTGTTTCTTCATCATTATTATCATCACCATCATCGTCATCACCAGTGAAAAAGCGGTCATAATTCATAGAGCAATCATTATCAGTGACACTATTGGCAGGAGGCGCGACGAAAACGCCATCTGATGGTTACAAAAAATCATGCTCGAGAATTATAATAGATACATAAAATCAGTGTAAAAAATGAAAATTTGGTATAGAATCAAAATACAAAAATTTATAATGGTATAAATAAAAAAGTGCAATTGTATTTTTGATAGAGAAAATTAAATTGAATATATTTCGATAAAGAAACTAGGGATAAACAATTTTAATAAATAATAAATACTATTATTTTAGAATAGAATAAGGTTAACCGATAAAATCAAAACAAATAATACATGACAACTACAATAATAAAATTTTAAAAGATAGTAGAATAGTAAATTGCGTTTTTTAACAAAATTCTAGTAAATAATTTTATTTTAATTCATGATAATTTGCTTATGAATCGTAACTAAGAAAGTATTAACTTATAATGTTTTTTTAAAATATTATTTTTCGGCAATCATAAAAATCATTATCCAAACCGGATTTGAATCAGTAAATTATAAAATATTGTTTTAACTTTAAACGATGAGCAGAGGCAAACATTAATGACACAATAACTATTATAAACTATTTATAAACTTAATATTCACATGTTTATTTTCCACAAGAGCATGATTCAACGAAATTGTGCCCCCTATCCAAAAATTCCCATAGAATCCACTCAACTGCGACAAAAACCGCATAGAATCTTATAGACTGTATTGGTTTCTATGCAGTTTTTGTCGCAGTTGATTGGATTCTATGGGAATTTTTGGATAGGGACGTCACTTCAAGCCGTGGGCCCACATCAAGCGCTGCGATCGATTCAGTTGTCCCCATCATATACTAGACGCCCTCTGCCAATCAATGTCACCTGAGCTTCAAACTTCATTTTCAGCAGCGCCTATCTTGTCAGAGCAACCGTTTTCAATTATTTCGTCAATTTTTTGTAACCAATCTTTTTTAGGAGCAACAGCAGCAGCTAAAGATTCTTTTGTTCGGATTAATGACTCCCCTGCTTAAAAAATCCGATAGATTCTTATAGCTGTATGTATAAGGCCCTATACTTAACTATAGCACTTCTCATAGAACTCATTCATTCTTATAAAATTTCTGTAGGAATTTATGAGAATCTAATGGATTCTATGAGATTTTTTAAGCAGGGTCAAGTCCCGGGAAAAAATGATTTTGCCTAATTATATATAATTATGTATGATTATATATATGAAATATATAATTATATATGAAATTATGTATGATTATATATAATCATATCTACCTCCATATATAATTATGCATGACGTTATATATAATTTGATCTGATCATGTCTGACCAATACATAATTATGTTTCGAACTACACTAATGGAAAAAATTAAAGGATCAAAAAAAAATTCTAAATTTTTAGGCGATATTCAACAAGCTCTAACTTTGAGAGAAATGATCGTACAAGAAAAAAAAAAAAGGAAATTGTAGCTCCAAGTATCTACTTTATGGATTAGAACTTAAAAATTTTTTAGCGTCAGCAGTTTTTGAGTAATCTTAGAAAAACCAACGACAAAAAAATTGTCAAATTTTTTTAATTTTTTTTTTTGGTCTCCGGGCGTGGAAAAAATTATTTTTGCTTAACCACTATAAGGGTCGGATACCTTCATTATTCAGCTTTAATTTCTTTTTTTATGGACCTTGATACGTCCACTTCTCGCCGAGATATCGGTCTTCAAACGGAAAAGGATCCTTTTGTCTTTGATTATCGATATCTCAGAAACCAATGATCGCACAGAAAGTTAATGGTGGGTTTTAAAATCTTAAATAAATTCCCTTCAACGATTAGCCATTGCTTTTTCAAAAAAAAAATTTTTTCCTATCGTCACATGAATTTAAAAATGCAACCAAAAAAGGACTTTTTGTGGTTTTTTGGAAAATCAAACGCTGAAACGGAAATATTGTGGAAATCGATAATGTTGACTGTGCATTTTACAGTTCAATATGTCCACAAAAACCCTGCAGAGAGCCAGATTAATCCAACCAGCCGTTTTTTTGTTTCACGCGATCAAATTTTTAGAAAAATTAAAGGATCACGTTTTTTGCTCTGAAAAGCTCATAATCTTTAACAAGATGAAAACAAACATTTTTTCGGAGCTTTGTCCACAATTTTATTGCAGACAGTGCTTAAATTTCTAAAAAAGAAAAAACTTTTTTTTTGAAACAAAAATTTCAAAAAAAAAAATTTTTTTTGAATTTAATGACTGAGAGATCAATAAAATCACGGAATGCAGCGACGTAAACGTGTTAAAAATGATTGGGTGTTGGTTTCGTAAATTTCCTAAAGTTATCCAAAAAAAAAATTTTTTTGAAAAAATTTTTTTTGAAAATTTTGTTTCAAAAAAAAAGTTTTTTCTTTTTTGGAAATTTAAGCACTGTCTGCAATAAAATTGTGGACAAAGCTCCGAAAAAATGTTTGTTTTCATCTTGTTAAAGATTATGAGCTTTTCAGAGCAAAAAAAGTGATCCTTTAATTTTTTTTAAAATTTGATCGCGTAAAACAAAAAAAACGGCTGGTTGGATTAATCTGGCTCTCTGCAGGGTTTTTGTGGACATATTGAACTGTAAAATGCACAGTCAACATTATCGATTTCCACAATATTTCCGTTTCAGCGTTTGATTTTCTAAAAAACCACAAAAAGTCCTTTTTTGGTTGCATTTTTAAATTCATGTGACGATAGGAAAAAATTTTTTTTTCGAAAAAGCAATGGCTAATCGTTGAAGGAAATTTATTCAAGATTTTAAAACCCACCATTAACTTTCTGTGCGATCATTGGTTTTTGAGATATCGATAATCAAAGACAAAAGGATCCTTTTCCATTTGAAGACCGATATCTCGGCGAGAAGTGGACGTATCAAGGTCCATAAAAAAAGAAATTAAAGCTGAATAATGGAGGTATCCGATCCTTATAGTGGTTAAGCAAAAATAATTTTTTCCACGCTCGGAGACCAAAAAAAAAAAATTTTTTAAATTTGAAAACTTTTTTGTCGTTGGTTTTTCTAAGATTACTCAAAAACTGCTGACGCTAAAAAATTTTTAAGTTCTAATCCATAAAGTAGATACTTGGAGCTACAATTTCCTTTTTTTTTTTTTCTTGTACGACCATTTCTCTCAAAGTTAGAGCCTGTTGAAAACCGCCTAAAAATTTAGAATTTTTTTTTGATCCTTTAATTTTTTCCATTAGTGTATATGTATAAAGTTATATATAGGTCTATATATAATTAGATCTGATCAGACCTGAATTATATCCGCCTATGTATGATCATATATACGCTTATATATGAGTTAATACATGACTAGATCTGATCAGACATGGCTAATATAAATTTATGTATAGTCGTGCATAAGTTTATATATGATTGGATCTGATCAGAAATGACTGATATAAACTTATATGTAGTTATATATTGTTATATATTGGGACAAATCGCTTTTCGTCTTCGCGATTTTTACCAGCAGCCACCAGAATTCGCGGGTTGAACCCTGGCTTAGGCTGGCCTCTAACAAATTTTATTTTACTTGGACAGAGCAGTGGGCTGGAGTTCTTGCAAAGCAAAGACCCGCACTTATTCAAACTCGGCAACGTATGAGAAAACTTATCAACTTACCTCACGGCTTATAAAATTATAGAATATTCTTATTGATGGTCAAATGACTATTTGTAACTTAATTAATATTTATTTTATCAGACTATTCGATAAGCTTACCAGTAAAATAGGAAATAAATAGGATGAACAGATAAAAGATACAGTGAATGATTAACAAGTGCAATATCCCTGATTAAACAAAAGTATTTGACAGGATTAAAAAAATTTATATCCTTATGAATGCTATCGAATCCTGAAAATATGATTCAGAAGGATTTAACATGATTCAAATTTTTTAATTCTGTTAAATACTATTTAATCCTGAAAACATGATTTAACAGGATTTGAAATGATTTAAACTGTTAAATACTTTTAAATACTTTTTAATCCTAAAAAAATTATTTCAGGATTAAAAAGTATTCAATAGCATTAGAAATTTCAAATACTGGTTCAATCCTTCTATATCCTAAAAAGGTTATGAAATAAAAACATTATTTCAGGATTAAAAAGTATTCGGTAGCATTAGAAATTTCGAACACTGGTTAAATCCTTCTATATCCTAAAAAGATAATTAAATAAAAAAATTATTTAAGGATTACTAAGTATTCGGTAGCATTAGAAATTTCAAATACTGATTAAATTCGTTTATATCCTAAAAAGATAACGGAATGAAAACATTATTTCAGGATTAAAAAGTATTCAATAGCATTAAAAATTTCAAATACTGGTTAAATCCGTTTATATCCTAAAAAGATATTGAAATAAAAACTTTATTTCAGGATTAAAAAGTATTCGATAGCATTAAAAATTTTAAATACTGGTTGAATCCTTTTATATCCTTCTACTCCTTTCGATCATTTTAGTATTAAAAAGTATTTAATATGATTAATCGTGAATTTTGAAAAAGGATTTACGGTATTTAGCAGGATTTGAAAGTATTAAAATTTTAATCCTGTCAAATACATTTTTTTAATCAGGGATGATTGTTTATTGCCAATTATAATAATAAAAATTACAAGAAAGTGCAAGCGCTGGATGTAATGTAGACAGATGCGTGGCACAGTATAATTTTATATTGTGATTATATCGCCGGCAACGACAGTAATATCTAATTGAACTAACTTTGTTTATAATAATCAGTAAACTTGGACAGTAAAGTATATCGCAAGAGAATTGCCAGTAATACAACTATAACGCAAGTTAATTTCCCGATTTACAAAGTAGTTATCCGTATTAACAAAGTCGCAAATAAATTGCTAGTATTGACAGTAAAACTAAATTATACGTCTTATCGCTAATTGATCCAGGATCGAAGTGAAGTTCAATCACCGTAGGGTCTTAGGGCTGAGTTTTTGGGCTCGCTCCCCACTTCCCCTCACGGTCATGCGTTGAGGTGATAATTAGTCATGTGACCATGGCACTATGACTCTAGCTTTAGGTGGTTTCAGACGGCAACAAGACGGGGAAAAATGGGAACCGCAAGGCTGAGGGAGAAGATGACAATTCACATTGTCTCAATATGTCTATGTATGATTAGATCTGATCAGGATTCATTGATGTGAAACCTATAAATATTTAATTATGTATCTAGGTTCAATATATATTACATAATATGACAATTTTTTAATATCACACGGAAAAAAATGTGTAGTTAAATTTACTACAAATGGAGTTCCATTTACTACACTGACTAGTAATATATAGGATAACTACACGTTTAGTAACAGTTACTAGTACACTGTAGTACACAACCTGTAGTACCATTTACTACAGTAAGTAGTAATAAGAACTAGCATTAAATAACCACTGTGGTTCATTTTACTCCACAACATAGTAGAATATATTTTATTCGTAATGTATTAATTAAATATCTGTTAGATAACGATCATTAGTTTTTATGATATTGAAAACGTTATAAAAATTAATCTTAGATTCTTCACACTTACAGTATATCAAATTAAAATGATAT
Organism: Microplitis mediator; assembly: GCF_029852145.1. NCBI lineage: Eukaryota > Metazoa > Arthropoda > Insecta > Hymenoptera > Braconidae > Microplitis > Microplitis mediator. Next base: position 14,907,906 of record NC_079974.1, read on the forward strand.
AAAAATGAATTTATTAATGAATAACTTAAAATAATAAGGACTTAAATTTCAAAAGCCTACTTTGTATCAATACCCGATAATGATAATTTTAAAAATATATTTGTAATTAATAAATTCTCGTATAAGCATAAACTTAGAATAATTAAGTATTAATTTTTATTAATAGAAAATATAAAAAACATCGATTTAAAAGTTATAATTCTAATAAATAACAAATACTCAATAGGCAATGATTAGAAAAATTGCATTAAAATCACGATTCACTGATAAGAGCATAGAAATAAAATTTAATAGAAGTTGTAGGTGAGGTAAGCAAAAGGAAGAATGACAGGTAATACAAAACAAATTTTTTTGTATTATATTTGTTATATATATATTTTTTTTTAATTATGTAAATTATAATTGCACGCCGAGATTTTTAATTATGTATATAAATATTTTTAATTATATATATTATCATTTATAATGTTTTATAATATTATTTATAATAATAAATACAATGACACAAGTTGAGAATACCCACAGAATGGAGTAAAAAAGTTATAGGTGGCGCTGTTATTTTCTTCTTTCAATCATTTTACCATATATTGGAGTAGATTGTACAAGTAATCTGGTATTGTATACTCCAAAAATAGTAACAGATACCAATTCATATAAAATTATGTGGTTCCCAAAACCACAAAATAAGTATTTTATACTACATTAAGTAGTTGTGGAAACTACAAAGTTTTACCACATTACAGTAGTAAACAGAACTCCTATAGTAGTAAAATATCACGCACACTGTGGCTTATGTTACTACAGTTGTCATTGCGGCGACCACAAAGTGTAGTAAAATTTTTACTAGTTTGGTGTGGTAAATTCTACTCCAGCATTTTTTCCCGTGCAATGTTATTAAATTTTCATTTTGTCAACTATCAATCAAACTCAAATCCCCAATACTTTAAAATGTTCAAAGGTTTCGGCAGCAATTTAAAAGTATAAATCGATATCGATTCATATACGAATCTTTATAAGTTTATAGATAAATAGATTTGATTATATGTATCTAATGAATTCTATTGTAATTTATGTACAAAACCAAATTCATTATTAGGTGCATTATTTACGTAGGATGTATCAATTTGATTATTTGAATTAAGTAACGCCATAAACTTTTCTTAATTATAAGTGTATAACAGACTAGAGGATCAGATTACAATCCAGCGACCACCAAAGTTGAGCAGCATCGACGTGAGACATTAATTGAATGGGTGACCTCGTAGTAAAATAGTAGTCGACGGATAATAACTTTTTTTTTTTATTTAAATTTAACCGACTTTTATATTGGCGAAGACAATAAATCCTAATTAAATTACTTAATTAATAATTTACATTTATTCTAAATGAGATTCTAAAAATGACTACACGGAAAGAAATGTATGGCGTTCGACACTATGCTGGTATGGTCTCAAGACAGATACTATGGTATGTGAAATATTCCAAGACAGTATTGTAACGAGTCCCAGAAGTATGGCGTTATTTACTATACTGTATAGTACTGGAGCTATTGTATTGATCACACATATGCATAGCAAGCACGGCGAAAGAGCATGGCTCTGAGGGCACAATGCTACTACAATGCCGAGGGCACAATGATACTAGTTTTTCCCGCCATAATTTCTGGCGTGTCAATCAATGTATACTATCGTATTACCACCAAAACTATATAGATGTCGTTAGACTAGGTTTATCAGCCAGAAGCATTGCGGATACCTCAACGCAGTCTGGGCCTGATGGCCATACTGACATAACGATGACCGCGACAACTATTGCCAATGTGACTATTCCCGCAATGATTAAATCATCTATGCATACAATTTTATAACCTATAAAAATCTTCGATACCATACAGGCAAAAAGGGCCATTGAGGCAAACCGGTCTCCGGGGGCCAAATTTTTGGGGGACCATTTAGCCTCAGTGACTTATTTTGCCCCTCGCCACGCCCCAAACACTTTTCATATTAATAATTTTTTTGGGACCGGTTTGCCTCAATGGCCCTTTTTGCCTCAATGTCCCATTTTGCCCATCCCTCCACCCAAACACATTTCATCTTCAAAATTATGGGGGCCCATTTTGGCCCAGTGGCCTATTTCGTTATGATTACACGGATGGAAAATTTACACCGAGATAATTTTTACACCGATATTTTACACCACACGGCCGTGTAAAGTCCTCCGGGTCTAATTTTTACACCGACATATTCCACAGTGTATGGTCACTGGTCTGACAATTAGCCAGGTATAATCACATTCAATTACATATATACATATATATATATATATATATATATATATATATATATATATATATATATATATATATATATATATATACATACCTTTTTTTTTATTTAATACTTTGAATCAAAAAAAATTTTTATTTATTAATAAAATTAAATAAAGTAATGATACATAGAACTCTGTTATTGCTATGATTGAAACGAATAAATTTATTAAATTTAATTTTTCCCGCTACTATATTCAAGCACCTTCGCGTGCACCCAAAAAATTATACCGACCTGATGTTTACATCTGTCAAAATAAAAAGTTCCCTAATAGCCACTTTGCATTGAAATTGACGGTAATTTAATGTTGAAATTACCTGAAATCTGCTGCCCGAATTTGCAGACAATTTCACAGCAAAAATTGAAAATAAAAATTTGCGGTTAATTTTTCTTCAATTTTAAGGTAAACTTGTACGAAAAAAAACGGTCGGTAATGTTCATTCTTACCATTTCAAAAGGTAAGCAAATTTATACATAAAATTGTCTACAAGTTGAGCGTAAAAATATACTTAACAATTTTTCAAGTCAAATTAACGATAAATTGACATAAAATTTACCTGAAAATTAAAGACAACTTTTTTCTAGTCAACTTTTGAAGTGAATTTGCATTCTAATTCGGGCATTGAATTTACCTCAAATTCAATAGCAAGTTGCATACAACTTGTCGTAAAAAACGGAAAAGTCCGAAGTTGACGGGAAATTGAAGAAAAATTCAACGAAACTTTTGTACAGTAAACTTTTGCTCAAGCAAACTGTGCTATTAGGGTTACTAAATGGCGAATATTGTGTTGAAATTTATTAAAGAAACTACGCTCAACTGGGTATTTATAATTACTGTAAGTAATTTTTTTAATATTCTACGAGTTTATAAAATTGCTTGTACGAAGCCCTTTTTTCGATAAATATTATAATTTTTTTTTAATTACTTATAGAAAATAAATGTGATATTGACAGGTCAAGGACAATGAAAATATGATTTTTCAATCTCGGGTTTTAGATTTTTGTAGCATTAGCTAATGATTTTAAAAACATATATAAATTTTTTAATGCATTAAAAAATTAACATATGTTGCATTTTATTACTTTAAATAATTTTAATTTAATTTTAAAGTTTTGCAGCTCTAGTACTTTTTTTAGAGCGGCTGCCGGCCACCAGGCAGCGCCACATTTTTTGGAAAAAACACCCTCGAAGAATGGCCTTAAGAGTCCTGACCAAGTACTGAGGGTAATTGCGAAAAAGAAAATCATCGGAATTCATATCATCGAAATCATTTGTTTTTTTACTTTTTCTTTTCTTTTGTTTTTCATTTTTGACTTTGAATTTCTGATATTCTTATTCTTCTGTTGCTTTTGACGGCCATGTACGTAAATAATTTATAAACTCAACGATTGCCTACAAAATTAAAAAAATAACATCAATTACTCAATAATTATGTTTATGTATTATGAGATTGACAAAAAAACTTATAATTTCACGCTTTAAATTATTAGTTAATTGTTACTCCAGCATTTTTCAAATTATAAAAAGTAGTTTTTATTTTATTTGAATTAATTTATTTTGATAAAACACACTTTATACAACAGGAAGAAATTTTTAGCTTCCTGCTAAGAAAATTGTCAGGCGGTTTTCAGATTTTTTTACGAGAAATATCTTTCACATAAATTTAGGTAAATTAATGTTGAATATAACCTTAAATTTTGTTTAAGTTTAATTATTAAAGCACTAAAAACGATAATCACTAGCTGCTAGCAATTGTTTTCTGTAGTATCTAGAGATTAAAAATCGCTGGCTGCAAGCGATTATTTTGCTAGCCGCCAGCGATATTTTCGCTAACAATTATATAGGGTAGTTAGTTACCTAACAAGATTTACTTTACCGACGTTTGAATTTCTGTTCACGTCCGACGTGATGTGAATTGTACCCTCCCTAATAGCCACCTTAAGACTCGGCCGTACCTAACGAAATCTCGAATTTAAGAATTCTAATTACTTTTTGAATATTTATGGGACTCGAATGATGAAAATCTTCCGAGAAAGTTCGTCTTCTGCTTTTAGTCGGAAGCTAAGAAAATAACTGTTATGATAATTATTTAATGAATAATTAGAATTCTTTAATTCGAGATTTCGTTAGGTGGGGCCCAGCCTTAAAGCTTTGAATTTTACTTTTCTTTTAATTTATTAATCAATTGTTATTACAGAAATTTTTATAGCTTCCGAAAAAATATGAAAGACAAACTTTTTCGGAAGGTTTTCATCATTCGAGTGACGTAATTATTCAAAATGTAATTACACTGTAAAAAATCACCGGGGTAAGTCCAAGCGGTGTAGGTGTTAAAATTATGGGTCTTAAATTTACCCCCGAAAGCGGTGTGAAAATAACGCCGCCACTGGTGTAAATATTCTGTACCGGTGTTAAAATAACGCCACCACCGGTATAAATATTCTAGACCGGTGTTAAAATAACGCCGCCATCGGTGTAAATATTCTAGACCGGTGTTAAAATAACGCCGCCGCCGGTGTAGATATTCTTTACCGGTGTTAAAATATTTTACTTTGTGAATATTTTTACTTACTCGATCACTATACTTGTTAATAAATGATATTTTTTATTAATTTTCATAAAGAACTGACATTTTTTGTGTTTTATAATCTTTAATGTTAATGCTCCAAGCGGACACAATTTACCCCGCTTGTACACCGGCATTACTCCGCTTTTACACCTGTTACCCTGCTTTTACACCGGTTACCCCGCTTTATCACCGGTATTTTTAACACCGGTGTATTACTCCTCCTACACCGGTGTAATTTAATTTTTACACCGGGCGGAGTTAAAACGAGTCCATTTTTAACACCGCTCTATTTAAAGTGTAGAAAAGTAAAATTCGAAAATTCGTTTAGTACTGCCGACCCTTAACCACAAGTTAACTTCAAGCTACTGCCGTATTCTGAAGCCAATATAAAGGAAAGTGTTGGAGGGCAAGCAGTTACCTTTAAATTGACAGTTAATTGTCCTGTAACTTGAATTCAATTTGACTACAAGTATTACTGTCAGACAATGACGTTAAGTTGATTGAAAGTTTCACTTCAAATTGACGGCAGTTTTTCTGTCAAATTACATTCAGATGACGGCAGTAGATTTGCATCAACTTGCACGCAAGTATTATCTAGCCAAGGCTTGCCAGAAACTTGTCGTTAAGTTAGCCGTAAATGTTTCACTGCATTGCTAAGCAATTATATTTAGAGTGTGGCTATCAGGGAATTTTTATTTCTTGTTACAGAACTCCAGTGCAGCCAGATCGTGGGATTTTACCCCCTACTGCCATTACACTCCATGCTATTTCACCGCGGGAAGGGGTAAAAATATCCCACCATCTGGCAGCACTGAGAACTCAAATAACTGCTTATTATGTTGAAAATACAACAGATTGCAGAAAACTATTAATTTAAATTTTTTGATTATTTCTTATAAGACTATGACGAAAAGTCTCGATATTAGTTTCGATACTTCAGAGTTATTATACAATGCTGAAAAACTTGTTGATGAAGTTGAAAAAAAACTTTTTAAAGTTAATTGTGATATAACAAACTTTCAACTTGACGACGATAGGTATATTTCAATGACTTTTTACATCTTTAATCATTATTATTTTAATATAATGTTTTAAAATTTTTTTTTAAGTTGTCTTGACGGAAGTGAATTGTATATTCGAGATATTGTTAATACTAAATTTAAGGAAATAAATAGAAATAAAATACCAGCTAACAATAACTATTGGTGTTATGAAAATCATATAAAATGTCAACCTGGTAATTATGAACTACAGAAAATTAATAAATCCACATTCAGGAATGATATCATTAGAAAATCATCTAGAGATATAAAAATATCTCATGAACCAATAAAAAATGATTCAAAAAATGTAAAATTACCACAGCCTAAGAAGTATTTCAAAAAAGGAAATTTAAATACAATTGATATTTTAACACGATCTAGTCAATCATCTGTCATGCCCTCATTAAAACTTGATACATTACCAAATGAAACTAACATTGTAAAAGGAAATAATGATTATTTTCCTGAATTGAAAATTAATTCGTGTAAACGAAAAAAAAAAAATGAAAATTCAATTGATACTGCAGTGCAAACAAGTTTTCAAGAATTACCGAACGATAAACTACCAGATTTATTAAATAAATCTTCAGAATCTTTTATTGCAAAAAATATTTCGAATTCTTCGTTACCAAGTTGTAAAATTAAGTCAGCAATAAATACAGATAAAAGTAATCATAAAGAGATTAGTAAAAATAATTTAGATCAACAAGTTTTGAATGATAATAAAAAATCAAAAAGGTCGTTTATTGAATTTATTTGTCAGATCGCTGAATTAGAAATTAATAATTCAAGTGAGGTGAAGTCTGGAGATTTTATAAAAGAGAATCAAAATGATTTTAACAATAATAAAAGTTCAGATATCGAAATAATAAATAATGATTTTAATCGGAATAAAACCAAACTAAATTCTCGGGAATACAAAGATGTCGATGAAAGATTAAATAATTTAGATATAAAAATTAAAAATATTGTTGAAAATACTAGTAAATTAGATGACCAATTCAGATGTTATAACAATCGTAATCATATTGATTTCAAAATAAATAGTAAAAGTAATAAAAGAGATAATAATTTTGATGGAGTGAAATTTCCATTTAAGCCACGATCAAGAATTTCAAGTTCTGAAATAATAATAACTAGTGAAACATTTAAGTCACCTGAGAGATTTTCAACACCATTGAATAATTGTAATTATATCGATATTCCTGTTAATGTTGATACAAATAATACTTGTAATGATGTCGAAGAACTTTCTACATCTATTACTAAATTTGATGTAAACAATGATTCAAAAGTCTTTATAACGAGAAATAAATTTTCTCTATCAACGGCTATTGAAAATAGTATAGACAATAGTTATGAAATAATTGTTAATGAAAAATCTAAAATCGAATTTTGTTTATTAGAAACACAAAAAGAAATTAATAATAAAATACATTCAGATAAAGATAATGATTTTCCTAAAAATTATATTGTGAAAAAATCATATTGTGAACAAGACGCAAAAAATAATCATTGTTCTTTCAACAGCAGTAACGTGAATAACAAAAATACATCTGGCAATAATGAAAAAAAAGAATTTGAATCTAAAAAATCATCAATTTCAAATGAGAAAGAATTACTTGAAAGTGTTAGATCACAAGAAAATATAAAAAATAATAATAGAAAAGTTGATAAAACTGAAGATTCTGGTAAATTTGAAAAAAATAATCCCACTATTGAGTCATCAAAAGATGATCTTCGGGATCGTACTTCCTTTGACGTATCGGCAATTTATTCTGAAAGTTTTGAAGCAGCATCTTTAACTGAAGTTGAAAGTACATTAGACGAGCATAAAGAAATTAATGATGGTAAAATTGAAAATTTTCAGTTACATAAAAATGACGATACAAAACTACAAGCTAATGTATTAATCAATCGTGAAGAAAATACAATCCATGAGACTACAATTGTTGAAGATTCAAAAAATGAATTAAAAAATAGGGAAAGAACTACCTTAGACATTAAATCAATTTCTGTTAGCGAGAATACTAAGAAAAAGAATAATATTGATCAATCAAAAAATTCAAATTTAAGTATTCAATCATTAACAGAAAAAAATGAAAATAGAAAAGAATTTTTATCAATGTATTCTTTACCATCATCATATAAACAAATACAAAAAAATACTCCATCAGTTCAAACATTTACTGAAGAAAAAGTCAGTAATTAATTTCATTTGTTAATTATCATTTTTTTTCAATTCTAACAGTTTTATACTTTTTAGGGAAAATCTAGTACAAATGATTATTCAGAAGGTGAATTTTATTTACCAATTTCGTATTCTCTCGGTGAAATAATAACAATTACTACATCTAGTTTACAAGGAAATGAAAATTTAAATTATTACCAAAATTTAACTGACGGTTTGCATGATACTTTAAATGTAAGTATTACTACTCATTATTTCAAAACTAATATCATATAGTTTTAAAAATAATTATAAAAAAAAATAAAATTATAATTTTATAAATTAAGTTCCAGTCATTCGTCGACAACATCATCCAAGTTGGCCAAGAAATGTCTTACACAGTGAACCAACAGTAGTTTATCTCAACCGTATGCTGAAGAACTGGAACGCAGCAATATACGTCAGATACCACGTGCAAATATTTATCAACTCGAAATTATTTTTCCGACAAATTAACTGACGTTACTATTCCATTGATTTAAAATAAATTAGTTTAATCGGTTGAAGTACCTTTACCCTACAGACTAGTTGGTACAAATCGTATGAAAAGTAAAAAATTGTTTGATTTTGGAATTCTATATGATAATTATAGTTTAAAAGGACCAAAAATTGTTAAATGATAGATTGACAAGAAGTTATGATAAGTATTTCAGATTTGGATGCAGTATTATTAAGTCATGTGACTAAAGGTACTGTAAAATCGTATTGTTAAGAAGTACATGTGTTCATATTATAATTATTTAGGACAATTATGATGAAAAAAAAGGAAGCAATTGTTAGAATTATAGTGTGGTGAAAAAAGTTTATATCAATTATTTTTAACAAGTTTGGAGTATGATAAAACAGTCGATATATGAAAAAAATGAGATATTTTCATTTTTATTATATAATTTATTTATTTATTTATAAATTGTATAATAAAAACAAAAATGAAAGTAAAATGTATTTTATCGAAAAAGATGTCGGAATCCGACATCATCATGAGCTGAAATAATATTTTTCACGTATCCGTCAATGAAAGTTATTGTTTTGCAATATCCTAGACCATTAATATCTTGCATTAATTCTTCATTTTCATCTTCTTCTTCCGAGGAAACCGTATTTATCACATTATTTATTAAAAATATCATTGGATCCATTCTTTCAAAACATGACGCTCATATAAATTTTGTAAATACGTTAAACTTTAATATTTCAAATTTCGCGCAAAAATGGCGCTGAACTGGGAACTAGACACATTAATAAGTCTACCATAAAAATCTCTACCTTACGATAACTGAACCATAACCAGGTCTACCACAAGTAACTGTACCGCACAACAACTATACCAGTTTCAAACACTACCCGCGAAAATCTCAACCAATCAACAATTCTACCACTTAAGAACGACAATTTGTATGCAATTTCCTCTACAATTTCACGTAAATTTACTTCCCGGATTAGAATGCAAATTCACTTCAAAAGTTGACTAGAAAAAAGTTGTCAATTTTCATGCAAATTTTATTTCAATTTATTGTTAATTTGACTTGAAAAATTGTTAAGTTTTTTTTTACTGTCAAATTGTAGACAATTTTATGTATAAATTTGCTTATCTCCTGAAATGGTAAGAATGAACATTACCGACTTTTTTTTTTCGTAAAAAGTTTCCTCCCCTGTTAGCCAAGTTGGCGAGAAACCATAGAGAATAGCGACTCTCTATTCTCCATGCGTGAAACTTACAGCTGCAACTGGGCACCAAGTTGCCCGCAAAATTTGATACTTCCAAAGTTGATAGACACTTTCTGAGAAAGTTGGTGGCAAAAGTTGGAAATTCAATAAGTTGACGGTAAGTTGCCTTCCATTTTCTCAGAAACCTGCATTCCAGTTGCGGCTCCATACTGGCGTGAATTTTCTCAGAAAGTTGGCGGTAACTTGTAGCCAAAAGTTGCAAATGCTAAAGTTGTCGACAGCTTGTCAAGTTGGTCGCAAACTAATGAATACCAACTTTTGGAAGAGAAACCCTGGCTATCCGGGTCTAAATTAAAGAAAAATTAACCGCAAATTTTTATTTTCAATTTTTGCTGTTAAATTGTCGGCAAATTCGGCAGCAAATTTCAACATCCAATTGCCGTCAATTTCACGTTAAAGTGTCTTTAGGGTATATTTAGAGTGTGACTATCAGGGTACAGCCGGTACAGCCTAAACGATGCTTGGGAAGGGGAACTTTTTGCCCGCGTTCTGGCAGCAGTGCCGCTGCACTGTGCGTAGTGCGCAGCGCTACGCAGCTATGCTACAGCTGCTCGCAGCGCATTTCGCAATGCACCCTATATGAGTGGATTGTTCATTTTTTTTTTTTTTTTTTTTTTTTTTTTCAAAATTTATATTTAATATTTACATTTCAAAACTTTTTTTTTTGTAATTATTGAAAAAAAATTGTAAATTTTTTATAAATTAAAATTCTTATCAATGTATTTACTTCGATACAATAATATATATTTATAAAAATATTTTTTAATGATTAACTATAACTTATTTTTTAATCCAATGCTTGCTGCATTTGTTTGAATGTTTTTTTCAAAAATTTTGGACATCCAAGATGACCCCACCTTAAGCAAGTATCGCAGAAAATCCAATTTAGCTCCCTACGTGTGTCACCAAGATCCCATCCCAAACATCGATCGACGTCATTTAATGATTTTGATATGCAATCAATTTTTATACCACTCCTCATCTCTTATTCGGATCTAACCTCTATCAATAACAAAAAATGATCACAATGTTGTTGCATGTTACTATACCTACGTAAATACATTATTGTATATTTATATATATTTTTTTTTCTTCCGTTACAATGTAATTTTTATAAACACATTTTCCAAAATAGTTTTAGACTTTCTATGAATGTATTTTATATTCACACATATTTAGTTATTTAATGAAAAAACCCATCAATTTTGAAGTAAAACATGTGATTGTGATACGCAAAAATGGATAAAGAAAATAATATAATTGGATATTGGATATCAGAAAAAAAACAACAGAAATTAAATTGGAAGGAATTTAACAATATCTGTGAACAGAAAAGTTTTATATTGAAACAAGTAATATTTCTACTGATGGAATTTTTAGTGTAATTTATTAAATGATAACTTATTAGAGGTTATAGTTATGTAATTTAATTTATTTTTTAAGATCAATCTTGATAATAATCTTGAGTCTCAAGGACCATTCCATGTCTTCCTTCATAAATTAACTGATACTTTAGCATTAGCGGAGTGTGGTGATCAAAATGTAGTAAACTTTTTTATATTACATGAAAAAATAAAATTTTTTTTATATATTTATTTTTTATTACAGGCCAAGAAAATTGTAACTAAAGTTCAAGAATATTTAAATAAACATCCAGAAATGATATTAATAGATCCTTTTGAAAACGTTAAAAATTTAAATAATCGTCAGAAATCTTATGAAATGTTACATGAAGAAATTATATCCAATGGTTAGTACAGAATGCAGAAAAAAATGTACCTGAAGATTGCAACGTTTTTCGTGGAATGAAAATACAAGAACGAAATAAAAAGTAAAAAAAACTACTAGATCTAGATTTCTGAAATGTTTTGCATAAGTACTAGTATGCCAGCTGAAAATTGCAGTCACTCCCAATTACCCCTTAAGTCACCTTAAAGCAGTCAAATTCCATAAATTTTTTTCATTTTCGTTGCGCGAAAAACGTTTCGATCTTCAGGTACATAGGAAAAAAATAAATAAAAAATTACTTTTAACATAAAAATTAAATTGCAGATATATTTGTTCCAAATTCAATTGAATTAAAATCTGAGATTGCTGATGAAAATTTAAAGCACTTAAGATTATCCTGTATTAAATTTCCGTTTATTTGTAAACCATTATTTGCTCATGGTTCTAGTGATGCTCATAAGGTAGTTGAAATAATAATAAACTTTCTTTTCAGTTCATTTTGTGATTTAAAATTAAAAGCAAAAAAACTCATTATTAATTTAGACTCAGTTTTTTTTTTTTTGCAAAATATTTTTATTAGACTGAATAGAAATATAAGAGGATATCATTGCTTTTTATTTTAATCACATGATATAAATATGTTGTCAAGGGATTAATATTATAATAATTTAAACCAATAGATGATGGTAATATTCAACGAAAAAGGTCTAAAAAACTGCCAATTACCATGTGTGGCCCAAAATTTTATCAATCATAATGCTATTTTACACAAAGTTTTTATTGTTGGAAAATATTTTCATGTTGTTGAAAGGCCAAGTCTAAAAAATTTTTATCCGAGTGATTGTGAATCATTGAACACATTATTTTTCAGTTCACACGATATTTCAAAGAGTGGTTCTAATTCACAATGGTCAGTGATATCAAAAGAAGATAGAGCATTAAGAATTAAGCCTAATCATGAAACAGTTCAAGACATTGTTACAAAGATAACAAAAATCTTTGGACTTACTCTTTTAGGCGTTGATGTTGTAATTGAAAATCATACTGGAAAATATGCAATTATTGATGTCAATGTTTTTCCAGGATATGATGGTTATCCGCATTTTTTTAACCATTTAATTGATACAATTAAAGTTTTTATTGATGAACAACGTTTAAATCATAATATGCACTGCTTGATATTGAAAAAATGTATGAATGATGAACTAGATTCTGGATTTGAAAGTGATGATAAAAAAAAACAATCAATAAAATAAAAATGTTAATAATAAATTAAGCTTTTTAAGTACAATAAGATTAATTTAACGTACAATGGTTACTATTTTTTTATATTTATTAATAACTAGTCAGAAAAAAAAATTAAATAATAAAAATTCGTTCATTCCAATTTTATTTTTTGATTGTAAGTTAAGAATAAAAGTTGATATAATAATTTTATTTGATATATATATATATATATATATATATATATATAAATATAACGAAAAATTTTTAATACGAATTGTATTCGGTATTTAATTAACTTTTTATGTAAAAAAAATCTATAATAGTTTTAATTGTTTCTTATTATGCTGATTTTCTTTTACCCATTTTTTTATCCATGAATGTATTTCTGAACAAATGAAAATTTTTTTTGAACTGCAGTTCAAATACTATATAATTATAACTTTTATTTTTGATATTAATATTTTTTTTTACATACAGTCAAATTTATGCATAAATTAAAAAGTTGTACATTAGAAAAAAAACAATTGTAGAATTAATTAATAATAATATAAATAATAATTATAACAATTATAATAATATTTTGGACAATTATGGAATAATTTAATCGTAAAAAAAGTTATTAGTTTATATAGAAAATTCGTAGCCCCATAAAATGATCGCTTTAGATATATCTAAAATTAATAAGTAAAAGAAAATTTACATACCATTGAATCATATTGTTGATAACTTAAACAAGAGTATAAATAAATCTTTTAACTTGTAATAACTGTTATGTACTTTTATTTTTAATATAATTTATACGTTACACTCATATTTTTTGTTGTATTTATTTTCGTAACTTTAATTTTTATGTTAAAATTCTTCTTCATTAATAATACAATGATATTTGGCGAAAAAAAAAAAAAAATATTAACTTTTCTTTGTCGATATTCAATATTCTTATTTTTAAGATTTTATGTGACTGGTTTTTTGCAGTATACATCAATTGAATAATTAATGAACTAAAAATTAATTAATTTTATTTAAACGATTATTTTGACGAGCTTTATATTTCCTTCTCTTTTGTTCTCGTTAAAATATTTAAAAATTACTACTTGTATTACTTTTTGCTTTAAGGGGATACGCTACCGGACCTCTTTCTCACACTCATCAAAATAAACGGGACTGTCTTTGTTGCACTCGTAAAGTAAATGAGAATTTTAAAACAATTTTTCTCGGAGACGAATTAGAATTTTTGAAAATACGAAATTTCTAGTTCTTTGTTAAGGTTTTAAAAAACGCTAAAGACTCTCTATTTTAGGTTTCTAGCGTTTGTCCATGAATTAAATTGAATTAAAAATCGGTTACCGTTACCCCTTAAATACAATACGAAACTATAATATCACAATGAAATTTTTTTTCTTCTATAATCGAGTTTTTGCGATTTTTATACTTATTGATAATTTAATAAATTAGTTCATACTATTCTGATTAAAAATGATTAGAATAAAGAATAAAATACATTATTATTTTTAATGTGATTTTTATAGCTTTTTTTTTATTATAACGACTTTATTTTCTTTGTAAATATTTTATGCTTATAATTATACATTCTTTCTTTCTTGCTTTCTTCCATTTTTTTTTTTTTTTTTTTTTTTTTTCTTTTTGTTTAAAATTTGCGACGAATGATTTTTCAGATGCACATTTAATGCGAAAGATTCTATTGGAATGAACATAAAAAAAAACGTCAACAAGCGGACGGGATTTGGAAGCATAGATTAAAAAGTAAAATCATGAAAGCTAGTAAAAATAGCTGATACATTTTAAGTAAAATAAATTTAATAGTTAAATTCATGAAAATAACTTGATGTTTATATTAATATAGTCTGGATGAATTAAATTTTAATATTATGTAAGAATAACGATGACAATAATTATTGTTATAAACTAATCATTTTAATATTCGTATTAACTTTCTATTCACACGAATATGCAAATAAATTTCATCTAAGCCAAAGTTTGAGTCTTAATGCATCAACACCATTTAGATAATAACGAAATAGTCTTTTATCCCTTACAAATCCAAGATTTTCATACAGTCGTAATGCTGGTCGATTAGTTATTTCCGTTTCCAGTACTACTTCATCAGCATCATCTTCGACCATCGCCCGAATGGCTTTTCTCACTAAATTAGAGCCTATTTTACGTTTCCTATATTTTATATCTACTGCTAACATTGCGATGTAACCACGTTTTATGATTTTTCGATGGATATCGAGTTTACAGACAATTGCGCCTACACATTCTTTGCCATGCATTGCCTAAAAAAAGAAAATAAAATATATTAATGCAGAAATTATGATGTAACAAAAAAAATCTATCAATTATTTCTTTTAAATGCTATTGACAATCTTTAAAATGGTTTTTAAAATCAAATCTTCCTGAAATATCAGCTCTTAATTCCAAGATTCGAGTTTATTATTACATCAATATTTTCCATGACGAACATGGAGATAAATTTACATAAAAATTGAATATAAATTATTTCTTTTTTTTTTTTTTCAGTAATGAATTGTTTATTTTTTAATTTTAGTGCTAACAGTATAGTAATAATTGTATTTTAGACGGTTTTAATTTTTAAAAGGCGTTAGATTTCTAGAAAAAAACAAGAACATGTTTAAAGTAAAAGAATGTTCATTTTCATATAGTAATTTTATGTAGAATTTAAAAATGCGATGAAAGATCTTTAAATCTTTAAATTAAGAGTTCACATTTTTAAAAAAGTTGTTTTGAAGGACAATCTCAAGATTTTTAGTCATTTTTAATAAATACAAAAACAATTTTTCTTTTTATATAAAAATGGATAAAACATTTAACAGGGTATAAATTTCTTACCAAAAAGCACAGTTTCGGCCAATTATGAATAAAATATCTATAGGTATAAATAGAATATGGCTCACTTAGATCTTTTTGAATTAACTTCATGATATCTGGCATTTGAAGTTCATTCGTATAACTAACGTATTCTACGTCATTATCTTTACTATCTACACATGCTACCTCTTCTTCACCTGGAAATATGAAAATAAAATGCAACTATTATTATAGATTAACTAAATAAAAATATTTATTTATAAAATGATGTGGTTTACCTAATTTATGTAAATGACTAGTTTCCATAGCTTGCGTTTCAGGTAATTGATTGTGGTCTGCAGAATTTTTTTTTTGAGAATTACAAATACCATTGTGTAATCCATTAATTAATGGTTCTTCATTTAAATCTTCGGTTTTATTACTTAGCCGTGATTTTATATTCATATTTGCAATGTCAGGCAGTGAATTGTCTGGAATTGTTTCAACTTTGTCTTTACTGACAATAACTTGCTCATTTTGTCTTCGTTCGTGATCCATATTTAATTTGTTTTTTTTTTTTTTTTAATTATATTATCAATTTAATTTTATTTCACTCGATTAAATATTTACTTAAATAAAAAAAATAAATTCGAAATATTGTTATGAGGAACCACAGACAGAAGCGACGATTTATTCAATAAGATAAATTTAATTTTGTTAATAATTTTTTGAAAATATCAAATTTATTTCAAAACTTCAACATTACACACGTACACTTAAAAAAATTTTTTCATCATTTAAGTCGAATTTTCATAATTAAGTTAAAGTTTTTAATTTAGTAAACTTATTTTAACAAATAAATTCACTCATCGAATGAAAAATAATGAACAATTGGCACCATTTTAGTTTTTCGTAATTATTTTTTTTTTTATTAATTAAATATATATATGATATACCTATTAGCATATAGTTATAGTAAGGGAAAATAATATGATAATGTAAAATAGCATAGTGGAGGAACTTCGTTCTAGCTTCTAACGTTCTAGCTGATTTTACTTCATGTACATAAATTGAAATCAGTAAAATAAATTACTTCGAATTCATATAAGCCGAACGTTTCTATTTACTTGTACAGTTGAAATGAGTACCGACGATACCCGAAGTTATTTCTTTCACAGAGCATGATTTAAAGTCAATAAGAATGGCTGTCCTCATTCCGTTAATGATAGAGTACTCTAGTCTCCATGATCTGAACATTAAGGGCAAGTTTTTCGAACCGGGTTTATTTTTATCCAGGTTTGAAATAATATTGCTAGTATATCTATCTATGTATACATTAATAATATATAGATAGACCAGCAATAATAATTTAAGCTCTAATTAAAAGTAAACCCGGCTCGGCAAACTGATCAGTTTTTAGGGTCGACCCTAAATTAGTATAAATTCTGAAGTACCCTAATAGCTACTTTAGCTTGAAATTGACGGCAATTTGATGATGAAACCCGAAATTCGCTGCCCGAATTACTCGACAATTTGACAGCAAAAGTTGAAAATAAAAATTTGTGGTTAATTTTTCTTCAATTTAAAGGTAATTTTTTAACCTGATAGCCACTTTAACCAAAAGTTAACTTCAAGCTATTGTCGTATTCTGAAGCCAATATAAAGGAAAGTGTTGGTGTTGGAGAGCAAGCAGTTACCTTTAAGTTGACAGTAAATTGTCCTGTAACTTGAATTCAATTTGACTACAAGTATTACTGTCAGACAATGACGTTAAGTTGATTGAAAGTTTCACTTCAAATTGACGGCAAGTTTTTCTGTCAAATTACATTCAGATGACGGCAGTAGATTTGCATCAACTTGCACGCAAGTGTATTATTATCTAGCCAAGGCTTGCCAGAAACTTGTCGTTAAGGGTGGGCCGCACCTAACGAAATCCTGAATTTAAGAATTCTAATTACTTTTTGAATATTTATGGGACTCGGATGATGAAAATCTCCCGAGGAAGTTCGTCTTCTGCTTTTAGTCGGAAGCTAATAAAATTGCTGTTATGATAATTATTTAATAAATAATTAGAATTCTTAAATTCAGGACTTCGTTAGGTGCGGCCCAGTCTTAAGTTAGCCGTAAATGTTTCACTACAGAACTTGCTAAGCAATTATATTTAGAGCGTGGCTATCAGGGAATTCTTTTTACAGCAGATGGGGTTGCTGTTTCAGCGGCAAAATCCAAATAAAATTATATTCATAATTATTATGTATCACAATTATGCTTTAATTTAATAAACCAAAATCAGATAATTTATCAATTTTTTTTTGTATAAAAAATTAACAAGCTATTTTTAGAGAGATTTCTAACAATGGATAGAGTCTGATCTTTAAATTATTAATCTTCAATAACAATACGGGGTACAGTAAAAAAAAAATACATAAAATCTTGAATATGTTGTTTCAAAATCTATTAATTAAATTTGAAAGTTAAATGATTTATAAATTTTTAAATGAAATAATTTTATGCAATAATATTCATACTATTTAAAAAAAATGCACGTAAATAATTTAAAAAAAAAAAAAAAAAAAAAAAAAATGAATAAATTGCCAATGTGAGAGTTTAAAAAATGATAGCGACATCTTGAGATAGAAAGAAAAACTCCAATGCTTCATATGAATTGAATTTAAAAAAAGTAACGGATTTTCACGCGTCTCTTTACGTCCGTAATAAACAACACAAACAATTCACCCGGAATATTGAAATATTCTTAAAAGTTTTAAAAATACTGAAGTTTATAATTAATTATTGAGACAGTAATCTACAGATATAATGTATGTAACAATTTAAATCACTTCAATCTTAATTATTAATAGTAACATTAATTATTATGCCTTGGATTATTAGATCAACATGGAATTCATTATACCATTAAAAAAAGACGACCTTTTAAAGCAAAGTGACCGAAATTATTATGTAAATGATGTTATTTCACCTCGCCAAATTAATTCGGCTTTTGACAGTAAGTATTTAAATTATTTATTGATGAATAAAAAATGAAAAATTGCTTGATGTAACCTCAATTTTATAACTTAATTTTCTTTCAGCTAACAGACAAGCGTTACAAAACAAAAGATCGGCATTTATTTTAGATCATTTTGATGATTTTTTCGCTGTTTTAGTTCATAGTAAAAATCTTGATAATTCAGTACTCACAAGAGCTTTTGATCGACTATGTAAATCTACTGAATATTTAGTTAAAGACTTAGAAAATCAAGATTTTGAAGAGGATAAAAAGAAAAAATTGTGTATAGTTAAAATGCACGCATATTTGGTCTCGAGTTTTATGAATTACTTAGAAGATCATTCCCTCAAGTTAAATAATCCCACAGGAGATAAAGGAATAGGAAAAAAGAAAAAATCAGAACAAAAATCAGAGGTGAGAAAAGAATGGGAATTCAAACGTAATAAAATTTTATTTACGATTTATGATTGGCTACAATTATCATTAAATAAATTATGGGATCCACCAATTGTTGAACAATCATTTGTCATGCTTATGGCTGATATTTGTTATAAAATAATTGAATTGGACAAAGATAAAAATGATAAGCAAGTTAAACAAATTGTTTGGCAAATTTTAGGAATTCTTATAAAAAATTACACTCATGCAGTTTCGTGTAAGATTAAAATAATTCAATTAGTTAAAACTTATGAAACTCTAGCACAATCATTAGCACAAGGAATTGTGAATATGGTAACTGAAAATAAATGTCAAAGTTTTATTGTTGAGATTTTACATGAAATTGATCAAGTTAATTTTGAAGAATCTGAAGCACGAAATATTGCATTATTTCTTTCAACAATGGCCACTATCCAACCAAAATTATTTTTTCAAGGATCTGATGATATAATGGAATATATATTTGATTATCTTGATAATGAATGTTATATTATGAGAAATTGTGCTATTGAAATAATGGAAAATTTAATTATTAATTGTTTATCAGGAGAAAATTTAACAAAACAACAAAAAAATTTACGAGATGACTGTTTTCAGTATTTATTTAAACACAAATTAGATGTCAATAGTTTTGTAAGATCTAAAGTTTTTCAAGTTTGGCAAAAATTATTGTCTTCTGCAACAGTACCAATTCAACAGATGGTGCCTATTTTAAAAGCTGTAATACCACATTTACATGAAACTGGTGCTGTTATGAGAAAGCAAGCTCTTCAAGTAATACGTCATTTAATAGAGTGTAACCCGTACGGTTTTAAATTTGATAAGCAAGAATTAATTGAACAACGTGATAAATGTGATGAAAATTTACGTCAAATACAGGCTGATTTCGTTACAGAAAGCGCAAGTGGTGATAGTGAACGTATTGAACTTTGGAAAGATTTATTACCTGGAATTCTTGAAGCTATTAAAAAGTATTTTGAAAATAACGATGAAGACGAGGAAAATAGTGACGATGACGATGATGATCTTGAAGATTTTAATATTGACAAACAATGGGAATCAGTACGTAGTTTAATTGTGGATCGTAAATTTTTACTAGCAGTAAAACGAGTAAAAATAATAGTTGAAAAATTAAACTTAGATTCGGATATAAATAATATTGATGGTCAAGAGGATTGCTTCTTATTTTTTCTTGCATATATATTTTTAAATTCACAAAGTGATAATAACAATAAAAATAAATTTGATAGTTTTGAATGGAAAAAACGTAAAGAGACAGTTAGCCGATTAAAACAAACATTAAATATTTATGATAGTGTGATTAGTTTCATAACAGAATTAGAATCAGCAATACCTACTATTAAACAAATGTTAAATGCAGCAACGCCTGGGGTAGCTATTGAATCTTGTACTTTATTGGGTACAGCTTATAAATTTAATATTTCTGGAGCTGAAAAAGCATTTCATACGGCATTATTACAAGCTTTTAGTAGAGATGAATCAGTGAAGAAAAATGTCGCTGAAGTTTATAAAGAAATATATTTTCAAAGCGAAGTTAATATTCCAAATCGTCAACGAGCAATTATTTCCGTTAATGGATTAATTAATTTATTAAAAACATTGAAGTCAGGTCAAAGTCCAGCTTTAGAACAGCTTGTATCAGAGTGGTGTGATAAAAAAGATTTGGATGAAGAAAGTTGGCAAGTTATGTGGGAAAAATATAATTTCAAAAATCCATCAACGACAATAATTGAAAGTCGTTGTGCTATTACACTTCTTAAAATGGTAGCAGCCAAAAATCCAAAACTTATTTTAAAAAATTTAAATATTTGTATTAAAGTTGGATTTCAAACAAAAGATGATATTTTATTAGCACGTGATACTTGTAAAGCAATATTAATGATTAAATCAGATAATTCTGAAGTTTTTACAAAAGAGCCATTGAAATTTGAAAATAACCATGAATTATTTCAAAGTCTTTCATCATTACTGGTTAATAAATTTGAAACTGCCTCCTCAATGTCATATGCTTCTTTTGCTACTGAAGCAATAAATGTTATTTATCAGTTTGCTAATACACCAGATATTATTATAAAAGATATTTTATTAAAATTATTAGAAGAACCTACTTATGACGTTGATGTTCCTAAATCACAATTGGCTAAATTTTTATATGTAATTGGTCACATAGCTGTACGACACATGGTACATCTTGATGTTGAAATTTACAAAGAATTAAAACGTCGTAATGCTATTCGTGATACAGTAAAAGGTAAAAAGAAAAACAATATGAATAATACTCATTCGAATGAATCATTGTCATCATCACCTGCTTCCGTTCAATCATCGGCAAGAAAAGCCCGTCAATCAATAAGTGTGCATCGAAGAAATATAGCTCTTTCAGAAGACGCTGAAGATGAAATTCTTTCAGGTGCAACTGCTGATGATGTTGATGCTGAAGCGATAAATGAAGCTTTAGATAATAATGTTGTTAATGATAATGGTTTATTAGCACAATTTGTTCCTCTTGTTATTGAAGTTTGTCAACATCCCGAGAAGTATAATGATAAATATATTCAAGTTTGGGGAGTACTGGCGCTTACTAAAATGATGACAGTGTCTTCTAAATTTTGTCAAGACCATCTTCAGTTATTGATGACAATACTAGAAAAATCAACTTATCCAGAAATAAGATCTAATATTTTAATTGGTTTGTCTGATTTAATGATTAGATTTACAAATGATATTGATCCTTGGACAAGTCATATGTATAACAGACTTACTGATCCAGATGTATTAGTGCGTCGTACAGCAGTTCGTATTCTTTCTAGTTTAGTTAAACGAGAAATGATTCGGGCCAAAGGACAAATGTCTGAAATGGCTTTGTGTATAATTGATAAAGATGAACAAATAAGAAATGATGCTCAATTATTTTTCCGAGAACTATCAAAAAAACCCAATGTCTTATGTAATATTTTACCAGATATTTTATCAAAATTTTCATGTTCAGACGAAGATAAAGTTGATGAAGAAGATATACAAACAATTTTCAAGTTTATATTTTCACTACTCAGTAAAGAACGAGAAATGGAGTCAGTATTAGATAAAATATGTTTTAGATTTAAAGATGTAACTACAGAAAGGCAAAGCAAAACTTTGACATACTGCTTATCACTTTTACAATTAAATAAAAAGGGTATTACTCATTTAACAAGAAATCTTCCATTCTTTAAAGACAAACTTCACAATAAACATGTTTACGATGCTCTCTGGGAGGTAATTGAACAAGCTAAAAAGAAACCTGATGTTAAAGAAGCTTGTGCTATTTTAGAACAAGAAATTGATAAATTATTGGACAATCCTAATTCTGATAATATTCCAGTTATTCAAAGCCAAGATAAACAAAATCAAAATAATACTATCAATCAAAATAATAATGATAATAATAAAAAAGCTGATCGAGAATTTATGCCACCACCCAAAATTTCTCCTCCAAAACGACGTTCAACTCGCCACGTAAACAAACGAAAAAAATAATTTAAGCTAAAGTTTAAAATGAATTTCACTTTCTATACCATTAATTCTTTTTAAGTATTTCATTCTTATAATATTACAATAAAAAAAATTTTATGACAATAAGAAATATTTATATTCATTTTTAGATAATGATTTTATAAAACAAAAAATGTATATACTTTTAACATGAATAAATTGTTTTCATCTATATTGAAATCAAGTGTTAGTGTTTATTTAAATAAATGTAAATTAAAAATATCTTCCAAGTAAAAATTTTTTAATAGTATGTTTGATTGTCTAATTTAGATGAAAATTAAGTTAATGGAAGTTACTGTTATGAGAATTTTTTTTTTTAAATTGTAAGTGTATTAACATGAGTATACATGCGCAAGCTGCACAAGTATAAAACGTGTATATTCCAACCTAAAAACGTCTAGCAGCTAATAAAGGTAAATAATAAAAAATGTATCGAGTTATTTATATATATAAAAAGAATAATAATATAAAAAGAAATTAAAGTTGTAAGTAATTGTTGAAATTTAGATGATCATTATTTAAAAAGTATTACAACTCAAGTATATATTTTACATAAAATATTCTTATTCAAAATTACTTTAACCTTCAGCGAATTATAATATTTCACTTAGTTATTATAACAAAATTAATGAAATATAATTTTATATGATCATTTAAAAATTTCTTCATAATTATTTAAAATAGTTTTTCAGCAGTTTAATTTATTTTAATAACCGTATTGTTTAATTTGTTAATAGTTATTAATATTACATAATAAAATTATAAATTTAAAGATAATTCATTAGTGCAATAATTGATAAAATTTAATTGTACACTAGGATACGCCAAAAGATTATTTCAATGTACATCAATTTTTATAAAAAGTATTTCATAATATTTCTTTGAAAATTGTTTTACTAAAATAAATTGTGGGATTGTAGGATGATTGCCAGATAAAATTATTTATATTTAATTCAGTATTACCTAGTTGTAAATTTTCTAAACTATTAATAGAATTAAAGCTGTCGGAATTTAGTTGGTTTTTATAATTTTACATTACTTTATTTATATTTTATATTTAGTTTATTTGATAAACTCGATACATAAGCAACCGATTTTCATCAATAAATAATTTTAATAATTTAATAAAAAGTATTTAATACATACATCTACAAATTATTGTTATTAAATAAAAAAAATAGTAATGTTTTTTTAAAAATTAGCCATTCAAAATAGTATAAAAAAAATCCTTTGTTTGTTGATTCAGTGAAGTTAACTTTCTGATATTTTGTGTGTATCTGTGAATGCTATTGAGTCTTATTAATGATTTTATAAAAAAAAAAAAAAAATTTTAATTGATTTAATAAAAAGTCGCCATAGGTAAGTTAGTTGATTTTCAAAAGCTTTATTTTTTGATGAGTGTGAATGTAGCAGACATCAGACAAATTAAAAATTATTAAGAAATAGAATAAATAATTAATAAAATGAAATTAAAAAAAAATGCGCATTTGAAAAATTTTGTAATTAATAAGTTTTTTATAAATATTATTTATTTAATTATTTACTCTATTTACTTATAATTTTAAATTTGTCTGAAGTCTATTACGTTCACAGTCATTATTTTTTGTCGGCTTAACAATAAAATAATAACAATAATTTTTATAATTATTTGTCTAGATGTATATTTGAAACATGTAACAGAAAAACAAAAAAACTTATAGTTATAAGAATTAACTGAAAATAATATTTTTTATTATTTTACACAGCATGTCATTTCCAAGTAAAGAAGATCGTTTGAATTGTTGGGGTTCTCGTGACGAATACTGGAAATGTCTTGATACTAAATCAGAAACAGAGTGTAAAGAATTAAGAAAACAGTATGAAAAATTTTGTTCCCCTCAATGGGTAAATAAAATTTTTTATAAAGAAAATAAAATTTTTAAATAAAACATTAATAATAATTTTTTTATTTCTACTAGGTGAAACATTTTGATAGAAAGCGAGATTATTTAAAGTTCAAAGAAAAAATAGAACAAGAAGGGTACGTTGATAGCCAGCTTCCAAAAAGAACAGCTTAGAACAAAATTTATAACTTACTAACAGGTTGTTATTAATAACTTATTAAAAATGTTAATTGATTTTTAAGTAATAAAAATTTTTTCAAAAAAAAAAAACAATCTTATCATTAATTGAATGCCACTAGTAATGCTTATATATGATAAATAAAATACAAATACAAATACAAAAAGAATGCTTTTTAAAAAGTTTTTTTTTTCGTTTTATTTGTTGTAAGTTTTTAATTTTATTGACATTAATTTCAGGAATAAAAGTAATATTAATTCTGGTTATGAAGCTAACAATCAAATAGTCAAAGGAATTTTTTTTAATGAAAATCACAATACGGATTAAGGATGAGTTGTTAATATTCAAATGATTTATTAATTATTAAATTTCATCGTGTACGATTATGATTTATATTATAAAGAAAAAAAATGGATAATCCACATGGAGCTCAAGAAATTTTCGAAAAGGATAACGGAAAAACATTTAAACCAAATGATATATTGTTAGAATTGCAATCATTTAAATACAATATTTCCAAGCAACAGATAAATAATAAAATAAAAATTTTCCAAGTAAGTAGTTTTATGTAATTTTTTAAAACTAAAAGAAAGTCACAAAATTTATAATCAAATTATTTTCATTTTAGAAATTACTAAATGCTCCATTCAAAATAACTAATTGTAACTGGGAGCCTGTATTATTGGAATTAATAGAAATAATAACTTTAAATATTAAAATACGTGATACACAAGTATTACTAGCATCGCACGTTCTTTTTACAATTTTTACTAAAACTTTTACTAGTTTACAATTAAAAAGTACTCTTGAAAATTGTTTGAATCTACAGAGTCAAAAATTAATTATATTTAATAAAGAATTTAGTATTAATGATTTAGAATCTTTCAAACTTACAATTATTTATGGATTTTTTCTTGTTATTAATAAGAATTCAGTATATTTTCCTGATATTTATATAAATTCATTTGAAATAATCCAAAGAAATTGTTTCACATACTCAAAATACAATTATTTTGCTTTTAATTTGCTTGGAATTTGGCTAGAAAAAACAAATAAAACAAAATTTTGGGAAGAAAATGATTTAAAAATCGAAAAAACTTTGGAATCCATTATTTTTTCAAATTGGGATCACAGTATTGGTGATGTTGCTAAATTAAATGCTTCAAAAATATTTCCAATTTATTTAAATATTATGGAAAAAAAATATTCTGGGTATTTAAAATACATATTTAACATTTGTAATAAAAATTTGTCATGGCAAAGCGCAACAAAATTTATTATTTTATCTGAAATATGTAATATATGGACAGATTGCTTTATTTTTGATCAATTTGAATTTAAAATAATCATTAAAAGTCTTGCAAAAAGTCACTTAAAACACGTATCAACAAAATTATACCTTGCAATTATTAATAAAATGAGTGAAAATAAATGGATTGAATTTATAATGGAAGATTTGTGTTTAACTGCTGAAATATGGGAAAGAGAGTAAGTCCATAATGTAAATTATTTATTTTTATTATTCGTGTACGTAATATTTACCTAATCAATGAATTTTTTATTTTTATTAGAAACAATCTAAGTGCTCTACAAAATTTATGGGATTATTGGATGAGATACACGCTAAATAAATTTAAAAATATTACAATACCGCTACTTTGGGAACGTTTTTGTAAAAAAAATATGATTGTCTGCCAATCATATTTAGCACGAAAAGCCAATGAATTGGGAAAATCATGGATTGAATTGAATTCTGAAAATTTAAAAATAAATCATGAAAATAAAAATAATATCTCACAATGGACTTGCAGCAAAACAAACAATATTCCTTCAATTATTAATGATGGACGAGATTGTGTGAAATTGAATATTTTTGCTATCCAATGTCGTAATAATAATAATAATAATAGCTATGGTGATATCAATAATTATGAATTTATAAAACATTTTTTATATTTTAATGCTAATACATGTTCAAGTTCATTAAGAAAAGGAATAATTTATCATTTTGAAATTATTATTAAAAGTTGTCTACAATCACATGGCTTAGAAGATTTTAATTTTATTTTGTGGTTAAATAAATTTATTTTTGATTGTTTTGAACCTGGATCTTGTTATCAGAGGAAAATTGTTGGTTTAAAATTATATGAAATTATTTTACGATATTTAAAAACAACTAAAAGCAACAGTCTTTCAACAGAAGATATGGAGAATAGAAATAAATCATTCTTTGATAAAGATTATTTACTCATTCTTTTATACTTGTGCTTGGATCCTATTGATGAAATAAGACAAGTATCATCAGACATCATTATTTGTTACTTTGATTTAAGAGTTTTAACAATCGAAGAAATAAATATATTGATTAAAAAATCAGAATCGATGAAAACTTCATCAAAATTTTATGAAATTTGTGGTGGTGTGAAACTGTTATCAATAATAACAACAATTCCAAATGAAAAAAATCCATTTTATTGTAATAATAAATTTATTTTATATGAAAAATTTTTTAACAATGTTGAACATAGTCTTGATTCCATTAAAAATGATCTTTTAAAAGGTTTTACTGAGGGATCTGATTTAAACGGATCACTTATGAGTATTAAAGAATTATTTTCTAATTCAAATACTTTTAGTGTCCCTGATAATTATACCATAAAGTTATTAAGTCTTTTAGAAGACTGTACAACATTTTTAATCTCAGCATTATCACCAAAATCATCAGAAATTTATTACTCGGCATCATTTGCAGAAATGGGAATCGCAATAGAAGAAACAATTAAAAATAGTGAAATTAATGATGAACTTGCTGACAACACAATAGTTTCTCCAGCGCATCAAATAATTATATCAAGTATTTGGATGGCATTAAAAAATATATGTGAATTAGCAGCTACAATTTGCAGCAGCAGAACATTAACAAAATTGGATTACATCAAACGTTCTTTAGATTTAATTATATCTGTTTTAATGAAATGTCGGCATAAAGGAGCAATTGAAGCTGCTGGATGTGCTCTAGGGACATCGATCCAATCATTAACACAAAATGAAAAAAATATTTTTTTATTTGATTCATATTTGAATAAATTATTAAATTTAGATAATGATGATAAAATTGATTTAACACGTCGTGGTGCCGGAATGTCTATTATGTTTCATAAAATGATTGCTAATTATGACAAAAATACACGAAGACTTTTACATATTGCTTTAAATAAAATATTAGAATCATTGACTGATTTCGATAATAAATATAATAATTATTTAAATTTAAATAAAGATTCTCCACGTGCTCGATTACTACATTTTTTACGTACCATTGTTGCTGATAAATCATTGCATATTGATTTAGTTCCTTATATGGAAAAAATTTCAATGATTTGTTTTGAATATTTACTATCATCTGAATGGGCAATCAGAAATGCAAGTCTTCAACTTTTAGGAGCAGTAATACCTCGATTAGTAGGTCAATCTGTTGAAAATGAAATTAATTTTGGTACTGGTTATTCAATAAATCATTTTGTTACTCATTATCCAATTTTATCAGAATTTGCTTTAAATCAATTAAAAGATAAATCAGCTTTTAAAGTTGATGGTAATATTGTCCCAGTTCTTACATTACTATCCCGATTGTCTATTGGTGGCTGTGAATTTACTGATTATTCTTCGGAAAAATATATAAGTGAATTAAAAAAATATCTTAGATTATTATTTGGTCATTCAGTTGAAAATGTGAGATATTTAGCAGCTAAATTATATGCTGCTTTAATACCAATTCAAAAAATTAATAGTGAATTATTTAATATGAAAACAGAAGCTATTATAAATAAAAGTAGAAATTTTATTCATGGACATCTTTTGGCACAAATTTGCATTCAACAATCGGGTGATTATGCGGGAATTTGGATGGAAAATATTTCTAATAATTATAGTACAAAAAAACTTATAAAAAAATTTAACAATATTCAAATAAAAAGAGCGATTTCTATGATTAATTATTGGACAAATGATGACGAAATGTATAAGAAACCTCTTTGTACTATTATTGAAACAACATTTTTACAAAATATTATCATGTTACCAATGTTGTATGCTGATAAAATGAGTATTAAAAGTTTATTGAAAACATTTATTGAAATATTTAAAAGTAAAAAGAATAATTACATCGGACATTCAGAGATGATTAATTACTTATTTAAACTTAACTTCTTGTTAATCAAACTTATTAAAATTGATTGTCTTTCTGAGTATCTCAACCAGTCATATATTTATGAAATTGTTTCATCAGCCAATGAAGATGTTATATATTATTTTATTAAACATTTACGCCTGACACTTATAAATCAAAAATTAAATTTTAAAAACTTAAGTGAATCAAATTTTATTGAGAAACGTTTACGTTTATTTGAATTTTTGTTGTCATGTGATAATTTAAGTAAACATATATCAATTGAAATAGTTAAATTAATTATTGAAATTCTGAAATATGATGGAAATAATAGAAACGCATATCTTTGGTATTCAAATAATAAGATAGCTGATAAAGTTTTAGAACTGTCGAAAAATATTTTTATAAATTATAATAACAAAAAAATGCAACAACTGGCTCATATGTTGACTGTATTATGTACGCATCATTATCACGAAAGTAATAAAGAATATTTAAAACATTGCTATGACATTCATCAACGACTCGTTAATGACATTGGCATTGCTGTTCATGAAGGCGATGAAGATGATAAATTATGGTCAATTGAATGTTTATTTAATTTATCATTATTTCAATTTAATCACTTTCTTCAAACGTGCATTATCGAATCATTGATATCATTATTATGTGTTGAAGCTAATGAAATCCGCACAATGGTATCCAGAAAATTTCAAAATTCTGAATGGACAACACAATGGGACGATATTAATAAATGTTGGATTATAATTTTAAATGATAATGAAGATTTTTTACATGATTATCAGTATTTTCAAAAATTAAACAATGATTATAAATGGAATGATGTAAAAAATGTAAAACGAGAATTAAAAACTCCCGAAATTCATCTTTATGAATTAATTTGTGTACTTGGATCATTAACATATCATAAAAAATGTGATGATAAACCAATACAAATGATACAAACTGTAAATTATGAATGTAAGATGCGATGTGTATTAGATACAATTGATTATTTAATTAAAAGTAATGAAAATTTTACAGCCAATAAAAGTAATTTAGAAAGTCCATTTGATCACGATGAAGTTTATCGTGAGGATATTAAAATTTTTAATATTTTCTTTTATTGTATAACAAATCAGTCGATTAAAGAACAATATAGTAACAAATTGGTAGAAATGAGCAGTAGTACTTTGAGAGATTATGTCTTAAAACTAATTGATTTTAAAAAAAGTAATACTAATAATATTCCTACTATCCTTAATTTGAAAGGTAAAGATTATTTAAAATATAAATTGTTTAACTTTTTAGAACATTGTAAAGTCGAACTTTTACTTTAGACAATTAAAAAAAAAAGGATTGATTAAAATAAAACAAATTTGTTTGTATTTGATTTATATTTTTACTTTTTCTTATGCGCCCACAATACGACACCATGTTGGCAGATATTAAATTTAATTATGATTTATTAATAATATTATTATTATTATTATAATTGAGTAATCTTAAAACTAACATAAATTACTTATGAAAACTCTGCTATAAATAATTATAGAAATAATAAATTTAATTTTTTTCAATTATTATTGAAAAAATTAAAAATATTTATAAAATAAAAAATTAAAATCTATTGATTGAAGTCCTCCGGACGGTTTTGTAAGTTGAGAATAATTAAAAAGAATTTTTTTTACTATATTAAAACAATTGTTATTTTTTAATCATACATTAATTACGTTTTTTTAATTATTTACAATAGATTGTTTACCTTTACTTTAAACAACAATCTTGAATGCTTTTTTGTACGTTTCATGTAAATAATAATCACATTACAAAGATGTAATACGTACATAATTGATTCTTTTTATTTTATTTATATTCATTGTCATGAATATTCGAATTCGATTAATATAGATTAATCTGATTTATTTTTGCATTATAATGGTTATAATTAATTAACTTACTAATTTTAAATTTTACAATAAAACAAAAAATTATCAAGTATTTTATGAACTGTTTTAGTTTTTTTTTTTTAAAGTAACTTCAAATAGATATGAAAAAAATAATACATTATTAATAAATAAGCTCGAGCTTATTTAATTTATAATAAATATTACTTATAAAATATTTGCGATAATTGCATAAAAATTTTTTATGAGCTTGGTATATTTAATTACCAAGTGTACAATTTCTTAGTATAATTAAATATAATAATTGTCTTATGCATAATAATATATTTTTTATACACTTATTATTACTTATAAAGCTAATAATTTAACTAACAAATAACTATAAAGAAGATTTAGAACGCACTAATTAAATATAAATTCAATTACTAACTTTTTTTTTTGAAATATTAACTCTTATTTAGATATTCAATATCATATTATGGAAATCAATGGTATTCCCTAACGCGGGCACAAGCAAAAAGAATGTTAGCAATAGTTCTATTAGGGAAAGATTAAGTATCTTCATTTCCATGGAAAACAATCGAATCCTATATGTTAATTTATGGGAACCGAATCTCAATCTCTCGCTCATTGAGTAATAATTATTTGTCAAAATATGATTGTTTTAAATTATATTTTTGTAAGTGAATTACAAAAAAAGATGTTAAAAAATTATAAATATAACTAAAATAAAATAATCTCGAAACTGTAAGATGAGTAACTATTTATAATATTAACGTTTTTTATTTTTTGCAATTAGTATAGCTGTTCTTGATAGATTTCATAATTTATATAATTAATTACTCTGAGTTATATTAACAACATAAGACATTTGTTATTTAGCAGTCTGATTAACATTAGTTGATGATTTAGATCTTTGTGATGTTTCGGGTGATTCGTTATTCGGCGTTTGTTCAACCTCCATCTAAAACAAAAAAATTAATTAATTAAATATTTGTTGAGTAATAGAATTGATTGAGCTATTGAATGTAAATTTATTAATTTGATTAATTCAACAATTCACCTTCTCATCTTTATCATCATCAATAAGAATCGGTCCATTTTCAGCTTCATATTCTTTCAAAACAGCATCAAGATTATATCGCCGTCGATAATTTACAAAAAATGATCTCAAGTGTGCTTCAGTTTTAGTTCCAATAACATCAGCAATTGCTGAAAAATCTTTTCCATATTTACGTACACCTTGAACGGCTAAAAGTAACTCATCATTAGTCCATCGTGCATTAATACGATTGGTAACTTCAGGTGGACGTAAATCATCAATGCCATCAACTGTTTTACGTTTGAGTGCACTGACTTGTTGTTTATTAGTTTGTATCTAAAATTAATTTCCATTAAATTAATAATTATTGTTTTAATTTAAAAAAATATATTATAACAGCAAACAGTTTTAAAGGATTGTAATAAAAATAAAATGTATCCACACGATCACATTGTAATTTAATAAACATACTTGTCGTTTAAGGCTTATAATTTCAGTGTCGATAGCCTGTAAACTGTTGTTTGCCTGATTAGGCTGGCCAGCCAGGACAGCAAGATCGTCATGATTTACTACCAGTCCTCGCGGGGGTTTTCTTTTATTTGAACGACCCGGCATGGAACTCAGCGGCCTCGCGACACCCGTACGTCTAAACCATTTATCAATACAGCAAATAATTTATCAATAAACTTCTACAGGTGAATGTGTGAGTGTATGTGTATGTATATAATATATATATACATATATATATATATGTGATGATATATTTATTTTGATTTTGTATTTCAATTCACTGACCTCCAGTGCAGATAGCAGCTATGACACGCGTGTCCTTTGGGCGTTGCACGAACGCTATGACAAGCAACACCGCAGTTGCTACAAGATCCCTACAACATATAATTCCCTTTAAAGTTAAACAGAAATTGGACGTTGTATCAACCCCCTCGCTTGCCTATATATTAATAATTGTATTCATTTATTTATTTCATAACTTTATAACTGCGATTTAAACTATTATTTTTTTTTTACAAGCTCAATATTTATCTACGTTTTATTGATAATTTCATTCGTGCCATGAAACCATTATATAAAATAATAAAAATCTAGTTATGGTTAATTTTTTTTAAAATTTAATATAATCAATAAATAACAATAATAATTTGTGTTTTTATTATTCAAATGTTAATTGTGTTTATTATGATCGACGAAATGAATAAAAATACTAAGTGCGAGCGAGTGAGCGGGATAAAAAAGAATATAGCGAAATATAAAAAAAAATTATAAGCATTATATAAATATATATAAATATCAATATCAATATCAATATATATATATATATATATATATACATATATTATTATTATAATTATTCATATATAAATAATGTGTGGGGTAAGGTTTAGGTTGTAGTACCTGAACCTGAGGGATGTTTTCCGAGTCGGAAGAAGCTTTGCCGTCGGCGCCTTGGCTTCCTGGCACTGTTTGGTTTTTTCCACGGCGTATTCCGCGGTGGATCGTCCATTTCTGGAACGTTCCACATAATATTCGTATATATATAACGACAATAACGATATCCATATTTGTAAATAAAATATTTAATATAATTAGACGAAATTATTAATTGGTGTTCCTAAATGGTATTTACGGGCAAAAAAAATGAATGATTTTTTTTTGTTTTTTTTTTTGGTCAGCTCAATCTTCATTCTTTCATTTCCGTGTGGATACATTTTTATAAAAGCAATTTGATCATTCGCCATGCGAATTAAAAATAAAACAACAATTCAATAATAAAGATAAATAAAAATCCAGTATTTTATCTGATTAAGAATGAATATTTAAAATTATTATAAAATTAAAAGAGGAAACATAATTAAAGTTTACGTCGAGTTACATTCAAATCCGATACAATCATGCAACGATAGAGATCAATGTATTAATTCGTTATATTTAATAATGATAAAAAATATTCTTACTTTTTCCTCGGATTCACTGTCTGTATTTGATCCTAATTCACTGCCATTTTCGCTGCCATTTTCACCATCTTTTCCACCACTCGTTAACTTTCGAGCTTGACGATCCATCAAAGATGTTCTAGACCTTGTCTTTTTCCAACTGTAATAATATTTAACGAGGCTCGCTATCGATTTATCCGGAAGCTAACAAAAAAAAATAA
Organism: Microplitis mediator; assembly: GCF_029852145.1. Classification (NCBI taxonomy): domain Eukaryota; kingdom Metazoa; phylum Arthropoda; class Insecta; order Hymenoptera; family Braconidae; genus Microplitis; species Microplitis mediator. The sequence goes on from NC_079974.1 coordinate 14,941,939, forward strand.
AAAAATTATAATATTACTTAAATAAATATTAAAATATTATTATGGACAAACATATAATAATAAATAATACCATTTGTCGTATACGGTGAAAACTTTTTCCATGAAATTGAAATGCTTGTTCAAATAATACTTTATCTTCAACGGTCCATTCATCAGGAAATGGAGTAAAATTTGATAAATCTAAAACTGCTCTTTCTAAATTATGTTTATGCCAAAAAAGCATTCCTAATGCTTGTTCGCCATTGTATCCGTATTTTTCTTTAGCTAATATTATGTATTCATCCACTGAAATAATTTGAACAAATTTAATTAAAAACTAATTGCTATTGAATTAATTACATAAATATATAATCATAATAATAATAATAGCAATAAGATTTCAAATAAATAATCTAAATTAATAAAAGGAATATTTATTTAAAATACTTACATTTTTGATCAGGAATATCAGTAGTTGGTGACCACACTAAAAGAGCTCTATCAGGACACTTATCTAACCGTCGTTCTAAATTAAAAAAAATATATATATATTTTTTGTTTCTCCAACAATTTTGTATGATGATTAATACTTACCATTTACTGGAATAAATTCTGGGACAATCACTTGAAAGTCCCTTCCAACTCTTATTTTTTCCGCAGGAACTGGAATTAAAATTTTTCATGAATTTATAACCTTATTTGGTAAAGTTAATTTTTTATTAAACATAAAATTGATGAGTAGTTTTAAATATTTTAAAAGACTGAAAATATAAGCTGATCTAAGAAAAAAAAATCGGAGCATAAGCTTAGAGTATAATTTGAATTTTAGCAAATATAAAAATTTATAAATACTTATAAAAAAAATGTATTCAATTAAATGTTAAATAATTAAAATAAATATATATTAGTAATTATAAATAATTAAAATATACTCACCTCCGTCTTCTTCACTCGAGGATTCAGACTGATTAGGGCTGGGACCTCTAGATCGCCTACCATTTCTTACATTTTCCGAATTTCTTTCAGCTAAAACCATTTTGATATCGATATTTAAATATTATTCACCACTTTAAATTAAAGATAAATTATTAAATTTAAATTAAATATTATTTTCAAGTATAAAATAAATCTTTAATAATCAGCTGCAAATTGCAGAGCGTATTCGCGTACGTGCGATTCGTCAAGAGACTATGCTTAAACTGTGTGATGCGTGCGTTGTTATTTCCTTTCGACTGTTTCAGACGCAAACTTAAGTATTTTTCGTGTGACCGTAGCGAAAGTCAAAATGGCGAGAGACAATTTATCACTCTGATTGGTTGATACAAATTTTAGTTTGGAAAAATGGCTACTTTGGGGGAACCAACCATACCTGGTTTAACACTAATTTATTATTTAGGGTTCTTATAATTTTTATAAAATTAAAAATTTTTTTTTTTAAATTATTATTTATTTAACATATCGATGATCACAGAAATAATTACTTTCTATGATGAATGTAATACTTTATGAAAATAAAATAATAAAAGGAAAAGAATTTATTATAAGATTTTATTTTTAATCATCAAATTTTGTTGTAATTAATTTGCTATCGTAGAGGATAAACATCTTCATATTAAAACTTTTTATTACTTTAAATATATTTTTAAACATTTATGAATCATAATTTATTAATTCTTAACATAATGTTATATTAATTAGATAATTAAATACAAATCATTACAATTAATAACAATTAAATTTAAATATTATATTAACAAATCGTATTAAATATTTTATTAGTAGAAGACAATGATTTGTAGTCCTAATTTTGAATAAAATATTGTTATAAATATTTAGATAATTTAAAGACATAATTAAGTAATAAAAAAAAAGTCGCATGGTTTTTATCTAAAATGATACGATACTGATTTGTCAGATAAAGCGACATCTTTACTCGAATGAATAATCATAATCATTTTTTTTTATTAAAAAAAATAATAAATATTAATAAAAAAAAATACATATATGTATATAGTTATCACAACAAAATTTATAAGGGAAAAACATTTTAAAAATATTTTGACATTAATTATTCATTGATAAAATTCGTTATTATCTGATATTTTTTTTAACTTTGAAGCGTTTGATGCTACGTCACAAACTACGGTCGCACGAAATAAATACCATGAATTTTTCGACTGGGAGAATTATCCTATTAACAATTGTATCATAAAGGTATTATTATTATTATAATTAAACAAAATAAATTTAATAATTTTATATTATTAATTGATAAACTTCAATTATATTATGATAAAGTATTATAATAAGAGACTATTATAATAATTTTTTAATAACCTTAAATTTTGGAGCTTGGAAATTTAATTACCAGGTGGCAGATCAATCTGCGCATAATAGTTTCATACGATTTCATCGTGATAAAAAATATTTTTGTGACCATTTTTAATGTAAATATAATTATATATAAGTAATAATATAAGTAATAGATTAATTTGTTACATATTTTTTTTTTATTAGTTTATTATAATTAATCATTATTATTTATTTCATGATTATTAATTTTGTTCGATAATTTTAATAACCGAAAAGTTCTCTATCCCGTACCATCTATCTTACATTTTTTTTTCAATGCCTGATACTGTTTTAATTTATTTGTAATAAGCACATATTCATTTTTAATTAGACATTGGAAAAGAAAATATTTTTTTATTTTTATTTCTAACTAAAATAAATAAAAATAATTTATTTGTGTGTTAATTATTATTAAGGGACTATTTATTATTGCGGTGTATATTTATACATATACATATATATATTTTTTTTCTTTTTAATGAGAAACAGAGAAACAGACTACGAACGTTGTCCATTCGTGGTCGTAATTTCAGCTCTATATAATGCTGTTGTATTTGTATTATATTTTAGAGTTTAGATATCTCCGTAGACTTGCTCAGTAAGAATATTTTGTCAGTCTTAATTTATTTTAAGTTGTACGCTTAAAATACATTTTTAAACCTCGTAAGCAACAATTTATAGTAGTCATTGTTATATTTTTTTTCTTACCATTTAAACGATTTATTAATTAATTTATTTCTATTGTTAATTTCAATTATTAATTTTTTCTTTTTTTTCGTTGTAACAGATGTTAGCGTGAGAATAGTCAAATTTGACCGGGGTCTACCTTGTCATACATTTATTTATTATTTTTTTTTTTTACTGAAAAATATTACATTTGCCACTATGAGGGTTGTGGCTTTAATAAGTGGTGGAAAAGACTCTATTTTCAGTATAATGCAATGCGTTGCTGCTGGTCATGAAGTAGTAGCTTTGGCAAATTTATACCCCGTTGGAAAAGGTAAATTATTGAATTAATTTAGCTTTTTTTTTATATAGAATAAAGTTAAAATTTTTTTTTTTTTTTAATTATTCATATTTTCAGATGAGCTGGACTCATTTATGTATCAAACAGTAGGTCATCAAGGTATAGAATATGTTGGAAAAGCTATCGGATTACGATTATATCGAGAGCCTACTTTTGGAAAATCTTGTATGAAAGAGAAATATTATTCTCCAACTAAAGATGATGAAGTAGAAGATCTTTATCGATTATTATCAAAAGTTATGGTAATTTTTTTTTTTTTTTTACTTGAATTTTTAATGCTCACTCAATAAAATTTGTGTTTGCAATCTAAATAATATTTAAAAAGTAAAAAATTTTTTTTTTTGTTATAGGAAAAAGAAAATATTGATGCTGTTGCTTCAGGTGCTATTCTTAGTGATTATCAAAGAATCCGGGTGGAAAATGTGTAATAATCTTATCAATATTTTTATTTCATTTTCATCTTAATGGAAAAAACAAGTTATTAACTCAAAATAAAATAATAATAATTTTAGATGTAGCAGGTTAGGGCTTATATCTCTTGCATATTTGTGGCGTCGAAATCAAGACGAATTATTAAAAGAAATGATTGAATGTTCATTAAATGCTGTTTTAATAAAAGTTGCATGTCAAGGACTTGAACCTAAACACCTCGGTAAATCAATATCAGAAATGCAACATAATTTAACCATACTTGTGAGTAACTATCATTTCAATTTGATTATTTTTTAAAATTATAATTTAGAATAAAAATAATTATTTTACTTATTTTTTAATAACTCAAATCTTTAAATGCGTATTACATTTAAGTTGGATTTGTTCCAATGTACATGTCCAACATTTCTTTGCTTGCACTGTCCCAAGTTTCCTCATACAGTTATTTTCGGAGATGTGTTATCAACAGCTATTTTTTATTCATGAAAAATAATAAATAGACGATTACTTAATAATTAAGATAATTTATATTAAAATTAAACTTAATTATTTGACATTTAAATATATTAAATTCATTTTTATTTTTGTTGGTAAAATGTTAAAATATATCTAGAAGAAAAAAAAAAGATACGATAGTTGCAAAACTTAATTCCATAAAATAATTATTAAACGGATTCCCTCGCGACAACCACGTGTGACAGGGGTTATCACGAGTGATTCGTTTTATCTACAGAACGATATGTACGGAGTGAACGTGTGCGGAGAGGGAGGAGAATATGAAACATTTACATTAGACTGTCCGCTTTTCAGTAAAAGCATTGTAATGTAAGTAAAGAATTATTAAAAGATAATTTTTTTTTTTTTATTTTCATAAAAGTAATATTAGTAATATTAAATTAAATTTTTTAATAGTTTATTAAAAATTTTCTAGAGATGAGTATGAGAGTGTTGTACAATCAAATGAAAAAATAGCTCCAGTTGGGTATTTAAATTTCAAAAAAATTAAATTACAAGACAAAGAGGTAAGACTACTCAGTATTAAAAATAAATTATTTTGAATAATATATATATAATTCCATAACATAGCACTGATTAAAAAATAATAATGATAATGTTATTTTTAAAAATTATTTAGGGTGAACTAGAAAATTTGACACTCGAAGAGAGACTAAAGAACATTCCTATAAAAACTCCTTATGACTACATTGCCGAAATCGTAGGACCAGAGTTACAAGACGGTTGTAATCTATCAGATAGTGATAACGAAGACAAAGAATGTGACAATAAAAGTATAAAATCATCAAATTCAGGTCCTTTAAATCCACCAAGTCCGACTGAAATAAAATATGATGATGATGATTACCCTGATATGCCAATTTCTAATAGAAATCAAAATGGATGGTTTTGGTTTGGTGGAATTACTAGCAAAAATGATGATTCACAACAAGCAATGGAGGAAGCTCTAGATAAATTAAGCAGTAGGTAAACTTAATTGTTCATTTATTTGTGTTCATTTAATATTAAATGAACAATATCAAAGTATTATCGATAATATAATATTATTTTTTAACATTATTTTAATTATTATAGATCTAGTCAAAAAAGAAGAAATTGAATTGACAAATATTGTTGCAGTAACGCTTTATGTTCGAGATATGTCTAAGTATCCTCTCATAAATCAGGTATACGCCTCCAGATTGGGCCAAAGCAATCCACCGGCTCGTGTTTGTATTGAGTGCCCTTTGAACGTTCATGTAGTTCTCGATGCATTGGCCTATAAAGAAGTAGAAAAAAGTAGTGAAGAAACAGTACTGAAGAGACATACCATGCACGTACAAAGTATAAGTCATTGGTCTCCTGCAAATATTGGACCTTACTCGCAAGCAATTCGGGTATGAAATTATCAATTTTTAAAAAAATTTATTTTTATTTAAAATCTTCATAAAATTTGTTTTTAGGTAGGGCATATAATTGCTGTAGCTGGACAAATTCCTATGGTACCAGGTAATTTAGCGATACTTGATTTAAATATAAAACGACAATGTCGACTTTCTTTGAGACACATTAACCGAATTGTAAATGCAATGGATTCATCAACTCAATTAAGAGATATAGTTCAAGGTATATGCTTTTTAACTCATCCAAGTTATATACCCGAAGCTAGAAAAGAATGGGAGAAACGTACAAATAATGCAATTGTTGATTATATTGTTGTACCTAATCTTCCTCGCGGTGCTCACGTCGAATGGTGTGTTTGGGCTCATAGGCATAACAATAGATTTGAATGTAAGTTTATTTATTTGAATTATAATCAATAAATTTGATATGAAAATATTGATTATTCAATTTTACAGATGAAGAAACTGGTAGATGTGTTGGCAATTATAAAGTTGCAATTCGACGAAGATGGAATTATGAGAATGACGTTTCGGCAATAGTTTGTTATTTATCGACGAGTGAGTAATAATTTAAAATTGTATACATTGAATAACTTAATATAATTAAATTGATGAAATATATATGTGTATGTATATAAATTTGTCCAGGGTCGTCCAATTCCACTGGAAACTTGGCAACGGAAACTTCACTTAATTCTCCTGAATTAACGGACGCTGAATTAAATGAAGCTTTTGAATATTTATTAGCAAAGCTAACGAAAGAATCGCGTACTGAAAATCCAACTTGTAGTTTACGAATTTTTTATAAAATTGGTAGTTCACCTACATCTTCTATGATCCAAAGGGTTCTTGGTAACTTTTCAAGTAGGAATCTAGTCACGACTATTGTACCAACAATTAACTTGCATAATTTCAGTACCTTTTTGTCCATATGTGGTATCAGACATGAATAATTTCAAGTTTACTACTACCTCGTCAGTTGGTCAATTTATTAAAAATATATTAAAAATAAAATAAATATTTGAAACAGAATTGCGAAATAAATGAATAAATATTATTAAAATCAAACGCATTAATATTAAATTTATTATTGTAATTGAAATTATTGTGAGTTTTATAAATCAATTGTTTATTTTCAGCAAAAAAATAAATTTTCATGTCAATTATTTTTTTGTTATAATTTTTTTTTTTAACAACTAGAGATTTAATTAAAACTAAGAATATCAACAATCAAATGATTTATTAATGTAAATTTGAAATTTAATCAGTTAAAAATAATCTTGATCATTGAATATACAAATTTTTTCTATTGTATTTATTGAAATACCTGCAAAAAAAAAAAAAATAATAAAATAAAATAAAAATAAAATGAAATCAACAAATTGAAAGTTTATTCAACGTGTAATTATCAACTAATGTATTAAAAATATTAATAATAAATGAAGATACTTGAATATACATAAAACTTTAAAGTTCTAATGATTGTAAAAATTATGTATCTATTAAATACTTTCAAAATACTTAATATCTTAGTGATAATTTAAATGTGTAATTAGATAAAATTTCTCAACTTGAAGTTTTTTTATTAAAAAAAGAAAAATAAATCACAAAATTTTAATACTTAAAATAATTATTATGTAATTTAAAAAATAAGTTTTTATCTTTTGTAATATTTTTCATCTTAAATTCAACATGAATATTTTAAATATTTGTCTTTATAACATGACAATACATGAGTGTGAATGTAGCATACATATGACAACTTAAAACTTTAACAATCGATATCTTTGCGAGTACAAGAAATTTAAAAAGTGATAATGGCGCGTTCCTTATTAAAAGAAGCGATTTAAAACGATTAGAAAAGAAAAATTTTAAATACTTTTTAGTGCTTTTGAATACTTTTGAATTTCCCTTATGGGCATTTAATACTGCAAATCGTTTTAAATCGCTTCTTTTAATAAGGGTGTATTTAAAATATCTTAACGTATTTTTTAATTTTTTCTTCTATTATTTTTCTAATCTATAATTTTAAAACTAATGCTTCAATAAGTTTTCTGACAAATATATATTAATAAAATTTACTTATTTACATCATTTTTAGATGCTCGACTCGTGCATTTTCGTTTTTATTCAATTACATTATCAGAACACATTAAATCATAATAATCAATAAAATGGAGTAAATAAAAAAAAAAAAAATCTGGAAACCGGTTGACCCCTGTGCACCAGCCCCAAAACTTCCCGCTATTTTTGAGTTTCTTGAGCTCTAAAATATTAATGCCAATATATATTTGAGCTTTTTGAGCTCGACGATACTTCCGAGTTCCGTTATATTTTCAAATTCTTCGAGCTCGAAAATAGTCAGGTTTTGTATTACTCTCCGAGAGTTTAAGAAATTACAAATAATTAATGAGGATCGTTTTTTAACGTTTTGTTCACAATTATTCTTGATTAATTCGATGTTTTTCGACAGAAATTGATAGAAATGATCAAGATAAAAAGTTACGTGAACTTTATCTGAGGGTAAAGCCGTCGAAATGTTTTTTCGGTATTTTTTTAAAGTTTTCAAGGTTATCATTGACAATAATATTTGAAATGCTATGGTAAAAAGCAAAACCGAAAGCTTATTAATCGATAATCAAAATGCTTCAAACAGAAATGAACTATGACGTTTGGCTTAAGAGTTATTTACAGATCAAGCAGGAGAAGATGATGTTTCTTGAAAATTGGTAAAATTTAAATCACCGATAACTTTTTAGTTAATCAACGGATTTAGCTCATCTTCAAGTATGATCGAGATAATTGTCCGAAAAATAAGTCTACAAAATTTTGATGAGATCCAATAAGATATTATGGGCGCTATCGTGATGACAAGGTGCGTTATATTCATAATAGGTTATACATGCGCGTTTGAAATGTCAAAATTAATATATAAAAGACATACTTTTAAATAATGAAATAGTTGTGAAATTAGAAGATAATTTTTATAACTACAAGAAAGATTCAATGAAATTAGATTATCGTGTATAAGTTATATAAACACATAAAGTATAAACCTTAATAGTGAAATAGTATATTACACACCTCAGCTTCGCCTCGGCCAACAATTACATGTGATCTGAGACATTTCTTACTTTACTGTCCTAGGTGTGTAATATACTATTTTTCGAAAAATCGTGAAATTTCCAAACAGCCAGCGCTTCTAAACTAATCCACCGAACTTGATCAAGATAAATAATCTTGAAGTTAGCTGACGTCTAATAATTTTTGGACTTTTTTTCATTTTCTACATGTGTATTTTTTTTTTTTTTTTTAATTAATTTGTTGAAAGAACGAACCGAAAATTGCTAATTGTCTGCCAACTTCAGGATCATCAAGATAATCGCCCATAGAATAAGCATGTAGAAAATTTTATTAGGTACTGATAAGAATTGTAAGCGCTATCGTGATGACAAGACTAGTTATAATCGCAGGGCGTACGGCTTCGTTTGAAACATCATAAGAAATAAAAGGCATATTTTAAAAATATAAAGTAGTTATGAAATTTACAGATTATTTTGTTCACAATAAAATATATCTGACGGAATTGAATTACAATGTGAAATGCATTGTCAAAGATGAAAACGATATTCAGTAATTTTCTTGATTTTTTGTTCAAACTTTTAAGGCTATCAAATTATTGGAAGAAATAATCGAAACATAAAGTTTATGGTAAAAAATTAAAACTTATTAAACAAGCTCTAAGATACTTTTTACTGTCTGTGAGTTTTAGTTTTAAAGTTATATGAATTCTAACAGTGAAAAACTGATTTTTCCGAAAAATCGGAAAATTTCGAAGAGCTATAACTTTTAAACTAATCTACCAATTAAGCTCATCTTCGAACTTGATCATCAAGAGAATTACCCATAGAATAAGCGTAGAAAATTTCATTAGGACGCGATAAGAATTGTAGGCGTTATCGTGATGACAAGGCTGGTTATAACATAAAACATTTTTATCATAAAAATTTTTCAATGTAAATGTACAAAAGATAATAAAAATGTTATATGTATTTTAAATATTATAAAATATTGATCAATGAATATATTTGTAAGTGTTGAAAGAATTTATGTGGTAAAATATGAATATAAAAAATATTTTAACACGTTGTTTGTCCTTTTAAGGGGTTAGGGGTACTCAGGGGTATGAAAAAATGATGATTTTCAATAATTTTTTTTTTGTAGTTAATTACTTTATTTGACAAAAATAAAAACATAGCTTTATTAGAACACGTTTCGATTTGACTTCACGAAAATTTCAAAAAAAAAAATTAATAATTCAAAAAGTTATCGCTGTTTTTGTAGAGCCCGTTCCTCCCGAAGTCCTTTGCGGTGATCATCATAAGTCCTTGGAGATTCATCTAAAATCAATCGGACAAGAAAAATTAGTTTTATTAATAGATAATCTTGTGCCTGATCGAAGCTTTTTTTTTTTTTTTCGAAATTAACAAAATGGCGGCCTCAGGAAATTTTTTTCAAATTTTCGAGAAAAAAACCGACAGTTTATTGTTAAAAAAAAATCGAAATTTTTGAAAAAAAAAAAAATCCTTCGATCAGGCACGAGTTTTTAATGTATTTCAAAAGTACAATAAATTTTATTGAAATCTACCGAGCAGTTTTTAAGTTACAGTGATCACCAGTTCAGAAAACATAGTTTTGAGAAAAACGCATTTAAAGTTTTGCTATGGATTTATGTCGAATTATAAGAATTATTTAATAACTTACACTGAGTCATCTATTCCTGGACCATATAATAGCTCTTCAGCCGACATAGCAGCTTCCAAAATATCGATTTGCTGGTGCCTACGTTGCAATCGACCTTCTCGGGTGTTATCATTAGCGCGCTTATCTGCTACTTTGATACGTGCAGCATCCATTCTTTCTGCATACCGATGAGAATTAGGCCCACAATTAAGTCCTAGTGTATTCATCAAGACTAATAATGAATTTATACCCTCATTAAATATACACATAGCAACGTATGCAGCTATTTGTACGATAGTAAAACTAGTATTTACCGTTTTTGGGCATATTTTCCATACTAGTTGGTTAAAGCTTTCATTATTATTCTGATTGAATCCACCTACACATCTTGAAAGTAAATTTTCATTACTAAGATCTTCGTATATAGGCTTGATAGCTTTTAAAACATCAGAAGGTAAAGGAGAATAATCGTGAGAAAAGGTATCAAGCTCTCCTCTTGCTTCAGCGCGCTGGTAAGAGCACCAAGATTCTTCGCCTTTTGGACACATATCATGATTCGGTTTTTCATCACTCGAGCCGTAGTGATAAAAGGTTGCCATTATAGCAGATTTCATATTTTCAACAGGAAGGAATATATTCATTTCCACAGTTATTACATGCAACTACAATTTTGAATCCCAGCCCACGTGTACTTGCTGTTTGAAACACTACATTTCCATCACATTTTTTACATTTTATAAGAGCAGAAATTGCAGTGAATACCTGAATAAAATTTATTATTCGAAATTCAGTACTGCTGTCTTCAGGTACATCATCTTCAGTGTTTTGTTTTAATTTTTTAGAAGATGTACTCTGAATACTTTCATCACGTTCGGCTGTTTTCGGATTAAAAACATTCTTTCTTTTGACTGAACGCGACTTATTAATTTTTTCAGAACTCCGAAGTTCTCTTGAAACCTTTCTAGAATCACGTCCCATGGTTAATAATTTAATTCACTTGAGAAATAATTTATCACAAAACTATCGACTGATCAGTGCAACGACTACAGGTATACTGGCAACCAAAAATTATTTTTCAGTTCTTGTACTACCTACAAATTGTGAATATATGTAGAAGGATATATATATATATAGAAGGATATATATATTTATATATCCTATATATATATATATATATATATATATATATATATATATATATATATATATATATATATATATATAATAATAAATACATTAAAATGGGGAGATATTCATGACAATGAAACCCGAAAGGTCGGTTGCTTGCAGCTGTTTCTAGCTACCTGCTCTCGAATGCCACGTAGCACCCGAGCGTCCTTTGGTCATTGTTAAATAACTCGAAAAGAATTTGTCGGATTCACTTCAAATTTTCACACAATATTTTTAAAATATTATACTTTAAGAAAATGCAAAAAAAAAAAAATCGATTTTTTGAAAATTCTGACTACCCCTAACCCCTTAAAATAAGTTCTACATACTTTAAACAATAAATTTTTTTTTTTAATTTCAATGCATGTGTAGTATTTAGGAATATAAACATGTGCCTTTCATTTTTTTATTTATGAAAAAGTATTTTTATAGGTAAGGTAAGAGACCTAGTACCCAATCATCAGGAAACTAATACCCGGTCACTCATGTATTTGTATATCTATATTTACTGGATTTTACTAAATATAGATATACAAATACATGGAGTGATGGGGTACTATTTCCCTGATCAGGTACTAGATCTTTTACCTTATATGCCAATATCAAAATTTCTCTGATAGAAAAATAATTAATATTTATGAATATAACAATTTTTTTAACTTCCCGCTAAGAAAATTGTAAATTTTCAAAATTGCTGTCGTTAATTTGAATTCGGATCTCATAAAATCGGTCAATCCTGAAAATGAATTTTAAAATTTGGTAGTTAAGTTATCATTATATATTCTTTATTTTATGATTATTATTATTTTTTGGTAAATATATTCTATGTATTGACTCTGCAGTTACCCACCAAAGCTTAAGCCTAATATGTATACGTGCTATACACTGAGAAAAAAAATACTTTTATTAAGAACATTTAGTTGATACAAGAATGTATATTCTTGATAATTTTCAAGAATATATAATTTTGTCTCAATAATTCGTAGAATTGAAAGAAATAATTTTTATTTAATTCAAGTAAAGCTATTCTTTTGTTTACTCATAATATAATATCAAATTCATATAATAACAAAAATAAATTTGATGCTCTTTTCTCAAGAAATTGATAATTAATAATAATAAAATAAATATTTTGAACGGATTTCTTGAACCAAGAAATTCTTGTTTAGAAAATAGTATTTTTTTTTCTCAGTGTAATAGTTAGTAGTTTCGTCCCGAGTACGTCAGCGAACTCGTCAACAAAGCTATGCTAACAGAGAATCATATTCATCAAACGACCCAGCTATTCAGGAGGTCATCAATAAATTGATTGGTTCACTGAGCTTAAACAGAAACGACGCAGTAGAGCGGCAACATAAGACATAGGCAAAGAGTACAACCAACACCCATATAATGGAACAGCAAACTTGCAGAAGAAGAGGTTAGATCGGTTATAGACAGCATAAAAAAAAAAAGTCAGCTCCAGGTCCAGACAATGTAAGCTATGCTATATAATAGGCAAACTACCCTTGGATCGCATCACGCTGTTAACAAAATTTCTCAACCACTATTTAAAGGAAAAAGTAATACCTAACATGTAGCTGGAAGAAGTACATAGTTTGTCTAATCTTCAACCCATCTAAGAGATACAGACCAATTGCTATTTCCAACTCCCCGATAATAAAGGTCCTAGAGAGAATACTCAACGATAACGAGAATCACCCTGATTGAGAAAAATGATTTAATCTATGCTAAGTGTATATCTATATGTTAGTCGATTCAAATTATTCTAAATCATTTCAGTTTAATTGTTTCGAATCATTTCAAATAATTTTTCTTAATCAGGGCAGTAACGGTGCTTTTGATTATTTTTCATCGCTAGTATAGAGACAACAGATTTTGTTCCTAACAGAATCTTATTTTATCAAAGACTTTATTAATGTAATTAGCTCCAAACCAGGAGACCAACATTAAAACACATGTATATAATATACTATTATCTAACAGGCATGTGTTTAAGTTTTGTCTGTGTAGTCTAGCTATAAGTATAAAGATGTATTTTTTTCATGATAATGCAAATAAATTTTATTAAAAAAAAAAAAATGGTGGATTGACAAAAATATCGTGCTACCTAAGGAATTATACGGATTTAGGAGAGCTAAATCATGTACGGATAATTCAGCCACATTAATTACAGAGGCGAATTTAGCTATGCTAAAAAATCAGTTTCTGGAAGCGACATACCTAGAATAGGGAATTTTGGTATATGGTAATCGTGAATGAAACAAATCAATTTATTAAACAAACAAAAATTATTTCTTTTTATTGAAATACGCGCTCTAGGGTATGTCTTCACTCGTAAGAGATTTAGCTTAGACTAACTTATTCTTTTAATATTAATTAACACTGAGGTCCAACAACTTCTTTCTTTTTGTATAACAAAGATTTCTAAGTTCAAACTATATATATATATATGAGTGCAAATGAAGAAAAACATATTGCCTTGCATTTACTTGGAACATGGGCCTCAATCTCTCGTCGACCCAAGTACTTAAGGTCATAAAATTTGATCCATGCTAGCTTACTTTTCTTTAAGTAAACATATACATATTTTGAACTCAACTTAAATATATATACTAAGTACGACTTAAATGCAACACTGTTCGAAATAATATTTCGAGCAGAATATTTAGTATAGAGAAATATTAAATAAAATATATATCGGAATAAAGATTGATTTTTGTACAGAGAATCCAACACCTAGACATCAAGGGGGCTTATGACAACGTAGATATTCCTACACTCATTAATAATCTGGAAATAATCGGTGTACCTGCAAAAATAAGAATGTTCATTAAAAAGCTGCTCCAAGAACGGATTCTACATTTTGAATTCAACGGGCAGGAAATCAAGATGGTCAGGACCAGAAAAGGGCTTCAGCAAAGAAGTATATTGAACCCCATATATATATGATCATGGTAAAAAAATATCTGCATCCCTGATGCAAGTATTTATCATTCGCGGATGATTTCGTTCTATACATTATTCTGGAAGACCTGATGCTAATCAAAAAAATTCTTCAAGAATCTTTGGACAAGTTGGATGATCGGTTAAGGAAGAAAGGCCTGGAAATATCTCAGGAGAAGACGGTGAGCACGATCTTTACCTGGAAAAGAAAAACAGAAGAGATTGTATTCACATTGAAAAGTGAAGACATTAAGGAAGTTGAAGATACAAAGTTTCAAGGGATCACAATCAACAACAAGCTTAAATGGAATGATCACACCACCAACACCAGGAACAGAGCCAAAATGTGCAATAAAATCCTTAAAATGACCACAGGATGGAAGTCCAGAGCACACCCCTCCTCGGTATTTCAGATATACAAGAGTCTGATTAGAGACTGGGGGCTCATCTTTTACCAAGATACCACTGAGACAAATCTGAACAAGGTAAAAATAGTCCAACATACGGCCCTCAGAAGAGCTACTGAACATTTGATCTATATTTGCAGGAAGGTAAAATAAGATGCCTGTTAAAATTAGAGCCCTTAGTATGAATTTTAACAGGTGGCTCATCGCGATTTTCTATTTCCCATTTAAATAATATGGAAAAAAAAAATTTTAAGTTTGGAATTTATACCTCGGTGATGGCGTATTGTACAAATAAGCCCAGGATATAAAGTTATTGGAGCTTGAGGTCAAATTTGTAGTAAATTTCGAAATTTTTCTACGTTCCCGGCGAAACCACCAGACTTATCACAAAATGTAATAAGATCTTTTTTGTAGACAATTTTATTCCATACAAATGATCATGAATGAAGTTTTTTTGAATTCCGTATTGTTTTCTAGTGATTTTCATTTTAAAGTCAATTTTCATTTTAAGCTCTTGAAATCGATCAGAACACCTTTTTTTTTTTTAAAGATATTTAAAAATAAATGAATAAAAGACAATTTTTTATAAAATTAGGAAAATTTTCCTCATCCACAACTTTTAAAATAATAGATCGATTTGGCTCATCTTCGAATCCAAGTAAAATAATTACGCAAAAAATAAGTATAAAATTTCATAAATAAGAAATATACCTTTCCTTTCCAGGCATGGCCAGATGGCATTTTTTTTTTTTTTTTTGTTATTTAGTTTATTTAGACAATCACGGTCAGCATATACGAATTTTACCATATAAACTAATTCTTTTATGTTATAATTTGTTAACCGTGATCGAAATTACCGGTCCCGACGCCTCTAAATGTGTTTACACATTTATACGCATAAGGACTGGCAGGGTCTGGCAGACCAACTCACAAAGGCTTTGGTATATATAGTTAATCTATATATATCAAAAGCAGAATAGGAAAAGTCTGAGTGCAGATATCTGTTTGGGGTGTTTACATTGAATTGAGGGAATATAAGTGTATTCAGCCATAATATAAATTATTTTGCTTAATCGGCAATTTTGTACATAAAAAAAAAAAAAATATCGGACAAAAACTGTACTTATATAAATGTTTATCAATACATACATTATTATTTGTAAGCTTTTTGCTCACTGCTAATTTTATTAGTATCTAAATGATTGAATAATTAATTAATTGATAAAATAAAAATAAGCAAAATTCAATACACGAAAGTTAATAACAAGATATTTAAAAAGTTATGTATAATTTACACAAATCTGAATTAAATTCTGAAATAATTTCGATGTAGAATTAATAAAATGCTGAAAAAAATAAATTTAAAAAAATGTATCCAATTTTTTTTTCCTTTAATAGTCTAATAAATATTACTTTTTAATTTTATGTAGTAAATGTTTTACTTCTAATGATACCGCACCGTGCTACTTTATTATTATTATTATTATTTATAATAATATAAAATAATATTTTTCTATGATAGGGAAATATTATTATAATATATGTAACTTTTTTTTGTTAGTCATGTAAAATAGTAAAAATAATTGCTATTGTAATATTCGTAAGGTATTCGCTGTACACATAATAGAGATATATTTATCTTTTTTTTTCTTTTTTTTTTCATTAATAATGATAAACAAATATTAATAATACTAGATTGTACATCGAAATTGTTAATATTACAACAAATATAGTTAAACAAGATTGTTTCATCAATGTGTCACTTTACATAAAATAATTATACAAATAGTACTACGATAATTGTTTCGTTTTATAGTAATAATTATTGTAATTTATTTTTAAAAGCATGATTAATTATAGAAACAAAGAATTGTCAAAAAAAAAAAAAAAAACATTTTGTTTTTTTTCATAAGTAACCAATTAAAACAGTCTTTAACTCCCAAATAGATGTTGAATTAATTATTGTTGAAAATGTTTTTTATTTATGCTCTAATGACTTTGGATACCGAAGATTTAATTATTCGTTGGCGATTTTGCATGCAAACATCACATTGATAATTTTTTTTATCGATTATCTTGTTCTCCACACAATCTGAAAAATAAAAATTAATAATAAAATATGAAAAACTGCATAAATAATATATTAATATTTAAATTATCATATAATTGAAACAATAATATTATTTTCAAATAACATACATCATTTTATATTTAAGGTAAGAACCTAATACCCGATCAGAGACCCGATTACTCCTTGTATTTGTATATCTATATTTATAAATATAGATAAACAAATACATGGAGTAATCGGGTACTAGTCCCTGATCAGGTGTTAGGTCTTTTACCTTACATTATAAATAACTATATATTGATATTGATAATGCATGAATGTAAATGCTTATCAACAGCTTAATGCTAATATTCTACTTTGAAACTTAATCATATTTGATGGTAATTTAAAATTATTAGTTAAATTAAATTAAAACTATAATAAATGTTTAAAAAATTTTATGAATTATTATATACAGGCATTAAGATATTGATTACTTTGTTAAAATAATAAAATTAAATGATTGAATATTAGTAATAAGAAAAAAGTCGTGCATTGTATAAGTTTTAATTACAACCATATATTATATTATAAAAGAAGAATGACGATGAGGATGATATCAATACCTAAGTGCAGATATTTGTCGCATGCACTGCAGTGCACTAGATTTTCCTCCATGTCGAGTCTTGATGCAGTATGACAGCGACTGCAATGTGGGCAATAACGACCTTTCCTCCATAGCCTTATTAATGATATAAATGACATAGAAGTTAGCGATTTAAAGCGTCAAACATTATATTGCTTAAATTAATAATTGCTTAGAACAATTATAAATAATTTAGCAATAGATTTTTGTTAATAGCATTAATGCTTAAAGAAGTTTGTTAAATGTGTTATATATTAGTTTGAATATTAAATTTTGAAGTTTACTATTAAAAAATACTTAAAATTTATTTTTAATTTTAGAATACCGCATTGATGATAAATTAATGAAGATGATCTTATTAAATTCTCAGAAAAAAAAAAAAACATTAAATTATCATTAGATTAAAATTTTATTTCTTACTTGGAGCAAGGTACACAGAGAGTAGACACGTAAACTCTTGTATTTTTATCGCCTTTTTTGTACTCATGTTGCCATTGTGCTACGCTATTTCGATCAGCATTAATACCACCAGCTTCTCTTGAGCCACAACTCGCGCAAATTGCACATTCTTGACAATGCCATCTTCCTTGTGGTACTCTTCTTAAGCCAACACAATAAATGTGGTATCTATTATACATGAAAAAAAACAAAAAAACAAAATTTAATATTGAATGATTATTTGATTAGATTAAATAATTATTTTAAAGGTAATGATTTGAGTATTATTACCCTCTATCACACATATCGCAAAATAACATTTTGTCTTCATCCGCTGGATCATGACATTGTGCACACGTCTTACAATCTGTACACTGCCAAGCATAAGCGTGAATATGAGGCACCATATCTAGAGTCAAGTCTAAACAAGACGGATGTACTGAAAAAAATAAACAATTTATAAGTTTTTAAGAAGTTTTAAATTTTTTACAGTGAAAATTAAAAGTTTTAATAGCAATAAAAAATAATTCAATAGCTTTTGCATTCTTTTTTACTGTATTAATAAAAAACAATTTTTGAACTCTATATAATTTTTCGTTGACTAACAAGAATTCAATTCTATTATTAATTATATTTTATTGAAAATAATAGATAAAAGCAAAAAATATAATAATTTATTTACCATGTCCATGGCAGGTACCACATTGAATTAAAACTTCTGTCTTATTATTTTTATTTAAATGCTTTAGACACATTTTACATTTGAATGATTTGTCTTTTTGATTCGATAACTCAATATCTACATCATCCATTGTTGATTGTGATTCTTCAGTGTCTTGGGTACCTTCACTAGACGAACAGCTATAAATTTTCAATAATTATAATAACAAAATAAAAGCCCATGAATAATAAATTATTTTTTCAATTTATTGGGTTTACCTGGAATCATCAGAAGATGAATCACTATCACTATCACTTTGGGAACCTTCAGATTGACTATCGAATTTTCTTTCATTAGGCCTCATTGGTCCATAAAGAACAGTATTTAAAGGATAATATCTTAATTCTGCTGGAGTGTATTCTTTATAATAATCAGTATATTGTCCAGGAATAAGAGCTACTGGATAATGACTACTTTTACTTTCATCATTGATCTTAGGTTGTTTTGTCGGCACGTGAATTGTAAATGTTTGAAGATCTAAACTACATCTTCGTGATTCATTTCTTGCTTTATTAAAATTAACATTCCATGATAATGCTGATTGAACAGCCATTTCAGCAAGATCAATACGATTTTTTTCAGCATTTGCAGCTGCTGTTAGTTCTTTTTGTTTTTTTGAATGTTCTTTTATTTGTTTTTCACGCATATGCTTTCGATATTCTTCATATTGATCAGGAAAATCACTACACATAATGTCAAGTACTTCTGAACTACAAATTGCTGTTAATCCCATATCACACATTGCTTCATTAACAAGTAAATTTTCTCTTAAATAATTTCTTTCTTCCATATCAACCATACGTCTTTTCAAATCTGGATATTTTCTTTTAAATGATTTAACACCAAGATACTGCGATATTTGTTCTTGTATCATAAATGTTTCACCTTTACGATCTAATGGCCATTCATACTCAGCTATTTTATCAACTGTAAATGGTCCTTCGTCTGGATCAAAATTTATTTCCATTCTTCGGTTTCTAACTTTAACTTTTTCTGATTCTGTTGTTGCTGTACTTAAGACACTTCCTTGAGATTCTTCATTAATTGTGGCTTCTGCAATTAAACAATCAAATTATTATTATTATTATTTTTTTTTTTTCATTTACAATTACAATTAAATATACACGTTTAGGCATAAATTTCCAAAATAAGAATTAATGGTTAGGTATGATTATTATTATAATTATGATTGTTATTATTATTATTATTATTATTATTATTATTATTATTATTATTATTATTATTATTATTATTATTATTATTATTATTATTATTATTATTATTATTATTATTGTTGTTGTTATTATTAATATTATTATTATTATTATTATTATTATTATTATTATTATTATTATTATTATTACTAATATTATCTAGAGTGATTTTAAATAATAAACATTTAGAAAATTTATCAATGCAAAGCTTATTATGCTTAATGACGAAAAGACTGTAAACACGACAAGATAAGTTTATTTGTACGGCAATTTAAGAACGTCGGTATAACTTACTATTTTTAGATGACTCAGTTATAAGTCTACGAATAGAAATATATATTTTGATTTTATTTGAATGTTAATTTTGATTGATAAATTTATATTTAAATAAGAAAATAATGGTGATAATTTTTTGAATAAATAAATTAATACAAAAACTTGTTGAAAAATATATAAAATTTAAAAATTGATTATTTACTATATAATATAAATAATTAATAAATATAATTTTACCTTGATTGGGAATGTTTCTAGCGGGTGTTTGAGATCTAGAACCAGATTCAGCACTCATACGTGTTTCTTCATCCATAACTTGAACCATAGATATTCCATCATTACGATTATTATCAATTTGTTTTTTTGATAATGGTGTCAGCCAATTTTGATGATCTGAAGTACCAGAAGATTCTTTTGAATCTTTAATATTATCAGTAGTTTTCTTTAAATGATCAGAAACAACTACACGAACTTGGTTTAATTTAGCACATGGTGTACCATCATCATCTAATTGTGACATTATCGTAGATTCTAATAAAGAATCTTTTAATGGTTGTCGTAGTGCTTTATAAAGTTCTGAAGAATCATTTTGGATTTCTGATGATGTTGATTCTTCATCTAAAGTTATTAATGCTGTTGTAGAATTTTCAATTGCTGTTAAATTTTGTTCTAATCTTGCTTTTTTACTAATTGAAACATCCAATCGATCAAATTTTCTTTTACCACGTCCACGTCCACGTCCTCTTTTAGGCGGCGCATAACTTTTTTGACTTCGACATGTTCTTTTTGGTCTTTCATTTTCTTTCGGTTCTACTGTATTTACAATAAAAGGTGTATCATCTATTGCTAAAGGATCTTGATTTAATTCAGTATCTGGACGTTGAAATGGTAAAGCATTTCGTCTAGGTCTACCTCGTTTTTTTGGTATTTTAACATCTGGTACTCTTATTGGTGGTACCTCATCGATTATCATAATATCTTGACTTGAATTTGAATTTTCATTAACAATTATAAGTTCTGGATGTTGTTCAATTATTTCACAATCATCAGACATATTGTGTGGTGGCTGACTTAATATACTTTTCAATTTTCCTCCAATAACATCCGAAGTAGGTTTGGCTGATTTTACATGAGTTATACTAATTTCTTGATTAATAACATTTCTTTGCTGGCGACTTATTATGTTTGTACTTGATTCATTGAATTCTACTTGATTTTGATGTTGATGTTGATGTTGCTGCTGTTGTTCTCTTGGCACAATAGGCTGAATTGTTACTTCAGGAAGAATTTGTGATAGTTTTGTTTCCAATTTAGTTTTTTTCGACTCAAAAGAACATGCATTAACATCTTTACGTTTTGATGATTGTTCTGATGATTCTTCTTGTTTTCTATTAAAATTTATTGGTTCAATAGTTACTTCTGACCTATTAGTAAGTTGTTCTCGTTTTTGTGTAAATGTACGTTGAGCTTCGGTTGAATCTTTATTGTGTAATGATTCAGTATCATTAGTTACAATCATTGGATGACCGCTTTTTGGTACTTTTATTTTCATAGATTCAATTCTTACTAAATCTCCAGATTTTGAAGCTCTACTATCATGATCTTCGTGTATTTCAGACAGTTGTTGATTTTCTTCTTGTCTTTCAGACTGAACAATTTTAGCTTCACCATCTTTAGACACCTTTATCTTCATTGCTATAGGTGATTCTGATTTTTTAAAGACATTAATTGAGTCTGTGTCTTTGGAGCTTGAAGATTCAAGTGAAATTGATGTTTGAGTTGATTCAAATGCTTGATTATCCTGGTCATTAGATACTTCTGAATAAATAATAGAAGCATCTCCAGTCTTTGACATTTTTATTATTTTTGTTCCTAAAGGTGATTCTGTCCGTCTAGGAACTTCTGGAATTTCTAATTTATCTTTACTATCACTTGTAGTGTCCCCTGATATAATAGAAGCACCGCTTTTTTTTGAAAATTTCATTTTTACTCCAATTGGTGAATCGGTTCGTTTTTGGTTTTCTTGAATTTCTCCTTTTTCTTTTGACTTTGTGCTGCTCCCATCTTCATAATCACAAGATAAAATTGACGAATCACCGGTTTTAAGACGTTTTATTTTTACACCTAATGGTGATTCTGTTCTTTTTGATTCTTGTAAAAATTCCATTTTATCTTTATTTTTAATTTCCTTCAATTCATCATCTTGTGTATCAGATTGAATAATAGAAGCATCTCCACTTTTTGACAATTTTATTTTCATCGCTATTGGAGACTCTGTGCGTTTTGGAGAATCTGTAATTGATTCTACTTTATGTTTAAATGTTTCTTTTGATTCTTGTTGAATATTTGAAAATTTTCTTTTCATTCCAAGAGGTGAAAGTGATGAAGAACTTTCTGTATGCCATTGCATTGATGTTTCTTTTACATGTTCATTTGGAATAATGGAAGGATGACCGCTTTTTGATAATTTTAATTTTATTTTTTCAAGCTTTTGTCCAGGACTATCTTCAGGATTTGGAGAATCTGTTGTCGAACGTACTTTTGGACTTTTTGGTGATTTAGGTTCTCCACAACCAGCGATTGCTGATTTAGCTATTTTTAAAATAATTCTTGATGGTGAACTAATATTTTCAACTTCGTGTCTTTCAGAATCTTTTCGTAAACCATCAGTTGTTTTATTGTCGTCTTTTATTTTATCTATATCAGTTTTGGACGATTCTATCATTTGCTCATAGGTTGACACTCTAGCATCTTGTTGAATTAATAAATTTGACTTTGGAGTTATTGATTCATCACATGTTCTCACAGATTCTACTATTGGAATTTCAATTTTTGGTGGTTCTTTTAATCGTTCTTCTAAAATTGATGTTTTTGGAATATTTACTGATTTTTTAGTTAATAAACATTGCGATGGATTTGGCTCGATGTTTGTGTCAATATTTACTATCTCATCTTGTTCACTTACAGGTTGAATTTGAGTCTTAAGAGTATCACATTTTTCATTAATCTTAAGATCACACTCTTGATTAATTGTCACTTGTGCTTCTTCATTTAATTGTTTTCGTTCACTTTCTAGTTTAGCTGCTTCTGATATTATTTCAGCTTCAGATATTGCTATTGACTCGCTAGTCGACGTTTCAAATTCTGGCTCAGATTCTGGTAAATCTTGACAAATTTTTGCATCAGACGTGTAGATAGTTGGAAAATTTTCTCTTTGAATTAATTCATTTACTGTATCATTAAGTATTTTTGATGTTAATTCTGATTCTAATTCCTCTTCCTGTTCTTCAGACTCTTGAAGAAATTTAACAGCTGATTCTAATTCAGATATCTCTGGATTTGTTTGTAAGACTTCAGTAATAGAATTTACGTCTACTGTATCCTTTACATCAACTGATTTTAATTTTCCTTTTGAAATAAAACCGAAATTTTCATTTATTTCTGGCTCTATATTATCAGTATTTGTTATTATTTCTTCAATGCATTTATTATCTTTATCATTTTCTTCTTCAGAATTTCCAATTATTTTTTTCCCCTCTGTTTCCTCAGTCTGCTTATCATTTTCATTCTCTATATTACAGTCTAGTTCTGAAGTTTCTGTTTCAACTAAAGTTTCAATAACATCATTAAGCAAATTATTTATTTGATTATTGGATTCATTTTCTGGTTTTGAAATTAGTAGTAAATCCAGAATTGAATTTTTTTCAAGTTTAGTCATAACTTCTTCTGAAGAATCTTCAATAACTGCACTATTTACAATGGCTTCGTCACTATTTACCGATTTTTCTAAGTTTGGGGTAAGATCAAGATCTAATACACCAACTAATGGATTCTCAGAAGGGCGAGAATCTGGACAAGTTTTTCCATCTAAGTCATCAGATTTTGATGAAATATTATTTTCAAGTTTTTCAATTATATCAGATTTTATTTCCGAAAAATTTTCAGAACTTTCAGTAATAGAAATCTCATTATCAACTTCTTGAGTATTGAGATTTAATTTTAAATCAGTAATAGATTCTTCTATTTTTTCTTTAGACAATTCCGAATCATTTTGTTCAATTTCATTCGTTTTATTTACTACTATGTTTTCATTAATTCCACTAGTAATTCCAATTTCCGTATCAATTTGATCCAATTTTTCTTCTGTTTTAGACGTTACTTGTAAAATTGATAATTCTTCATTATCTCTGATAATATTCTGAGAAGGTGATTCTAATAAATTAACATCTGATTCTATCGGCTCTTCCTTTGATTCTAATGAAGATATCTCTATATCTGATTGAATAATTAGACAATTATTTTGTTGTATAATTTTATTATCTAGATTTTCATCATTTTCAACCAGTGATTGATGACTATCATTGTCAATATTTATTTTTGGAATATCTTTATCATCTCTTATTGATGTTACACTTTCATTAGATACATCTAATTTAATATCTCTTAAACATTCTTCCGAACAATTGATATCTTTTTCATTAGTTTTTTCTTCTTTAGTTTCACTTTCAATAACACTAATACTTTGTGGAGTGTTTTCTTGTATCATATCTTCCGTCACTTTTTCTTCACTTTCCAATGAAGGACTAGGCAATATTTCTGATTTTTCACATTCTATTATAGATTCAATTATTTCACTTTCTATCGTTTCACTTTTATCAACAGTTTTATCTTTTGCATCTAGTAGTTCAATATCCATAATCTCTTTCATTTCACTTTCATTTTCATTGTCATTTTTTGCTATTATTTCGTTGGTTTCTTGTGACTTATTTTCATTACTTGAAAGATTTTCTTCAATCACTTCGACTATTGATATTTTAATTACATCAGAAATTGTTGTTTGTTCTTCTAAATGAAGTTTTTCATGTATATCTGGATTTAAATCTTCAACAATACCACTTACACACTCTGAACTTATTTCAGAAGTTACCTGATTGATATCATCCTCCTTGATATTTTCTGTTGAATTTGTTTCATTTATTATTGCTTCAACTGTGTCTGGAATACTTACAACTTCTTCATTCTTTAAAATTGGAGTAACTAGAGATTCAAAGTTTTCTGTAATGTCCATTGATGTGTCGTCAAAATTAGGTATTATATTATTCTTATTATTATCATCGATTTCCGTTTTGACTGGGCTAATATCTTTCTTGACTTCTGTATCAATTTCAGGTAATTCAACGTCATTTACATTGGAATTAACTTGCTGACAATGTTGGGTATTATTATTTGAATTAATTTCAACGGTTTCTTGAGATATAGAATCATTTTTATCCTTTAAATTTTGTCGATGGTCCTGGATAGATGATTGTATAACGTTTTCTAAAGATGTAGATTCAGCAAGAACAGTGATTGGTGCTTCTACTGATAACTTTTTCTCGATACAAATTGTTTCAACAATTATTTTATTTAAATCATCTAATTTACTCAAGTCTTGTGAGTCATTATCATTATTAATTCGGTCAGTAAATTTAATATCGTTTTCAGGAACTAAATCTACAGATTCTCTCGACGATTTTTCTCCAGTTTCATTAAGTTCAATATTTTTATTTACTACTGTTGTAGTAACGTCGACAATACTACTATCGATTGATTCAATAGTTTCAATATTACTTTTATCATTTATTTTACTATTTTGTTTATCCACAAGAGGTTTACAAGAAAATACAACTTTTGGTTCTTTACCAACTTCATCTAATTCAGTACCTTGAGAATCTTCAGAAGTATAAGCGTCTCCAATTAACTGAAGGCTTTGATTAATACTTAGTACATCTTTAACATTTGAATTTTTATTATTTTCTCCTATTTCTGAAACAAAAAAAATTATTATTTTAGTATTAATTGTTAATTATAAATGTTATTTCATAAAATCAATTTTTTTAAATTTACCTTTTACTTCAAAATTTTTCGATATATCTTCATGTTTTATCAATTCATTTTCATTTTTCTCAATACTTCTTATATTCGATGGAATGTGAACATCACAAGAGTCTAGTTGAGAATCTGTATTACCAATTTTACCACTATCATTATTTTTTATAAAGCTATCAGATTTTTTATCTTCTGAGTTTGTTAATAAATTAATTGATGGTGTGATTTCACTTTTATTTACATCTACTTTATCATTTTTAATAGTTTTGTCGATAATTTCAGTTTTGGAGTCAGTAATGATTTTAGATAAAGCTGCTATTTCACTTTCTAATGTTGAATCAGCGGGTTCTGATTGAACACCAATTATATCGTTAATATCCATTATACTCAGTGCTTCTGTATCATAAGTTTCTGAATCACTATCAACACTGTATGGTGCATAACGTTCTGGCGATTCATCTTTATTTGGTTGTTCACTATTTAAACGAGCGTTGTTTTCCTCTTTGGAGCCAAATAGGCCCATTTTAGAAGATTCAGACATTGTTTTTATTTGTCTAAAAACGTTAATTATTTACAACCAATCAATTTATAATATATTTAATGACAATTTAACTAATTGTAACATTCTCACTTCTTACACTTTTGTCAAAAAATGTTTTATTTTTTTTTAATTCAAGTTATTTATTTTGATTTTATACTTCCAATATAGTTTTACATTTTTAAGAATATTTATATTCTTATTTAAAAACATATAAATTTTAATTATTATTACTTTACTTACGTATATTTTTACAACATAACCAAAAGATTTTTTTTTCTGTACAAATAAATTAGGTTTATTTATTTTAACAAATTAATTTTTGGAAATTAAAAAAAAATAGATATATATAATTTGTAAATAATACACGTTTTACTGAGGACTTATGTCTCCACGAATTTTTAAAATATTTTGTTAATACATTATCACAATCACAACTTTTCACCGACGCCAAAACCAAGTGCAAACGAGAGTTTTACCCTCGAATTCCGTTGTACATTGTGTGCAGTTAAATGTAATGACATGAAATTTTATCGACTAATGATATTTGAGAGTAAACAGAAATAACCAATAAGATATAATAATTGTTTTTTCGATTTTCTCATTGGTTGAAATTGACCGCGAAAATTTAAAAGTATATTTTCAATTTTGTAATAGCTATAAAAGCCCAAAGTAGCACGGAATCAACTTTCAGATGTTATGATGATATCTTTTAAAAAGACAAGATACATTTTTTTTTTTTTGTATCAAAGTCAAGTTCTTTTATATAAATATATGACGACGAGTGTGAATGTAGTAGACATCAGACAAATTTAAAATTATAAGTAAATAGAGTAAATAATTAAATAAATAATATTTATAAAAAATGCACTTATTAATTTTAAAATTTTTCAAATGCACATTTTTTTTTAATTTAATTTTATTAGTTATTTACTCTATTTATCCATAATTTTAAATTTGTTTGATGTCTGCTACATTCACACTCATATATGACGTACAGATGTTGGTCCTATGAGCCATAGAAAATTTGTCCTATTTTTCATATCTTAAAAAAGACATTTCAATTAAAAAATCGTTTAGATGACTTATTTGAATATTATTTGTAATTTACTTTTTGTTGTCACTTGTGAAATAAATTTCTGATCGTTTTGTCAACATTTTGGTGTCTTATCGACACGTTTAAAAACAACCTAAAAACTGATATCTTATAGATGTCACAAAGTCAAGTGGGCTACTTGAGAGCAAAAAAAAAAAATTACATATATAAATACATTAATTAAAAAAATTGTTGATACTTTATTAGCTTTACAGAATTATGATTATTTATTTATATAAATAACTACATATTTAAATGAGATTACAATATTTAAAAAATTGTTTTAGTTATGAGGGAGTTATTGAAATATAAAATTATATAAAATTATGTTTATACAAAAGAGTATGATAGTTATTTTAATTAATATATTGTTGAATAATAATATCGCTGTAATTTTCTCCAGAAGTAATATGTAAATTTTTTTCATTAGCAAGATGAAGTAGAGATACAAACGCTATAGGAAAACTCAATTCTTCAGCGTCATTTTTAGAAAGCATATTTGGAAGTTTTGTATAAATTTCACTAAATTGTTTTTCTCCTTTTATTGCTGTCGAAGATTCAATATTTTGAGCATTTTCTTTATCAATTTCATCTTTATTCGTTAATTTTTCCCAAATACATTTTTTTAAATAACGAACATCTAATTTCTTGGCTCTTTGTGAGAAAGGTATATAAATTTTCTGCGTTAATTTTGGAGCTTCAATCAAATTATTGCCTGTGAAACCAATTGCCCGAGATTCATCATCAAAAGCACAATCATTAAATACTGTATCAGCTCCATCATCATTTTGAACGTTTGGACAATAATTTTCGGTATCATTACCATTATCATAATTGTATTCCTCATTATCATCAGACAAAACCAACATATCATTATTTGATTTTTCTTTTAAAAATATAGTTTGATTAGATCGTAAATAATATTTACACAATGATTTATTGTCTTCGTCATGAATTTCTTTTGGATTAAGTAATTTTTTTATAGACCAACAACGACTCAATGTTGAACTTTTTAAATTGGCTAAATTTTTTTTAACTTGAGTACATTCTTTGTTAGCTATTTCAATAAACCCATCATCACATTGTATAGTTGGATCTTTTTTCTTTCTTTTTGGATTTTGTTGACAAGCTTCAAGTTTATTCTTAGTCGTATTATTTGTTAGTTGATTGATCTTCCAGTGTGTAGGCCCGATCCAGCGAATATCTACAGCATCACTGAAGTATGAATACTCAAGTTTTTTATTCACTGGCATTCTCTCAATCATATTTTGTAAGTCAGCAACTACACAAGGTGCTCGATTAGTAGCATGACATCCGATTTCATTTTCATTTTCATTATCATTTTCATCAGCTGCGAAATAATTAACATCGTTGAAATTTTGAGTATCATCATCAAGTGGTATACTAGCATCAGGATCAAAAACAAGATTATCATCATCTTGAGAGAAGGATTCTTGAGAAGGCATATGTACTGCTTGATCTTCTTCTTCAATTGACCAATGGAGAATTTCAAATTGCGAAAACATACTGTTGATATCTAAATTAAAATCTGCTTTTACTGGAGGCCATGGTAATCGTGATTCATCATTATCAGCACCAAGTTTATCAACATCATTATCAATAATTACATCATTGTATGGATTAAGACCAAGACCTAGATCACAATGCTGAGGTAAAGATGCTTGATACAACATATTGGTGGTCTGACAGTCGCCTTCTCCAAACATTATTGGAGTGTAGTCTACAACATCAACTTTTCCTTGAAGTGCTTCAATCGTTGTAAGAATTTTTTGGGTTCCTTTCTTCTTTTTTTTCTTTTTCTTCAGTTTGCCATTTTCGTCATTAGTTTCACCACCGCCTGACATTGTGCGATCAGCATTTGAATCATCATCATCATTATCTTTCCTGTCTTTGGTATCCAAATTACCAATCATTTTTAAAGTGTCTTGATGTAAAGAATCTACTCTCAATGCATAAATTTTAGCACTAACATCAAGAGTTGTTCCAGCCATATGTAAGTTTGGTATACCTTCACTTTTATTTCTAACCATATATGTCATATAGTCGATCATATTTAAGCTGAAAGCATTTTTAATATTAATTTTATTCTGTGCACTTAGTTTTATACATTCAGCCATTCCTTCAGTTATCTGCGGGGCTGACATATTTGATACCGCACCAAGACGTATAGAACGTCGATTTGTTGAAGATGGAAAAGCTTGAACACTAGATTCAGAGCGTAGCGCTTGTCGTTCAGCTGTATCATCATTAGTCTCTATCTCAATTGAACTTTGTTTTACAACGAAACCTGAACGACGACGAAGAGGACTGGCAGTCGCATTGTCAGCTAACACATGGCCAAGACTTTTTCGATTATCCATTTTTTATATTTTTGTTTTGTTATTACTAATTTCAAAAAGATAATTATCGATCCTATAAAAAAACAATTAATTCGATTAACAAATAAGCGGACATTTTATATTATAATTATATATAATGAATAGAAGTACTTACAATGTAAAATTGATAAATTACCCGCTATTTTGTCTAAATCAGTTTTTAAAATATCAAGAAGACAAAGTAACCTCTCTAATTCTATGTATGTCTGTTGAAGAACTTTTAATTTTTGTATTTCTTCTTCTGTAGCAGTCAAATTAATATTTTCGATTGAGTTTTCCTAAACAGAATAAAATTTTTATTATGACGCCATTTTTATAAAACGTACACTAATATTGAGCAAAAAATGAACATTAAAGGACATAATACGAATGAAATACTATGAATTTACATACTTTATCTGCCATTAAAAAAGATTACATATTATTTCTGAACACCATGTAATTTTTATTTTTTTTTTATTTTTAATAAATCACGAGTATTTTATGTCAACAAATATAAACGCATTAGTATACTGACGCATACGATGTCCGTTAGAGAAATTATTGCAAAGCAAATGTGAATAGTGCTTACCGTTTGACAGTCATTAAAAAGAAAATTCCAATGTGTCTCCATCTATCAGAAACACTGCTAACCACTCAGTATTAATAATTTCTACTTTGTCGATTGCCAGTTCACGCATCCTAGAAATTCAAATTTATGATGCATGTCATAACCCTTTCAGCTCGTGTAACTGTTGCCGACAACTTGTCTACAAGTTGCTCAGAAACTTGGTGACAGGTTGCGGCAGTAGATTGTCGCCAAGCTTCTGAGTAACTTGTAGCCACTTGTAGTCAACAGTTACACAAGCTAAAAGTTGTCGACAGCTTGTCGTCAAGTTGGTCGTAACTCAGATACACCAACTTTCTGATCAGAAACTCTGGATATCAGGGCATGGAAAATAGAGACTATCCTCCATGGTCATGACACTGAAATTTTTTTACACTTGACGGACAAAAAAAAGCAAGTACTCAAGTAAATTTTATGAGTGTGAGTGCAGTAGACACGAGATAAATTAAAAATTAAAAATAAATAGATTAATTGATTAAAATACTGGAATTGAAAAAAATGCACGCACTGATGTGTCAATTATCTAAATACGGATTTTCAAACTTTTATTCCAGTCAGATTTTATTAATTTATTATTATTATTATTAGAAACTTTTAAAATTGCTAATTTTCAGTTACATTCACACTCATAAAATTGTATATTGATTCATTTATTAACTATAATATAATTATTGACACGAATAAATTTTGATAAAACTATTAAATTTCAATTTTGAAATTTCGCGCCAAGATGGCGCTGCTGCGTGTCACTGTATTCGAAGTTAAAATTTTTGCTAAAGTGAGGGGCGGTCAGAACATTCCCGCTCCAATAAAATATTCTACCATCTCAAAATCTCTACGAATGAAAAAATCTACCACGATATAATCACTACCAGAAAAAAACTTTACCAAGTTGCATTTATGAATAAACTCTACCGTTTGAAAATTTCTAGCATCAACTTTAAAACGTATATTTACAGACAATAAATTTATTTTTAATTAATTGGAAATCATTTAGGAAGCTTTAAGAATATAATTTTATAATTCAGCACTAATTAATTAAAGGGTAATTATTTAATATTGTTTGAGCGTTTAGTGCGCATGTTAGAAAATATAATTAACACGATTTTTTCGTTAGTTAATAGGAAACTATTTGGGAAGAAAGTTATGAATTGTTTTGGTTTTAAAATCCCAATTGCTAATTATTCATTAATTAATTAGTCCTAAATAATAAAGTCATATTCCTAAATCTTCCCAAATGATTCCCAATTAATTAAAAATAAATTTAGTGTCTGTAAAATATACATTCTAAAGTTGATGATAGGGATTTCAAACGGTAGAGTTTATTCATAAATGCAACTTGGTAGTGTTTTTTTTCTGGTAGTGATTATATCATGGTAGATTTTTAAATTGGTAGAATATTTTATTGGAGCGGGAATTTTCTAGGTAGGTATGATGCGGCTGACTTCAATTGGGTAGGGTTTTATTTTTGGTAGGGTCGCTTATGGCTAGGTCGTATACCTGCCCTCTGTATCAACTAGGGATGGAAACTTAAGATGAAGAATCGATTCTTGATTCCGATTTTTTAACTTCCCGCTAAGAAAATTGCAAATTTTCAAAAAAAGGGAAGTTATTGGTTTCGGTTCGATT
Source organism: Microplitis mediator (assembly GCF_029852145.1). Lineage (NCBI taxonomy): Eukaryota > Metazoa > Arthropoda > Insecta > Hymenoptera > Braconidae > Microplitis > Microplitis mediator. Next base: position 14,974,375 of record NC_079974.1, read on the forward strand.
TTCGAAAATCGAATTTCCATTAGATGTCGACGTTTTGAGGTCCTAGGAAGCTATTCTGACTATTCCCGGATGGACGTCCGTGTGTATGTGTGTGCGTGATATTTTTTTTGTCCGACGATATCTTTGGAACGAATCAACCGATTTGAACGTACTTGGTGGCAATCGAAAGGGCTCACCAAAACTTAGACATGATTAGATTTTGGGGTAGATCGGTCATGTAGTTTAAAAGTTATACGAAGAATAAAAATTAAAAATTTTTTTTGTTTTTGGTTTTTTGCGTATAACTTATAAACCACTTGCCCGATTTACCTCAAAATGTACTCAGTTTTAAGTCTTGTTGAGTCCTTTCGATTGCCACCAAGAACTTTCAAATCGGTTCATTCGTTCCAAAAATATCGTCGGACAAAAAATTATAATATTTCAGTGAAGGTGTGGCTTACCGGCCTAACAAATTTACAAGTAATAATGTTTCCGAGCTCGCCGTGGATCCACCGTGATTCCGCCGTATTTCCAGGGTGTTTTCAGGGTGATTCAAAACCGCCAGGGTACGATTATTAGTTTTCTCCAATTTCTAATAATTTATTTTTCAAATATTTAAATTTACCGCTCAAGGAATAAAAACAATTAATAAGGATGCAATCTAAATAATGATACTGAAATTAGTCGACGTCTAATAATTTTTTTATTTTTATTAAAAACGATAATTAAAAAAAAAAAAAAAAATATTTCAGAAAATTGCACCTTTAGTTTATTAAATTTTCCACATGTGCATATTTTAGTTTTTTTTTTTTTTGTTTAATTCAATTGTTGAAAAAAATAAATCCAGAAATTGTTAATTGTCTGCTAATTTGTGGATCATAATAAATACTGGTACTGTAACCTTGCTATTAATATTTTTATATGAATATTTATTTTAATCATATCCAGAATATGTAAAAATCTAAATAAGTTTATCATGGGTATATGGACAGTTGATTAATTAATCAAAACATTAATATTTTAAACGACGCTTCGTCACTTTATCAATTTGTGGGTAGCACGACTTGTAATCCGCGGATAAAATATCCGGAGACATTTTATCCGATAGACAAAATATCCCCGGGCTAAATATTCAAGAGACAAAAAATCCGTGACAAAATATCCTGTCGATAAATCTGATTCAGAAAAATATATTTTAAGTGAAAAAATAATTAATGGTTTTCGATAAACGGGTACTGTACCATTCCAAACATGTGTTGACCTATTTTCAAAATAATACCCACCCAAAATCTGTGAAAGAAGGGCACAGTACGATTTCAAGCATATGTGTTGATTAGGGTGCTCCGTTTGAAACGGAATTTTTTTTTTTCGTTCCCCATCAAAAATCTTGTTCTACATGTAAAAATAAAAATTCAGTGAAATTTTGAGCTCTTAATAACAATTTTAAGAACTGGAACAACGTCGTTGAAGTTTTCTCATGCTAAAAGCATGTAAATTTTGATTCTTTTCTTTTTATCGAATAAAACTCAGTCCCATATTCACGTATCTTATCGCTTCAAAGTTTTCTTGGAAGAGAATTGTATGCTTTGAAAAAGCTTGTATGTGCTTAGCAGTACCTTCAACTACAGCCCTCGTGGAAGCCTTGAAAGTCTAATTTCCTACGAAATTAGTGGTTTTTTGTTGTTAACTTGTAAACGGTTGACTTTTGGGAAAAAAAGTACATGACATTTTTTGTAGGAAATTTAGTCTTCTACAAAAAAGTTCCTATCAGTCAAATCTCTAAAATCAATATTTAAAAAGATATATGAACTTTAACTAACTAAAATTCAAAATTTTAGCTAAATGTCAATGTTCAATACTATAAAAAATATATTCAGTTATTAACTTATGGTAAGTATAAATTAATGTATATTTATATAAAATATAAAATGCCCGTAATTATTTTATCTATCGAGTATTTAGTCCGGGGATATTTTGTCTATCGGATAAAATGTCTTCGGATATTTTGTCTTCGGATAATAAGTGACGGTACCAATTTGTGACTTTTTCAAGTTCTCAAATTCTGTTAATTCGTAGTCGCGCGTAAAATTTAAATATAAGGTCATCACCCAAAAATTCAGCTCTACAATAAAGAATTTATTACAGCATTCCCGATTTTCTTATATCAATTAATAATTGTTCTACTTAATTTACATATTAACCCGTCAGCATTATTAGCATTTTGCTCATAGGACACTACCCGGGAAAAAATGATCAGACCTGACCATGCCTGTTCATGTATGATCAGGCCTGAAATTAGACCTGATCATGCCTGTTCATGTATGATTAGGCCTGAAATTAGACATGATCATACCTGTCCATGCCTGTTCATGTTTGTTCATGTCTGAAACGTTGAATACACTCAGGCCTGATCATGCCTGTTCATGTCTGAAGCGTTAAATACAGTCAGGTCTGATCATGCCTGTTCATACCTGTCCATGCCTGTTCATGCCTGGTCATATATGTTCATGTCTGTTCATGGCTGTTCATGTCTGCTCATAGATCTAAAATTTTGTTGACCAAGAATCTATCACGTATAAGATTTTTATTACTTGAAGTTCATACGAAACTTACGTTTCAACTTAATCTCTTAGGTCAGTGGGTTGCGAGTTACACTTTGTAGCGCAAGGTCCACGGTTCAAATCCTGCACACGCCCGAATTTTTCATTTTATTTATTTTTATAGCAATAATTATATACATGTATAATTGAATATAGTTATACATAATTATAGGAAGCGGCTGAGGCAGCCGTTCGGCACGCGTGTGGCTCGGACGATCACCGAAGTTAAGTAGCATCGAGCATGGTTACTATTTGGCTGGGTGACCGCTTAGCCACGCGTTGGGCTCGAACGAAGGTCTCTGATCGTTAGGCGCGGGATGAAGATCCAGTGATCGGTAAAGTGGGAATTTTATCGACCACTGGAGCTTCACCCAAACCGAAACTGTACTGGCTAGGTTTTCTCTGTGGTTTTCCTAGCCACTGCACCTCCATTGCACAAGGGAGGTAGCAGGGCATCACCGTAATGATGCAGTACAGTCATTAGCACAAGTCGGGCCACAGCCGCAAAAAAAAATAAAAGGGACGAATATTGACAATAGGGAACTCCCAGCTTTCCAGAGTCGAAAAAAGGAAGTCTTGTAAAACACACTTGAGCAGTGCGATGCATGCGATGTGATACAAGTAAAAATAAAAAATAATAAAAAAATAGTTATACATAATTATATATAATTATATAGGGCCATTTTTTATATATAATTTTTTTACCCGGATGGGCATGAACAGACATGAACATACCTGATCAGACCTGAACATGCCTGATCAGGCCTGGTCAGGCATGGTCATTTTTCATGTCTGATCAGGCCTGAAGACTCATGCCTGTTCATGTCTGATCAGGTCTGATAATTTTTTCCCGGGTATTCAAATTATATGGGGTCGCTGTAGTGCAAGCGAGACACTAAAAAACATGGGAGTACTGAAGGGTTAATCAAACTACTAATCAAATTTAAAGTAATACATGTCTATATAAATAACAGTACGTATACGTATGTCAATTTAGTTAATTACAGAATCGGATAATTTAAAAAAGAGCACTTTAATTTCGTTGAAAAACAAATATAAGATTTTACAATCTATTATCAGACGGGTTGATTATAATTCCTACCGGAAGGTTTCATACCGTGCATTTACATAAAGTTCAAAAATAACAAAATATAACAATTATTTCCTAGCATTTGCATTATCACCGTAACTCACATTTGCAATTTTAAAAATAATCAACTGATCGTACTGTTTAATTTTTAAAAACGACCAAGTAAAAATATATCTAATAAATTATTAATCATTTAGGGAACGTCCTATCATCACTTTAATTCAATCACATTAGTTTAGTATTTTTAAAACAAAAAAATTTTCTTTTAAATTCCAACTGTCTGCTCAATAATTCAAACATATTAAATTTATCTACAAATGCATTTTATTAAAACTAATTAAATAATTAAATTATTAAAGTGACCTAAATCGATTAAATTATAATTAATGGAAAAATTCTATTTTTATTATTGAATTTTTTTATTCTTATGTAATAAATTACTGTAATACACTTTAAGTAATTGAGCATTAATATTCCTATATATTTTTTGCTATTTTTAATCTACAATATCGACGTCGTCACGTAACTAATAAAAATTATCATAAAATACAGAGGCATTAAAGTTAAGTGAATACGTAAATTAAAGTGTATGTAGACTGTGCATAAAAATATAAACTTATAACATAAAAAAAAAAAAAAAATATGCCTGACAACAATAATAATAAAATTTTAATATTCTTATTTCGTTATTTCAAAGTTCTCGGTTTCTTACCCTATACTATTGATAAATATGAAATAATTAAAAGATCTAAAACCGCAACAATTTATACCGCATTATTAATAATAGGATACTCTATAACATATATACGCATTACTGTATCGCGTTTATCATTTATACGTTCACTTGAAACACCTCTTGCTGTTATTGCTGACTGTATGGGTCTTGGATTGGAGTGTATTGAAATAATAATTATTTGGTTGTATTCAATATTATATTACAATGAAATTAAGTGTATTTGGAAGTTTTTTTTCAAAATAATTAAGCGTACTTCAGTCACTATGGGAATTGAAATTGCAAATATATATAATGATATATTACGACAGATGTATATTGTTTTGATAGCTTTAAATACGTTTTTTATAACTGTGGTAGGATTTGATCATGTGATTTGTTACCTGGAAGTCGAAGATTTCGATTTATTTCTTTGGATAACTTTTAATTATCCACGAATCGTAACGTTAAATTTCATGATGATTTACGTGTATTCTTTAAAAATTATTAGAAGACAATTTTACTTTATAAATAAAAGCATTAGTTGTCTACCTGAAGTATATGCAGATAAGAATAATATTTCAGCGGAAATAAATAAAATAAAGTAAAGTATTTAAATTATTAGGTGGATTTTTATAGTATATTGTGTGGCAAGAGATGAAACAGAATTTCAGGCGAGGGTTTGGATGCGTGAGCAAAGGCTAGCGCGGCCATCACACCGAGTTTGAAATAGTGTTTTCACTATACTTGCTACGAAAATTTAAATTTCCGTCGTGTTTAGAGAAGATAAAGTCGTTCTTTCTTTTAGGAGAAAATAAATGCAAACAGAGGCAAAAATTTAAACTTTCAGGTGCAGATCTGGTAAAATTAGGATATTACACACGTTGGAAAGAAAATAGGTCATTTCAACCCTCGTGTATGCCCGAGCCAAAGGTGAGGGTGGCAAACTCGCGGATTGGGACGTCTCGTCTTCCTCCGTGGTGTGTATGCGATTTTTTACCAGACCTGCACCTGAAAGTTTAAATTTTTGCTTCTGTTTGTGTGAAGAATGGTGCATGCGCTAATTTTTATCATTTGTTTTCTCATAAAAGAAAAGAACGATTTTCTTTCTTATAAACAAGATAGGAATTTAAACTTTTGTCGCAGGTATGGTGAAAAAATAGTATACACCCCACGGAAAAAGGTGAGACGTCTCAATCCGCGCGTATGCCATCCTCGGTGTGTAATATACTATTATCCCGTGGCACACAATATTTTTCTTTCATAACTATCTGCATTGAAATTTGGAGTTTAAATGTTTGGAGTCAGTCGAAATAAAACAATTTAAGACCAACAGTGGATAGAGAGATTCAACTTTCAATTGGAATGACATATGATTATTCTGAAGCTTACATTAATCAAAATCGATTCTGACAGGGTAGAAATGTAGTCAAAAACTAATTTAATCGGTAGTAATTATACGTTTTCTGCCCTAGGGAAAGAACGTGTTCGATCGCCTACCGGGCTGCAAGCGAGGGTGGCATCCTAGATGTTCATACTATTTTTCATCTCCCCTGTCAGAGGAATTTTTAATTATTACCATTGTTTAAAAAATGATTGACACATGTGTGTCTTAATTTCATTTATTTTTCAATATCGTGTCAGAAAAACGATATTTTCTTTCACTAAAACAGAGTAGAAATTAAATTTCCGTGCAGATGTTACACAATTTAATTTATTTCGACTAACAAAACGGTATTAAAATTCGTGATTTCGAAGTAGAAGATATGAAAATAAATTTAATTACATACTGAATTATGAATATTTATTATTCCAGATTAAATCCTCGTGAAACAGATAAACGGTTGAAAGATTTAAATCAACTTGATCTCGATTTAAGGGATTCTATAAAAATGCTAAATAAATTATTATCATTACCACTTACTCTCGCATTTTTAATGCAACTTTCGCAATTGATCGTTAATATTTATTTAGTGTTAGTTTTTTTCAGTAAAAAAAATTACAGAAATTGGAGGGAAACATCGTCTACTTTGACAAACATTGGCTGGCTTTTAATGAGATTATTCCAATTACTTTGTACTGTAAATATTTGTGACTCTATATGCCACGAGGTAATTATTATTGTAATTAAACACTATATAATTATTTTTTATTTATAAAATTAATAGTTAATATTTAAAGGGTAATAGTAAGGCGAAAATTATGCACGAGCTTTGGGTTTCTAAACGACCGGATGGTTCCAAAGAAATGGTTGATATAATAAAAATTAATTTTTAATAACTCCCATTTATAATGTAATAAAAGTTATAATTACTTTTTATTTTTTAGTTAAAAAGTATTTCACTGCATCAACTACGCGAGCCAATTGAAATAAAATTATACGACTCATTGAATATGAATCACGAATTATTGTATAAGGTAGTATATAATTTACTAACTGAATATAATAAGTTTTTATGGGTATTCAGACAGTGCCCCCCTCCCCATTTTTTAAAAATATTCAATGACTTTCAATTGTCGCAACCGTATAAAAATTTTATTTATTAATTTAAAAAAAAAACGACGTAGTTACAATTTCACTGAGGTATGGATTTTTAAAAAAATTACTCAGTTTTCGTGTAAACAAAATTTCGTTTCAAAATGATTCCAAAAAAGCTCGACATGTGAAACTTTTAAACTTGACAGATTAGAACTTCGAGTGAAACTTTTTTTGAACTTTTGGAATTTTGATAGTATAAAAAAAAAAGTTTGTCTATGACTTTAATTCAGTGAATTTTGAATCAAAAAAGGAATGTTTTTAAAACGTATTTTTACTACATTTTACCCTGGTTCCGAAAAAGTTAAAAAAAACCTCTAATTTGGAAGTTTTTATGAACGTTTTTTTATTCTTATGGGGTTATTGGTTTCTAATGAGAACTTTTTCGGAACGAGGGTAAAATTTAGTAAAAATACGTTTTAAGAAATAGGTTTTCAAATCAATTTTTTTTTACTTACAATTCACACATCTAAAGTTCGAGATAAACTTTTTCTTTTATCATCAAAGTTAAAAAAAGTTCCATAAAAGTTCCACTTGAGGTTTTAATCTGTCTCAAGTTTAGAAGTTCCACATATCGAACTTTTTTGGAATCATTTTGAAACGAATTTTTTTTCACTCGGCTTGTTATCCATTAGAAGTTGAACCAAATTTGGTAAATAAATTTTATAGCCTACAAAATTTGAAAATTCGGATTATAAAATTGACATGAAGATTTTATTAAAATTTCTTTGAACTCCTAATTGATAAAATTTTAATTATGACAGTTCAAGGTCATTGAATATTTTTAAAAATTGGGGAGGGGGCACTGTCTGAGAATGCCTGTAATATTTATTTATTGTTATATTTAAACTTATAAATATAAATTATTATGGTGGGGATTCGAAATCAATTAGCTGAGTGGAGTAGTAACAACTTATTTAATAATAATGATTCAACTTGATGAACAATCTAAAAGTATAAAGCATCATCATAGCAATGTATGAGTAAATAGTTAATTTTATTTTATCACACTGATGATACATTCATACATCAGCATCATTTTTATTGCTATAATATCAATGAACTTATGTAATATTTATTATACTTATTTCAATTACTTTCAGGAAGTTGAAGTTGTATAAAATATTAGGCAAAAAAATTTGTATTTTTATTACATGTGGTACAGTTTTAAAACAAAGCTTTTTATTATTTAAATTAAAATAAATTTTCTTATGAAAAAAGTATTTCAATTAATGTTATTACAATATTATTGTATAAATAAATTCGAAATCACTTCAACTACCTTAACTATTATAAAAAAATTATTTTACTATTATAAAAAAATTATTTTACAGTACAACCTGGTTATAAGTTACTCGGCTATAAGTTACTTCCCTTCTATTTTTTTTCGCTCCTCTCGAAATGGTGCCCCCACTCTAGTTCCACGTAGGAAATTTTTCGGTTGTCACGAAGGAGATTTCTGCAGTCTTTTTATAAGTTAATTAAGTAAAATGATATTTTTACTCTGACATGTACTGCGATTCTTTTTAATTAAATTATTTATCGATTAATATTTAAAATTAAATGATAAATTTGGGAGTATATGTCATTTAGTATAATTAAATAAATACAAATATTTGTAGACACAGTTTAAATATATTTTATGGTTTTAACAATATAAAATATGATAATTAAATAAAAACGACTACATATTAAAAGACAAAAAAGATGAAAAATTTATAGATCAATTCCGACTGCACGGAAAAAAGTGAACTGTGTAAATTGAGAAACGACAAGTAATAATATAATGATTAAGTAATCAGTAAATGTTATCATTCTGAATAGTAATTCTTTAATTTATAATTAAAACGTAAATAATTATAGGATAAATATTAAAATTTATTGTCTATGCTGGACAAATTGAAATTTGAACTTTAAAAATTGTAACCTAAACATTAAAAATTTATGACACGTACTATAAAATTTGTTGTTTGAAATGTTAAAATTCGCTACATTAACAACCAGGTTCCGGTTTATAATTTCAAACACTAAATTTTAAAGTTACTTTTTTTCCGTGTAAGTATTAATCTGCTGTAATTATTTTAATAATTTAATTTAATAATTCGAAAGAATCAGTCAAAAATAAAAATTAGAATCGTTTGAATTAAAATTTTCTTCATCATTTAAATTGGCATAAGAGTCATTTAAATTATCAAGATATTCATCATTTTGTTCAACATAATTCATATTGACCATAAGTTTTTCCCATAAGTTTAATTGTAATCGTTGTTAAAATATTAATTTTAAACATAAAAAGACTCATCTTTCAACTAACTTATAAAAGGACTGCGAGCACAAACACAAACACGACCCACGAATATGCAGAAAACCGAGCGTCGAGTGAAAGATACTAGTAGGGGAAAGCCATTTCCCGAAATTTTTTTCCTACAGCCCCTAACAATAACTTATAACCAGATTGTACTGCACTGACAAATAATTAAGATGCAGGATGTATTAACAAAAAAAAAGTTTGATAACAGATATGAAATAAAACATTTATTTAACAAATTAACAGCGTAAAGATTTAGTGTATTTCTAAATTTAACTATTTGTTTTAATTTACTTATTTATATTATCTACAATTTAATGAACGTTCATCTACAATTTAATGAACGTTCACTCAATCATTGCGTGATTGAGTGAACATCACCGGACTCAACACACACACACGACCTTCCCACACAAGACACCGTCGTCAATAATAAATAATAAACATAATTATTATTACACAATTCATTTTTAAAATTAATTACCAATTTTTTGGTTTAAACATATCTTTAAAATTTACTACAAATTTACTAAAGGGAAATTAGCAAAGTTGTACTGTTTTTATTTCATTTAGATTTTTTTTTCGTACCACTGAGTGGTGCAATTAATTAATCCTAAAATTGACTAAAAATATAGCGGACGTTATCCTAGCGATGTGAGAGGTATTAGAAAATTCAAACCGAAGCCTTATTTATTGATCCGAGTGTCTACTAAATGTTACACCATTTTTTTTTTTCATTTTGTTATCATTTTATGATATGGCCTTCGGTATTTTTCATTCTTATGCTCTCAAAATTTTTTTTCCTTTCGTCTTCTTGTTCCTCATTACCGGCTATTATTTTCTCGAGTATTATCATTTAATTACAGTCGTTGCCTTCAAATCATTGTCTTATTAGTGAACTTCATTAATCAAACAGCGCGTTTGTATAGAAGGCACCCATGTCAAAGCGGTCCACGGCGTCTTTTTTTTTTAAATATTTCTTCTTTTTCGTTTTTTTTTTATTTTCTTATATAAACTGAAAGACTTTTGTTAAAACTTGAAACATTATATCTTTCCCTTCGTCATTATAATTAAATTTAATTAAATAAAATTCCTTTTATTAATTAATTCTTTATACAATTCTCAATGCAAAATAAAATTATTCGCGTTTTATATTATTATTTATTTGTTTTTACTTTAAAAACCACGTAATTACGGCGTTCATTAAATTAAGTAAATTCTCATTAAACGTTTTCAGCATCGAGTCACATTATTTTTATTTATTTTACTTCCGTTTTTTTTTTATTATTTATTTTCCTCTTTTTTTTATTTACTTTTTTTGCCAGCAATATTTTAAAAGCTCCCGCGAGTCCTTAATGTGAAAAAATATTCATCTGTGGTTTTGTTTTGTCTGTTTTTCATGTTTGTTGTTATTTATTTTATTAATTTTATTTTATTTAGACAGGAGCACTCGGCCGGCGGAATAAACCCGACAGAACCGAACAAAGGTCACTTTCTCGGCGTGGACGTTCCTCACAGGAAGACGTCGTTTCTATCCATGGTCAATCTTCCTCATAATCCTCGGAGGATTCTGTCGACGAGGATATAAGTGCTGTCGATAAACTCGGAGCATTTCCCGTTGAACATGGAAAAGTTGTTTGCGATTGTTGTAAACGTAACCTTTGTGAGTTCCAGTACTCTGGCAACGAATGCGATCCATTGTTATTTACTTTTTCTTTGTGTATTGACTCCGCGGAATTAAGTTCCATCATTGATCCTCGTCGTTTTACTTTACTCGATTTATCTACAAGGCCAAGGAAATATTTTTTTTTCTCAACTTTTCTTTTTTTTATTTATTTTTTCTCTCTATTTAAGCCATTGATCTACTTTATTACTATAATTCAAACTTTATCGTTTATCTTCTAGAGAAAATAAACGTAAATAATAATAATAATAATAATAATAATAATAATAATAATAATAATAATAATAATAATAATAATAATAATAATAATAATAATAATAATAATAATAATAATAATAATAATAATAATAATAATAATAATAATAATAATAATAATAATAATAATAATAATAATAATAATAATAATAATAATAATAATAATAATAATAATAATAATAATAATAATAATAATAATAATAATAATAATAATAATAATAATAATAATAATAATAATAATAATAATAATAATAATAATAATAATAATAATAATAATAATAATAATAATAATAATAATAATAATAATAATAATAATAATAATAATAATAATAATAATAATAATAATAATAATAATAATAATAATAATAATAATAATAATAATAATAATAATAATAATAATAATAATAATAATAATAATAATAATAATAATAATAATAATAATAATAATAATAATAATAATAATAATAATAATAATAATAATAATAATAATAATAATAATAATAATAATAATAATAATAATAATAATAATAATAATAATAATAATAATAATAATAATAATAATAATAATATAATAATAATAATAATAATAATAATAATAATAATAATAATAATAATAATAATAATAATAATAATAATAATAATAATAATAATAATAATTAATAATAATAATAATAATAATAATAATAATAATAATAATAATAATAATAATTAATAATAATAATAATAATAATAATAATAATAATAATAATAATAATAATAATAATAATAATAATAATAATAATAATAATAATAATAATAATAATAATAATAATAATAATAATAATAATAATAATAATAATAATAATAATAATAAATAATAATTAATAATAATAATAATAATAATAATAATAATAATAATAATAATAATAATAATAATAATAATAATAATAATAATAATAATAATAATAATAATATAATAATAATAATAATAATAATAATAATAATAATAATAATAATAATAATAATAATAATAATAATAATAATAATAATAATAATAATAATAATAATAATAATAATAATAATAATAATAATAATAATAATAATAATAATAATAATAATAATAATAATAATAATAATAATAATAATAATAATAATAATAATAATAATAATAATAATAATAATAATAATAATAATAATAATAATAATAATAATAATAATAATAATAATAATAATAATAATAATAATAATAATAATAATAATAATAATATAATAATAATAATAATAATAATAATAATAATAATAATAATAATAATAATAATAATAATAATAATAATAATAATAATAATAATAATAATAATAATAATAATAATAATAATAATAATAATAATAATAATAATAATAATAATAATAATAATAATAATAATAATAATAATAATAATAATAATAATAATAATAATAATAATAATAATAATAATAATAATAATAATAATAATAATAATAATAATAATAATAATAATAATAATAATAATAATAATAATAATAATAATAATAATAATAATAATAATAATAATAATAATAATAATAATAATAATAATAATAATAATAATAATAATAATAATAATAATAATAATAATAATAATAATAATAATAATAATAATAATAATAATAATAATAATAATAATAATAATAATAATAATAATAATAATAATAATAATAATAATAATAATAATAATAATAATAATAATAATAATAATAATAATAATAATAATAATAATAATAATAATAATAATAATAATAATAATAATAATAATAATAATAATAATAATAATAATAATAATAATAATAATAATAATAATAATAATAATAATAATAATAATAATAATAATAATAATAATAATAATAATAATAATAATAATAATAATAATAATAATAATAATAATAATAATAATAATAATAATAATAATAATAATAATAATAATAATAATAATAATAAAGAAATATAAAATTTCTATACATTATTACCAGTAGTTCTCGGTGAAAATGTTCCATTTGTAAAACCCACGCCCGCAAATTCATCGCTCTCGTCTAGATCCCGGTAACCCGCAATATCTGGACTCCCAGCGCTGTCTTTACGAAAAAGACCAATCACAGATTGTACTTTTGGTTGTTCAATACCTCCTAAAAATGTCGCTGATGGTGAACTGTATGCTAGATATTCTTTATTTGAGCACCAAGCAGGAAATTCATTTTGCTGGACTGGCCTCGCTGAATCATAATCATCCTCGCGTTTCCATGGCAACATTGTTTCCGTAGCGGTTGGAGTTGTTACTCTAAATGACTCGCCTAAAATTATAGTAACAAACAAATTTAGGGTCAATGCATGTGATAAATAAATAAATAAATAAATAAGTAATTAAATAAATAATAATAGACCTTCAGATTCCCCACGATGTCGCCGCATCATTCCACATTCTGTGTTGTCATCGTCATCAGTATCGTCATCACTGTGAGCATTATCACATCGTGAACCCTCGCCGTATTGATTAGAATCTACACAGAATCCAATATCATTTACCAGAAGCTCGTTTGATATTTAGTACGTGTGTACAACTAATAAAAATTTTTTATTATCTGACTGTGTATTGGTTATTGTTGTTGTTATTACCTGAAGTACGAGCTGTAAAAGTAATCGCTGAATCCCAGTCAGGATCTCGCGTTGGTTTAACTTCTTCTTCGTCTTCCATTTTGTACAAATCACTATCTATATAATCTGTAATAATTAGATTAAAAAGAAAAAAACAAAAAGAAAATAATAAAAATAAGAGGAAAAAAAAATAAAGAAACGTAAAAAGAGCCAAGGGATATAAAAGTGATGATTAATAGCTATCATCACTTTTTTTTATATATATGTCGCATAAATACCTGGAGAAAAAAGCTTCGTAGAGCCATTTTGCTGTTGAAGCTCAGGAAAACTCACGTGATTTTGCTTACTACCCTCCTGTATAAACGCCAATAAATTATAAAAAATAATCGCACCAAGAATATTTACGAAGCATGAAACAAAATTTGTCGTTATCTTAACTATTTTCGAGTTGTTTTTTTTTTTTAATAATAATATTAAATTTAATGGCTTATAAAAGACGTTTAATGAATTACTAAAGTTGATAGTTAAGATGCTAGGAGGATGTAAACTACGGTGACAAGGTTTAATAGATAAAATTATTATGTGTTGGTCGATAACGAACATCTTTGTTCCATGTGTTATTAATAAATCAGAAGATTTAGCAGCTAAGAAGATGTACATAAATAAATATAAAATAATAACAGTAATGTTGATAATGGAAATAAAATATTTAATGAGGGATCCTATGGAACAAGCTTACCTTGATTATTTTTTTACTGCGTTTGTGTCGGTGTTTGTGCTCACCCATCATCCGACGAATGTTCATGTGCATTTTATAATTGACTTGTGTTGATAAATCACGGTCATTAACTGCATGACGACTGTAGCTTAGTCGGCGATGCTGAAACACGTAAGTCTAGCCGAATGTGTTCAATATAAATGACGAAATTACCTCACACATAACATACCAACGACACAGATAATAACCAAAAGAAAACGACATATATAGTTGGATATTAGTCAGAGTAATAAGAGCAAGAGTACACGGAGAAATTATTATCGTCTGAAATGTTATGGTGTCAGTTTTTTAAGGTATATATTTTAGTAGGCCTCGGGTACTCCGATGTCCGGCCAACTGAGTCAAGTTCAAATTCAAATCCAAATCAAATTCACTTTTTAAATCAGAGCAAATTCACAGGGCGACGGGACGAATCTCAGGACCAAAAGACCTCACATTTTTTATGTAAAATATTTTTTCGGCAATCCACTGAGATTCTATGGTGTCATAGTAGAGCTGGACCATGTTGGCCACCTGACAGAAATTTAAATAAATACATGCAAAAATTACTATGACTATACTAAAATTGACAATGATTACATCACAAATTACTGTAATCATTGTAAATTTTACTGTGGTCAGAGTAATTTTCCTATGTATTTATTTCTATTTTCGTCAGGTGGTCAACATGGTCCGGCTTTACTATGACACCCCAGCATTTCAAACAAGAATAATTTCTCCGTGTAGAATTAAGCTTAGTAAGAGTTAAAATAATAATAAAGAAGACTGATAAAAAAACTAAAATTTACCCGACTCGACAAGCTTACCCTTTTGTACGGCTTGCAGAGTTCTTCAGCGAGTAGATGATGGATTTTAGCATCTGTCAAGTCTTTCTTCGACGGATAATACTCGAGCTCCTGCAGGTCAATGTTCCACCCGGCCTCGAGTTGACTGCAACTTGGACTTGAATGAACAAAAGGAAAATTACTGGAACATGTACTTCCCTTAGCTAATAACGGTGTGACACGGTGTTGACTTATTTTCAATTTCTTCTGGACTGCCCACCTTGAGTTAAAGTGTCCTGGATTGCTGTAATTCCGGAATATTGCAGACATACTCTCGGTACCGCTTATATTTCCAATCGTCGATGCGTTTCTTCTTATATAATCCATAGCGTCTTTCATCGCTAGCTTCGAATAAGTTTCCAATATTTTTGGCTCAGCACCGCAATGATTTCTCACCACATACGGACGTATAAATTTATTATCGAATCTTTTGAATCTGACAATTAAAATAAATAATAAAATAACAAGACTGTAAAATAGTAAATAAAATAAACTAAATATCGAATGACCTACTTGTCTCTCAAATGATAATTTCCATGTTTCCCCAGAATGTCCTCGACACCTGCCATTATATGATCCATAATCTAAATATAGAATTAATTTAAATTAATTGATTAATTATATTTTATGTAACAATTAGCTAAATGTAAACGTTTAATTAAATGACCATACCCTCTCGTGTATTCTTTCATTCATGGTCGGTTTCCGCCTCTCAGCTCTTTTTACATTCAATATTTTTACCAATGGCTTAATTGTTATACCCTTGAAAATAAAAACAAAACAAATCCCAATATCAATAACCTTTCAATTATCGTCAATTAAATCGATACAACAATAGCCACTTAATGTTATATAGCTCGCTGACCAATATCGTACAGAATTTATTCAAATTACTGTATCAGATTGTTTTAAAAGTTTAAATATATATCCATTAACCTGAATGAAAACGGTGAAATAAATGACAGCGATAGTGGTTGTTACGAACATCGGTTGCAGAGGCACGTGTTTCGGGTCGATGAGAAGTACCAAGGCGAATGCCACGGCCCCACGCAAACCTCCGTACGACATCACGAACTTTTCTACCTTGTCCAGTTTATGCAGGCGAAATCGATTAGCCACTGCCGTGAGTACCATTACACCTATGAAAAGTAACAAAAAATAAAATGTTAAAAAAAAAACAAAGCAAAATGCGGTCACCCGCGAATCAATAAATTTCTAAATAATGTCTATTATTTTATGTTCAACTCCAAACTGTTTCACACACATTGAGTAAACATAATTATATATGCAAGAGTGTGTTTATTCACGACTCACCGACAATCCGATAGACTGAACACAGTACAATAGTCATAACGACAAACCACGTATTCCAATCATGCCTATTATTTACTGTCGCAACACCCAGAAACATAAATATAATTGTCTCAGAGCTACTTGACAGCATCTTCATCGTGTACTTGACAGTCGTGTGAGATTTGTGAGAAATATTTGCTTCGACATAATTTTTCATAGTTATGCCGCAAAAAGTAATGCTGAAAAAATTAATAAAAATAATAAACCCGAAGCAGAATATTGAGACTACATAAGCCTATAGGACAAGTTTTAATTTCAATAAGTGAAAATAATTAATTGAGCCTACATTCCAATTCTTTGTTGTTTTTAAAAGTAAACAGTTTTCTCCGTAGCTTTTGATATGACCATAAATTAAAGGGGTATTCTAGTTTAAAGTTATTAAAAAATTGATTTTCGACTTTTTTTTTGTATTCAGTCGACTACTCGTCATAAGCCTGGTCTAGGGGACGTAGGGGAAATTTTTCTTGGAATTTAAATCTCCCACAACCGTGCGTTTAGTTTTCTTCTCGACTACTCGTTATAAGCCTGTTTCATTTTATATGATTTTAAACGTCATATTTACGGTTTGTTACATACGTCAGTATCCCGATTTTTCTAGTGCTTATAGCGCTCAACTGAATACTTATCTTTTTACACTAATAATAATTTTAATGGAAAAAATTATAATGACAACGGTATTAATTACAGTAATAATAATAATGATTTTATTGATCAACATAATGCTCAATAAAACTTTTAAATTGTAACAGAAGCTTTAATTGTAATTAATGATTACAATTATCAACAATAAATTATATTTTACTTAATATTGATTAAATTATTATCCGCGAAACATCGATAGTAAATTTTCATCATTAATTTTTATATTTTGTTTCTATTGTTAGTTTATAATTTAGACAATTTTAACGGAGGCTTATAACGGGATGTCTGGTGCAAAACTCAAAAAAGTGGTTAAGCAGGGGGTGTTTGGACTCAGTACCTGCCGATTGAGTGGAAGAGGCATATAACGGGCAGGCTTGTGACGGGTAGTCGACTGTATCTTCAAAGTTGAAACTTTTAAGAAAATATCCTACAATGAAATTTGTTAAATTACAATTATTTATGGAATAATAAATTCTGCAAAAAAAAAATTTTGTTTTAGCTTATCGAAAAAGACTTCGAAATTATAATAATGAATGAATTTTTTATTTTTTAAAACAGCAAAGAATTGGAATGTAGACTCAATTTATTATTTTCATTTATTTATTTATAAAAACAATTAAAAATCAGCCTGCAGGCTCATGTAGTCTCAATATTCTGACTCGAAAAAACATGGACATTATATCATTGATTGAATTTTTATCCAGTTACTTATTATATACGATCGATGGCCTATAACCCTCGAATCCTCATTGCTGAGTGTGTGTGTGTGTGTGTATTTATATTTAAACTTTTATGTGCATGCAGTGTCAACGTGTATTGAAGTGTTGATAAGTTACTGGTATATACTCACGCGAGAATTCCCGACATGTGAAATATCTCGGCATTGAGGTAAGCCAGATAGGCCATGACAAATATAAAGATGGGTTCAATCACGCGCACTTGATTGGTAAAACGTGTTACGAAGCCAGTAGCTAAGCCCCATATTACACCTATTATTGTTCCTCCAATGGCAACAACAAGAAACGATCCCAGACCTGATAGTATATCCATGTATGTTATTCTTGATGGACCCATTTCGCTGTATGTCTCGAACATGTGATACAGCACCTGGAATAATAATCATAACAGCATTAATTTTAATGATGTGAATATATGTTGATGATACAAAGTTTACAATTCGGTATGTCTTTGATGTCTGTCTATGTCAGATGCACATATATGATCTGAATAGGTGATTTGTAAATTGTGAATTGGTTATTCAGTAAGTAGGTCACATTAATAACTCGCTTGAGGAATATAATCGGGTACTATTATCATTCGATGTCTTGGAATAGGTATATGTTGAGGTGATGCACAGGATAACAAGATGATTATAATTATAATAAAATAATAATAATAATAATTATTATTACTATTATTTATTATAATTACATGGAGAAAATGAAGACGAAAACTGTAAGAATTTTTACTATACTGTCAACCAAATTTGAAACAGGAAATTGAGTAGTCAAAAAATTATTACGCTGCAGTAAAAAGGTAAAATTGTAAAAATCGCGGA
Source organism: Microplitis mediator (assembly GCF_029852145.1). Taxonomy (NCBI): domain Eukaryota; kingdom Metazoa; phylum Arthropoda; class Insecta; order Hymenoptera; family Braconidae; genus Microplitis; species Microplitis mediator. Next base: position 14,993,317 of record NC_079974.1, read on the forward strand.
CTACTGGAGAATTGATGCAGTGATCCAGTCATCTCTCCAGTGGGCTAATGACACCCAAAGGTGGATTGGGTCTTACTAGCAGCCTGGGACTAACAAAAGGTTGATTTAAAAAATTCTAAGGCTAATAAAGAATTGCTGCAAGTGATCCAGTAATTTTATCAGTAGATTAATGACACCTAGGAATGGATTAGGACCTAGAAGTAGCCTGGGACCAACAGAGAGTCGATTTAAAAAATTCTGAGTTCGTTCGTTTCACGATATATGTCTTTGCAGGTCTAATTCATACCTTTGTAAGTCTAAGTTGGTTCATTTCAAGCTTTTACAATTATTATGTCCTAGAAAATCTAATGTAGGTTTTCAATGCTCATTTAGGTTCAAAGTATGCCTTAGATTTCGACTCGGGATATTCAGTACAATTTACCGATAATTTTTAAGTGTATAATATTTTTTGTAATGTATACTTACAACTGTGACGGCATCATTTAATAAACTTTCTCCAAAAACAACAATATAAAGAATTTCATTGACATGAATTTCTTCAAAAACTGCAAGTACAGCCACTGGATCAACTGCGCTTATTAGTGCAGAAAAAAGAAACATATCGAGAAGCGGTGTTGTGAAACCAAAAAGACCACTCTTTCCTAAAACCCAAAGTGTTGCGCCTAGATTTGAAAAAAGAGAAAAAATAATTGAAAATTAAAAAATTATAATGCATAATTTAACATGTCAGCAATTATTTTATTTTTAAAATTTCTTTGACACGACACAGAAGACTACGCTGAGTTTTCAGCTCTTTAAATTTATGTTTAAATAAAAAAGTATTATGACATGTAATGCTTGTTGTTTGGATTTTAATAACTAAGATTTCTTGGCTTTGAATTAACTAAGGAAGTAAATAAATTATGAACATGATGGTTATGAAGCACGATCAATATTTATGAAAGTTCAGTACAGCTGTAAAGTAAAATAATATAGGGTATAAGCCCCGTTTTTGGCCAGTTTTGCACAATTATAAACTTTAAAAAAGTTGGGAAATCTAAACGTGCACAACTCACTTGCTCATTCAAAAAGTAATTAATATATGACGCTTTTATACGCAAAAAAAAAATAATAATAATTATAATTAAACCAAAAGGATTTGGGTAGTGATTTTCAAAAGCGTTCTTCTATTTGAGCATTCAAGTGTAATAAAAAATAAAATACATCAATCGGTTGTGTATTTTTTAAGTTATTGAGTTTACTAACATCCGTACATACCCTGATTAAAGAAAATGATTTACTCCATGATGAATGTATATCTATATAGTATTAAAAGTGAATTGTATTGAATCATTTTTTTAATCAGGGTACTGAAGGACATCACAATTTTTTTTTTTCAATCATTGTTTTTTAAAAAAGTGATTTAAAATTGAGTTTCTTTTATTCATTGATAAATTATCTTTCAAAAAGGTACGAATTTTCTTCTAATTGAGCATATTTTAATAACTGTAAATATTATTTTTACGTGAGTGAATCAGGTGGGGCCGAGTAAGCGTTAGCAGAACACATTTCATTGCTTCGCAATTGAGTTGTGCAATAAAATAATTTCTAAAATACGCAATGACATGATTAATTTTTTAAATGTGTTCGCAGATACTTTTATCACACTATTACAATGTAATTTTTTTAACGCTTGTTCATGAATTAAAATATATATATTAAATGTCCAAAAATAGAGATGATCATAAATGCTATTTCTACCCTCAATGTCGGGTGTTATATAAAAAAAAAATAATGAAAATCTTTTCCATTATTTTTAGTATCAATAATAAAAAACATTTTTAAAAATAAATAAAACCATCAACAATAAAAAAAATATATTGAGTTCGGATTCAATCTTGTGTCTCGTTGATGCGATGAAAACACAAACAGCCCACATATATATTTAGTATAAAAAAGTAAAAATAAAAATAAATATGTAATGTGGTAACAGAAAAAAAATGTATATAAAAATAGCTATGCATTTTCTAACAACGATATTACGGAGGATGATTCTCTGCATAGAGGATAAAAATCCGGAAAAGACGAACACGGGATACAAGAGTTTTAAGTTTATTTTTATATTCAATCTTCTAGCGTCAGTTGTAAAATACCGCTGCGACATGTCAGCTATATAAACTCAACGGTAATATTTAAAATAAAATAAATTTATGCTCATGACAGATCGATATTACTTTATTATAGTAATAAATATATTATATATTAAAATTTTTTTACCTATCGACAAAGTGTTGAATATTGTTCCAATGACAGCAAACAGCAGAATAGTTCCCAAATGGTCAAAGAACAATCGGTTGGGCATAAAATAACCAGCATCAAGTATAATAGGTGGAAGCATGTAAAGGAAGAATGTATCTGGTGTAAGTGGTGATACATGTACAGTGCTAGCATGAAACAGCAGGACTCCAATGACAACTCCCACGACGATAAGTAGACAGGACTCGGGAAACATTTTGCTGAATTTGGGCGCCATGTGAAAACCTATTTACAAACAAAGAACAAAAAAAATTAATGGAATAAGCAGTAAGACATTATACATTATATAAGAATGTACTTGAGAACTGATAAAGCATCGCTGGCACATTGTTTTCATGAATATGCAATAATTCGTGCGCGCCAGTCAAGGCTACAGACTAATACAGAGGGAGAATCAAACCAACAACCAGGTCTTGACCTTTTACACGCCACAAGATCCAGGGTGCGGTTTTATTAGTCCTGGTCTCTCTTCTACCTTCTAAGCTATTATATATTATATTTATATATATGTTATCAACAACGGGTTGTGAAGCCTCAAATAAAGTATAAAAAAAGTAAAACCAAGAGATAATAAAATGCTTTACGGTTAATTCAGTAGTGGGCTATAGACTTAATCTTGTTTCGTAACTATATCTATCGCAACTAATAACAGCCATCACGAGCTCGATTAAACTTCAAGTGCTTCAGCCCCCTTGAGTCTTGTGAACGATGAGTTATTATTACAGTTATAATTGTAAAATATAATATAATAATAGTATATAAACTTGTGTGTAACATACAGTAATAATACAACACACGGATCTCGCAGTGAGTGTAAACTTACCAATCTTAGCAAGACTGGCGAAAAATATCCAGATGCCTATGATGAATGGCGTTTCAACTCGATGAAATTCAACGCTAAATACTTTGTACTCTGTTCTCTTTTTGTGTCCAATAACGCCGTTTGAATTGGTATTGCCATTAGCACCGTTCCCATCAGCAGCAGCAGCATCTCTCCCATCAACACCGCCGTCATCGCCGCTCTCAAGGTTACGCAGTGAGTCGTCGAGAAAGGTGCGATCGATGGGTCCCATGGGTCCAAAGCTTTTCCCAGGATACGGCTTACCCAGATCCTGCGGCAAATCATGATTATCTGCACTGGGTCCGTGCATTGGCAGTACTTCCATCACAGATCCATCGCCGTCATCCCCAGAAGCTGAACGTCTGGTATCATCGTACGAGCGTGCTGCGCAATGCAGCATACAGCTCGTACACAACAACAACACCAGTAGCAAAACATTACAAGTACTCTCATGGGGTGCCATTTTATTTTTCACGTGGGTTGTTTGGGTATGCGCAGCATACGCTCCCAGGCAGTGAACACTATCCACCCATCATCTTCGTAATTATTTATTTATTACTATTATTGTTATTATTATTATTATTACTCAATTTTTTAAAAATTATTTACTTACTTACTTACTGACTTAACTTATTAGCTTACAGATTAATTATTTTTAATATTAATTTTTATCTGGGTACTGATGTGTGACACAGAAAAGTGAGTCAAAAATGACTCGCTGATAAAGAAATTTATTTAATATATGATTATATATAACAAGTGACGCGTAAGCGACGCTCTTTTAACGTCGCTGCGTCTTCGTTTTCGTCTTCAGTATTTGATGATGCTGACACTGAAGAACTAGATGACTGTTGTGTGATACGAGACTGTTTGCTCGAGACTAGTCTCCTCGGTTTCATCGTACACTCACTAAATGCATATGACCTTTTTAATACGTAAACTCATAGACTCCTCGTCACTTTTTAACAACTACCACTACCACGGCGATGACTGCTACTACTTTGGTAGCCAGTGTGAGTTTATGTTATTGGTACTAATGCCAATACTGATGCCGTTATCATAATTATTGCAACTGTTGTTATTAAAAGACCGTTTATGGGGGCTTTTAGCCACCCAGTCGGCACCGAGGGTTATTATTATTGTATAAATAAATTTAAACCCGTAAATAAGAAGAATCGGTGCCGACGGGTTGCGCGGCGCCACTGAGCTTCTCTTCTTCTTCAACTCCAGCTTGTCCACAGCTGATCGTCGATGAAACCCGCGCAAGCGTCACTGAAAAATCCTCTACCTTAATATACACATACAAATATATATATCTAGATATATATCTATATATTAATAGTATGAATAACACACTCACCCTCTTCCTCTTTCTCCCCCGTTGAGGGCCTAGACTGTGTACCCTAGCAAGGGTGTCTTTCCCTGCGCAGCTGAACCGATCTGCGCATGTCTTTACCATCAACCCTCTATTCCACCCCCTGTACACCAGACTATAGCCAACGTCGTTATGCTGGCGTGTTACCTTCATCGTCGTCGCTGTCGTCGTCATCGTTGTGTAGTAGTGTCGACGTCGACGTATATTGTATCATCAGATCGTCTCGACATTTCCACGAGCCAATACAACTGACACGCGTTTAGTTCTTGTTTGGGTTCTGGTGAAACCCGTGTAGCCACGGAATAGAACCAGGAGGAACAGCAGCTCAAATGGGAGTCACAGGAGCAGAAGCTATAGAGAGAGAAGACATATGTATATCTATCGATCTTTCTGTGGGCAATCAAAGGGTCGCTGGCTTGATTTTATCCATTTTCTATTTCCCATTTTATGTTACATACGTCTTCCTACAATATATATATATATATATATATATATATATATATATATACATTTTATTTTTATAAATTTGCTGGAACAAATTTTAATTTAAATTGAAATTAACTTTTATTTTACTATCAATATTGTCGTCCCACACAATTGGATGATTAATGAGCTTTCGCTTTTTACGATTATAATTTTAGAATATTATAAATTTGATTGATGATATATGAAATAAGTATACTTATTATGACAAGTATTGTATACTGTATAATAGTATATGATGTAGAGGGTGGCAAATAGTATGAGTTGAGGTATATAGTAAAGGTAAGTCGAAGTAGAACTAAAGATACAGGTCAAGATAACCTGGATACCGGAATAACTTTGTGACAAGTTAGTGTGTATCCATTGAAAACACCTGTCTGTGTCTTTGTATACCAGGGACACCAGAGTCTCTCGATAAGCCCAGCGGACTCGAGTTCAATTATTCTAATGCGAATGGCATTGTATGTAATAATCAAATGCAAGATGTTTGATCATCAAAGACTCTTGTGTCAAAATTATTTTAAGGTCTTCTGATTAAATTAATGTTCACTTTGGTCACCTTGGAGTTTGTCCCCACAGTGGACTCAGGATTAAAGTTAGCGTGTGTGTGATACGCAAACATCTACCGGGTAGTTAACACCGGATAGCTGATGTTGGGGAACATTTATAGTTATAGAGTAGAGTATAGAGATTTGGTGGAGGTTTAATGCTAAATAACTTTTTGGAAATGAAATTTCATTAATTCAAACGTCGATAAAGTCCGTGTAACAACTAGCTGGAGGTTTTATCTCCATACACGTAACGTGTTCGCCGGAGATGTGTCGAATTTCAAATAAAATATACATACAATTTATGTATGTATGTGAGGGTGTAAAGACAAAAGCTATAGTTCAGCGGGTGTATGGATATATATGTACGAATGTATGTCCTTTGTCTAAAATATACCCTTTCCATGGAAACTCTACTTTGTATTACGGGTTGCTGTGTTGTTTTCGAGAGTTGCCGCGAATTTCGGAGTTGGGGATTGAGTTTCTATAACTCGTTTAGACGAAGGATATTTGAGCAAAATTGAATAAATATAAACATTAAATAAAGCCTTAAACTTTTAGTCCTTTTTCGACTGAATTTTATTTATTTAAACAGATTTTTCGTTTAAATAAAATAATACAGCTTTAAACTTTTTTTTTTAGTTTCATTCTTGCTGCGCGATATATCTTTACAATCATTATCATAAAATCGATTTTATGGTAATTTATTTAATAAAAGAATGTATTTTTACTTGGAAAAATTATTATATTAATGAAAATTTATAATAAATTACTTTTTTTATAAAATATTTAATGGAAAAAAAAATTGTTAACATTGGTAAAAAAATAAAATAGTATTTTTGTGTAAATTCTATTTTAAATAAAAAAAAAAAAGAATAACTTTTTTCCACAAGAATAATCATAAAAATTTTTAAATAAAATAAATGCTATAAAAAAAAAATGAAAAAGAGTAAAAACGAATCAAATATGTATGAATTTCCATTTTATAAATCCATAATCCATAGGATTTTTAAAAAATATTAATAACCAATATATTTTAAATAATTTTCTTTAAAAACTTTTTCTTTAATAATAATATTTGTCGCAAAAAAGTCATTTTTTATTAACAACTTATTAAAATTTGATTGACATACAAAAGAGTTAATAAAAATAAAATAAAAAATTTAACTACCAAAGAGATTTTCTCTAATCAAAAATTTATTTCCCTTTTCATATATATATAAGACTTTATCATCAAAGAAACCAAAGTTTTCATTTTATTTTTTAATTATCGAAATATATTTTTCAATAGACTTTTTTTGCAATTGGCTGAATTAATAATAATGATATGCACGCGTACCCACAAAAACCAAAAGACGTTTTTCATTATTAATGCAAAAAAATTCATCCGCCATCTGAATATAAAAAGTGTGAAAGAATAGAATAGAATAGTACACACATAAAACTAAAATAAAAAAAAATGTATATGAGCGTGGGATGGTAGTCATGTGTGTCAGTATGTGTAGAGGACGATGGTGTTGTAGGGTAGAGGAATACATATATATATAAAATATATAGATATATGAGCATAAGAGATACGAAGACTGATGAGGGATGTGCTGGATGTTGGTGTATTGGTTCTACTCGCAGGATATCTCGCGGCAGGCGACGGGTTGCTTTATCGGGGCAGTTTTGACGTTATTTTGATATCAAAGTGTATATACATATACACTAATGTATATATTCACATCTGTACATCTCCAACATACATATTTATAATTACATATATACATTCATATATGGCTATATATATATATATATATATATATATATATATAGATATATATATATATATATATATATATATATATATATATATATATATATATATATATATATATATATATATATATATATATATATATATATAAAAGCCGTAAGTATAAAGCGGGGGTGGAATTTGGATTTGTAAATTAGCGCAAGCGCGGACGCACGCGTCGACGGGAGAAATTGATTCTGCGCGATGCTCCGAAAGAGACCGGATTCATCGAACGTACGAAACGCCGACAATCGCGAAGGGTAGTTGCTGAGATACTCGTCGACGAGAGTTGTATTATTACGTAAGGGATGTTGCTCTGCGATGGTCCGTAGAATCCGTCGCTCCGTAATACTGTCATCGCGATAACGATAGTAGTAACGTCATGCGAGTCTTAACAGTAGTGAGTTATATTAAAACGCGCTGCGACAACTCGTGGCGAGACAACGGTCCTTGAGGATTTATATATACATATATTTTTTTTTTTGTAACATACTCGAGACGTCAACATCAACGTCAACAAACGTCTTGACATCATCAACAACAACGGGATAAGTTGAAATAAATTTTTTTTTTTTACTCAAAAAAAATATCAACAATCGTCGACCGGTACTTCGATGGAACTAAGACTTGTCCTGCTTGCTTTTATTATCGGTGAGTGTCATCCTATGTCAAAAAGCATGAAAAATAAAATATAAAAGTAGATTTAGTCCGTCTAAAGGCGTACTCAAAATTCTTCTTTCAACTTCCCGCTTACTCTTTTTTCTATTCCTTTGTCCGCGCGTCTACGATCCGGCCTTTTCATGTCTCTCTGATGTTATATCAAGTAGAGAGAACGCGATTAATGTAAGCCAAGAGCATCCCTGTGTGTTACTGTGAACAATTGTTGTAAAAATAAATAGCCATTCAATTTTGATTTAAAAAAAAAAAAAACATTACTTTTTTTACTCAAAATTTCGTTCATTCTTCTGCAGTCTCACGGATTTTATTACGGGTTATTGCTTTATAATGATCATTACATTTTAATTTGTAAGACATATATACTTATGGCAATTGATTGTATTGCAATGACTTTTTAAAAGCGATGTACAACGATAGGGATTTTGTAAACGACCGGATGAACGATAAGGTGCCTAATACATTGTCCTCGTGCGTGCCAAGGCTTTCGTGACTTAACTCGTGGGCTCTTGCTCCTATTATATATCCATATAACTGTATATATATTTAGAATAGGAGTATGTATTTATGTGTTTAAAATATATCTATATATGAATATATATACAAAGTGTGGTTTACCCTCGACGGTATTTCAAATAGCTCAAGACCCACGCATCCAGTGTGGTCAGTCTGTCAAATTACGTGGCCCTGGGTTTAACATTTTACAAACATGTATATCTATATATCTATACATACTTAAAAACTAATATATACATCGTTAACAATTTAGTTATATAGTTGTTGTACAGAGTGTAACAAGGGAGAATTAATAGCCCGTTAAAAAATAAAAAAAATATCACCAAGGACGATTTCTTCAACCTATTACTTACCCCTGATTCCCCTCAATCGAAATTGATGTTACCTCGAATTCGTCCCTTGTGACTCGACCCAAAAGCCTCTTAAATCCCTATTTTATATATTCCCTCTTGAGCATTTTCAACAACGTAATTTTACACAATTTAAAAGTTTTGATTTTTTACATACACATTATTAATATTTCTTTTTTTTTTTTATTACCAAGACAGCCCCTGTTTTTTTTTCATTATTTCTTAAACGTCATAAAATTTGTTGAAATATTTTCTTAAAAACTTTTGAACTTCATAACTTTTAAACAAATCAGCTATCAGACATGAGATTGCTCTCATTTTATAGAATTGATTTTCAATTATGTTTTAGACTGGTTTTCAAGTTTGTAAACTTCAAAGAAAACTCGATATTTTTTTTAATTTTATTTTTTTAGTTTAACCGAAAATTTTGTCTTTTAACGAAATGAAAAAAAGTGTTAGTATTTTTATTTCAAATTTCTTTTGGCTGTAAATTGTCTATATTAATTAATATTTGGTAATTAGTTTAATGATAACTATTTAGAAAAAAAATTTCAAGCACGGAAAATAATAAAAATTTTTTTCCGTCGAAAAGTTGCCGATGAAAGGCCCAGATAGTGAACACCGAAAACTTGCTCGGTTTAAAAATGGCCGAAAATCAGGCCCAAAAAAAGCTGAAAGACCGATTTTGGAGGCGCTTATTAAGAATAATAAAATTTCTTCGTGTTTTCGGAGAACTTTCGGCTTCTTCCAATGAAATTCTACGGTTTCAGCGTAATTTCAGCCAAATATTTTTACCCAAGAATTATTATTGTACACTGACAAAAAAAACTGTCTTGATTAAAGAGACAAAATTATTGAACCAAGAGAAATTTACTTAAACTAAGAATAATTTCTTGGCTCGAAAACATCGTTTTTTTTTTTAAATGGTATCTTGGTTCAAGATTTTTTCTCTTTAATCAAGTTAACTTTTTTATCAATGTATATATTATATGTATGTGTGTTCATTAAAGTATCATAATAAAAATCAAAAGATTAAAAGTCATTGAGAGTTGAGTAATAATAAATTTTCCAAGACACAAGTGTATCAATATAATTATCGATAAGATAAATAGCATATGTCAAGTAGCACACGGTACAAGTATACAAAATTAGATAGCGGGTAAAATATTTAAAATGATTAACGACGTTATGTTGTAAATGTATATATGTATATATATATATATATATATATATATATGTGCCGCTACTGTTATTATTAGAATTTCCAATGCTTTGATTCACATCGACTCATCTTTCATAAACGAAAATCACGCCAATCTATGATTGCATAGCCGAACTAACCGGCTATGGAATTATTCAAAGCTCACTGACCAGTACCACGCTAGTACATCCGGATGAATGGTGTGGGAATTACAGAGAGACTGAACTAAAATAAAATGAACAAAAAAAAAGTATGAAAAAGAAAGAAAGAACAAAAAAAGGCAAAATATAAAATGAGAGAAAATACATTTTGCTTTAATTTAGCGTGATTGTTAAGCTACTGTATTTTCTAAAGCTACAGAGAATTGGATTATTTTCATACCCTACTGTACGCAACTCAGTTAAATGTATGTATCTACAACAGTACTGTTGTACTACTTGAATGAAAGAAACATCATTTATGAACTTGTACATTAAATTTACTTTAATGCCATTTCTAATGTATTCAACTTCCAACTAACTGTTTAATTCTGTTGAACCGTGTGTTTGAGGTGACAGAGCTATAATATTATTTATTCACTTACATTGATGGAAACTGTTCATTTAATATTCTATATATAAATTACCAATATCCTGAGCATCCATTATCTATTATCTGTTTTTAATACTATTGGAAATCTCATTATCTCTTTATTTTAATTTTTAATTATCAACTTTGCTGGCTGAGTGTAGAGCAGTGAATAGTGAATGATTGAGGAAATAATTTATTTTATATGAAGGATAAAAAAATAAAAAAATATAATAAAATAAAAGTAATAAAAGTAAAAAAGGATAAAAATAAAAGTAAAGAAAAAGAAAAATCGGTGAGTATAATAGGATTGAATTCACAATTTCCTCAATTCTCACGGGATTATTTGGACGACGAGAATAAGGCACTGAAGCGCAAAGAATCACAGTGTTTGGAGTAGTAAGTATAAGTATAGGTATTCTTTGCCGGTAGTGCCTGGCTTTTGTACCTATATATACGAAATCCAATCGTCGAGACTATAAGTGTGTATGTGTGGATGAAAAAAAGAGAGAGTTAGGAGATAAAAATATAGTATATAGTAGAGTAATGTAAGAGCTAAAAAATCGTTTTCATTTAATACAGAACATCCGTGATATCTTATTCAAAAGCTTTTGGCCTCTTTCAGGTATCTGCTCGGGGCTGCGCGAGGTGCGCATGCAGACACCGATGGCAGTTGAGAAGGGTAACTCGGCAGTGTTAAATTGCTGGTATGACTTAGAAGGTGCTACCCTATATGCGGTCAAGTGGTACAAAGGCGGCAGAGAGTTTTATCGTTTCACCCCAAATGAATCGCCACCGTCTAAAACATTTCCCATTGGTAATCTTCAAGTCAACGTAAGTCAATACATATCAAATTTATTCTTATTACATCGTACATTTATATAGGGGATTAATTCAAAAATTCACGGTTGACTGGACTATAAATTATTAAGTGTAATATAGGGTGGTCCTTATTTTGGACATTTTTGAATTTTTATGCTCCCAGAGGCTTATGTGGTTCGAAATAAATGAAAAAAAATATCCTCAAAGTTTCAGATCTCTATCTCAATTTTAACCCGTGCCACACAGCAATGTAAGTTTCCCATTTAAATAACACGGGGTTTTAGGCATTGAACAATTAATTTTTTATTCCGGCTAAAGTAATTGTTCGAAAAATTTGAAACTCTGTAAACTTTATCCTTATATCAGCAGCTGCTCCTCAGAATTTTTACAGATTTTCAGCTACTATAATTTTGGGGGTACAGCGTGATCAAAAAAAATATTTTTTATTTCTATCTAAAATTTTTTTTAAATAACATATCAAATCACTCTGCATGCTTATCAGAAGTTTTTACTTTTTTTCATTCTCGCACCCAATTGGGTGAACAGCATATCTTTGTTGCACTAATACAGTAATCAGGAGCTTTGGACGAGTTTTTCTTATGAACAAACGAATATTTTCAAAAAATTAAAGCGCACTTCGCTAAGTAAGACAATAATGCGTTAATGTGCAGTAGAGTGTATCTTAAAAGGATTTATCGAATTTATTACGAACACCTCTCAAAATAATTTCAATTACAACAGAAAAGATTCCCTTAAAGTTTAAGCTCTTAATTCTAACGGGAAGAGTTACCGCAAAATTTTTTTTGTGATTTCTTCCAGAAATATTTTTGTTCATGTTATTTGACTTTGTGTCTTTTTCAAAAATACATAATGCATTCAATTGATATCAGAGATCGGTATATCTATGCCGTATGTCTTAGTTTAACATTTAGTAAATATAATCAATAAATTAAATTTCTTTCAATATTTGCTCAAATAAGTTCATCGCCTTTAAGTTTATTATTTGTTTTAACCATTAAATAATACACAAAATGTTAGAAGTTTCGTGTATCATAATATCGAAATAATTATTTATTTACAATTCTTTAACTATAATAAATTATTAATAAAATAGATCTCTTTGATAAATAAATATAATAAACTTAAAAAATCACAAAAACAAAATTTGCGGCACGTTGTCCCGTTGGAATTAGGAGCTCAAACTTTGAGGGAATTTTTTTTTGTCGTAATTGAAACCGTTTGTGAGGTGATCGTAATAAATTCAAAAAATCCTTTTAAGGAACACTTTACTGCACACTAATGCAAAGTTCCTGATTACTGTATTAGTGCAATAAAGATATACCGTTCACCCACTTAGGTGCAAGAATGAAAAAAAGTAAGAATTTCTGATAAGGACGCAGACTTATTTGATATGCTATTTGAAAAAAATTTTAGCTAAAAATAAAAAATATATTTTTTTTCTTTTTTTTCATCAAGCTGTATCCCCAAAATTATAGTAGCTGAAAATCTGTAAAAATTCTGAGGAGTAGCTGCTGATATAAGGATAAAGTCTACAGAGTTTCAAATTTTTCGAACAATTACTTTAGCCGGAATAAAAAATTAATTGTTCAATGCCAAAAACCCCGTGTTATTTAAATGGAAAACTTACATCGCTGTGCGGCACGGGTTAAAATTGAGATAGAGACCTGAGACTTTGAGGATATTTTTTTTTTATTTATTTCGAACCACATAAGCCTCTGGGAGCATTAAAATTCGAAAATGTCCAAAATAAGGACCACCCTAGTGTAATAATATTTTTTGATTAAAAAATGACATTCAGTGGGGTTTTTTTTTTAAAATAATCGTACACTATAAAAAATTTGTGGTGAACGTGGATTAAATCCGGAGTCTGTTTATTTATTTAATTCCCTCAGGGTAAAATTTACTCCGTAGGGAAGTTTATTTTAATATTGAGACTCCGAATCAATGCGAATGCGGATTTGAATAAAATTCAGACCACTCCGAAATCACTCCACTGAAAAGACAAACTCCCTGTTTAGTCCGTATGCGGAGTGATTTTTTGTAAAAACTCCGAAACTCCGAGTGACGAAGTGATTTCGGATTTAAATAAAATCCGTAATCACTCTTGATTTTTTACAGTACATACGCATTGAAATTTTTTATTGGACATTAATCACAATAATTTCTTAAGTAGTAGATCAATAAAAAATATTAGACTATTAATTTCATACACAGACAAGAAGAATTTCTTAACTCAAAAAAATTTTGCGTTATAAATTGAAATCAAAAATTTTTTGGGACAAGAAGAAATTCATTACGTCAATATATTTTTTCTATTCCTAAGAAAATTTTTGTTTTCATTCATAATGCAAAATATTTCTTCTGCCAAGAAATCCTTTTTTTTTCTGTGTATCGATGATTAATAAAATGAGTTGAGTGAAATCTTCAAATTTTTTCACTGAAAATATATAAGACTGAAAATTTCCAATAGCATAATTTTTTGTAAGAAAAAAACACACTGTTTATAAAAGTTATTTTTTTCTCAGTGTAATTTATTTAGAGTGAAAATAAAAAAATGGTAATTAAATAATTTTTTTATCTCGGATATTATATCAAACTTTAAATTAAAACGGTTAATTACCTTCTTAAAGGGATCTTTGAAGGTTATTTTTTTAAAAAGACGTTAGCTATGAGAAGTTGAAATAACCATGTGAGGGTAATAAGTAAATAAGAAATAATTCTTCTTGTGATTAGTTCGTTAAGTCTTTACAAGGTATAAAATATTAAAATAATCTTATAATCAAAAACTTATGATAAAGTTATTAAATTTGTCATTGTCATTATATACTTAGATGAAATATTTAAATTTTTTGTTAAAATTATAGTTTCAAAATCGTTTATTAAACTTCTAAAGTTTGTACTTTAAGATGCTTTCGATTATTTTCGTGAGAAATTTTCTCACGCAAAGTTACTGGCCACAGGCAAGGCTAGGAAATAATTTATGCGAGGGAAAAAAAAAATTTAATTTTAATTTTCTTAATATTTAGAGCCATAACTCATTTTCCAGATACTTTTTAATATTCAATGTATTGAATTTTTTTTCAATTAAATCAAAGTAAGTTAACTTAGACTCAAAAGTTAATTTTGATTTCTTTTTTTTTTTTTGCTTCAATTAATTTGCATTTTATCGAATGATACAGCTCACAGGACAATCGATAAAAACAATCATAGCAGCATCGAAAAATCTTATAGAAGTTAACAGCCTCTTTTTCTATAACAAACTTATAGCTTTTGAATGTGACTAACTAATTTAATCTGCGAAGTTTATCTGAAATGCAGTAGTTAGAAAAAAAAGAAAAAATAAAAATAAGTAATTTTTCCGTCTGTGGCTATTCAGTGAAAAGTTTAGCATTAAAATAATTAAAAACCTCTTAAAGTGTAAACGGCGGCCCGATTTCAAATCTTTTAAGAGCTTAATTTTTTTGGTATTTTAACACTCCACCGTCGGCTTGTTTTATTGAAATGTCTCTTATTAACATGTTTTTTATGTAAAGTAATTTTTTTTTTGTAACCTTAACAAGTTTATTTTTTCTGTACAAGACAAATTTAAGAAAATTAAGAACCGGCTTTTTCTGGTTTTTGAAATTAAGCAGCCGTAAACTTTACACCTAAAAATGATTTCTTATCAATCGGTGCTACTGTAAAAAAACCGGGGTAAGTCCAGGCGGTATAAGTGTTAAAATTTTCGGTGTTAAAACAACATCGCCACCGGTGTTAAACAAATTTCCTGGTGTTAAAATATTATTCGGTGTTGAAAATATTTTACTTTGTGAATATTTTTACTTACTCGATCACTACATTTAAACAGTATTTTTATTAATGAATTAAATTATTGGTGATTGAATTAGTGGGCGTAAAATTGTGTAATTTTTAAATAAATTACGTATAACATAAATAATTATTTAAATAAGTACATAACAAAATTGAAATTTCCTCCAGAAAATATTCATAAAATTTTTATATTTTTTTATATGTAATACATTTTTTTTTCCAATTTCGATCTAACACCGGTATTTTAACATCGCCAAATTACACCGCCTACACAGGTGTTGTTTCATTTTAAAAGCACTCTTTCCACAGTCTATGATTTTAATAAAAATTACAGACTTTCGAGTACCATCTAATTTTCAAAGGATATAAAATCGATTCTCTAATTGTTTTCAATGAAAGTAAACAGAACTGTGTTAAATGAAAAAAATGTTTACACAAAATTAAGAGTTCAATACTTACTTCAGCCATCATTTTTTTCTTTTCCAATGCTTTTTAATTCAGTGAATACAAATACGTTTTTTTTATATATTCTGTAATTTCTACGCTATCGAATTCTGCATTTAATTAAATGCTTCAATAGAAAATTCTTATTCAACTTTGATTAAATTTAGTTTTCGTTTCATTTATTTATTAATTAATATAAATTTCAGTGAAAATAAATTTTTATTTAATAAATATTAAACAAAGTAATCGGAATTTGATTTTTTTGTCCTTCCATTTTGTAGTAAATTGAACAAATTGATTGAATTACACTCGAGTTTTGTAAAAACATTTTAATAAAATATATTGCATAGATAAATATATTGAAAATTCATTATTTATCGTGATATTTTATCAAAGTTTTAAACTTATACTGTTATGAAATAAAATAATTTAATTTAAAGAAGTTTATACGGTTTATATTTATGAAAATATATCAAACATATATATTACTTTTCCGATATATGATTTTATTAAAAGTTTATGAAATTTATTTTTAAATGATTAAATTTTAAAAAGTATTATTTACTGTGCAAGCTTTTAACTAATAGTTATGTTGACTCACTTACAATTAATTGAAGTGAGGTTGACATTTATGAAGAATAAAAAAAAAAAAATAGAGGATAAATTGAATAATTGATGTTAAAAGCTCTAAAGTCGTTTTTTTTTCTTGTCATTTTAAAATCATATTGAGTTAAATATATTTATTTTTATATTATTAACCGCATTAAACTTTTTACGATATTTTTGAATAATTAATAAAGCTTTCAAAAATATTTTAGTGCCAATATAATATTTGCTAGTATATTAAATATTTATTTATTTGTAAATTTACTTACGGTTATAAATTTCAAAATAGCGGGTAAAATTTTTAATTAATTAAAAAGCTAAATGCCCTTGAAATATATACTGGCCGGCGCGTATGTTTACAATACCCTCCAAGTGAACGTATAAATTTAAATATTCAAATGATATTTTATGACCCTTTGACATTAATTTATTTATTACCTGCCGTTCATTTCATCAAAGTAATATTTATAATTATACTTTTATTAGAATTCAGTGAATGCACTCAAGAATTTTACGGTATTTTTTACTTTCAAAATTTAAAGAAAAATTACTATAGTAATTGTCCATATGAAGTCAGTATAGAATTATACACTGAAAAAAAAAAATAATTTTTGTAACAACGATATTTTTTAAGCAGTAGATAAATAAAAATTGTTATATTATTAATTTTATATCTGAATTAGAAAATGATTTTCTTGACAGAAGAAAATCGAAATTTATTTGCAATACTCAAAAAAAAAAAAGATCAGCATATCTAGAACTGAATTTAGATTTCTTCGATTAAAAAAATGGCTTTTGATAAAATCTTTTAATTTCCGCACTATAAATATATAAGACTGAAAATTTCTATTAGCAAAATTTCTTGTAGAAAGAAAATATAATTTCAGAATAGTTTCAGTAAAATCACATAAAAAGAAAATATAATATTTCTAAAAGTTATTTTTCCTTACATGCGGTAAAAATGACCGATAACATAGAAATATTTCAAATGCATTGAACAGAATTTACAATGTACGTTGTAATTTTTACAAAGCAACACTGTAAAAAATGTTGAGTCTATGGTGTTGTGTGAATGATTTGGTGTTAAAATTTTCACACTGCTGGTTTGAGTAACACGACGCAGTGTTAAATTTTGGACCGTATGAATTAGAACGTTCACACCACCGACGGTGTAAAAGTACAAGTTATTTATTTAAAACTCAATTACTTTGACACTAGGCTTTTAATTTTTATTTTATAATAATTCACACTAATAATAATAATATACTAGGGTTGCAAGCTATATATTATTTGATAATTTTTAACTATAAATTATATTTTCGGACAATATTTGAGCCAATAACACTGAGTTAAAAGTACACGGTTTGATATTTCACACCAAGAAAATTTCACACCGTCAATTTACACCAAGCAGACCGTGTAAAATCCTCGGGGACCATTTTCACACCAAAAATTTTTTACAATGTACATTAATGAATGAATTAATAATAATAACAATTCTGATATAAACAATAATTTATATATATTTTTCCATACCCTAAATATCAAACAATATTCAGTGAATATTCATAACATCATAACTATAAGAACAAGTGTTAAAAGACTTTAGTCTCTGGTATAAAAAATTTTAACAAGACTCTTTACTGTCTATAGATTCTCGATTGAATAATTTATTTTGAAGTCCATCGATACTGTTTTAATTTTTCTCGTTATCGAATATTAAATAATCTCTTAATAATTTACAATAACTGTCACTTGTATCACCTCAATATTTAAATGCTACAGAGTTTTTACGTTATTTTTAAAATTCAATAGTCCAGCTACAGTTATTTTAATCAGTTTCATCTAAAAATTAATACTAAATTAAATATGTACCTGATATGAATAAAATTTATAAAAAAAAATGATAACTTAAAGTTTAAAAATTTTAATGAAATAAATAGTCGGATATAATCATTGATAACTTTTCTTACTATACTCAGGCTTAAATACACACGTCTCAGCCCGAGTATATTGTTCTCAATCTACTGGTAAATGCGAGTTAGTAGAGGGCAAAGTGTAATACACCGGGGGTAGTTTGCGTGACGACATTGAATAGGCTTAAGAACTAGTACGTTATATCTGTATATATATCATATGTATATGCATATGTATGTATAATATAATATAACAAGAACAAGAATGGATACGTAAGGGGTATTATCGCAAGCCGTCTGATAAACCATCAGATATCATTGGGAGTACATTGACCGATGTGGGATATATTTCACTTATCCTCAATGTTATTGCTTTGTTAACGTAATATAACGTTAATATTGTTATATCCTAGGTGTATCTTATGTCATTATAAATATAATCTGAGTACATAAATGTTATACATTGTGACGAGTACATAATAGATTGTGGTGGTTGTTGTGCATTATGTTACGTTGTGTTAACAGAAGACCGAGAGCAATGCGACACAGGTCACTCTGGAGAATCTGGAGCTTGATGCTGCTGGTGAATACAGCTGTGAGGTATCGGCTGACGCACCATCCTTCCACACTGCTATTGTATACGCGACAATGAATGTCGCTGGTGAGTAAAAAATTATAAATAAAAAAAATATTTATATACAATGCAGAATAAAAATAAAGAAAAATATATAAACTTCGGGTTATAAATATATATACATATATACGTAAGTAAATCATAAAAATAGTATAGCTACGTAAAACAATGAACAAAATATAAATAAAAAAATAAGGGAGTTTAAAATAATAATAAAAAAGTATAAATAGTTAAAAAATGCGGTATAAAAAATAAATAAAAAATATTTCTTTTTAATCTTAGTGAATAAATGTAACCCGGGATCACTGTTAAGAGCTCAGAGGCATATCATAAAAAAAAGGGGCATCTGGTGGTGTAATTAATGAATGAAAATACACCCACCTCGTTACAATATATACAAATAGCGCGATGTACATGAATATATATATGTATATTTATATACAATATTAAAGTATATGGAGTAGAGTGTATAGTAGTGCAGTAGTGCCTAATTAATGAAACGCTCTAGGTGTACCACCTCCTGGCCAGCCTGAAGTTGTAATTAATGAACGGTAAAATGTTATTATGCGGGATTTTCGAAGGGGTTGATGTGTGTACACACACCGCAACCACCACTTGCCACGTACATTGGTAATGCGGCGAAACGGAGATTGATGAGTACGGAAATGTGATTAGCTTTGTGGCGAGTTTATCGTCGGGTTGTTCGTTTATAATTGATCCACAGGGAGCACTCATCTCTTCGCTCCATGTAGGCTCTCTCTGGACTTCAGAACTAGAGACCCTGATGATGCTACACAAGTGTACACAAACTTTAATACCCCGTCATTACTCTGTTATTTATTTATTTATGCCTTGAAACTTTATTCCCTTTTAAACTTTATTCTCTTTGGTATTTTATTTTGTTTACTGCATTTTAAAACTAACGTAAGCTCGTTTAAATGGACAATCATTGTTGTGTAGGGCTGTTTATAATTTATATTCAACTTTCTTACAGAATTACCCACTCAGAGACCTGAAATACATGGACTGAGGAGAAAGTACCGGATTGACGACACGCTTAGGGTCAATTGCACCCTGGGAAGAAGTAAACCTGCCGCTAATTTGACGTGGTACGTCAATGATAGGCAGGTTAGTTTAAATATTTCATCGTTATTATATTATCCTAGTAAGTCGTTTGATGGACCACTGATTTATTTAAATACCGGGTGAATTTAATTAACCGAGAATGGAGGTAATTAATAATAAATGCGTGCCAAAGTTACTTCATTGAAATATATATCTGTACAAAACAACTCTATATATATACATTATACAACTTTGTATATCCATATGTATAAATTTTATTATTAACAATGGAGTTTTGAATAGTATTACACCTACATATATATGTATGTATATTAGGGTGGCTCATTTGAAACGACTATTTTTTTTTTTTTGGTCCATTGACGGAATATTGTTCTAGACATAAAAAAAAAATTTTCCACAAAATTTGAGCCCTTAATTTTAATTTTAAGAACTCGCTAATTGAATTTGAAATTTTCCCATTCATTTAGCATGTAAAGTGGAGGTTTTTTTTTTTAATTATCTATAGCTCTGCTGCATTTCACGTTTTTTTACTGTCCATAGGCAGAAGTTATAGGCAAACCTTTATACTTCAAAAGTTCCTACAGTAAAATTTATGTGACAGGAACGGGGTCAGAGTTAAAAAATGTAAAAGTCGATTTTTATCGATTTTTGCGTATTTTTTGAGTTTTTCGTAGAAAATATTGTAGTTACCGAAAAAAGGTAAATGACAAAATTGTAGGAAATCAAATTTGCTACAAAAAAGGTCCTGTAAGCCAAGGCTGTAAAATCTGTTGTTTCTGAAATAAATTGAATTATACATATGAAAATTCAAGATATCTTTGCAGTATATGGTTTGTTAAATTAATAATTTAATTTTCATTTATTAAATGTTTTTTTTGAACATCATATTACTTTTTCATAAAAATATAACTTAAAAAAAATTTATCTATATGGGGCATTCCACGCCAAATCGGACGGTTTCAAAAATTGATTTTTCCGATTTTCTTCGATTTTTGGTATTTTTTAGTACCCCTCAAAAGAGGCTTCCCGGTAAATTTTGAGATCTTTTTGATTAATGGTTCAAAAAATATCGAATTTAAAAAAAAAACCGCTCTTTTTATGGTTTTTTGATCATAACTTTCGTAATAATGGTCGAAATTCAATGTTTTTTTATTCAAAATTTTCGTTTTGAGTTGGCCTTTTCAGACAAAAATGCATAACAAATATACAAAATGTTTTTGATCGAGATTTTTGAATTTTAAGTTTTCAACCGTGTTTTTAAAAAAGGGTGTATCCTTCGATTTTCTTGAAAATTTCCTATCTTAAACTTCTATCCATTCTGCAACTTTTAAGCCCGGTCCAGTAGTGGGCCTTCCATAATTACTATTTTTTTTCGATTTTTCGAAATTAAAAAAAATTTTTTTTTTGCTATAAATTATTATCAGTACCGATTTTTGACAAAAAATATCGGAATCAATTTATAATATTCAAGAAAAACAAGTGTACAATGTCAAAAATCGGTACTGATAATAATTTATAGCAAAAAAAAAATTTTTTTTAATTTCGAAAAATCGAAAAAAAATAGTAATTATGGAAGGCCCACTACTGGACCGGGCTTAAAAGTTGCAGAATGGATAGAAGTTTAAGATAGGAAATTTTCAAGAAAATCGAAGGATACACCCTTTTTTAAAAACACGGTTGAAAACTTAAAATTCAAAAATCTCGATCAAAAACATTTTGTATATTTGTTATGCATTTTTGTCTGAAAAGGCCAACTCAAAACGAAAATTTTGAATAAAAAAACATTGAATTTCGACCATTATTACGAAAGTTATGATCAAAAAACCATAAAAAGAGCGGTTTTTTTTTTAAATTCGATATTTTTTGAACCATTAATCAAAAAGATCTCAAAATTTACCGGGAAGCCTCTTTTGAGGGGTACTAAAAAATACCAAAAATCGAAGAAAATCGGAAAAATCAATTTTTGAAACCGTCCGATTTGGCGTGGAATGCCCCATATAGATAAATTTTTTTTAAGTTATATTTTTATGAAAAAGTAATATGATGTTCAAAAAAAACATTTAATAAATGAAAATTAAATTATTAATTTAACAAACCATATACTGCAAAGATATCTTGAATTTTCATATGTATAATTCAATTTATTTCAGAAACAACAGATTTTACAGCCTTGGCTTACAGGACCTTTTTTGTAGCAAATTTGATTTCCTACAATTTTGTCATTTACCTTTTTTCGGTAACTACAATATTTTCTACGAAAAACTCAAAAAATACGCAAAAATCGATAAAAATCGACTTTTACATTTTTTAACTCTGACCCCGTTCCTGTCACATAAATTTTACTGTAGGAACTTTTGAAGTATAAAGGTTTGCCTATAACTTCTGCCTATGGACAGTAAAAAAACGTGAAATGCAGCAGAGCTATAGATAATTAAAAAAAAAAACCTCCACTTTACATGCTAAATGAATGGGAAAATTTCAAATTCAATTAGCGAGTTCTTAAAATTAAAATTAAGGGCTCAAATTTTGTGGAAAATTTTTTTTTTATGTCTAGAACAATATTCCGTCAATGGACCAAAAAAAAAAAAATAGTCGTTTCAAATGAGCCACCCTAATGTATATTCAAAAGTTTTCCTTTCATAGAAATCCGCAATTATAATCATCACGTTTAATTATTTATTATTTACAGCTGAACAAAATTATGTTTTTAAAATAAATGATAGTAGTATATAAATTTGAATGTGTTAATAACTTTTTGAAATATGTATTAAATTCATTTTATTATTAAAAAGTTTGTTTGAATTATGGAAACAAAAGAATTGAAAAGCTGCGTTAATTAATGGAGGAATATATTACATATTATATCGCAATTATATGTTGATAAAAAATTCATATTTACATCATTTAAAGTATAATAAACAAAAAAAAATTTTCTAATTAGAGGAAACGAGAATGAATCTTGGAAAGAAATAAAAATAAAAGTAATTATCGTAATTTGAATATTGAGGTATAAATTTAGAATAGTTTTTTTCATTGTTTCATTTAAATTAGTATTTAAATTTTGAAAATAAAATCTTGCATTTTAATTTTACGAATTATTGCTATTAAAATAAATTAATAATGACTTATAAATAGTGAGCGATGTTAATTACGGACTTGTGAATTTAAAAAATAATTTTAATTAAAAGCAAATAAAATATAATTTAAAATAAATAAATATGTGTTGTATTGTTGTAAAAGTGGGTAAAATAAATATATAAAGTAAATATAATTTACAGCCACTACAGTCTCACGTGCGCACGTACAGTCCACTTGATACAAATGATTCAGAGTGGCAGATCGCACAAACTAGCTTGCAATTTCTCGTAACGCCGGAGCACTTTATGTCGGGGAAGCTGAAGATCCGGTGCAGTGCCTCGATATACAATATATATTGGCAAAGTACTGAGGTGAGCGCGGAAGAAGAGAGGCCGAGAATTATACAATTGGAGCCAGCGGCAACTATAGTGGGCATCAATTATCTTCAACCTCCCCCTAACTTTCAGACTGGCCAACGAAAACCCGATGGACATCTCGACGTTAAAGGTAAACGACCCTATTATATATTTTATCCAATCAAACTGTCCATGTGACCACACCCTGTCTGTGTTATATTTCTTTGTGTCGTTTCTTTATCAAATTACTTCTCTATCCCCACCCCCTCCCCAAAAAATACAATGAAAATATAAAAATAAATATTCAAACACTGTAAAAAATTGGGAGTGAATTCGGATTTTTGTTTTAATCCGAATTTTCTCCGTCACTCGGAGTTCCGGAGTTAAAAAAAAAATAACCGCGTACGGAGTAAATAGGGAGTTTGCTTTTTCAGCTGAGTGATTTCAGAGTGTTCTGGATTTTATTCCAATCCGCATTTACTCTGATTTAGAGTTTTAATCTTAAAATAAATTCCCTTTCGGAGTGAATTTCATTCTGAAATAGAGTTTCGATATTAAAATAAACTCCCCTTCGGAGTAAATTTAACTCCGAGGGCAATAAATAAATAAACAGACTCCGGATTTAATCCGCGTTCACTCCGCAAATTTTTCACAGTGAATGAACCGAATAATCTAAATGTAAAACTTTATTTACTCTTTTTTTTTTAGACATCGGATCGTCATCGTCATCATCGTCATCGTCATCGTCATCACAAGTGAGACTACGAGGATCCTGGCAATTTATTTTTGAATTGCTCGTATTCCTACGACTGGCTATCATCGTCATCCATTAACAATTAAAATACCCCTACTACTTCGTAATAAAAAATAAAAAAACAAAAAAAAATAAATAAATAAAATAAAATAAAAAAACTTCTGTATTATATGCGTGCTTTGGAGCTCTTTATATAAATTGACGTGCTTGTAAGAAAAGTTCTCGTACAATTTAACGTGTTGATTATTCAATGTCTCTCATTCTCTCTCTCTATATATATATATTTAAAAAAAAATCACCACTTCCTTTTTATCCAACACATAACGGATTACAATGGATTTACGGTGGTTGACTGAGCATAATACCTCGGTTATCCACTCTGCAAATAGCCAAGTAACTTTTTGGTTACTTTTATTTGAACATAAATGAAAGTTTGATGGAAATGAAAAATAAAAAATGAAAAAAGTATAAAATTTGCAGGGTCGATTTCTCCTGTGGCGTATCCATCAGCAACACATCAGCTACCGCGTCATTCCCACTCATCCACACGGTGAAAATATCCGTCATGGATACATTGGAGTAAGTTTACGCACTGTCAGACACCCGAGTGAATGTATTACATTACCTTGCCCGTTAGATCGACGTATAATCGATATTTCAATTGATAAAAACGTCGCGGAGATAAAAAAAATGGTAAATAAAAATAAAAGTGAAAATAAAAAAGAGCGGATAAAATAAAAAGATGAGGTGTTCAATGGATTTTACTATAAATTTTTTATGGTTACCAACTGGTACGGAGTTGATGGGTCGGATGAGTTGGTTCAAATGGAAGAGATGGATTCTCTCGTATGAGTTTAAATAGAAGCTGCTGTTACTGTTCCGCTGTTACTGCTCCTGTTACTGCTGCTGCTGGGTCGCGACGAATCGCGGGTCCAAGCGCAGAAGCTCTGATGGCTAATCGATGTTGGCTTAAG
The DNA here is from genome assembly GCF_029852145.1 of Microplitis mediator. NCBI lineage: Eukaryota > Metazoa > Arthropoda > Insecta > Hymenoptera > Braconidae > Microplitis > Microplitis mediator. The sequence goes on from NC_079974.1 coordinate 15,018,467, forward strand.
CGACGTGTATGTGCTCAGCTCGTACACCACGCGATTCCGGTGCGTATGTTACATTCGCGAGACAACTTGATGTGAGTAGGATACTTTGTATACATACATGAATAAGTATAAGCATAAGCGTAATATAGGTAGAATCCAGTGCATATACATATATATATATATCAAGGAAGGAGTCAAGAGGGATATGAAGTAGTAGGAAGAGAAGATCCACACTCTGGCAAAACTATTCCGTGGATAGCAGAGAGATGGATTGAGATGCATGAGAATCTCATACTCTGAGTTGCAGTTTCAGTTGGTTTGGGTCGGGTTGAGTTGGGTTGAGTTGGGTTGGGATTTTAGAGTGTGTAAAGAGCAAGTAAGAGAAAGAATGATGAGGGCCAAGGGGGCTGGGATCTAGAGAGCTGAAGAAGAGAGAAGGGTGGAAAGGGGAAGGATGTATAGAATTGTGGGTGGAAGAAGAGTAGAAAGCAGAGAAATATTCCACCCTTCGGAAAAAGACTACTATGACTTTTCTGGAGACGATTTGTCGGGATACGAGGGCAGTCAGTGGAACGAAGTGAATCATCCCTTTTCTCAAATCGTCGGGAATGACTCGACGGAGTCATGCGCGTCGATACAGGGGTGATACTAAGAGAGACAAAAACCTGTATTGCTCGTATAAGAATTTCTGCATTGGTCTGATATAAAAGTGAATCAACAAATCGATATTATACGTATACATATGTATGTATATATATATATATATATATATATATATATATCCTATATAAATATATTATGTTTATCATTACTACTATTATTATTATTTTTATTTTTATATGGGTTTATGCATTACAAAGGTTCGCCTAATACTTATATACGATAAATTGAAAAAGTTTATCGTGTGTTTTTGTACGAGTTTATTCAATTATTTAAGTAAATAGATATAAAAATAAATAAAAAAAATTTGTGACGAGACTTTAAGTCAACAATCTACCACAGACACAGGCAGACAGACATATAAATCTATACGAATGTAGGTGTGTACATAAACGATGAACAGATCGACAGCAGAGACCTAACGGAGGGATAAAATCTATTACTTAACTTGATGAATCATCGCGACAGTCGCAGTCTAGTGTGGTCCAATCTCTCTGACTTTGGTTTTGGTACGTTGAATAAATGTAGATATATTGTAGGTATATAGCAAGAAAATGGTGACACTTGAATTAATACGATGTGAGAATGAATCCTAGTGTAGAGGGTGAAAATGGGAAATGAGCACGTGCGGGATAGGATCAAAGCCCATTTTCACTGAGTTCAAAGTACTCTCAATTCTTCAATAGCTGTTAAAGTAAGAGAAATAGTTGTGGTAGTAGAAGTAGTAATAGTACTAGTAATAGTAGTAGTAGTGGCAGTAATATGTTAGTTGAGAGAATGAGTATAAGAATAAAACTAAGAAAAGTAGATGAAATAAAATCACGGTATTATTTTTTCGACAGGTTTTCAAGTGAAGAAAAAATACGGGTGAACTTGAATAATGCAAACGTTCATTTTTATTTTTACTTTCTCAGTCTCTCATTCTCCTTTTTTTAAGTTGCAGCAAACATAAGAGAGAATGAAAATAATATAAATGAAAGAATGAGATATATATACACGTATAAATATATATATACGTATAAATCGTTAAGTATAAAAGTGAGTGGATGATGTAAGTGTTGACATGAGAAAAAGAAAAAGAAATAAGTATGAGCATAAGTATAAAGAATCTACTTTTCGCTTATTTCAGTCCCTGCCTCTCTGGAGTCAATATCAGGAAGTTTTATTGTGATCCTTGTTTAGGTCTCTGTTTTGTATGAGAAATTCATCCCAGCCGTGTGAATCATCCCTTTACATTACATTACTACCCATTGCTTACAATATATATCTCCCGTATATATTTATATAGTTATCAGTATCATAGAATATAAGATAAACGGACAATTTACCATGTCGTTTGACTCAATATCACTGTAGTTGGCCAAGTTGTTAAGAGGGTCCGCAAAAAAAAGTCTAGTGTCTCAATAAATTTCGACGTTCGTTCCTTTTTTTTTTCGTTACTTAACTTTTTATTCCGTGGCTTTACTTTTCTTTGCCCCTAAAAGCACGCCCTTTTACGTTGGACATGATGTTACATCCCAATTCCAATCTCAATTCATTGATCGCTACAACTGTACAGTATTAAAGTCTTTTGGAAGCAATAATTCATAGCAATAGTCACTGCTGCACGAGGACAGGGGATGACACACTCTATTTCAGTGTCATATATATTTATATACTATCCCGGAGAATAAGAACTTTTGTATCAATGATGTATTTATATATAACATCGTGAACTGTCATACAAGTAAACTATATTTGCATTTTTTTTTTTAATTTTATCCGCAAACTAAAATAGTCAAACTAAAGTCTTCATTCTTATTCAGCTCGTAAAATATTAATAGATAAGAATGAACTAGTGTATATACGTCCATCCATTCAACCCACGAATTTATATAAAAATATAATTTCTATAAAAAATAATTTGAAATTGAATCTTGAGAAAATGGAATTATGATGTTTAATTAACTGATGGATTAAACCATAAATAAAAATAGTTAATTTAATACTATAGAACGTTGTGAGTTTTAGTCTGGAGATACTTTGTAGGGCATAAAGCAATTTACGTATACTCGGAGAGAGTATATTGCTGGAATATATGTATACATACAACATAGTTTAATATTAAAATTTAATTTTCCTTAGTATTAAGTGATAAATGCAAAAGATAAAAATATTTAAAGCTTAGGCTTTGGGCGACGGTAGATATTATTTTCAGCTCGAGTACTTTACATCTGATATTTCGACATAATACCTTCAATCATCCACTTGGCGGTTAGCCCACTACTTTGAATTTTATTGTCCGAGTAGGTATAGAGGTTGCAGTTATATTACACAATGCATGTAAAATGATGAACGGGAAGTGAGTATGATCACAGCTACTCCATAATGGTTTTATTTTTATTCTTTTATTAAATAACTCATATTTTTAATTTAAATATTCATACATGGGAAAATTATTCTCGTTTGAAATGCTATGATGGTGTTATAGAAAAGGTGGACCACGGTGGCGACCTGCAAAGAGTTCAATTGGAAAATTATACTGTGGCCATAGTAAAAATGACAACGATTATAAATGAAATTAGTGTGACTATTGAAAATTTTACTATAGTCATTAGTGATTTTTGCATCTGTTTACTTAGATTTCCGTTAGATGACCAACATAGTCCAAATTTACTATGACACCGCGGTATTTCGGATGAGGATAATTTTGCTGCGCACTTTGAGGATAGGCAGGACTAATCGAATTTTCTAATTACGTCTGTAATAATTATGTCGATCGAATGATGAATATCTTCCGAAAAAGTTTGTCGCAGATTTTTTTGGAAGCTATGGAAATAAAAAGAAAAGTGAAACTTAAAAATTTGGTTACTCACGAAAAAAAAGAGCTTCGTTCTCGTAACAAAAAACGAGAGAACGACCAATTTCTTTACGATGAAATACATGATAAGCTTACGGTAAAAAATGGAATTGTTATGATTAAAAATAAAATTGTGTCGTAATTAAGTAGTCGATTGGTTACGAAAACACATGATATTCATTATAAAAATATCATCTTACTTCGAAGCAGGCTACTAATTCCAGTGATTTAGTCGTAAAAAAAAAAAAAAAATATTGGAAAAATGGAGTCTTAGCAAGAGAGCTATTGGCCTCAAAAATTGGCTAAAATGGCCCAAAATGCTCATTCTGGCCCCATAATCTTAGAAAAAAATCGGCCTAAAACTTCCCGCTATTTTCGAGATCCACGAAAACATTGTTGTGAATACTTTTGGATGCCATTGTTTTCGAAAAAAAACGTTTTTTACCATTTTTCTCCAACGATATCTTTCAAACGAATTGACCGATTGAGACGGTTGAGGTAGCAATCGACGCGTTTTATCAAGTTCTAAAGCTGATCAAATTTTGAAATTGATTTATTCAGTTGTTTTTAAGAAATTTCGAAAAAACTAAAAAAAAATTTTTTTTTTACTTCTTTCGTCAACGGTTTCTCTTGAACGAATGAACTGATTTTAATGGTTGAGGTGGCATTCGACGCGGCTTATAAAGTTTTAGTGCTAATTAGAGTTTGGAATCAATCCATCGAGCAAATTAAAAGTTATCCAAAAAAAAAACATTTTTGAAAAAATTTTATTTTTGAAATATCTCCGAACGCACCTTACCAATTAAGCTCAAATTTTTACAGCTTTTAGATATTATCAAGCCGCGTCGAATGACATCTCGACGATCCAAATCGGTCCATCCGTTCAAGAGTTACAGATATTTACATACGTACATACACACATACAAACTTATGGGAAGCTTTGCTATGCATTATGGGAATGGTAGTCTAGTCAACATGTGCCTTTTGGGTCAAAGTTTTTTATTCGCCTCGGAAAATTATGATCGAGGTGTCATTCGATTCGTCATCGCATCTAGAAACTTTTTGAAAAATTTGGAGTGGGGCGCGAAAAAATTACAAAAGTTATAAACAAATTAGTAAAGAAAAAAAAAAGGGGTTTAGTTTTTTGCGAATATCTCAAAAAGTATTCAAAATTTTTGAAATGTGAAAAAAGATCCAAAAAGAGGAAGAAATTTCCTAAAAAAAAGTCTTACCTCCCCGAACTCTAGGACCAATATTTATAATTTTTATAGAGGGTTGAAAATACGGCCGAAAACGGGAACTCTCGCTTGCGTAAGCTCCGCCCACTTCGGACCTTTAATAAATAAATATTATTTAAATCAATTAAATATGAAAATTAAGGAATGAAAAAATTCAGGCACCTACAGAATAGATGAATGAACAATCGTCCAGCGATCAAAAATTTTTATCGTGATTTTTCAATTAGTTATCCATTAATTAATTAACAATTTTTTGTAGTATGAACATCAACATTAAAAGTGCAATAATTGTTAAACTATAAATCTGGAATTTTTTTCCATTCATGGAGCTATTTTCTAAAGGCTATAGAATAGATTCCCGTTGGAAAATTTAAAAAATTGTTAATTTTCACTTTGTTATTAACAATTTACTGAAGTAAAAAATTATCAACCTCGATTAAACATTGAAAAAAATATTTTTTTTATAATATTGCTATTGGTCCGTTTTCTTATAATCATAAGCCACTTAAAAATTTTTTTTAATCATTTTTATCCCGTATTGTTTAAAAAATTGTTATAAACAAATGCGTTGTTTATAACATAATCAAAAATTTTTTTTTCATAACATAATCTTTGATGGAAATTACGATTTAAAAAAAAAAACCGTTTCTTAAAAAAATTTTTTTATTACTTAAAAACGCATTTGTTAATTAACTAATTTTTTCTAACACTTGTTATGAAAATTAAGGAACCATTTTTTTTTTTAATCATAATTCTTCTTGCTCTTTGATGTCTGAAAAAAAATTTTTTTTTTTATTCAAATTTACATTGTTTATACAATAAACAATTTGTTATAAACAATTGAATTTTTAATTTATATTTTTTTTTTACTCTAAAAAATAAAACAATAACAGCCCAATATCAACTTTTGTAAAAAAATAGATTTTTCAATTTTTTATTTAGTTTCTAGTTCTGTTGTATATTCAAACTTACCTTTCGCGCCTACTTTTCTTTGTTTATTATTAATATTACTTATAAACTATTGCAGATACAACAAATTCATCAAGACTTTTTTTTTTCTAAATTAGCTACTCAACAAATTTATAACTAAAGTAAAGCTCTAACTTAATTATTTATATAATTTTTTTGCAATTATTTATAAAAATTTAAGAAAAAAATTTTTTTTTTGGTTTTTAAAATCAAAATCTCTCATCGTATCCGTTATAGTTAATGAGATATTTTGATTTTAAAAACCAAAAAAAAAATTTTTTTCTTAAATTTTTATAAATAATTGCAAAAAAATTATATAAATAATTAAGTTAGAGCTTTACTTTAGTTATAAATTTGTTGAGTAGCTAATTTAGAAAAAAAAAAGTCTTGATGAATTTGTTGTATCTGCAATAGTTTATAAGTAATATTAATAATAAACAAAGAAAAGTAGGCGCGAAAGGTAAGTTTGAATATACAACAGAACTAGAAACTAAATAAAAAATTGAAAAATCTATTTTTTTACAAAAGTTGATATTGGGCTGTTATTGTTTTATTTTTTAGAGTAAAAAAAAAATTTAAATTAAAAATTCAATTGTTTATAACAAATTGTTTATTGTATAAACAATGTAAATTTGAATAAAAAAAAAATTTTTTTTCAGACATCAAAGAGCAAGAAGAATTATGATTAAAAAAAAAAAATGGTTCCTTAATTTTCATAACAAGTGTTAGAAAAAATTAGTTAATTAACAAATGCGTTTTTAAGTAATAAAAAAATTTTTTTAAGAAACGGTTTTTTTTTTTAAATCGTAATTTCCATCAAAGATTATGTTATGAAAAAAAAATTTTTGATTATGTTATAAACAACGCATTTGTTTATAACAATTTTTTAAACAATACGGGATAAAAATGATTAAAAAAAATTTTTAAGTGGCTTATGATTATAAGAAAACGGACCAATAGCAATATTATAAAAAAAATATTTTTTTCAATGTTTAATCGAGGTTGATAATTTTTTACTTCAGTAAATTGTTAATAACAAAGTGAAAATTAACAATTTTTTAAATTTTCCAACGGGAATCTATTCTATAGCCTTTAGAAAATAGCTCCATGAATGGAAAAAAATTCCAGATTTATAGTTTAACAATTATTGCACTTTTAATGTTGATGTTCATACTACAAAAAATTGTTAATTAATTAAGGGGGGAAATACGTGTAGATGGCCGTTTTCGAGCAGATTTTAATCAATTATTTTAAGGTATAAAAAATTAATATTATTTATTCAAACTTTTGGGTTATTTTATACATATATTGAAGAGTAAAAATTTACATTTACAAGAATAAAACTTAAAAAGTAGTAAAGATATCAGCTGATACATCTCGTAGGTTGTCGTCCGACTTCGCAACTGGTGTACATCATGGAGGCCATAATTTTTATCCGAAATCAATGCAACAAAATTATTACTTTTTTTTAGACATGTATCTTCTATATAAACCTCATTTTAAAGAAAAAAAAAAAAATTTCTATTTTTTTGACGGCTGTGAAAGTAAGTCAGGTTTTTTTACCTTTTTTTTGTTTATTGTTTAGTATAAAAAAATTAGTTACAATGAAAAAATTGTTTCTGATTGAGGTTCATATTCAGCACAATTATGTAAAGAAATAATATACTAAATTTGAAGATGATTGGTTAAAAATTTTTCAAGCTAGAGTGTACACTAGTTCAAAAAAACTAGTTTCAAGAAAAACGCGTTTAAAAAATAAGTGATTAAAAAAGTTAAGGTGACCGTCTTTTTTTTCTCATACAATAATTTCTCGCGACATAAATTATCAGCAATAATTTCTTGTTCGATATTTTCTCAAAGGCAATATTTCTCATTGTCAAAATTTATTTGGTATTATTAATTATTGTTAAAATTAATATTTATTTAATTATGAATTTTTAATGATAAAGTGATAATAAAATATTTGAGAAACTTTTAAATGATAATTTTTTGCTCTGTGAGAATTTTTTGCATGTGAGAAATTTTTGTATGAAAAATTTTTTATGAAAAATTTTTGTTTCGATAAATTGTTACCAGTAAATAAAGCCACGGTGCCAAAAGGTTAATATAAAGTCGTATTAAACGAATTGAAACAACTTACGAATTAATCAGCTATTCCAGCACCATATTGTAAGCCTTATTCAGCTTTATATGCTTTTATATATAAAAATATATACCTGGAAGTATATGAATGACTACCTACTCGATCCTAACCGACCGCTCCGTTCAGGTAATTATGTTCTCGGGCGCTGTACCGAGCGCACTTACTGAACCGTTTGTAACTTTTGAACGAATAATAATTTTGACCTGAAATTTTAACTGTATATTTTTCGATAGTTTTACAAGCGATTTATGAAAGAAAAAAAATTTGAATTTTTTCAAGCCTCTACACGTATTTCCCCCCTTAATGGATAACTAATTGAAAAATCACGATAAAAATTTTTGATCGCCGGACGATTGTTCATTCATCTATTCTGTAGGTGCCTGAATTTTTTCATTCCTTAATTTTCATATTTAATTGATTTAAATAATATTTATTTATTAAAGGTCCGAAGTGGGCGGAGCTTACGCAAGCGAGAGTTCCCGTTTTCGGCCGTATTTTCAACCCTCTATAAAAATTATAAATATTGGTCCTAGAGTTCGGGGAGGTAGGACTTTTTTTTAGGAAATTTCTTCCTCTTTTTGGATCTTTTTTCACATTTCAAAAATTTTGAATACTTTTTGAGATATTCGCAAAAAACTAAACCCCCTTTTTTTTTTTACTAATTTGTTTATAACTTTTGTAATTTTTTCGCGCCCCACTCCAAATTTTTCAAAAAGTTTCTAGATGCGATGACGAATCGAATGACACCTCGATCATAATTTTCCGAGGCGAATAAAAAACTTTGACCCAAAAGGCACATGTTGACTAGACTAATAGTACCTATACTATTATGGGAATGGTTCCCATGTTGGTATAGAAACTATTCCTATAATATTATGGGAACTATTCCCATAATGTTATGGAAGCCATCCGTATAATATCATAAAACTTTTTTTTTGCACAATAGTGTAGAAATTTCCCAAAATTTGAATTTTCTTGAATGTTTTGTGCTGACAAAAAAATTCTTGTTACAAATTTTAATGTTTTTTTGCCAAATACGATTTTTTTTTTCAATGTTTGAATTTTTGTTTTTATGTTTAATAATATTTCTGTGTATTGTAGAAGTGATTACCACAGTTCTTTAAAATAATTTTTTCATGATAATATGGGAACTATTCCCATAATATTATGGGAATGATTCCTACAATGGTATACGAACCATTCCAATTGCATTATGGGAGCGGTTCCTATAATTATAGGAACCATTCCCATAATATTATGGGAATGGTTCCTATAATATTATAGAAAGTATTCCTATAAATTATAGGAACCATTCCTATAATTATAGGAACCATTCCTATAGTGTTATGAGTATCATTCCCATAATTATAGGAACTATTCCTATAATTATTGGAAACATTCCTATAATTATAGGAACCGCTCCCATAATTTATGGTCGTAATTCCTATGATGGTATAGGAAAAAATTTCACAAAATTATGGGAACCGCTGCCATAATTTTCTTTCCGTGAAGTTAAAAATATCAAAAAATAAAGTTATAGAGCGACAACCGCTCAGGGAGTTCGAAAACAGCGGGAAATTTTGAGGTTGGCTGATGGGGTCAACCGGTTTTCAAATATAATTTTAATATTTTAAGCCTCTACTTCATATTAAACTTCGATTCAAGCCAAGTAATTAATTTAAATGCATTAAAATCAACTAAGTGATAGTTATAAAATAATTAAAACTTTTATATTGAAGTAATTGATGAAATTAAAATTGAAGTATTAATTTTTAAAAGTCATAATTATTCATCTTTTCAAATTTTTAATAAACTTTTTCTATCTGTTTTTTATATCAACTCTCAAAGTATCAGTCGAGTAATTATTAAAAGTGACAATTCAACTGCTGTCAGTACATAGACAAAAAAAGTTTTCAAATTAGCTTCGAATACATACATAATATTTAGATTTTTATTTTTCCATTCACAATAGTCACGGCAGGTTTAAATTATTTTATACATCACGATATTTCAGTTAAAAACTTTTGCTGCGTTTATTTAAAATCTAAACTCATAGCTTATTTTAGTTATTAAAAAAAAAATTTCAGACTAACCAACGTTTGGATAATTAGTAAAATAATTACACTACTGAATTCCATAGGTATAAAATACTTTCTATTAAAAAATAGTTACTTATTTTTAAAAAATTACATCAAAGTAAAAGTAATTTATCGCGACACAATTAACAAATAAAAATTATAAAATACATTGATAATTACTGAAATACAAACAAATCAACAGTCCAATTAAAGTGACAAAAAAAATCAACACAATATCAATATAAAATATAATAGTAATAATAAAATAAAAATATACCAAATCGATCGTGTTGATTTTTTGTTAAACGACACGCGTTGTAGGTCATGCATCGCTAAGTGTCTATCGTGCCTCCCTCTCAACGTGTGTCAGAGAGTACAATCCAACGAGAAAATTATACGCCAACGGATGATCAAGAAAAAAAAGGCGAAAAAAAAAAATTAAATTATTTACACAGATTTACAATCCGATTAGCATTTACATGTACATTCAAACAACAAAATGTACAAAAAACAACAGTACATATTTGTATTTCCTCTCTCTCTTTCTCTTTCTCTCCCTCAATTAATCTCCAGTCCTATTTATCTTTACATGTCCTGAAGCAAAGCTAAATGTGTACTCAGAGTTTAAATAAACGTAAAATCTAGTGAAAATCGAGTACAATCAGGTCGTTAAAGTTACATCGGTATCAGGTGGACAAAAGTTTAGGTGCTCAACCGAAAGGAATCGAGGATCGAGTCAAGGACACTAGATTGGTTTGACAATACTGGAGTAAAATGAAACATGAAGACCGAATAGAACTACTCATGAACAAGTATCGAATGCACTTGATTCTATTCCATTGTATTCTATTGTACATAGATTGTGTATATACAATATATTTATGTCTGTATACAAGTACAGTTAGATGTATATATTTGTTCATGTTATTCGCGGTACTTTCATTCTATTCCATTCTACAAACGCGACTCATGACTAACTCTCAACTCGCGTGTGCTCACACATTGGAACGTGTAACGCTTTGCTTGCTCATACGTTTACATTACTTTGTCAGTTGAGTTTCATACTGAGACTCGTGAGGATCATCATTGTAAAACCAGTGTTAAATTTCATTAATCCGATAGTACATTATTATTATTATTATTATTGTAATAACTTCTTTAAGTGATTAAAATATTTAATCGGTAATTATCAATTACTAATCCGTAGTACTGTGATTAAAGTTTTGCCCTAAAAAACTTTTTGATTCTTATTTATAAGTTTTTAAGAGTTTAAGATAAGAGGATATAACAAAATCGTGAGTACAATTGAAAGTAATATAAGTAGAGTGGATAAGGTGTGGGAGGCTTTTGTCGTGTACTTTAGCTACGAAAATAAAAAAGTACAAAAAATATATATAGTATAAGAAATAAAAATTAACTGTAATAAATATACTCGGTACAAAATGCTAATTTATCCCTAGGTTGTTGCACTTGGCAAAAATGTTAAGAATTATTCGTTAAGCAACAAATATAACGCGACGGTACCTTGGCCAAGTTCCATGACTCAATTCTGCATTTTTTTTCTTTTTTATATATCGGCATAACTCTAGTTTTTTTTTTTATTACCGGATTTGATTACGCAATATCAGGCGCACTGGCTGTAGATTGTTGTTATTGAAGATATCATGCAAAAGAATCTTTGTAATTGCACTGTAAAAAATTAGCGGAGTGAATGCGAAGCGGATTACTGCTTATTTATTTAATCTTCTCGGAGTGCAATTCACCCCAAAAGGGAGTTTATTTTAATTTTAAAACTCCAAATCGGAGTGAATTCAGATTGAAATAAAATCCAGACTACTCCGAAATCCTGAGTCAAAAAAAAATTCCGATTTTAGACCTCAAATGTTAGATTTTGAGATTTACCTCAATATGTCTTTACCATTTAAAATTCATATAAATAAGAGTTTGGACAAGTCTCATATTGTACGACTTTTAGGCATAAATGAGATTAACCTCACGTATATATATTTCTTATGGATGAGACCAAAATGAGGTTTACCTCACGAGTAGTTAATTGTTCGATGAGGCCAAAATGAAGTTTGTCTCAAGTATATTTTTTTCTTCAAATTTAAATAAATAAATTTATCACTCAGTTGAAAAATCAAACCCCCTATTTATTCCGTATGCAGAGTGATTTTTTTTAAAAACTCCGGAACTCCTAGTGACGGAGCGAAATCGGATTTGAATAAAGGCCGTAATCACTCCCAATGTTTTTAAATTGTGCTTATTTGTGATAAAAATAATTTTTGAGTACGTGAACGGATGCAAGATAAGATTATCCGAAGTTTGTTAACAAAATGTACATAAAAAAAAAAACAAAAATTATTGTTCAAAATGAAAAAGTAAATTATGATAGATCGGGATGTTAACTTTTGAACTTTTTTAAAATGAAACAGTATCTTCAATAAGAAGTCATAATGAGTAATAAAATAGAGTGTTAAGAAACTCTATTCGGTACAGTAGTTTAAGATATATGTTGCTGGTTCTTCTTATTCTTATTATTATTCTTCTTCTTCGCTCTTTTACTTGTTTTTATTCTTCTTTTGTATTATATTTTTTGTCCCTCTCCGTTGTACGCTGTAAGTTTCATCGACCTCGTGGTGATTTCTTTGTTGAATGCTATGTACACACCCATACGTATATATATGTGCGTTTATACACACACACATGATTTAAGATAGAAGAGAGGAAACTGGGAAAGTCCAATGGCCTTGTATGAAACACTTGGAGAATTCACACTAAAACATTATATTCACGTGAAAAGATGTCAATTTATGTTTTGCTATAAATATATAAAGCTAAACTTTTATATTTATTTATTTTTGTTTTATAACTATTTTATTAAATTACTAGACTACGATAAATAATAAATTTTCTGCATTGAATTCGGTTTTCTGTATCAGACAATTGGTTATTTTTTATTATGATTTTAAATGACGTTTATGGAATATAATAGAAAATATATGACAGAAAACTGTCAAAAATTATTATTAGACGCTAAATTTTTTTAATTTTTGTATTAATTATTTTTGAATTTTTTTGACGTACATTCGAACTGTCACAGAAATATATCATCTTTTTTAAGCTTATTGAGATATTTTATTTTTCAAATATTTATTATTTAAAAAATTTTATTTCCCTGTTTTATTAATTTTCGTTGACTGTAAATGAATGAAAACAAATTTGTCAAGTGTCCTGAATTTTATCGATTCTGATACTCGCGATTACAGAATATTAAAAAAAAAAATCAACACACGCTTAAGTTTGTTTTATTAGTCAATTTGAATTCCCTCGGGTATTTTTTGTTCAATATATCTCTATCAAGGTAAAAGATACGGAAAATCTGATAAAATTTTCAGGGTCTACTAAAAGACCGCTGTTTCCGATTGAAAAAATAACAAAATTAATCCCGCAATTATTCTCAAATTATTCAGAATATTGAATGCTAGTAAATGAAGTAAATAAAAAAAATTGACAGCAAAATTTTTTCATTTTCTTATGTTTTGTTTTCTTTTTCTTTAATTCAAAAAATTTATTTTTTTATTTCATTTTATTTAGCTAAATTTAAATTTATTCATAAAATTGACTTTTCCTCTTATCAACCTTTCAAAAACAGTCAAAGCCATAAAAATATATAAATTTACGTCAAGACATTTCCAATGATATGAAGTTTCAACAGTTTGATTAATTTAATAATGGCATAGCTGTCAGAAAACTTTCTTTATATTCATAACAATTTATATATACATATATATAAATATAAAGTCTAAATTTTTGAATTGTGTGGAGAAATCGGTATGGAAATATTGAATAACGAGAAATGTTATGAATACTATAAATATTTCGATATGATCATGAGAAACGTTTCTCAAAAGTCAATTAAAAATTCAAATTCTTCACCAGTAATCGATAATTCTTCAGCACCTTGTTTCTATCATTGCTTATCACTTGGACTGTACTATCGATTCTATTTAAAGATTGATAATACAGTTCGAAGGTTTAATAATAGAAGTATAGATGTATCATGTATCGCGTTACAAATTCCAAAAGGACATATATTTATTCACTCTTTTAACTTTAGGGAGCTTCCTAGTGCCCAAAGCGTCGTGTAATTTTTTTATATGACGAATTGTTTTGGAGACTTATTTCATAGCTAAAAATTGAAAAACAAATTTGAAAAGCCAAAAGGGCATATAGATTAAATTATGCGTCTTTTTGGCTTTCAAATTTTTTTTTTTTTAATTTGGGTACTAAGGCCAAAAGAGTGAGTAAATATCTTGGGTAGAAAAATTTGATCTGATTTTAGTCTAACTAGACTATATTTGGACTAATTGGTCTGTATTTGAACTAATTGATCTGTTTTCAATTTGTATGATAATTCTAAGCTGTTTTTGATCTAAAGACAATAAAAAACAGACTAAAAAATACATAATAGGCAGAAAAAGTCTAATTTTGGTCAGAATAAAAACAAAAAAAAGCAAAATATTTTGAGAAAAAAGTCTGATTTGATCTACAGGCGACCAAAACTAGACTAAAAGTGATTGAAAACAAATCTGAAAATAGTCTAAATAAGGAATAGTACAGCCAAAACTCGATTAAATTTCCCATGTTAATTGAAGACAAATAAAAAGTCAAATTGAATAGAAATAACTTAAAATTTGTATTTTATTTAAAACAGATCAAATTTTTCAACCCGGGATATAAGTCTTTTTGAAATCAGTAACTCGATATATATATAGTATAATTTTTTAACTGTGTCGAGAAACCAGTATGGAAATAATTAATAACAGGAAATGTTATGAATGCCATAAATATTTCGATGTGATCATGACAAAAGTTTCTCAAAAGTCTATTAAAAATTTATATTCTTCACTAGTATCAATAATTCTTCAGCACTTTCATTCTGTCATTGCTTATCACGAACTGTACTATCGATCTTAATTAAAAATTGATAATACGGTTCAAAGATTGAATAATATGAGTAATGACATATGCTGGTGATTAGTTAATACAATTAACCAATAAAGTATTGGAATAATAATCGTTGAAATTTCATGTAAATTTAATTTAATAATTTAAATTAAATTTCGTGTTTGAAATAGAACTAATATAAAATGTACTAGAACTTCTGAGTTATGATCGGGTTCAATTTCAAAAGTGTTTGACAAACAATGCGATCGGCCAAAGTTGTAACCGGATCTCCAACAGTCTTTGTTGAAACTTCGATACATATTAAGATTCGGATCAAAGTTAGCATAAAATAAAGCTGAAATATTTTTAATTTCATTGTTAAATAAATAAAATTAAATTAAAAAAAAACAAATAATAAGTATCAAATTTCACAGTTAATTAATAACGATTATTGTTTTATTTGAAAAATATTAAATTAAACAATCAAATACTCAATTACAAAGTTTGATTATATAAACAGTTTCGATTTGACTTGTTGAAAGTATATGTATATCAGTAATTAAGAAAGTTTACGATGGTAAATCTTTATTCAACTTGAACCTCTCTGTTGATCATTAAGGATAAGAAAAAAAAAATCAAATAAAAACTATTGGAAGAGTTTATGTTATTATTCATCGGAAATAATTTTATTGTGCGCCATTGAGTTTTCTGTACAGTTAATGTTTATAGTTTGCGCATTAACTTCTGTGCAACTTTAAGTTATAACATGTAATCACTGTGACAAGTATCACACCAACAACTTCACTTTTACGTTATATTATATATTACATTGCATTACAACTCTCATTTCAAATATAACTTCAGATGCAAGACAGAAACAGACGCTTGAGAGATCAACTTTAGTTATGAGTTCAAAATAAAAAATATGAAATAATAAAAAAATAAGATGTAATATAATACGAAATTATATAAAAAGTATTTACGTTTGTAAAATAAAAAAACCTGCGTGACAATATTATATGAAATATGACACAAACTGTAGTAATGACGTCAACAGTTAAAGAGAAAAATGTTAGTACGTTATATATATATATATATATATATGTATATATATGAAGTAGGGTGTAAGGGATGTTTTTAGGTGGCAGGTGTTCACATATACCTTCCGTTACACACAACTTTCCCCTTTATATATAAATATATATGTGTGTACAGTATATATGTTTGTACATAAGCACAATAATACATTTCGCTTCACATAATTTTTACCTATGGGTCTCCAACACTTTTTTGTGAACCTTCTAGCAGTTCACAACGTCCATTTACTACTGGAAAAGTTTTATTTATCATTTTTATTATTATATATTTAAGGTTTATATACAATACGAGATGAAATATTTAAAAAATGAGTACAAGTTGAAGTGAATAAAATTTTTAATAAATTATTACACAGTCGAGACTACCGTTTTTTTTTTTTGTTTGTTTTTTAATGTTTCATTTAAAGTTCTTGAAATGTGTTTTCATTTATTTGTCACGCTAAATAAGTAAAAAATATTCTCGTGTTTCCACTATGCAAAATTAAACGATTCAATTTTTATCTTACATTTGCAACTCTTGAAAAAAAAGTTTAATAAAGAGATAAATTTCATGTAAAAAAAATATTTGCTTTTAATTTTATAATGAACATTTTTTTTAATTATACGTGGCTATATATACACAGTTTTAATGAAAAAAATAGATTTTTATTGATAGATTTATTTGAACAGTAAACCAAAAAAAAAAAAAACATAACTTTTGATAATTTGATTTTAAAACAAATGTTTGGTTTTAATTTTTTAAAGGTTTTTTTTTTTTTAATTGTTATTAAATTTATTGACGTGATAAAATAATTGATTAATATTTCCGACAAACATATCTAGTGTAAATAAAAAAATGTTTGCTCTGTTGTTCTAGTGATCGCGATCAATAACTCATTTTTGTACAATAGAGTAAAAAAATACAACTAAAGTGTGTACTAATAATTGAACATTTGGTCAAAGGTTATTTTAGTTTGTGAATTCAATCAAGGTTACATTTACTGTATTGATTATTAAGGATGATTATTGGTGAGTCATGAAAAATAATTTGCAAACGCAAGTATTTTCTTTCATTAATATTGAGGTCAAACAATGTGACAAGAACCCCACCCGCAGAAGGACAAAGTAGCATTCACATAAAAAGATGTATTACTCTGCAATTGCTCTCTACGTTTTCTGCATGTCATATATATTTGTATATCCTTATATATATACATAGTAACATAAAGAGAACCGACGTGAATACGTGACTAGATTTTAAAAAAGAGATAAAAGTCAACAGTCTTATTTACTAAAATATTCATTGGAATATTATTCATTCATCATTTAATATGTATATATATATATATATATATCTATATATATATATATATATAGATATAAATATCTGATATCAAATTTATCCTTAATCTTACATATCATACATAATAACGCGACATAAAATTTATCTTTTAATATACATCGGCACAAATAAAATTTTAGTTAAAAAGTTTTTTTTTTCTGCAATTTAAAATTTTCTTTAATTCGTTTAAATAAAAATATTTTAAAAAAAAGTTTTCATTAGTATCACGCATTTTCAGTGATAAATATTTTCAATTTACCACAGCTTTGATTGTCATAAATTATAAAATTTGTTTGAATATCATTTATACGATGAATTATATTCTATTCGAAATCTAAATTAAAATAAAATGATTCAGCGAATAAAATATTTTAAAAACCCTCATATTTATATTATTTTCTAAACGTTACCATTTTTTCTTGCCTTATAATATATCTTACAGCTAAAGATTAAAGCCACGAGTTGTAGACGACTATCAAAATATATATGATAATTTTGTCAGTAATACAATAATTCGCACAAAGCACAAAGTATTGCATCAAAGGTTAATAATTCAACGGATAACTGAGTGTAATTTGACGTAATTTCCTTTATGAGAATCATTACAAGCATAACAATATTACTGGTTAATTCACATTCATTCACGCCCATAAGAACGCCCGCATGATTGAGTATATTTGTGTGTCTCTTTAATGATATGTTTTAGCTGTAGTTGCGTGCTACCCTGATTACAACCATATATATATGTATATATATATATATATATATATATATATATATATATATATATATATATATATATATATAAATATAAATATACATATATGGACTATTGCAGACTCGGTCACGACACAACACCCGTTTGTATTTATTTTTTTTTTACTCCTTTTTTTACGAACCCGTGGCAACAAAACAATTACCTCTCGTTTTCTTTTCCTATTTTTTATCCAGCTTGGTTTTGTATTTTATTTTATTTTATTTTTCACCCGTTCTGGAGACATGTCTGACCCAGTTCCATGAACGCGCTAGTTACCGACTTTGCCAAAGAGTACTTAAGGGATATATGTCAAAGAGATCCTGGAAGTAGATTAAAATATTTTTCCCATGTCGTACAGAGTGACTTAAAGCTCAAGTAGAGCTCTAGTCATTTTTCTAATAACCGGTGTATACCATATATTTTTATTTATATATTTTATTTTAATATCATGTACTTAACTCTTGCATACATGACGCAATAAATATATGATGCTATTTTTTTTATACGATTTTAATATTCAAGTACTTATGTAAAAAAAAAAAAAAAATAACAAAGCATATTTTCTTTTTGTACATGAGTATCATGTAAAGTAGAAATGAATTTTTAACTCAATAATACGCATGATAAGAATTAAAAATTTAAAAAAATACTGATATAAAAATAAAGGTTAATTAAACAATTAAGTTTTTTTATGTCAAGTAATTTATTTCTTCTTGCAAAGAGAGTTTACAATTTAGTTGTTTTATGTTATATCAAGTTTTTTTATATTTTAAATGCTATACAATTGTTTAATAAAAAAAAACACTACTAAGAAAAGTTAATTAATTTTTCATCCAATTATGTAACATTTAACTTATTTCTTCATTAATTAATTATTGAATGCGTGTTTTTCTTCTTTTTATATTGTTTTTCCTTGCAGTTGTTTTTTTTTTTTTTTATTGTTCTTACTTTTGTTTCTGAATATAACCACTCATACTCCAAAATGAATAGTCTGTATGTTCAACTACTTTAGCTGTTCTTTCAAAGAACTTTGAGTAATTTAAAACCTCAGTGCTTGGTTAAATTTATTTTACGTGGATAGAAAGTAGTTAGGGATTAAAAAAAAAATAAAAATAACATTTTTTAGCTCATAAAAGTACAAATTGAATTAATAACGCTTTGTTAATTACAATAAAATATATCATTTCATTTTTGTAACATTCAACACTTGTTATATTTCACCACACAATACGTAAAATAAAAAAAGTTAAGAAAAATATTTTTAAAAAACTTTTAAATCGATGAAATAAATTTTAATCTTAAATTAATAAATCAATAGCTATTAACTTATTACCACTAATGGTCGAGGGTGATTAAAAAATCATTAAGCGGGTATTAGTAATGCCATCACTCTTATCAATGTTGGTCATATTTATTTGAAAAAAACTAAGAAGAAAATGTTTTAATTCCCTAGCGGATCCGAATTGCAGGAAATTACGATAATTCCCGTAATTTACGATATTTTACACCACATTACGGTAAAGTACGGCATTTTACGGCGAAAGTACGGTATTTTACGGCAAAGGTACAGTATTTTTACCGTAAATTTGCTGTTAAAGAACGATAATCTACTGTAAAATTACGGCAAGCCTGCAATATTTTATTGGAAAGTAAAGTATTGCACTGTCAAAACTGTAAAAATGCCACAAATTATGGTAAATTTCCGTGATTCGCCGTAAATTACCGTACACTACGGTAAATTACGACCAAATGAAGTAAATTACGGTAACGTACCGTGATTCAGATCCACCAGAGAAAAAATTGATATTTACAACAATACATTATAATGTACAACCTTACAACTATAACCTGCGAAAACTAAATAATTTTATATACAATTTTATATTTACACTACAATTGACATCATAATATTTGTAAGTCGATTATTTTTTATTAATGATTGTTATTCTTAAGCTTATTATATTATATATATATATATACATTTTATAATAATTGTTTGTTAAAATTTATTGTATTTATTGTACAGAAACAAGGTTCTGAAAATGTTAAAAATATTTAAAGAAACGTTACCACTGAAAAAAATCAGAAGTGAATTCGGAGTTAATACGAATTTTATTTAAATCCGAATTTACTTGGATTTTCCGAATTTTTAAAAAGATCACTCCGAATACGGAGTAAATAGGGAGTTCGTTTCTTCATCAGAGTGATTTTGGAGTGATCTGGAATTCATTTTTCTCCGATTCGGAGTTTTATTATTGAAATAAACTCCCTTTGGAGTAAATTTTAGTATATTAAATAAAAAAACAGTATCCGGTCCGCATTCACACCGAATTTAATCTGTTTTCACTCCAAAATTTTTTTACAGTGTAGTAGTTTATTGTATTTAATGATTGTAAGTGACAGACAAATAACAAGTAATTTATTACAAAGTCATTGACCTTTTTATGTACCATAAAATAATTTGAGATTTAATCATATGGACACACGATTAAATATGATAAAAGTTTTAGTTATATTTTCATGATCGCGTGTTGCATTCAATGAACTCAAAGTACAGAATATATATAACATAACATAATAATAATAAAAGTCGTGTTACGTTATGGATTATCAAAATGAAAGAGTTTGAAAGTGGAAAATAAGTCATGTTTAATATCTCAAAGCCTCATGGTCACATTTACTCGCTTCAAACTGAAACGTGACATTAATATAAATTCTCGAACAAATAGATATTGGGTTTATGTGTGAATCGATGTATGTAATCGTGTGTGAAGGTGTGAGTACGAGTGTGGATGTAATTTTAAAAGAATATTGATAATATCAACACAACTACGGGCGGTAGAGTCTAAAGCGAAGAGAGTATATAGACAAGACTATCAATTCCAATTCTCTCCGGATAACAGTGATTAAAGTAATAGTGTATAAAGCTTACAATAGGTATCAAAACAAAGAAGCCTATACGTTACAATATAAACGGATATTAAATTATCTGATAAAAGATTTACTTTTTTCTTTTCTTTTTTTATTCCAAATTCATAGAATTTTTTGTCTTAATCTAATGAAAATAATTCGATTAACTTTGATATAAATAATACTTTATATATATATATATATTTTA
Source organism: Microplitis mediator (assembly GCF_029852145.1). NCBI lineage: Eukaryota > Metazoa > Arthropoda > Insecta > Hymenoptera > Braconidae > Microplitis > Microplitis mediator. The sequence continues at coordinate 15,039,616 of NC_079974.1, forward strand.
TTGGGAATCTATCTTTCATAAATATAATTTTCAATCTGATAATATTTTGTGTTGAAATTTTCTTCACAACTTTTAATTAAACAAAATTTATAAAATTAACGAGAAATACAAGCGAGACAAAAATGCTTTAATCCGACTATGGTATAAAATAAATAATTAAAAAAAAATTTTAATTACACGTAAAAAAAATGTCTTTTGTAATTTTTTTTGCGGTGAATTTTACAGCGAGTAATACCCGTAAAATTGATGATAAAATAAATATTACACGAATTTCCGGCTAACGAGTAAATCTCTAGAGAAAATTAAAAAAAAAAGTTTTTATAATAAAAAATGAATAATAAAAAAAAACGTAAACGATACGTCGATCGCCGGAATGTCTTTTGCCGCTGGCTCATTTATCAATAAATAATTCACATAAAACTGGTGGATCCGTCACGAAGATAAGGTCCTATCTATCTATTTATATACGTATATATATATATATATATATGTATATATATATATATGTATATATATAGATAGATATATGTATATATATAGATAGATATCGAAAGAGCCCGAGAACGTCAATATCACGGATTAGCCGTTGCAGTAGTGACAGAATAGAGACACATAGAGAATAAACGAACAGCAATGCATACCGCAGTAGCAACAAAACACAAAATAAAATAGTACGTACACAAAAGTCTAGTTGTCTATGAATTAAAATAAAAAAAAGTACCGAGGGAAATGTCAAACGAAGTGTCAATTAAAATTTAATGAATTGAACCGAATGATAAAAAATTTTTTAATCAATTTAATTTTTTCGAGTGTTTCGAAAATTTATTAAATAAAAAGACAACAAAATAGGTTGCTATGAAACTGGATAAGTCACGCAGGTGCACAATCGCGTGAGCATATATGAACTTGTTATATGTATATATGTTGGTAGAGTTTGTTCAATGCTGCATCGATCGTAGCTTCCTTTTCCGCTTCTCGGTTTTAGCAATTCTTGCCAAGATAAAAGTAGTACATGGTCCACCATCTTACGACGATTTACCATGTCTTACTTAAAAGTTATCGTACTCCTTATACACGCGTCCTTGCGCGCCCTTTCTTAATCTCAAAGATACCTACAATACCTCAGTACTCGTCTTGTATACTTGGTATTGATGTTACGTAGAGTAGTAGTCGTCGTCGTCGTTTAGTAATAATAATAATAATAGTAGTAAAGCAATTTACCAACACCAATATAAGGAGTTTAGACTAGGAATAGTATACCAGTAGTGCAATTACTCGGTGTCCTATAGTACCATCCACGCACACTCGACTAGTAGTTGAATCGCGCGCCTGTCCGGACCAACAATCCACAGGAGATACTCCTATCCTGGTATAGTGCTACTACTGAGATACAGATTAAATCACAGCTGGGAATCTAAAATCGATAGCAACTCCAAAGTAATTATTAGCCGATTAAGAGACATCTTCAAAATATACGATGAGAATGTTCATCATGATCCTTGTTACGTTGAATTGGACAGAGTGAGCAGTTTATCGGAGGATAAATTGGATTTAACGTTTATACAGTAGACATTGCTTTTGTGGATTACAGATAATAGTGAAGGAGACGGCAAGAGGAGAGACAAAACTGAGACTACCAATGGTGATTGTCATCAGGAGATCAAAGTAACTGACTCTCGTTGTTTGGATATATTTAATTCGATAAAACGTATTATTTTATTTAAAATGGGCTGCTGTGGATGTGGAGACGATGATTCTGCTAAAATAGAACCTGGGGTAAAAAAATTTATTATTCATATTTTTATAAATTTCATTTAATTGTTTCATTTCGAAATCGATTTTTCAAAATTTAATTATAAATTAACTTGAGAAATATATTCTGATTTATATGATAATTCAATTATTTAACGAAGTAACTTTAATTTTTTTTTTAGACTGATTAAAATTATTTTTCAAATAACAAAGTTTGAAATAATTAAAGTTAATTTTCTATATAACTGTTAAATTTTTTTAATTAAATATTTTTTTGTGTTGTAAGCTGTGGCTTTTAAATTAAATATGCGAATTTAAAAGTAATGTAAATATATTTATCATAAGATCCATTTAAATAATTCATTTATTCATTAGTATTTTAGTGGAAAAAAATAAAAAAAAATTAATTAAATTTTATTATTTAATGGCTGTCAATTGGGAATTAAAATTTTAAGCATTTTACTTTTTCGCATTTAGTTGACCTTAATTACGAGCCAACTAACCGAATATATTTTTATATTTATTCAAATTTATTGATTTAATGTCTGTATTTATTAAATTTAAAATTTAAATATTTAATTCGAGCTGAAATCACCATTAAAAAATGTTTATATAACTTAATAATCCCGAAACAATTGAATATGATTTAAAGCCAAAATATAAACATAATAAATACGAATTATCGATATTGAATCAATTGTTTAACCACAAAATGAAATATCTAACAGAATTAATATTGAATAAATATAATAAATTATTAAACAATAGCAATTAGTGATTGCGCATAATTATAATATTACAAGGATCAACATGGTAACGAGACAGCAGCCTACGCCGGTTGGTTTATTCATGATCATCAAATATTTACTAGCAATTTCATTTCTAATTGTGACCTGTTGGATATATCAATAACCAACAGAATTATCTATCACTACTGTTCTGCTCATTTTTTAATTTCATTATTTTTTAATACTTTTAGAGCCCAGAACGAGAGTCATCATTTTCAGAAGTCGAAGTCTTTGCTAAAAACCGCTCTTGTACAGATTTACCGGCACTTTTAATTCTTGTTCTACTTATCGGTGGTTATGTAAATTATTTACTTATTTATTTATTTAAGGCCATTCTCAGACAGTGCCCCCTCCCCACTTTTTTTAAATATTCAATGACTCAATTCTAATGAACGTATCAAATTTTGATAATTAATTAAAAAAAAATTAAAGCATTAATTGAAAAAAGAGCAACGCAGTTACAATTTCGCGAGACTGATTTTAAAAAAAATTATTTAGTTGATATTAATTAGAAGTTCAGCGAAATTTGGAAAATAAATTTCAGTAAAATCTTCATGTCAACGTTATAATTTTGAATGTCAAATTTTGTAAGGTAAAATTTATTTACCAAATTTCGTTTAACTCCTAATTGATAACAACTGTCAGTAATTTTTTTAAAAATCTATATCTCGGCGAAATCATATCTGCGTTTTTGAAGTTAATTAATAAAATTTTTATACTCTTATGATAGATTAATTTCATTAAATATTTTTAAAAAGTGCAGGCACTGTCTGAGAATGCCCGCCAAAAATTCCTCAATCGTAATTTTAAATATTTACTTACATACTTTACTTTTAATTACAGGGATATTTTGTAAGTGCAGCAGTAAAAAAAGGTGACCCTTTTCGACTTTGGAATGGATATGATGACTGTGCTAATGTCTGTGGTCGAATTACAAGTAGAGAATCGAATCCAGAGTTTTCATGTAAAGGCGCTGACTTGAGGAGATTTGGGTTATTATTTTCTTTTAAATTACCAGACTTTAAATAAAAAATAAAAACAAACAAACAATTATTATCAAACTTTCTTCTGTAATTATCAATTAATAGTTTTGTTTATTTATCATTAAATATAGTTATCATTACGCTGAATTTGGGATAGACGGAGTCAAGTCTCGTAAGTGCATTGAAAGTTGCGATAACTTGGGAAATGAAACGTAAGTTAGTTTTAATGTTATAAAATAATTGGAATAAAAAAATGTAAAGTATCTTTAAGGATTAATTATTTTTTTTAGCATACGATTTTTAAATCGTTGCATCGTTAAAAGTAATGGAAATAATCCTGCAAACGCTTTACTAAATAATCTGGGTGTTAAAAATTTTTTTAACGTAAGTTACTTTATTATTAACATTTATATTATATGCAATGATATATTTATAGTAATTAATATATATTAATTTAATTAAGAATTTTAATTAACAGTACATACAAATAATAGTTAATTAATATTTATTGCTAAAAATTATTTCGTATATTTAATAAAAAATTTATTGACGTTGATTGAAAATATAAGAGAAAAAAATATGAATATTTACAATCATAAATATTAGATAATAACTAATTTAGTGGAATGTCAATTTTCAATGCAAACAATTATTGACTTTTTAATGGCATTATCAGAAAACAATATGGGATTAAAAATAAAAAATGAAACAATATTTTATATTTTAAAAAACAAGTATATTAAAAAATTACTGTCAATTAAAAATGCAATTTCACGTTGACAATACGATTACAGGAAGCCGCAAATGATTTGAATATTGCATGGAGAGAATTGATTTACCTGCTATTAATTGCTCTCGGTAGGTAATTGATTTAAAATATGCATCAATTACTATTACATTTTAAATAATAACGTATATCGTATAGAATGTATGTTATTATTCAAAATCCAACGTTAATAGTAATAATAATCTATACATATTTTTTTTTATTTTTAATATCCGGAATTCATGTACAGCATCATCCCTCTGTATTCTGATTGCTTTCCGATACATCGTACAATACGTCATATTCATTGTTCTAAGTGGTGCAGTTGTCATCTCCATTGCTGGGACAATTTATCTCTGGTATAATATCCGATGTCTTTTCAATATTCCACTTTACAATAATAACTCCCACTGGGAGTCGCATTAATATTGCCTGATGATAAACAGCAATCAGTACACATTTTGTATTATTATTATTATTATTGCAGGTTGCTGTGGCACTTTGAAAGAAAAGATGTTATGTCTGGTAAAATAGACGAAGAAGAAGGACATGTGCAAGCATATTTAGTATATGCTATTTTAATGTCAATAGTTGCTGTTGTAACGCTTCTTGTAGTACTTGTCATGCGAAGCAGAATAGCTCTCGTTTCCCAATTATTCAAAGAAACTGGTAAAGCCATTTATTCAATGCCTGGACTATTGTTGCAACCAATATATGTATGTAAATTTTTTAATTATTTTTTGCACACCTCAAGCGAACGCGCTGTTTGTGTCTTATCTTACACAGAAAAAAAACAATTTCTTGGCGCAAAAAGTTTTACTCGCCCCAAAAAGATTTTTAATTGTCAGGCAAGAAATTTTTTTTAGTCTCAAGAAAGTTTTTCTCTTCAATTTACAATACAAAATATTTCTTGCGCCAAAAAATCCCTTTTTTTTTGTGAACGATCGAAATTATTTTTTCGACTAATTCACTTACGTCAATTCATCTCTACACTTTTTCAATTACACTAAAATGGGTTAAATTGTATACTAGTACAAAGATACTTTATTAAGGACTAATTTCGAATCGGTATTAAGTCAATTCATTATTCCATTGATTTAAAATTAATTATTTTAATCCTCGAAACCAGGGCTGTCAATTTTGCTGTATGAATCTTCGGAACCACGATAACTTTCGAAGTATTAATAAAAAACAAAACGGGTAATTCTTTAAAAAATTATCTGTCATTTTTCATTTTTATTATTATTAATTTTTCTTTTTTTCTCTACTAATTACTGGCAGCAGTACTAGTGTGACGATAAGATTAAAAAAGGAAAATTGACATATAAAAAACAGCCGAAATATTTGAAAAAATTTTAAATAATAAAAATTAATAAAAAAAAAAGATTAAAATAACAATAAAAAATAGAATAATACTACGAATTATTATGAGCGATTGAGGTGTGCACCTTTTGATTTTCCATTTTTTTTTTTTTTTTTTTTTTTTTTTCATCACCATAATTTATTCATTTACAAGGGTTATTTTTTTCTACTTATTTTTAGACTTATATCATTATCAGCGCTTCACTTATCGGTTGGCTTTACGTGATGCTGTGGATTGAAAGTGCCGGTGATCTTTATAAAAATAAAAAAGGCCATTTTCACTATAAAAAAAATGGTTTACTTGAGGTATAAAAACTACTTACTGTATATTAAATAATAATACTAATAAATTAATAAATAAAAACAAATGAATGAATAAAAATTTAACAGGGCGCAAGATGGTACAATATCTTCATGTACTTCATTATGATGCAATTTTACCTCGGTTGTCAGCACATGATCGTAGCTGGTGCAGTTGCACGTTGGTTTTTCACAAGGTAATTTAATTATAAATAATATTTCAATTAGTTTAATTAATATTTATCCAGTTAATCCTTGGCCTTAAAGTAAATATTTAACACGTGCGCTCTAATGTTTTATTCAAAATTAATTAACATTAATTAATAATAAATTGTTTACTTTATTTAAAGGGACAAAAAACATTTGTCGATGCCAGTAACACGTAGTACATGTTCATTAATACGTCATCATCTTGGTACTGTTGCATTTGGTTCGCTGATTATAGGCATTGTTTCATTTCTAAGAGCTATTTTTGCTTATACAGCAAAATATCTTCAAAAATATGACAATGCATGGATGAGAGCTCTTTTATGTTGTTGTCATTGCTGCTTGTGGTGTTTAGAAAATGTCCTTAAATTTTTAACACGAAATGCTTACATCGAAACTGGTTAGTTCATATATTATATTAATATTTTTTAAAAACTCAACAATAATTTCTTTAATTTAAGATGTACAGAAAAAAAAAAATAACTTTTTGGCGCAAGAAAAATTTTTCATTATGAATTAAAAATGAAAATTTTTTAGAAGAAATTTTTTTTTGCCCACAGAAAAGTTTTTCTCGCCTCAACAAATTTTTTTTTTTCTAATTCGTAATGCAAAAATTTTCTTGGGGCGAGTGAAAATTTTTTATGCTAAGAAATTATTTTTTTCTGTGTATACTTTCGAAAAATGAATTATTGAAATTCAATTACAAATATAGAATTTCACTAATTCAAAGTGACAGTCGTACCAGTTTTTGAAATAAGTAGTGTGACTATCACTCTAAATTAGTGAATATTCAATCATTTTCTCTAATTGAGTTTTATATAACAGTGTAATATATCACATTGTCAGTTTCGCTGGATATTTTATCAACAAAATTATTTGAAGACATAATTTATTTATGCTCGTATCGATTTAGTGGACCAGTCGTTTTAAATTTATCAATTGATGCAGGTAAAAGTCATCAGAGATTAAAGACTTGTATTTTAATTCATATTACATGAATGTTAAAAATAATATATTCCAGCCAATACACGAATTCATAAATGAGTTTCAGGTTTTAATTTATAATCAAATATGTATCATTTTTTTTAAACACAATATATTTTATTAGTAATTATAAATATCAAATTAAAGTTTAATTATCTCACAACCAAAAAAAAGTTTTTAAACTTTTTTGTAGTATAAAAATTTATAAAAAATAATTTTTAAATTAACTTTGAACGAAAAAAAAAATTGTTGAATCTTCTAATCTCCAAAACGTGACAACGATGAACTTTTTCAAACATTTTCTAAATTTTTGTAAACTCAAAAGAAAACTTAATGACTTAGTACAATTAAAATACAGTCGAAAAAAAATTTCAGAAATAGTTGAAAGTCATCTTTTTCCGGCCGTATTTTGCCCTGAAAAAAAAATTACAAAATTCACAATTTTTAATCGAGAATCGAAAGTTCACGAGAGTCTAAAATCGTTCATTTATAGTATTAAGTAAATTGTTTTCTTCTTTGTATTTTCAGAAGTTCAAAAATCGTTTAAAAAAAGTCCGTCGTCGTGTCACGTTCTATAGTTCAGAATAGAAATTCTTTTACACGGGTAATATGATAAAATTGAATGGTATTACTTAATGAAATAGGCAATTAAAGTGAATCATATTAATATGTACAGTAGATGACAACTAAATCAAAATACTAATCAGCTTATTTACTAAGATGTCTATAATTACTCTAAATAGTATCAAGTTAAATGAGAATCGCGGTGGAAATTTGATTTGAAAAGGATATTTGACCAATAAAAAATCGATTATTGTTTACTATAATTACAATAAAAACAAAAAAAAATGTATTGATAACAATGATTATTTCAGCTATTTACGGTTGCAATTTATGTGCTGGAGGTAAAAAAGCATTCCGAGCACTTACGGACAATATATTACGAGTAGCAGCTATTAATAGTGTTGGAGATTTCGTATTATTCTTGGGTAAAGTACTCGTTGTTGCGCTTACTGTTGTTGCCGGTGTTTATTTGATTCAGGTAAAGAAAATAATTTTTTATTGTTATTTATTTATATCTGATATCTAATTATTGATTTATTGGTTTTTTTAATCAAGAGAAAAGATGGATTGCGCCATCCTTGGGTACCAATAGCTCTTGGTGGACTATTTGCTCTTCTCATTGCCCATTGTTTCATTTCAATTTATGAGGTAACCCTTTTTTATATTTATTATTTATACTTTCCGTATCAATCTCTTATTCTATTGTTTATAAATCAACTCTATTGAATTTAACTCTCATTCGTAATAAAATATAGATGAATCAATTTTATAAATAAGTTCGTTTCATTCTTTACTACGAATTACATAAATAATAAATTTAATCCTATGACAGCTACAAATTTATTTCTTACTGAAAATATAATTTAATTTCCTTCGATTTAAGATATTAAAAATTTATAACTTTATATCTTTAAATTATGTAAAAAAAAAATTCATTTAGTTTTTCTATACTTGAAAACTTCGTGGATTATTTATATTTAAATCGACATATAGATACATAAATTTTTTTTTAATACTTACATTTAAATTTTGTTGTACACTAAAGAATCAGGATTCAATTTGAAGTGATTACGGAATTTATTCAAATCCGCATTCACTCCGATTTAAAGTTTTAATTTTAAAATAAACTTCAGTGAATTTTACTCCAAGAGAATTAAACAAATAAACAGTCATCTGCTCCGCATTCATTTTGAATTCACTCCAGATTTAATCCGCATTCACCCTGCATATTTTTTAGTATAGAAGTGAAATATTAATTAGACAAGATAAAAATATATAAGAAATGTCACTTAAAAGTACTCCTATTTTAAATATTTATGAATTTTTAAGTGAAATATCTTGTCCTAAAAATTTAAATATTAACATTTGAATTTAATATCAAAACAATTTTTAGACTAAAATCAATTTTCTTTAACTACATAAGATATTTCAAATTTATAAGTTTATGTCTATAAATTATTAAAAGAAAAAATTCATTCGGGTTTTCTATACTTTAAAAACATGGATTATTTATACTTCAATGGACTGTATTCGATTGGTAAAATTATAGAATTTTTTTAGCTGAATTTTTTTTTTTTTAACATTTCAATTCCAATGATATTTTATTATAGAAGTGAATTATTTATTTGAAAAGATAAAAAGATACGACAAATGTCATTTATAAATAAAAATAATAATCTGCCATATTAAATATTTATGAGTTTTTAAGTAAAATATCTTGTAATAGAAATTCAAATGTTAACATTAAAATTTAATAACAAAACAATTTTTAGATTAAAATCAATTTTTACAAATTATTAAACTCGATTCTGTTGACTATTTTTAGATGCTATCATTAATATTAGAGAAATTTTTTAGCAGGTGTAATTTATATCTATAATTTATAATAAACTAATAAAGAAAAGTATCTCTTATCTCAAATTTTATATTTCACATCTTTATTGAGAGCACTAAAGCTTAATTAAGAATTTATATTCTAATTAACTTAATGTTTCTATTTTACTAAAGATAATTACGATTTTATCTTATATATTACCTGAGTAAATAATTACATGGCATCCATACATACTATTATTTAACACCAACTATAATGTACAATACGTGATAATTAAAAAGATAAATTTCAAAATATAAAATATAATCCTGAAGTTAGCCGACGTCTGATAATTTTTCTCAAAACGACAAATTATTCAAAAAAATATTTTAAAAAATTGCGCCTCTAAATTTTTTCATTTTCTACAAGCGCATATTTTTAGTTTTTTTTTTTTTTGTAATGAATTAGTTGAAAAAAAATTCGAAAATTGTTAAGTGTCTGCAAATTTATGATACTGAAGTTAGCTGACGTCTAATAATTTTTGAATTTCTATCAAAACGATAAATTACAAAAAAAAACATTTTAAAAATTGCACTTCTAGTTTTTTTCATTTTCTACATGTGCATATTTTTTTTTTTTTTTTTTGTCATTGATTTGTTGGAAAAAAAAACCCGAAAATTGTTAATTATCTACTAACTTCAGGATCGTGAAGTATAATACTGTGAATTGAGGGTAATTTTGACATTGCCATCCACTTTTTTTAAAAATTCAATGACTCAACTGTCAGATTGTATTAAAATTTATGAGTGTAAATGTAGCAAATATGAGACAATTTAGGAATTTTAAATAAATAAGGACCAATTTTTCAAACCTGGTTTATTTTTAATCCGGGTTTTAATTATTATTGCTGGTATATCTATATATATTATCAATGTATATCTATATAGATATACTATCAATATTAATTTACACCTGAATAAGAGAAACTCGGTTTGAAAAACTGGCCCTAAATAAATTAATTAAAACATTGAAATTTAAATAAATGCGTGTACTGATTTTTCAATTATCTAAATACGCATTTAAAAATTTTTTTTATTTTTATTTATTCATTTATTCAAAAATTTAAAAAATTGCCAATCACCAGCTATAATTGATATCAACTGTAAGTAATTTTTTTTTTAATTAATTAATAAAATTTTAATACCGAAATGGCAGCTGAAATAGAATATTTTCAAAAAGTGGGGGGTATTGTCTGAGAATGCCCTTAAATTGACGTTTTCAGTAGAAAATTCAACCCGGTATTTTTTTTTAAATTAATTTTCTACAATTCCTTTTGGCAGAAAAAATTTCTTTGGAATCTGATAAGAATTATGGGTGCTGTCAACATTATGTCAAAATTTTCTGAAAATTGTACTCTGAGTACACATTGAATAATTCAATTTCTATGAAATTTACTCAAATATATCTCTATAGAGTTTTATTACTGTAACAGACGATATAAAAAAATTCATTTATTTGATTAATTAATCTGTCAATTTCAGATGATCATCGATACGATATTTATATGCTTCTGCGAAGATTGCTCGCGAAATGATGGAATAAGCCGTCCATATTATATGAGTCGTGGTTTGATGGTAAATAAATTTTTAAAAAATCAATATTTATCCATTAGTCGTCTGATAAATTACTAAATTAAAAAATATTATCATTTATTTCAGGAGTTTGTAGAAAACAGTAAAGAAGCTTTAAAAAAGCTTTAAATACTCCGTGTTCTTCATAAAGTGCTTCTACTTCAAAATATAATTATTAATTTAACATTTAAATAATTAATAGAGTAAAGACTGAAAATATAAATATATTTTTGTCTGCATTTGCCGTGGAATTTAAATAACACGTATTACCAAAGCACAATCTTTAAGTAATGGAGTGATGCGTCTAAATATTCTAAAAATATTTAAATATTTACGATGTTGGTCTTTTTTTTAAGACAACATTTTTTAATGTGATGTTTCAATACAGACAATGAAAGTAAAAAGAAGAAAAAATATATATATATATATATTTATATTTTTAACTCTACCGTACACAGAATCAAAAATTTCTTGGCGCAAAAAAAATTTTCATTTGAATTGAAAACAAAAATTTTCGCGCACTTAGAAAAATTTGTATCTCCCCAAGAAAATTTTTGTTTTCAATTCGTAATGAAAAAAATTTCTTGGCGCCAAAAAAGTATTCATTTGAATTGAAAACAAAAATTTTTTTACTCGAAAAAATTTCCAGGCGCAAAAAATCTTTTCTCTTCCCAAGAAAAATTTGTCTCCCCAAGATAATTTTTGTTTTCAATGCATATTGAAAAAAATTTTCCAGAGCAATTAAAAATTTTCTTGAAGTAAAAATTTTTTGCACTAACAAATTTTTGTTCTGCGTACAAATTCCGTATAGAATTATGTACTGTAGACTAGATTTACTTTAGATTTGTTTACTCATTTACAATTATTTATATTGATTATTTATCTACAATTATCTATTACAATAAAAATTTTGTATTAATTAACAATTATTAAATAATTAAGCTTCAATACTGTTTATTATTCAACGGTTGTATAAAAAAAAAATGTGATTGAATAAATAAAAATTTTTTTCTATTGATTCATTCTTTATTTTATTAAATTAAAATAATTAGTTAATTAATAATAATAATAATAATAATAATAATAATAATAATAATAATAATAATAATAATAATAATAATAATATTAAGGATTGGAATAATAATAATAGTAATTAATAATAATAAAAATAAATATTTTCATAAAAGTTATAATAAATAAATGTATTACTTGTTTACATAAACGTCGGGCTCGGTACATACATGTGGGTATTATTTAATTTTTCGGTTTGTTTTTATATTTATTAATCATACACTCGACAATAATTACATATAAACAACTTGGACCGTGCAAGAAAATATTAATTTATCGCTTTGAATAATATATAAAAAAGTGATATATAAATTTTTATTTGTTTATATAAAAAATCACGATATTGATTGTTACCAAAGCGGCGAAAAAACAAACAAACAAACAAACGTATAATTATTGAGTAAAGTAAAAATAAAAAATACTTGGATTGTAATTGGAAAAAATGCGTCTAATATTAATGTATATAAATAATATTCCTCCTTGCAACATATTTATTTATTTATTTATTAAAATTTCCATTTTAATCAGCACAAAGGCATGCCATTTATTGAATCATGAGCTCGCATTGACAATGTGGTAATGAGACAAAGCTTTATAATTATCATTATTATTATTGTTTGTGATAATTTTGTTCTTATCCTTGAATAACATCCAGTAAATTAATTCAGTAATTAATAAAGTAAACAATAATTTAGATAATACAGCACAATATTTGCGGTACAAATTTATAGGATTGTATGGAAAACGGAGATTAAGTTTTTCTTTTGTTTTAAATTAATTAATTAATCAATGATAATAATATATACTATATGTTTAATTTATAATTTAAATTTATAATTACGGGTTTTCGAAGACAGGGAAGCACCGAGGGACGGAAATAGAACTATCGGATAAGTGACTGGTGCGAGCAGCGAGCCGAGATTGCTGGTCTATCAGCATTCATTACAATTCTAAATCTAAATATAAATATAAATATAATTATAATTATAATTATAACATAATAATAATAGCGCTAATCTATCAATAATAGAATATAATATCATGCAACATAAAATAATATTACAAATAATTCCGCAACGTTCGATACAATATTGTTTTCATATTTTTTTTAATAACACGGACTAGATAACTTCAGCATCAAATAATCGCAGATAATTCTCTCTTTGTCATTATGTGTCTATGCATATAATATATATATGTATATAAATATAAATATAATGTATAACAATAATCTCGCTGCTCATACCCGTCTATTTTTGATTCCAAGTTCAATGAGACGTAAACACTGATACCTCAACTCTACTAAATGATAATTGATGATTTTAATAATAATAATAATAATAATAATAATTGTACAATATAATAATAGAGGCCTGAATTTAAATTAATTTATTTATTATTAGTATTCATTACAGGATTCTGTTAATTAATAATTCGACGAACAAATTTATGGATGTTATGCAAATTACAAAAAAATGGGCGATTATTTTTTTTTGATAACGATCCTGAAGTTAGCTGACAATTAACAACTTTTGGATTTTTTTTAAGGGCATTCGCAGACAGTGCCCTCCACTTTTTAAAAATAGTCAATGATCTTGAACTGTCATGACAGTATTCAAATTTTATTAATTAATTTCAAAAAATTAAAGCATTAATTGAAAAAAGGACAATTTCACGGAGATATGGATTTTTAAAAAAATTACTGACAGTTGATATCAATCAGGAGTCAAACGAAATTTGGTAAATAAATTTTATCCTAAAAAATTTGACAAAATTATAACGTTGACATGAAAATTTTACTGAAATTTATTATGACTGTGATTGTAGCAGACATCAAACAAATTTAAAATTATAAATAAATACAGTAAATAATTAAAAAATAATATTTATAAAAAATGCACTTATTAATTTCAAAATTTTTTAAATGCGCATTTTTTAAAAATTTTATTTTATTAATTATTTACTCTATTTATTAACAACTTTAAATTTGTCTGATGTCTGTTACATTCACACTCTTAATTTGTTTTCCAAATTTCGTTTAACTCATAATAGATATCAACTGTAAATAATTTTTTTTTTTTTAATTTATATCTCGACGAAGTTTTAACTGCGTTGCCCTTTTTTGAATTAATGCATCAACTTTTTTTCAAATTAATTATCAAAATTTTAATACGATCATTACAATTGAGTCTTTGAATAGTTTAAAAAAGTAGGGACATTGTCTAAGAATGCCCTTAACGATTCAATCAAAAAAAAAAAACTAAAAATATGCACATGTAAAAAATTAAAAAAACTATAAGTGCAATTTTCTGAAATATTTTTTTTTAATTTTCCGTTTTTCGTAAAATCCAAAAATTATCGTCGACTAATTTCAGTATCATTTTTATTATTAATATCATTATTGTTGCTGAAATTTTTTTGTTTTCTTTATAACTATATATATATACTCATATATTTGTTTTAATTTATTCGAAGACTTAGACTTATACATGTGATAATATTATTGCACTGTTCCCTGCAGTTAATAATTATAAACCGTCAGGAGGACCACATAATAATAAATCATATCAACATAGACTGCAACACTTGGATGGGTCGCCAAGATGAATATGACAAATGGCTGGTAAACCGACACAGCCATTGTTCATAACACTGTCTTGTACAAACTGAGCTAACCCAAGATTCTGATTTATGTCACCGTCACTACCGCGATGCTGCTGCAGTAACAATTGCTGCTGTTGTTGTTGTTGATGATTTTGCTGGTGATGTTCTTTAGTTTCATTCCACTGGTGACGTTCCCGCCATTTATCCTCACTGGTTGCACAAAGTAATACAGACTTTGGTGAAGACGGGGAGACCCGCTCCCTTGAGATATTGCCACAAGAACGGGCTTTGTACAATTTACCTTTACCGAGAAAACCCGGCAATGGAACACACAATTTTTTGTGTACTGCAAAGTAACGTGTAAGAAGTCTTATTTTTCTATTTTTACAATCATTACTACCACCGACTCCACTACCACGCGTACTATTAATCGATGAGCTTTTGCTATTTTCTCTGTCAAAATTTAATATACCACCATTTTGCTCACGTTTATTTTTATCCTCACGTATTATCTCGACAAATTTATCCTCTTGATTATTTTTTTTATTATCTTTAGAATTGTATCCTGGGGATTTGCTATCGACAGCTTGAGTTATGAGTCCCTTAGCGCTGAGATTCCAACTCTGTAAAAGTCGTGCTCCAAATCCTTTAGCTCGTTGTACTGTAGTCGCAGTAGTAGTTGTGATATAACTCGTATTTGTAGTTGTACTAGTACTTGTTGCAGTAGTAGATGTAGTAGTAGTAGTAGAAGTTGCTAAACTATTTATTGAATTAGACATTGTTATTATTGCTGTTGTTGTTGTTGCCGTTCCTACTATTGATTTAGAATTAATAATTGATAATGTAGAAGTTGAATTACAAGTTGATGTAATAACGGTTGTATTTCGATAGAGAGCATGACAAGCATTTGGTAATTCAGCTTCTTGTACTTCAGTAATACGATTTAATGATTGACTTTCACGTAATCGCGTTTCACCGGCTCGCCGTCTGCCAGCTCGATGTCGACGTCCAAAAGTCATTGCCTGAGATTCTGTACACCTTTGGACTTTACCGCCGCTTGTGCCAGTTGTTGTCGTCGTCGTTGTCGATGTACTGTTTTCATTGCCATCATTACGAGTATTACTTGACGCAGTATCATTTTGCACACTGTCGCCATTACCCAGACCACCACGAGCTCCACTGCCTCCACTGCCACCAGGATCCTGAGAATCACTCGAGTCATCATGACTGTCCCGTCTAGAAGGCAACGGTTTACCCGAAGTCGCACCCAATTTGTGTGCACGTTTCTTTCTGCCCTCACTGTCATCATCACTCGCGTCGGAACTCGAGCAAGATGTCGTCCGGGTTTTATGAAATTTACTTCGCTTCTGTTCGTAACCAGTGCGTCGTATGACGCGACTCTTAGATGAATTATCACCGCCACCAGTGTCTGCTGTCGACTCCAATGCGTCTCCATCCTCGAGAATTTCTTTCAATGCCAATTTTTCCGACTGTATTTCACCAATTGATGATACTGCTGGGCCACCCGTCAACGGCATTGTCTTATACTTGGGCTGGAGATTACTGTCGCTGGTAAAAGTCTTTGGTGAACGTATTGGTGACGGGGCTGTCGATGACTCTGTTAATATGGTCGTAGTTATGGTTTCTAATTTACCAATACCAAAATTCTTTAAATTTTTCGATGGCGATACTGCTGTGTTTGAATCATTTGCAGTCCGATGCTGTGAGCCCATTTTCCATTTGTTATTTGGCACAAGTACGGGAGTTTTCAAAGACTCTGCTGCAGACTTTGGTCTTTCATAATTACTGTAAATAGGTTTTTTATTAAATCCACTTACGGCTGTTATTGTTTCTGTTGATGTTGGCGCTGTTATTATTGTAGAAGACGAACAAATAGTTGAAGTTAATCCTTTTGTTGATGGCAGTCTGTTATTCATATTCTCCTCGGTTGTTATTTCATCCGCTGGATAAGACGGATCCTGCTGGACTTTGACAACAGTAAATGTATGACTCGGTGATGCTGAATCCTTTGGTTTTATTTCTTGTGTCTGGATGTTTTGTCTCAATGGCTGTTTTAGTACCGCGTGTTTTTCTGGCAACTGAGCTAATCTTTCTTGCAATACATGTGACAATTTACCCTCTGATCTGGAACCACGACGATTGAATGAACTCAGTGCTGAATTGCTGCCGTGCTCATCGCGGCCTGAGCATGAAGACACGTCGTCCTCATCTTCTTCCTCTTGGACGATACTGCATTTACGCGTTCGTGAATTCTGGAAACGAATATAATAGTCTGTTTCTCGTCGATGATCACTTAACTTGGTGGATAATAAATAGATTTTCAAGATAGAAAAATTAAAAAGTTATTTGATGAGATGTTGAAGAACAAGATGCATTTAAAATTAAATTACATTACATTTTGCTTTTGGTTTTACAAAAATATTGAGCACTTTTTTTAAGTACACAAGCGCTTGAGATAAATCTCATAAGCAATTTAAAATATTGATTATTATTATTTTTAATTAAGCTCTTTTTTGATTTAAGTAATTGATAAATTTATTTAGTTTATCGAAATCCGAGATAAAGGAGCGTGTCACTACGTACCTGCGGTACGTCTCCAGGTGTTCTTGGTACAGATAGTAATGATTGGTTCATACTACCCATGGAATTCGGATCAACGCGTAGATCATTAACTGAGAGATCATTGTGGCGACTGTAATTAATAAAATATTTACTTTGTAATGAATATTTAAATGGAGTTAATTAATTATAGAAAAATAAATAAATACCGCGTGGTAACGTCCAGTTCTGTACGATCTTTTTGTACTTGTTCTTGTCGATGGGCACGTAATTTTCTCTCTGCCAGCAGGAAGTACGTTGCCGTGATATGGTTGTACTCATTTTTGTCAAGAGCTCTGTGAACGAAATAATTAACATCACATGGATAATTAATTTAAGGGCATTCTCAGACAGTGTCCCCACTTTTTAAAAATATTCAATGATCTTGGACTGTCATAAAAAGATTAAAGCATTAATTGAAAAAAAAGACAACGCAGTTACAATTTCGCCGAGATATAGATTTTTAAAGAAATTACTGACAGTTGTTACACTGTAAAAAATTGGGGGTTAATTTGGAGTAATTATGGATTTTAATTCAATCCAAATTCACTGTCACTCGGAGTTCCGGAGTTTTTAAAAAAATCACTCCATATACGGAGTTTGTTTTTTCAGCAGAGTAATTTCGGAGCGATCTGGATTTGATTTAAATCCGCATTTCATTCGGAATTTTAATATTAAGATGAACTCTTTTTAGGAGTGAATTTCACTCCGTGTTGGAATTAAAATTTTAAATTAAACTCCGCTTCAAAGTTAATTTCACTCCAAGAGTATTAAATGAATAAACAGTGATCCACTCCGCATTCACTCCGGATAAACTCAGCTAATTTTTTACAGTGGTATCAATTAGGAGTTGAACGAAATTTGGTAAATAAATTTTATCCTAAAAAATTTGACATTCCAAATTATAAGACATGAAGATTTTACTGAAATTTATTTTCCAAATTTCGTTTAATTTCTAACTGAAATCAACTGTAAATAATTTTTTTTTTAAATCGTCTCAGCGAAATTGTAACTGCGTTGCCCTTTTTTCGATTAATGCTTTAACATTTTTTTATTAATTATCAAAAATTTAATACAGTCACTACAGCTGAGTCATTGAATATTTTAAAAACTGGGAGGCACTGCCTGAGAATGGCCTTGATTATAAAGATTTAAATACTCGTAGTATAAATTTGTCGCAAAAAATAATGAGGGATGTAATTATTAAATAAATAAACTTACTCTAAAATATCTTCTTTCGTAGCAATATTTCCGTTGACCATTTTAGTAATGATAAGATTATGATGTTCCTCAGAAACCTGTTCTCTGGAGACGAGAGGTAGAGCGTCAACGGGATCATCAGTCTCAATACCCAGCCAAGGATCGCTGGCGATTTGCTCAAGAGTTGCACGTCCCTCGGGTGCACGTACAAGCATTTTAGCAATAAGTCTCTTACACTCGTCTGACACGTGCGAAGGAATTGAGTATTTGCAGTCCATTATCATCGTTAATGTCTCGCTATCATTGGCTTCCTGAAAAGGCGCTTGTCCACAGACCAGCATATAAAGAATAACACCAAGTGACCAGACATCAACAGCTGGTGCATCGTAGCTGTCACCGAGAAGAATTTCCGGTGCTGAATAGGCCAGCGAGCCGCAGGATGTCTCTAATTTTTGTCCAGGACAAAATCGATTACTGAAACCAAAGTCCGTCAACTTGACGGTACCGATTTTCTCAAAAAACACGACATTCTCGGGTTTCAAGTCTCTGTGGACCACATGAAGCCGGTGACAGTATGATATGGCTCTAACTATTTGACGGAAATAAGTCCGTGCCACCTGAAAAAACGAAAAAAAAGTTACGTTTTAGTTAAATAAATATTTAAATACTCACTAATTGATTGTTTTAATTGACAGTTAATTTACGTTTCTATTATTACTATTTACTATTTTAAATCGAAGATATTTGAAGCGTAAAATGTCTCTTAATTAAATGTGATTTTAATTAAAATATAAATGTAATTTAAGTTACAAGTTAAATAGATATAAATGTATGTTTTAAAATATTTCATATTTTTAAAAATTAATTTAGCAAAAGTCAGTTAAAAAATATTAATTAAACATTTTTATTACAGCAAAGGAGAACTTTAAAGATCAAAGAAACCACTGGTAAATAAAATTCCACATTTATTTAAACTGCGCGGCTAACAAATTTAAATTACACTTGAATAAATTAAAATTTTTTTAAAATTATCCGTTTGGTTTCTTTGAAAATTAAACAAAAATTTAATTAAATTATTAATTTTAATAACAATAATAATATTGATATGTCAGTAATGAAAATAATTTCCGTAGGATTGAATAAATAATTAACGGAATATAATTTAATTAACGGACAGTATATTTAAAGTAAAGTTGAATCAATACAAATTTAAAACGTGGGATTATAATTTAATATATCCGTTAAATGTGAATGTTTTATTCACAAGTGCTCGTAGTTAAGACTATGACATTTGCCATATATATGATAGCAATATCTCTCCTTAATACTTTACCTCTTCACTTAATCCACTATCATGGCGCATTATATAATCATAGAGATCTCCACCGTCTCCAAGCTCCAAGATGAGGTAGAGCTTTGTCTGGGTGTCTATTACTTCATAAAGCCGTACTACATTAGGATGTTGCACCAGTTTCATGCATCGTACCTGTAATTGAGTATGGAATTTATAAATAAATGAGAAAAAAAGAAGAAAGTTTGTAAAATACATGATAGAAGATCAATATATAGGCTTTTGCGCTTAGCAAACCTCGACCTCGATCTCATAAATTTACTGCGTACTTTATATTGTGTATTATATATTAGACTGACTCAAAAAAATAGATTTTTTTTTGTTGAAACCTCCTATTAAATAGTTGCTGGGAGGTGAAATAAGATGCCTGTTAAAAGATGAGCTCTTAATATTAATATTTAGGAGCTCATCGTAATTTTCTACTTCCCATTTAAATAACATGGGAAAAAAAAATTTAAGGTTGAAATTTTATAGCTCGGCAATGGCTCATGGTACAGATAAGCTCAGGATATATTTGTGTACAGAATTAAATGATCCACAAAAAAGTCTCAGCATTTTTTGATAAATTCAAAATTTATTGGAGCTTGAAGTCAAATTTACAGTAAATTTTGAGATCTTCTTACTTTTCCGGCGAAACTATCAGACTTATCGCGAAATGTCACAGGACCTTTTTTGTAGACAATTTTATGCTTTACAAATTATCTCTGATGAAGTTTATTAAAATTCCGCATTGTTTTCTAGTTATTTACATTTTAATGTCAATCTCTTAAAAAAGTAGTGTTCTGATCAATTTCAAGAGCTTGACATTAAAATAAAAATATCTAGAAAACAATGCGGAATTTTAAAAAACTTTATCAGAGGTAATTTGTAGGGAATAAAATTGTCTACAAAAAAGATTCAATGACATTTTGTCATAAGTCTGATAGTTTCGCGGAAAAGTAAGAAGATTTCGAAATTTACTTTAAATTTGACTTCAAGCGCCAATAAATTTTGAATTTATCAAAAAATGATGAGATTTTTTTGTAGATCGTTCAATTCCCTACACAAATATATTCTGAGTTTATCTGTACAGTGAGCTATTGCCGAGCCATAAAATTTCAAACAAAATTAATTTTTTCCCGTGTTATTTAAATTTAAAATAGAAAATTGCGATGATCGGCCTCTAAATATTAATATCAAGAGCTCATCTTCAACAGGCATTTTATTTCACCTCCCTGAAATTATTCAATAGGTTTCGAGAAAAAAAAATAGTCGATTTTTTAAAATCAGTCTAGTATATACAAAAATATATAAAAGCAGCACAAGCAGATAATATTTTTCTCGACTTTTCTTCTGTACAATAGTTTATATTTTTTACCTCTTGGAATAGATGCGCTCGGGAAACCTCATCCAGCTTACTCTTATCGATAACCTTGACCGCCACCTTCTCCCCGGTGAAGACATGCCTTGCGAGTTTAACTACAGCGAAATGACCTCGCCCAAGGGTCTCCTCCAAGTCATATAATCCAGCGATTTTCCCGTCATAGTTGCTGTGACCTAGTCTCCGATGCATCGCGTTGCTGTAACATTATTTATTGCAGTTTATTAACCCCATATTATTATTTTCATTAAAAAAATAAATTGATATTTCATTCAATTTTCTTTTTTTTCATTATTATTCTTATTTAATAAATTGAGAAAATATAAAATTAAATAAAAAAAATAAATTAACAAATAAAAAATGTATACGAGTTTATAATCGATTGACGTCGAGGACTTTCGTGTAATAGAGGAAGGAATTGAAATGGAAATGAGTAGAGAATCACGGACATTGCAAATTAAACAGGAAAATAGGTAGCTGTGATCTAGTGATGATGATAATAATAATAATAATGATAATAATGATGGGACTCATGACAATCCCAAGGGAAATTTTCTGGCATAAAGAAATGGACTTCGCACAATAGCCATGGGAATTATTTTACATTTTTGAATTATGTAGTAAATGTTAAAACGTGTCATACTAATTTCAATGCTAATTGTCATTGTCACTTTATAAAATGTTGAGATAAAATATTTTATCATTAATTATAATGTCATTCATTTTTTCCTATTTACTTCCATATAATTTTTTAAAATCCCGTATTGATTTTGTGTCGACTCCATAAATATTTACGGCGAAAAAGAAACGAGCTATTATTTATTGCTATCATTAGACAGTGGTCTTAAAGTACCGCCACCTTCCGGTATCACGTAATGAGCAGAGTGGTAAAAACGAGTAGGTCAACTGGTGCTGGTATTGACCCGCGAGCTTTCCCTCAATATCGTCGTTGGCTCAAGTCTTTACTTTATTTATACAAATCACGGCGATTAAATGAATTCTACCGGTAATGTCATCACTGCCTCAATAATAACAATAATATTTACGTCCTCCAATTGACGCGTTCATAATAAATGCAACTGCGGGTCTTCGATAATTAAAACAAATTAATCGCAACTACCGGCAATATTATCTTGTTTGGTTTCGCATAAAAAATTTTATAATTAAATAAAAAAATGATAGAATAATTAAATGTAAAATCTATAAATCTATGGCATACCATCTTGTCTAGCGTACATATAATAATGATAATGTAGTGAAAATTTCGACATGCTTTCTACATTTAGTAATAATTCGTTCTAAGAAAATTAAAAATACAAAAAGTAGTTAAACAAATAAAGAACAAAAACAAAATGATTTATCAAACGATAGTTTGTTTATAATAAAAGTAATTAAAAATAAGTTGAGTCGTAACCCAAGAATATCGACTCGGTTTTTTAAAACTCTCTCTCTTTCGTCTGTCTGTTCGTAACCGTATCTCCATCTATCACATCATGCATGTTCTCCTTTTTCGTTTTCTGTCCTTGTTGTCTCTACTATAGAGTGTAAATACAGTATCAGTAACTACTATAAAGTACAGTAGTAACAACTACAGTATTCGACTCGGAAGTAAAGTGCTGGTGCCTGGGAGGCAAATTTATGCCAAGACGGGACCGGGTGCCAGAGTGCTAGAGTGCAACTGGGGTCGACGAGGGTTCGGTCGAGGCCACTAACCCAATACAACAACAACTCTCTCTTTTTCTCTTTTTATATGTATTAATTTAACTACACACAAGCGTATCATTGAGAATATCAATCGTCTCGCTCACTTTGATATTATCATCAGTATTCACTATGACAATCATATTAAAATCTCATTCTCTATAAATTGGATCCCCTTGGTAGACTTTGCTCCATTCAATTACGTCCATCTCTAAATGTAATAGAAACTCAATGAATAAACTAATATCTAAATAACAATAATAATTGTACGATAATGACATGACTATTGCAATCAAATTAACATCGCAATAATTTATCATCGGGTATTTGTGAATTTAGGAACACCCATCAAAATTATATGACACACGTTCGATGTTTGCGCAGATAATTAAACATCTATGAAGGTATTTACCTACAACCGAATTGCACAGAGGCTCCAATAAATTTCCCAGAGGGTTGGGTTAAAATACTACCGTGCCCTATGCCCTATATAATAATACTACTACTATTACAATTACATGGATATCAACAAAAACAGAATGTCAACGCGTGGGTTGATGATACGCCAATTAACCCTAATGAACTGAAGAAAATAAAAAATATAAATAATATTAAAAAAAAAAGTTAGTAAATAAATGTATACCTCTACTGCTAGGTCAATCTTCCCAGTAATTTCTGCTTCCACTGACGTCCTGAATTATTTGTACTCGGTCTCGTCATTTGTAGAAATTAGACATTTCCTCGTGGCTCGTGGAGCTTTTTGTTGTGTACCAGTTAACTTGCCGCGTGTTAAATGTCTTTAAGACAGTAACAAAAAAAAACAAAATAAATAAAAGTACTTTCCTTGTGTAACCTTAACTAGTGTAAATTAAAGGCCGTATAATTTATGCAGGTACACGATTAACGAGGTCACACACACTGACCTGCACGCACCGGGAATTCCGCTATGCACTGATGATGCTTACGGTTTCGTATAGAAAATAATAAAAATAACAGAATAAAAAAATAAATAAAGAGAACTGTAACTGTTGTAAGTCTTGACGTTGTGGTGAATAAATAAAAATTAATTTAAATTGAATGAAAATTGCTTTTAAATGTTTTGTTGGTTGAATTACCGGATTGCCGTTCATAAACTGGTATATAAATTAACAATTGTTATTGATAGCTCATGTTAACTATTCAGCTGTTGTTGTAGCTGTTGATGTTGATGCTGATATTGATGTTATTGTTATTATTATAATAATAATAATAATTATTATTATTATTGTTATTATGATTGTAATAGATCATGTATCAATTGTTGTATTATTTTACAAATAAACACAACTTTCGTCACGTCATTTATTACTTTAGATCTCTTGGTTTAATTTCCTTGCCCCACCCAGCCACTTAACGTGATTTTTTTTTCGTAATTAAATAATAATTATTATTCAATGTCTTGCACAGAGCCACTGAAGTTTAACTTAGATTATTCACCTTAAATTAATCAACAGTTAAACCAATAAATTCACCAACACTTGGAAAGTCAACTAGAAAAAAAGTAAAAAAAAAAATCTTATAAATATATAAAACTGAAGATAAAAAATAACCGACACTATTTTGAAATTTTTTATCTCACTCACCGTCAACTTGTCGCTGAGATTTTTTTTTTATTGCTTTTTTCGACAGTACAATTGTGCTGTGTCCTTGTTGATCATCTTCAGAATAATCACAAGTGACGCTGTCTCAGTGAGTTTGCCAGTAACAGCAAGTACACGCACGTCTAATTTATGTACTAAAAATATATATATTTTTATTTAAAATATGGTTTTTCGTCGAGTAGATTAAATAAGAGCACTTGAGGAATTGATCAAGTAACGCACTCACACTCCAACTAGCCGACGACAGTTAATTTTTCTCAACAGAAGTGGATTTAGCAAATAGTGATGAGAGTGCTGCCAAGACCAGAGAGTGACTCGGAAAAGCTAAGAAAATTCATTCGCTCAAAGAGAAGACGAGACATTTTATTTTAGTTTTATGTCAGCGTCCATCTTTCGGTTGAAATAAATAACGTTTACTGTTTTGATATTACCGGTATTTTAAACGCTTGTTAAAAAAAAACTATTAACTATCTGTTGATAAGCTAGAGTTTTTTAAAATATAAATGTCATCTGCCAGTTCACCCGCCATTAGTCGCTTTTTTTGAAAAAAAAAAATTTCGCGCGTGCGCAGATGTGAGTGCATTCCGAAATGCGCTGTGAGCAGCTGTAGCATAGCGCATTTCGGAATGCACCCTTGTTAATTAATTCTTATTACTTACGCGGTAAATTTAAATATTTGAAAAATAAATTATTAGAAATTGGAGAAAACTAAAAATCGTACGTCAAAATAAAATGGTAGCAGAATATGATAGAAAAATATTTAAAAAATAAAAAAAAAAAAACACGCAAATTTTTTAACAAACCTTGGTGGGGAAATAATATGCAGAAGGGTGTCCGAATACACTTGGAGATTTAAGTTAAATTGCTCCAAGTGCATTGCAGCTAAAAAAAGTCACTTAACTGCTATTTCCCACCAGACGATGTCAGATGATTTCGGTCATGAACTTGAAAGTTATTAGCATCAGCCATCAGCAACACTTTACACTTGCACTGAACACTCAACACTTAACGACACCACAGACACTTTGCACAAACAATTAACATTTTATAAACACTGCACAATTTATTTAAACAATAACTATGAGCAACAAATTTTATAGATAGTTACACGATGTAACTGCAATACTTTGTCTCAATTCAAACGTAAAGAACAAAGGATCTGGATTATTACAGTCGTTGTCGATGATACTGACTGACGCTATTGGACCGCCAGTTGATACAGATCAATCGATTTTGCGATTATTCGACCGCCTCCCACTCCCAAGTAGCACAGAGTCACCCTCGCAGATTTGAATCACGGTGGAAACACCGTGGAAGTGTAAACACCGTGGATCCACCGTGGTTACACGGTGGGTTTGTTCCATTTTACCACCGGGTATACACAGTGTATACACTGTGATTACGCGGTGTATCCACTGTGATTTCACGGTGGCTTGACCACTGTGTATACACGGTGTTCCCACTGTGATTACGCGGTGTACCCACCGTGATTCCACGGTGGCTTTGTGCTATTTCACCACCGTGGTTCCACGGTGTATCCACCGCGTAATCACAGTGGTACAATGGAACAAACCCACCGTGTTTCCACCGTGATTCAAATCTGCGAGGGCAACTTTAAGATGTCTTTTAAAAGGATGAGACAAATTTTTTTTGTCCCAAAGTCACCTTTTTTGGTATAAATATGACATGCAAATGTTGTTTCCGAAGACAGAGAAGAAATGTGTTTTTTTCCTGTCTTTTTTCAATTAAAAAGTCATTTAGATGACTTATTTTACCACTATTTGTAATTTACATTTTGTCGTCACTTGTGTTAAGTCTTTTAAGTAGACGTATTTTTGGTGACATAAATTTCTGATCGTTTTTTCAACATATTGGTGCCTTATCGATATGTCAAAAAGTAGCCTATAAAATCTGATGTCTTATAGATGTCACAAAGGCAAGTGTGCTCCTTGGGGCTTTGGCAAAAATTTTAACGTCAAATACAGCGACGCGCAGTAGCGCCAACTTGGCGCGAAATTTCAAATTGAAACTTAATCATTTTATTAAAAATTAATTGTGTCAATAATATTGGCCAGAGTTAGAGCATTTCCGAATGCACTCTATAAGTGAAGCCCCCGCATTAACGCGCGTAAATCTAAACATTTTAAAATAACCACAAGGCGTGCGCGTATTCTTTTGGAAATTACGTCCGCGAGTCTCTGAAGTTAATTTTGTCTTTGTATCTCCATGGGAAAAATAGTGTCTGCAATTTTCAGAAGGAAAAATTCAGATAAAAAAAACAATCTAATAATAGTTAAGTCAAAGGATTCAAATCACTCTGTGTCTCCAGCAGGATCTATTTACTCTAGATTTTTCTGATGTCGATCAAACTCAGAAATTGCAACTACGTCGTCCTTTTTTCAATTAATACTTGATTTTTTTCTAATTAATTAATTGATAAATTTTAATACCGTTGACAGTTGAAAGTCATTGAATAATTTTAAATAGTGGGGGAATATTTTTTGAGAATGCCCTTAATTATCTTATAAAAGAAAATGTAATTTGGTTATTTTTTATATTACGTAATAATATAGTATATTTAAAAAAAATTCAAATATATATTTAAATATATTTTATTTAAAAGCATTACACAACATCGCACTAAACAAAAGTCTAATAAGTTAAAATTAGTGTTTTTTTTTTTTATCCACCACCCAATGATCAACAAATTATTTATCTCTTTTTGCTTAATATATTTAATATATATATTCTCTCACTCTTTAAATTTTCTATTCTCTTTGATGAATAATTTAATAATCTTGGTCATCATTCGTAGTGACTAGGCTAAGTGAAATATAATTAATGCGATTAATGAATATTTATATAAATCACTTTTTAGATTAATCAAATATATAGCAAAATAACTATAATAATAATAATAATAATACATAAATATAAAATTAATAATTGATTAAAATTTTATAAATTATTAACATATATAATTATTATCAATTCACTTTAATGCAATAGCATTTGTCGGCAGTAATTTATTAACTTTTTAAATTTCAGTGAAAGATTATCATTTTTATTTTATATCGAATCTTTTAATATACCGATTATTAAATTATTAATTATAATAAATATAATTATAATAAGCTAATAGTAATAAAAAACGATTAATAATATATATAAATATTTAAATAATTAATAATGTAATATAGCAAAATTCATTAAGAGGAAAATCGAACAGTTTAAATTCATCACTTATTTTCTAATTACATTTGACATTTATAATATATAAGGATTTGGACAAACAACTACACAATTATAACGATTATATATTTCAGCGGTGTTCAATTCATTACGTATATTTTTTAATTTCATTCTTAATTAATATTTATATATATATTTATTATTTTCTTTATATATTAACTCAAGTTCGAACATATGAATTTTAATTTAAAGCCAAGATCTAAGAGTACGCTCCAGTTTTTCTTTGCAGAAATTTTTTTTTCATTCCAACATTAGTATTCATTCATTTAAATATTTCTTCTCATATGCGTTACAGAAATATATATATATATATATATATATATATATATATATATTATATGTATTTACATGTAGATATGATAATTATATTTCATTTGATGAAGTAAAAAGTTATTTTGTCAATTAAAAAATAATAAACGATGGTGAGAACACAGCATTGGTTTGTTACGATGTGTAAATAGTGCCAAGTGTTAGTACACTTTAAGTAAAAAAAATTATAACAACTTATATAGTAATAACAATAATAATAGAGCTACCAAAAGCACCTAGAGGCATCACAAAACACGAAATACTACTAGTTAGATGATTAATTGTCTTCAAGACCAATTAGTCATCAGTAATAATAAAAATAATATTTAAAAAATTATAATATAAAAAAGAAAAAAACGCGATAAATTTAAATTTTTTTCTTGGAAGAGATCTTCAATGGACGTTAAATAATTATTAGATAAAATATGTTTCGTAAGACAGTCGTTTGACGAGCATGTCTATTATAATAATTAAAAATTGTATACATTCGTCGTGATTTCGATGATTAATTAATTCATTAGTTATGTAATTATAATCAATTATAAATATTTTATTTTCGCGGACGTATGATTATATTACCAGACTTTCTATAATAATTAAACTCTGTATTTTCCACAAAATAAATATTATTTATATTTATATGTATATATATATTATACTATTTCATTTTTCTATAGCGCAAATGTCAAAAATTATTACGAAATTTTGACTTTTAATACTTTAAAGAGCAAATTACAATAAAAGTTTATTTATTTAACGGCCAACAATAGATATTTCTAGAGACTGAATTCACTATCATTTAAAATATATACATATACATGCATATATCATAAATATATATATATATATATATATATATATATATATATATATATATATGCATATATATTTATTTATTTATTTTTTAACGTATTTTTATACTTAATAATTTTTATTATTTTTTTATATAATTTTTTCATCTCTCATGATTATAATCATTAATTAGTTTTAATTATAATTATTTTCACAGAGAGAAGAACTTGAGAAAAGTTTGCGGTGGTATTGGAACATGAAGAGATGATTGATCGACATCAGCAAGTTTTTCTTGAAATGCCGGATCTTGATCAGCAATACAAGGATGACCAAGTGAGCGCCAAAAGAGACAGCGGCAATTCCGACAGAGTTGAATCATTTCCGCGTACTCTTCACGTAATCCGAAAGACCTGTACATCCAGCACAAAAAAAATTCATTCACTTGCAATAAACAACTCAGGCAATTAAAAAATATAATTTATCATCAATTCATCACAGATTCTTATCCGTAAATATTTAATTGCACGTAAATTTAGACTTGTTTCCGATCAAAGATCGTTCGGTAATCTAGTCGTTGATCTTAAAACACGATGGAATAATTAAATTTATTTGATAAAAGATAAAAGTAAAAATTGTTTTTCATTTTTTATACCTTCGTGCAATAGTGAATAAAGTCTTCCAATCTTTTCCTGGGTTGTTTTGCATGGTCGTGGCTATTTGCTGAGGAGTAAAGTGATACTGAGCAAGCTCTCGCCAAATTCTTTGCTCCTGTGCGAGTGCTGCCAGATGCTCACAAGCTTCTGACGAAGCCTCGATGTCTCTTGGATCACTCAAACGTAAAAGAACTTCACGTCTGCATTCTGCTGGAAGATCAGACCACTGCGGATGCTGCTCTTCATCAGGCTAAAAACACACGAGTCAACACATCAATCATAATCATTACTGCCGATATTAATTAACTATAGACATATTGTGACACCAGTGTACAGCAAAGCTCACCTGAGTGATCGTGATAGATGAAGCTATTTGCAGTATTCTATCCAAAGCAGCCTTGTGTTTCTCCCAGAGGACAACTGAACCCAGAGGTCGTCCGCCCCAGCAGCAGCTAGCGCTGAAAGCCCTGACACGTTCAATCAGTCTACGGAGTCTTCCTGTTTGCTGCTGCGAACAAGAAACCTCCAGAGTAACTTCTTCCAGCATATTGAACAGCACACGCTGAGCGCATCCACTGAGACCACCCATTGTGTGGCTGACCAACAGATCCAACAGCCGCACGATGTAGTTGAAACGTCGACAATCGTGAACCGCTGACAAAAAGTCCAGTCTCTTGAGTGCATCACTCAGTCCGTTGAATCCGGCGATCTACAAATTTAGAACATAAGAATAATTGCCATTGGCTTGCTCGCGCATTTCCATCCCATCTTTTTTTCTCTAATGCTCTTGTCTGCTTATTATTTTACTTTATTACTATTATGTTTTTTTTTTTTTTCTGTTTGAAAGAGAAAATCCGAGGGTATGCGTTGTGCGCGTGTGCATTGAAATGGGAAATCAACTATATTCACTTTCGTATCTATTTTAAATCTCGAGTTTCCTCTTGTCGCACATTTTTAATCCTCGTTATCCTGGCTGTTTGTTAAGCCAGAATAAGTTAAATATAGAATTCACGCCGGAAGAGTCACTCACCTCACGTGTACACTTCAGGGTAATGTGACAGTGAGGTTGGACGGCATTTTCTGAAAACACACAGGAAAAAAAGGGAAAATTTCCAAATATAATTAATTTTACTTGATGTATGTTTTTTTGTCAGCTTAAAAAAAAATTTTTTTTTAAGTGTTTCCAACCGGAAGTTACCTTTTTTCTTCTCTTTTTCTTTTTCCTTCTCACGAGCTTTGTCTCCATCTTTCTCGGTTCTAAAAAACCAGAAAAACGTATTATTATAACTTTTACGCAGTACATATTTACGAGAAAATTTTTTATTTTAAATGCTTCCAGCTCAGACGTTTTACCAAAACAATTTTAAAGAAACGCTGAAAAATTATAGACGTCTTTCAAATTATTTACTCATCCAATTAATTTGTTTTTTTTTTTAGTAATTAAAAAATTTCTAAGTTTTAATTAATAGTTCAAAGAAACCTTGCAATTTAAGTAAAAAAAATTCATGTTTAAATTATCCCACGCAAAAAAAAAAATAATTTACATAGCTGAGTAAAAAACCGTAGACATTACAAACCACAGAACGAGTCATGAAAATCATGGTCAT
Source organism: Microplitis mediator (assembly GCF_029852145.1). NCBI lineage: Eukaryota > Metazoa > Arthropoda > Insecta > Hymenoptera > Braconidae > Microplitis > Microplitis mediator. The sequence goes on from NC_079974.1 coordinate 15,070,925, forward strand.
GTTTTTATTATATATTTTTTTTTAATCTACAAAACAAAATGACGTCATTATTCTGGTTCATTGACTGGTTTACCCACGCGTGTTCTGCGTGAACAACAAATCAATGAGCTGATGATCAATTCTCATTAAAGCTCACTTTGATCTGTCCATATTGTATACAAAACCTAAGATACAATTTATTACTTTATAAAAGTAATTATTATTATTATAATTATAATTATTTTATTTTGTCGTCCAGAAGGTCTATAAAATTTTAAATAAAATTCTTATTCTCAATGTCAAATTATTATGGCGGAAGGGAACCTCGCAAAAGGTCACTAACTATCGAGGATGACCTTGGTTACTTCACTTACAGTTAACTCTAGGGAACCCCAAAGCATTTAAGTAGTTTAGTAGAGTATATATATATATAATGTATTATAAATTATTACTAATGCCATAGCATGCACACCAACACTAATTTGTGCATTAAAAATTACGCAACAACGAACGCTGACATTATCCGTCTCGACTCAATGATTTGTTTTGTCACATAATTATTTGCATATGCGATTACATTGAGAATCAATGGAGTAAAAGAAAATTTGAAAAAAAATAAAAAAATACACTGACATATATACAATTTTGCGGTTTCGTAGGTGGGATATTGCGCCATACGTGATACATTTAACATATGTAATATACGTAGTAAGCCAAGGGATAAATGTATAAAATAAATAGTAAAAAATGAGGAAAAATCTAAAAGTACAAGGAGTAATCCTAGAACTAGTGCAAAGCGAATTGTAGGTCATGACCTACTTTTTAATTTTAGGTCAAACCAATATCGGGCATCTCTCTTTGCTTTACATCAAGAAAATCGACAGCTAGTCGTCCAAGGTTCTGTCCCTCATCTTTCCCTTGTCTATGTTATTTTACTTCCATTATTATATTAAATAATAATGATGAAACAAACCATCAATCGATTAATAATGACATTAATGTATACACGTGTCGCCAGACCATAACGTGTTTATTTTTATTATTATTACTCTTAATTTTGCAGTCGATGTTGGAACTTGATGTAGGACAATCGTGAATTAAATCAAATAAATTTATTTTAAAAATGAAAATTATTTTTATTAAAAAGGTGTTCTAGGATATCGCGTCAGTAATTCCCAAAAGTTATATTTTAGTCACTAAGTTTAAAACCAAAAAGGTGTATAATATTTTTTTTTTTGGTAATCATATTGTAGACTTATTCAAAGCTGAAAATTTGAAAAAAATTTTTATTTTTAGAATAAGTTGACAGTGTAAAAAATTTGCGGTGTGAACGCGGATTAAATCCGGAGTGAATGTGAAGCGGATGACTGTTTATTTATTTAATCCCTTTGGAGTGAAATTTACTTCAAAGAGAAATTTATTTTAACATCAAACCTTCGAATCAGAGTGAATACGGATTTAAATAAAATCCAGATCGCTCCGGTGAAAAAACCAACTCCTTATTTACTCCGTATGCGGAGTGATTTTTTTTAAACTCCGGAACTCCAAGTAAATTCGGATTTGAATAAAGTCCGTAATCACTCCCAATTTTTTAGTGTACAATATGATTAGCAGTAAAAAAAAAATTTATACGCCTTTTTGATTTTAAACAGTAACTAAAGCCAAAAGGGCGTATAAAAATACGTCCTTTTGGAATTATTAACGCAATATGTTTTCACTCTGCAGATGTTTGTTGAAGACTAACTTATTCTTTTAATATTACTTCACACTGAGGTCTAACAACCTCTTCTATTTTCTACAAAAAACATGTCTAAGTTCCAAATATATATATATTTATATGAGTGCAATATGAAGAAAAACATATTGGCTTGCATTTATTTGGAACATGGTCCTCTCTCGTCGACCCAAGTACCTAAGGTCATAAAATTTCATCCATACTAGTATTCTTTTCCTCAAGTAAACATATACATATATGTAACAATATATATTGAATAATATTTCGAATAGAATATTTTAGGTAAGGAAATATTAAATAAAATACATGTTAGAATAAAGATGAATTTGTGTTTAGAAAATCCAACAATTGACAACTGAAATATTTTTACAATCTTCTATCGTATATCATTAAAAAATCTCATATTTGATTATAAATAATACGCGAGAAATTTAACTTTAGAAATTACTAGTTTGTACATGACTCCTTTATTTTTTTTATTATTTTACCTCAAGGCTAATAAACGTTCAACGAGATAGAAACGAATCTTGGTAGTCATTTCTCGGTTGTGAAAGCGTGACGAAACAACAACAAAAAAATATATAAAAAATAACAATTGTAATAACTGCCATTTGTTTTATTTACAAATAGCTCGTGTGTAATTGTCTGGACTGCTGGACTCTGATGTATAATTTACCTGACGGTCAAGTGCGGCTGTAGTTATAAATAAGTCAATAATTAATCTATTAAATAATTTAAACAAAGAGAGTACAGAGTAGTTGCAGTGAAGGGGAGAGTAATTGATCGATCTGACAGTTTACGCGCATTATTATTATAATAATGTATCAAAGGAAAGTTTACTCACGTTTAAACAAATACATACTTTACTTATGTATGTGTACTTTTATTAATCTTTATATATTTATATATGTATGCATGTATATCTATATATGTAGATGTACAGTAATTCAAATAGTAGACTTTTCCTTTTTCTCCTCTTTATATTCACAAGCTGCTACAGTATTAAATAAATTAAGTATCAGTACATATTGCAATATATATATACGAATGAAGAATATCATATATATAAATACGCGCAATATTTAGCGATGTTTTTGGAACGTATACAACTAACTGCGTCAGCCTAGACTGGAACAAAGGAATCGAATAATTTTTTAATTTAAATTGAAATTACGACATCACAAAACTCCAATACTGTAACTCACTGAGGGCCGCATTTAAATTTATTTAAATTTTCATTATCTATAAATAAATTTCAGGATTATTTAAACGTTAACATAAATGTGGAGGTGGATATGAACAAGAAAGAAGGAGGAAAAAGATGTAAACATTACGAGTTAGTAAACAAAGATGTCGACGATCGATTCAACAGCTGTATGCTGATATGTTGGAGTATATAAGCCAGTACTGAGTGGAAGACAAAGAAATTACATTGGAAATTAAAATCATGTTTACCGTGTACTTACATATTGTTTATTTTATTAGTATAGTTTTTTTATATTTAAATATGGTGACGTACCGTATTAATAATGACAGGGTTTTATTGTTAGCACACTCGAGAATTTTTTTCTTCTCCCATCCCTCGACGGTTTTAACCCATTCTTCACCAGGACTACGCCAGTCCTTGGAGATAAACGGCATAGTAATGGAGTTATTACTCTATCACAAGAGCCGTAATGAGCCCTTGGAGTTGAAGGCTGCACCGAGTTGATTTTATATTTTTTTTAAACCTGTCACCAACTCCAAGCAGTCTTCCAAACTCTGACAGCCAATTTTTATTTAAACTTTAAAGCAAAATTAAATTATTAAATTATAAACTTGACACCAAAGCTGATTTAAATTTAAAAAAAATGAAAACCGGTCAACACGAATAAAAATAAATATTTGTTAATTTAACTGGAGAAACTGTCACTGCAGTTGTATTTTTATGGCTGTCGAGTGTCTCTTGTGCATCACTCAGGGCTCAGGGTGTTCCAGCTTTGGTGTATGTTCTCACAAGTCTCGCGGGTCGCGGGCACTCCACAACTAAAAACAGTCTGCTGAGGATCTGGTATTGAAAGACTTGAAACTCTGTTGATATGGTACGCGCATGGCTTGCTGGTGTGACGTCACATCAGCTGGCGAGGTCGTGTTGTCTTTTCTCCAGTACTGTCAGTTGTTTAGCGCGCCATTATTTTGAATTTGTATATATTTTAACATTACTAAAATTGGTACATAAAATTACATATTTTAGTTTAAATGAATATAAATTTTATTTGATGTATGGATTTTATCATGTGCAGTTTGAAAAATAAATAACAAAAGTAAAAATACTAATGAGTGTGAATGTAGCAGATACATGACAATTTATAAATTTTAAATAAATAAATTAATTAATGTAAACAATGCGCGTACTGATTTTTCAAATATCTAAATACGTTTTTTTAACTTTTTATTCTAATTCGACTTACATTTTATTTATTTATTTATTTAAACATTTTAAAAATCGCCACTTGTCAGCTACGTTCACAGATAAAATATGAAAATATGAATGATCCTGAAGTTAGATGAGTGTGAATGTAGCATCCATAAGGCAAATTAAAAATCATTACAAAATTTTGAAAAAATGCGCATTTAAAAAAATTAATTAGTGCATTTTTATAATTATTATTTTTTAAATTATTTACTGTATTTATTTATAATTTTAAATTTGTCTGATGTCTGCTACATTCACACTCGTGAAGTTAGTAGACAATTAACAATTTTCAGATTTTTATTTCAAAAAACCAATGACAAAAAAAAAAATAATAAAAATATGCACATGTAGAAAATTTTTTAAACTACAGATGCAATTTTTTTTTTACAATTTATCGTTTAAAAAAAAATCCAAAAATTGTTAGACGTCGGCTAACTTAAGTTTCCTAAAATATGAAAATACAAGTAAGTTTTTAATTACCGTATCAAATAAGCCTGCAATTTAATAATACTGAAGATAGCCGACGTCTAATAATTTTTTAATTTTTTTAAAAACGATAAATCATAAAAAAAAAAAATTTTTAAATTGCATCTTTAGTTTTTTCGCATTTTCTACATTCGCATATTTTTAGTTTTTTTTTGCCATTGATTTGTTGAAAAAAAAATTCAAAAATTGTTAATTGTCTGCTAACTTCAGGATCATGATTTTTTTAATTTCAGATTAATAAAGTTTTGGATTTTAAAACTGCCCCTTAGTGTCTCAAATTTAAAATAGTTAAAGAAGAATTTGAATTTAACTTCTGTTGATAAAATGGTTTCTCTGATAAAAAAATAGTATCATAAAATTAATTCGAATGGTGAATATATAAAATTATATTAAATATTATAATTTTTTGGAATTAGAAGGCAAACCAATTTCAATATGACAGCTCATAACTCTATACGATAAATATCCATTAAAAATAACCAACTTCAGGTAACTGATGATCACCTGACATTAATTTCAAATGATTAAAAATAATAAATTACATAAAAAATTCTTATTTTATACTAATTTATTCTTATTCATTTGAATTTACCGCGTTCCCGGAGTTAGTTTTTTTTTTATTTTTCTTCTCGCGAAGTCTTCTGGTAAAAATTCCAACTAAAAAATTTTATCAAAAAAAAAAAAGGTTAGCGGTAAAAAATATCCACGTGTGTAGTCGAAGAAAAAAACTACCCATTTACTAAATAATTTTACAGTTCATTATAACAATTAATTACAAACAAGAAAATGTCCGAAGATGCAGACATCAAAACTTTTGAAGAAGCTGTGAAAGAAGTAGATGATATACTAAGATGTTTCAATGGATTAACTAGAAACGCAATAGTGTCTCATATTGTAACAACATGGTTGGCTGAAAGAATCGGTTCTATGCCAGGTTTGATATTTAATATCAATTAAAAATTCTTAATGACATTCAAATTAATCTGCAAGAATAAACACTTCAGGTTCATCGAATGCCGAGCAGAATCACTTGGAAGTCGCAAATGGCGCAGGCCAAGATGAAAATAACGACGATTCCGAAGTGTTGGATGACCCCATCATGGCTTTGGAACGCATCGTCGCTAGTTTGAAATCCAAAGTACCTCGAAGTGGAATTCTTCCATCAGAAACATTCATTACATCCAATAAACAAGAGGTTTATTATCAGTTATTATTTTTTAATTTAAATATTCATAGATTGTAATGTCTGCTATTTTTCTACAGAATTCTGGACCTGATTCTGATACGACAATTCATATTGACGGCTTTCTTTACGATGAGGAAGATCTAGAAACTCTTGAAGATGACGGAGATCTTGCTCGTTATTACTGCGAGGATTGCGGCTCTAAAAAAATTAAATTTTTGAGTAATTAATATTAATATACATAAAAAAAACCAACTTACTTGTAATTAATTACAATTACTATTTATTAACTTATTTTCTTCAGACATAATATCAAATTCAATGAATCGCGAGGAATTGTTTCATATCTTCAATGATTATCTCCCAACACTTGACGGGAAGATTGTTCTCGATGTTGGCTCACGTCTTGGTGCAGTTTTATACGGCGTTAGTAACAACTTTAATTACCCATCAGCATTACGTAACTCTAATTACATAAAATTACTTGTATTGTTTGTGTTTAGGCTTACGTATTCACCGATGCTGAAAAAATAATTGGCGTGGAAATGAACAAAGAATTTTGCGATATCCAAAACCAGATTGTCAAAGAATTCAAAATGATTAAAAGAGTTGAAGTTATTAACAAAGATATCAAGAATGCTGCAGACGTACTGAAATCAGCGGACGTTGTTGTCTTGAACAATGTCTTCGAATCTTATTTACCAGAAGATAAGCAAGCGGAGATGTGGAATTTTTTAAAAGAACACATCAAGAAAGGTGCTTTCATTGTGTCCCGTCCACATATTAAAGAAATATTGGATAAATTAGATGTCAATATTAATGTCGATGAGTGGGTAAAAAAAGTAGAGGGCACCGAGGGCAGTTGCCAGACCGAAATCAAATCAGTTACAGTAGAAATACCCTTGTCAAAAATAGCTTGCTATGTAGTTCTGTAGAGTGTGCTGTCAACTGATCCCAAAAATTTTATACTACAAGTGATCCCTACAAATTGATCCCCCTGACACCTGAATCCAGTGACATTCGGTTGAAAATGATAAAGATGAAAGTTTCGGAGATGGAGATAATGAAAATCTTGATGAAACTGATTAATTAGAAGATCAGTTGTCAATTGGATCTAGTTTGTGGGATCACTTGTCTGAGATTAGTTGTCATAGAACCCTGTTTTATAGAACTATCATTTATTTCAGTATATTTTTTAGAATGAATTATTTTTATTTACCTCATTATTATGTTACTCAATTAAAGAAGCATCTGGGTGGTATTTAATATAGTTAAAAATATCATAATAGCATCAACTATAAATATACGGAAGTCGCATAATAAGAGAAACTATTATTTTAATTAGCAGTGTCTGTGTGTGTCCAGCTGAGTGAAGTTAAATAATTATAATATTAATCCGTTATATATCTATACAACTGTTATATATGTATATATAGTATGCAATAGCATGGAGTCTTTATAAGTACCTAGACTGAAACGTCGAGCCCCTTCTCTGTATCCATGAGTAGGAGAAGTCACTGGCAATATGGTCAAGTTCAAATCACGGGTTCAGTCGCCAATTGACTCACTATGGAGCTTGCACTAAGTGTTTAATAATTATCATTTTTTTATTTTTCATTCCCTCAATTACGATATATTATTTTGTTAATTAATCAGCGCTAATACTTCAGAGACTAGAGCGGTTTTAAATTGTCCCTAGTGGTTGTGATAAAACGTTACAGTCAAAGTTTTAGGTAAGAATAATTTTTCTACCTGTTCAATAAAATTTTTTAAATAATTATTGTAAGATATTGAATTAAATTCAATTAAAAAATATGTACGTAATGTTATAAGTAGAGTTGGTTTAAATTAAATAAGTTTTTTTTTATAGCCAACTGTTGGCAGTTTATAAACTCATATCACTTGTTGTTCCGGTGGTGTAATTATGTCAAATGATGATAAACTAATTAACAGTTGTAATGATAAGTACAATCGTTTAACTGGAACACTAACTAAAGCATATATAAGTAACCTTCGAATTAACATTGACCCATTTACATTTTAACATCGGCCTCCACTTCATTAAATTTATCTAAGTTTAATTTAATTTTTTATATTTCATATTAATTTTTTTATTTAAAATAATCAAAAAAATTTTAATTAACTGCTGTACAGAGAACTAGATTTTAAATTTGCCAGCTTATAATATTTAAATAAAATATTGTGTTGTAATTTTTCGTAATTTATTGGGAATGACTTCTTGGCATTAAAGAGCAAGTGCGATAATTAATCATACTGATATTTATTGTCATAAAATGTCGGAAGATGAAAAGTTTAAAAAAAAAAATAAATAAATTACAAAGTTAAGGCAAAGAAAAATTATGATCATTAATTAAAATCACACGGTAAATGTACTTGAGAAAATATTGTACGCTCATCAGCGGACTGTCATGACAATGTATATTAATTGCATTGGTGAGAAAAGACGCATGTAGATATATATTTATATATATGCCATTTAAATTGATCACATTCGCTGTTATATTGATGCACGCGGATACCACACACTCCACGTGTTTGCTCACGATTACACAATACCATGGGGCTAAATGCAAACATTGCATACTTTAATTTATATTTATTTATACTTGGCATATATATACAAATAATTTATATCTTGAGCAACATTCTTTAGTGTGAAAAATAAACAAAGTAAAAATTTACGTGGGTCTTTGTCGGAAGGTTTTGCATTTAATTATCAGTTTTATCTGAAACTGTTTAAAATAAAACTGATTATTATTTAATTTACTGAATTCCTCAAGAAAAAATGAGTTCAAAAAAATTTTATTTTGTCAATACAATCAGTTATTTAAAACTAGGATTAAAAAATAAGTGCCTTATTAATATAAATATAAAAAGAAATGCCAAAACTTGTTCAGCCAAATGCTAATTATTAGAACTTGTCAATTTTGTACTGTGTAAAAAATAAAAATTATATAAATCATTATTGTTTTTGTCATTAAATTTGAATACAGTAATCGAGTAATGGAAAATTTTAATTAATTTTTCGATAAATAACAAAAAAACAATTACCAATTTAGACTAAATATTTAAAAGTAATCAAATTTGTATGATAATTAATTTTTTTTAGTCATACATCTAATTATCAAAGCAATAAACGAATAACAAAAAATATGAATGCTCAAAGTTAATTAACTAATAACTTGTTTACATTATACGTTAAAAATATATAACGTTATCTGTATAATTACAATTACAATATTATTTTTTTATTACACCTACAAGGACAGTTGTTATAATAAAGTTCTTATATTACTATTTTTCGTAATATATAATAAATATGTTTATATATATATACATATTAAAAAAAAAAATATTGATATTGATATCGACTTCTTCATTACATATATATATATATTTTATTAACATATGTGTGAATGATAATTAATAATATTAAATAAACATTAAAATTAAATAAGGAAATATGAATAAGTGACAATAATTAATGGATTATCATTACAATTTGTCAACACATGCCCGTTATAATAATTTACAACTAATGATCATCATTTAATTTATATATTTTTTTATAAATTTATATCAAATGTATATAATTACTTTCATTTTTTTGTTAATCTTGATATCATTGAGTGAGAGTTAATATTCAGGAAAAAAAATCTGAAAAACGGTTGACACTGGGCCAATTTCAAAACTTCCCGCTTTTTTTGAGCTCGAAAACGTCATTATTGATAAACTTTTGAGCTCTTCAAGCTCAAAAAATGGCCGGACAAAAGTAGGGTACCATTTTTGATCACTTTAAGCCCAGTTTTAGATACTTAAAAAATTTAAATAAAATAATTTTTTAAATACGCAATGACATAATTAATTTTAAAAATACTTACGAAGATACTTTTATTCTGTTGCAATGGAAATTTCGTTATTTAACGTAAAGTATTTCCTGTCCAAAAATGGAACAGTAGCCACAATTGGTAGTTCTACCCTAATTTTTGTCCGACGATATCTTCAAAACAAATCAATCCATTCACGTGTAGTTTTAATCAAACTTAGAAACAAATCGGTCGAGTAATTTACGAGTTATGCAACAAAAACTTGAAAAAAATGTTTATTTTTCGTATTTTTTGTAAACTACTCGACCAATCGACTCCAAAATCTAATCAGTTTAAGTCTTGGTAAGTCCTTTCGATTGCCGCCTTCTTTTTTAAATCGATTGATTCGTTCCAAAAATACTTTACATACACACACGCAGCCGTCCACCCGGAAATGATCAGAATAGTTCCCTAGGACATCAAAACGTCTGATGAAAACTCGATTTTCGAAAATCGGAACGAAACCAATAACTTCCTTTTTAAATTTTCGAAAATTTTAAATTTTTATGGCGGAAAATTTAAAAATTGATGTATTTCTTCATTCAGGACGACTAGATATTTAAATATATTGAATAGTCAGATTATATATGTATACATAATGATGATTTAAAGTGGTCAGAGGGCATTTGAATGGTTGAAATGATAATAGAGTGATTGTAAGTACTGATATTGCTGAATAAAGATAAAAAGAAAATGATAAATGATAGTGCACAATAGCCGCTCGAGTCGACATCATTCAATCAAAACTTTCTTGTTTCATAGTGCACTAGCACACATATAATATATATGGGTACAACATATAGTAAGTATAGTATCACGGTACTCTCTGACGCACGTATGACGTCAATGAAGTTGAGAGACAAGAAGTTTAGTTAGAGCATAGAGCGTGTACGGTTGATGATGATGATATGTCTCTTTTACTGAGTAGAATAACTTTAAATACAACTAACGACTCTTCTCTTTTTACTTAAAACATATATACATATACCTAAACACTTTAAGTATATATGTACGTACATGAATATGGACATAAAAACACTTCAAAGATTGTGTTGCCGTCCCCGTTTTTTTTTTATCTGTAATTTATCATCTTTATCTAGAGTTTGTGCGATTGAATTCATGTCTTCTTGAAAATTATCGAACCAATACATTAATAATTTCATATATATATATATACATATAAGCTAAAAAAAAAAATACTTTAACAAAGAAAATTAATCAGATCAGTCATTTGAATATTAAATAATATTTGTATATATTTAAAATAATAATACAAGTGTTACTCCAGATATCAAAGACCTAAATCACTTAGTCTTGATATACATAAAAATATATATATACATATATTTATTTTTTTTAAATCTACTGTGGAATTCAGCGAATTAGTCGTAGGTAAGACTCTTGTAGGTCACACGGATTTATTGTTTATGGTATTTTTAGATTTAGATTTAGATTAAAATAATATTTATCGTAATAATAATTAGAGGATTAAGAATGAGGAAAATTTAAAATAAACGGAAATAAAAATAAATAAATTTTAAGTAAATGTTAAATAATTTAAAATAAACATGATTACAGAAGCTGACAATAATCGGTATTGCGAATAAGAAGCTTATGAAAACCAGCACATGTGAATGTACTGCATATATATATATATATATATATATATATATATATGTATCTACAAAGGGGAGAGGCGTGAAAAATCCTGTGTAGTGCGGCGCTTGATGCCGCTGTTGCTGGTTTGCTCGCAATGGCTGCCATTGCCGGCTGGTTTAACTGTCATGACAGTAGTGCTGGCTCCTTGGTCTATAAATAAAAATAAAATAATACGGCATGTGGTTACATCAAACAATACACCAGCAACTAACACCAGAGTTGAGTACACAGACAATAAAATTAAATAAAAAAAAACCAGACGTCGATTCGTAGCGAACGGTGTCCAGTGAATTTTAGTCTGTTATATATTTAAATATTAAATTCTGCTGAACATTCTGCACCTAAATTATTTAATTATCGATGATAATACATTATTTATTTATTTAATTTATCAAAAATGTAATTTAACTTGGGATTATTGTGTAGTTAAATAGTGTGTGGAATAATAATAATAAAATAGTAAGTAGAGGTATAAGAATATGAAGTCGAAAACGACCTCAAAACCTCAAAGTGACATCAGTTGTGATTTGGATCCCAGCGAAGTTAACGAGAGCTACGATGAGTTCAATACAATAATGATACCGGCATCGAGAATTATCAACAAAAGTCCGTCTAATGACGAAGGCATTGAGCCGGATTCAGATCTAAAGTCACTGCATCAAGTCGGTGGATCCTGGAGCTTGGATTCCTCATCAGTTAATGGTGATGATGATTGTTGTAGACGTGACTGTAATCCCAATAACAGCCTGTGGCAAAGGCGTAGATCGAGAGCCCAAGTCACTCGCTGCTGTAGCTCTGATAGTGCTGTTATCAGTGATGATGATCAGAATCAGAATAAAGGTAAATATATATCTGCATGTTTTAAAAAAAAGATCATTGTTGTGTAATGTAACAGTATCGTGAGTGAATTATCTTATAAGGATGAGAAAAAAAATTATTTTTTATGATTTCGTTGGTTGAGATTTTGAAAATAAAATAAAAAAATATTTTTTTCCGCTGTTTTAGGATGGGATAGCTTGATAATTGGAGATAGAGGTGAGTGTGACTCGATGACGGACGAGAAGCCACGTTACTGGCGAACACCAAGTGTAGTAGTCAGTGATTATTCGGATTACTCGTATTTGGATGAGAAATATGAGCGCAATGAGTTTGATATTGAGGGAGGCACAAGTGATACACCTAGTCAGGCGAGCAGTTGTTCTTGTTTAGATTGCGACGAAATACGTGAATTTAATGATGATTTACATTCAAATTCTGTTGACAATCATCTTCTACGAGTATGCGGTCTTAGGCGACATTCTGATTCGTGCTGTGCGTGCTTGAGTACTCACAATAATATCAATTCCCGGTAAGCTTGTACTTTATTATCTTCATTTATTATATTTTTTTTTAAATTTACTAGGAAAAAATATTTACTGTTGATATATTTATCAATAAAAGCAACTATTTTTTCATTTTGTCAACGCCAATAGTTATGTAATATATGTATTATTATTTTTATAAAACAGAATTGATATCGAAAGCCGTAGGAATTCATGTCTCGCAGTGAGCAATTCACACTTTATAAAACTGGACACTAAAACGACAAGTACTTGTGCCGGTGAACGAGGATACGATAGTAGTATCGTTAATACTGAAGAAAATAAAACGACAATTGAACTTCTAGATATCCCGCCGATACGTAAAATCTCAAACTGTTCAACAAACTCGAGTCTGAGTGGGGACGACTTTGAGGTCACCGAACTGCAACCGTTAAAGAGGCCACAGGTGAGGATCATTTTTATTCTTTTTATTTACCTCTTTTTCTTCCTCAATTCTTTTATTATTATCATCGTTATTATTTATATTATTATTATTATTATTTTTATATTTATGAATTATTATTGCGGTAATCTTCCGCTTACATCATTAAATAATTACTTGTATTGCTTACAATCCTAGTCATTGATAGACAAGTTGTATGATGCATACATCTTGCCGGTATAATTACTCAACGCAATGTTTTTAATTCAAATGTGACCTCATTATTAAAGCTAATAATTGTATCTGTTATATTTAATCATCTGACGATTATCAACATTGCTAATTAATTCATTTGATAAGAATTAAATATACGCAAATCTTTACTTATTAATAAATTTAAACATTTTACTTTAATTACAAGTTAATTGTTAATTGTTAGAGCGTATTATTGTTCACATATATTTGTGTAAATATTTCATAACCGGATTTTAATTTTTCGTATGAACGAATGAAAAGACTGACCTGTAGAAACTCCGTTGACAAGCAAAGATTCTGTGCTTTAGTTCATTTCACGTAATTTTTTCTCGTGGTTGGTATCCGTAGCAGCCTATTCTCTTAGGGTTCTGTTCGGTATATTAAGACACACCTGTGCTAATATTCCAGGTGAATCAATCACACCATTGATTATTTTATTAAAAAAAAAAACGATCTATATATTTACAACGCAATTGTAAGTCCAGTAGCTTAAATAATTATAATCTTTGGACTTCATCCAAACTTCTTTTAATTCTTTTTCCTTGGATTGACTCCAACCTGTCAACTTGCGATGCATAGTAAGTTGACCAGATCACTGCCATATTCCAATAATGACCTCACCAAAGAGATACAATTTAACGGGCGTATCCTCTTGTGGAAAATCACCTCTCATTCTGATTATGTACCCCAGGTTCTTCTTGGCTTTCCTAACTACACTACTGATGTAGATTTTTTGGTTTTATCATCTAAAATTCGTTAAGGACTAATAGGATATTACACACCAAGGGAGGAAAGTAGGACATTCCAACCCAACAGTAGAATTACTTATAGAAAACACGCGCATTGGGACTTCCTACCTTCCCCTTAGAAAAATGTTTACAATTTTTCACCATACATGCACCGAAAGTTTAAATTCCTGCTCTGTTTAGAGGGAAGAAAGTCGTTCTTTTCTCTTATGAGAAAACTAATGATACCACAAACGGAGGCAAAAACTTAAACTTCCAGGTACAGATCTGGGAAAAAATTTTATGCACACCACGGAGGAAGGCAGGACGTCTCAATCCGCGTGTTTGTCGCCTTCGCCTTCGACTCTGGTAGACAATACTTTCCTCCCTTGATGTATAATATACTATTTCACCAGATCTGTACCTGAGAGTTTAAATTTTTGTCTCTGTTTATGGGAAGAATGGCGCATGTGCTAATTTTTATAATTCGTTTTCTTATAAAAGAAAACTACGACTTTCTTTCCTATAAACAGGGCAGGAATTTAAACTTTCAGCGCAGGTATAGTGAAAAAATATATTTTGTAAATTCAGTCCATCCATGGATGGGTTGTAAATAAATAATTACGTGTCCAATGATTATATCGTATTGTTTTAATGTCTACTGACTTCTGGCAATGACTCAATTGTCTCGCTTTCACCGTCTGCAAATTTAATACTACCAACTTTAGACTGATTAATAATCAATTTATAAATAAAAACAGACAAAAGACTTGAATTTATTTATATATTTATATAAATTTAATAGCTGCATAATTATTTTCTTTTATTGTCGGTTTGTTTTATTCTTTGCAATTAAAACTGCATTGTCACTTGACGTCATACACAAATGACCAGGGTATCGCACGACCACTCGTATTACTCGTCTAAATTTAATGTTGTCTTATTATTATAATAGTAATAATATAAGTACACTACAGTATACTCTGATGTTGAGATTTGATATGATTTATCAGTACGTTGTCAAAGTAATTTTATCATCGTGTTTAACTGCTTGAAAGCACTTGTAAAATGAGAATAATTGTAACCTGATATCTAAAGAGGACTTATTACATCAGACATTGTCAGTTTGTCAACGTACGAATATTTAATCAAAGCAACAAATAAAATAATAAGATTAATATTACATAATATATACAACCCAAGACATAGAAAAATAATTTGTCTTAAAAGCATTATAATTTTTTTAGCTAATGAGCAATTTATATGTCAAGAGTTTCGTAGTTTCTGTAGTAAAACATGACAATGTCAAGTAGAAGAAAATTAAAAAAAATATATACATGTATACTTTGTATACAGATCACTTGATAACTGGAAACAGACTTTTAAACAAGAAAATAGATGTTATAGAAACGTGAATCGCATTGCTGATGCTGAAGCATTGAAACAAATGTTGAACGAGTTTTTTTTTATGTACATTTTGATGTAATGACCAAATACCTAAGACGTTGGATAGTCAGCAGCCAGTGAACATAGTTTATTGGTCAGTTAGCTAGTAACTTTAGTAGTCAGTAAGTCAGTAAGTCAGTTAGTCAGTTAGTAAGTTAGTCGTGAGCATCGATTTATCCCCGCCGTAGTTCTGGTGTATTTACAACTGACAATCTCCAAGTCGTCGTAATAACTGTGGTGGGCCCCACGCCCACACCAGTCACTTAAAAATCTTAAAGTATAGTCTTGTTTAGGATATTGAAGTAGCAACATCCGTTTTTTTTTTAAATATTTAAAATATAATATATTATTTATTATGTTAATTTATTACATTTTATTTTATTTACACAAATACTTAAGTTAATTAACGACAACAACAATAGCCATTGTTATTATTAGATATATGTATATATGTATATATACGTGTTATTTAAATGATAATTAATTAATTATGGATGTGAATCATCTAAAAAAGGAAGTGCGGGTGTGATATAATTGATCTGCATTTGCGTATAACTTTTTGTAAAATGAAAAATTTTAATGAGCGCACGTCATTCATTACACGTTAAAATGAATGGTATAAAAATATAACGAAATTTAAAGCGAGAATATAAATAATTGAATTGAATTTTCTTAAATTTAAATAGAAAAGTTATATTTGTATAGAGATAAATTTGTTTAATTTAGTAACAACGTGTGGGGTAGAGAAGCGAATAGAAGTAGAGGATGAAACAAGTGGGGAAATTGAAATCTATAATAAGGTTTTAGTAATTTAATATAACACGGTGGCCCTCAAACGTTCAGTGTGAGTAATAATCCAGATGTGTTAACGTAATGTTTTATTATGAGAGGACAGTAGTCATGTGGTGAGATAACAAAATGTCGATAGAAGTGACGTGATTCTTAGTAACGGATGTTATGTGTATACTATAACTATTGATGGTATCCGTTTATGACAAATACAATACACGATTGTTGTTTTATTTTATCGGCAACTCTCTTTTTACGTTTTATGTTTCAATGAAATTGTGATAAAAAGTAGAAAGTTATATTTATTTTTTAATTGAAACGAAGACAATACAAATGAATAATGCCCGAAGGTAAAAAATAATGATTCATATTAACTATAAATTGTCTTGTTGATCTTTGAATAGTGAGTCAAAGCCGATACGTTTCTGATAACAAATAATTTATATGAATTGGCGATAATAAATTAATGACATCAAATAAATACTCACTAATTACTTGATTAATTAATAAAATAAAATAAAATTTTGTGAATCCCAGATTTCGAAAAACTATCTAATTATCGGTATCGATAATTAGTAATTAATTGATTGGATTTTTTTTTAAAACTTATCGAATATGGATAAGACTGACAATAAAATGGGCGACGAAAAAACTCCGAGGTCTTCACGGTCATCAAGTCAATCACTAACGACTTCTCCGAGTTTAAATCTAATGGAGCAACTGCTGTTAGCTAAAATGGAAATAATTAGTTTGACTGATCATGCTGATAATAACATTAACATTCACAATAGTAATAGTAATGTAAATGTAAATTCAAATAGTGCGGTATCAAAGAAGAAATCGTTAATGGTACGGGCTAATTCATTGGACAGTCAAACTAGTGCAAGTACATTATACTCAACATCGTCTGCGGATTCGCCTAATAGTAATCGTTACTGCAAATGTGATGATTGTTTACTTGGTATTGTCGACAAACATAAACGACTTATGCCTACTTCACTTAATCGTAAAAAGGTAATACCAATAAATAAATAAATAATAATAATAATTTGGCGAAACCGTTTCTATAAAAAATAACATCCTAGCATTAGATTCTATTCTATTAATGTATGGTATTGCGGTGCGTATATCGAATTGATATTCGCATGTAATCACTCATGCGAAGTATAGAATATATAATATTTTGTCAATTAAATAGATCAGGAAAGCCGTAATTCTTTTAATAACAAAAATAAAATAAACTAATCATTAAGTAAATTCACTATCAATAATAATAATTATTGACGCGATATCAAAAGACCAGGGTTCTATTCCTGGACTAAGTCACCATTTTTTCTCAGTTCCATTCTATTGTAACATTAAATTTACTCAGAATAAAAATTTATATGTAATGAAAATTATTATTAAATTGTCTTATAATTATATATGTTTATATATGATTTATATATATTTTTATCTATAGTAGTCCATAACTTTACCCCTTTTAGGAACAACTACACATATTATTACCATTTTTTGTTAGTTTTTACGTATTCTAGCAGAAAGAAACTTGAATATATATTATATTATATTCGTGAAGGTCCTGAGTGATTTTCTAATATAACAAAAATTTAATGAATAGTAGGTTATCTAAACCAAAAATATAAACATCATCATGACCATGCGCAATGCAAAAACAATAAATAAAAAAATAATAATAATTATAATTTGGGGTAAAACCGTTTCTATGAGAAAACAACATCCTTAAGAATTCGATTCTATTCTTTTATTGTATGGTATTACAGTGCATATATCGAATTGAAATTGATATTTACATGTAATCACTTATGCGAAGAATAGAATCTAAAATATTTTATCAAATAAGTAGATCAGGAAAACCGTAATTCCTTTAATAACAAAAAGAAAATAAACTGATTGTTAAGTAAATTCACCACCAACAACAACAACAATAATAATAATAATATTAATAATAATAATAATAATGAGCAACAACAATAAAAGGTTTTATGACCTTGCTTTCGCTTATTTATTCGTGTATTCAAATTAAAATTCTATTGTGAAATAATATTTATAAAAAAAATAATAATGATGATAATGATAATAATTATAATGATGATAATAATAAAAAATACAATAAAGCTAAAGATAGAACATGTCTTTTGGAGATTGTTTAATCAGTTACATATTTATATATATATATATATATATATATATATATATATATATATATATATATATATATATATATATATATATATATATATATATATATATATATATATATATATATATATATATATATATATATATATATATATATATATATATATTTTTGTGTGCGTGTTCATTTAAGATTAAAAAATTAATCGCAGTCAAGGAGAATGAGATTGACAACAATTGCCTTAAGGCTTATTATTAATTCTTTAGTTGAAATACTCATACAATGTTCAGTGTGAACTAAATTAGAAGTCATGTATATATAGATATGATTGACAGGTATATATTATTAATTACATTCGTGACTTATATTATTATTATTGATGTATAAAGTAATCAAATACTATTCACTTTACTTGGACGACGATTGAGTTTAGCTCTCGTATATTTTTTTCTCACAAGTTAACCAATCACCAATTAGCTGTCAATATTTTCTTTCCACATGTTGGACAATTTGCAGTCGTAAATGATACGAGCAGTAGAAAATTATTATTTTCTAATTGATAAATTTTATTAGACATTTACATTTGCAGGTAATGGATAATGGATAATTATATATTTATTTAGTTCAAAGTCGTAAATTTTTATTTATTCTGCAGTTAAAATTATATTCATTATTCATCGGACAATTTTTATTCCGCATTAGACAGGATACTTTTTTTATACAATTAAAAACTTTAAATTCACGCGATATATTTATATATATTGGATACTTGCCGTTCCAAATAAATTAAAAGACATTATTTTAACGACGAAGGTGACTGTGTAGAGATCAAGACGACGATTTACAAATTCGATTGCTATGTAATATCCGTGTGAGGTATATAATTGGTATATACGTCCATATGTGCAGCTCATTAAAAGTCTAGTGAGTTTGTTAAATCCCTGGAGGTAAAACTTTGGCGCATGTTACTTGAAGATACATTCATTATAGTTTAAATTTTTTAGTTTATTTATTTTTTATCCGTTTATTATACCCTGCCTCGCTACTGTGTTATTAGTGTCCCGGCAAAGTCAAAGCAGGTAAAAATTGATGTGCGTTTAAATTCCATGTCATTATTTATTGATAAAAAAATACATATAAATTTAAAATATGAATAAAATTTAATAAATGTTAATTAAAGGGACCGTAAATAATTATTTATCAATAACAGATGTCTTGTAAAAAGTTTTTTATAATTGATAAAAATTTTTTACTTTAATGCAAAAAGTTACTGAATATATGAAAAATTTATTGAATATTAATTATTAATTAATACAATTTCAATATTTTGTATATGGATAGAAAAATTTATCATTTTCCGTTTTTGTGGAATCAATAAAATTTTAAAACGTAAAATGATTGCAGTACGTACTCATTTACATTGTGAATGTAATGTAGGTTTGTTTTATTCTGCAATAATTAATCGTTGGCTGCTGGTATTTAAAACATAGAAAAAAAAAATAACCCACGTGTTGCTTTGGCTTAGAATTACGGCTTCACGAATAGTTAATTGGAAGTAATTAAATTAACTTAACGATTGTGATACAACAGTTTTTCGAAGAAATAGCGAAGTATTTAATTGAAATTCGACTAATTAAATGAGCAATTATAATTGGAGCAAATAATTATTTATTGGAACATCAATGTTACATATTTTCCAACGAAATTTTTTTTTTTCACTAAAATTTGAATAATATTTTTTTTTATTGAGTATAAAAAATTAGTGCCGATAATTTTTGAGTTTAAAAAAAAATTAAATCATCGTTTGCTTATTAAGAGATTGGGTTTAAAATTTTATAATAAAAATTAATCAGTACGAACCGTCTTTGAAATTAAACAGAGAAATTAGACTTGATATCTGACGGCACTAAAATTAACCGAAACGTTTTAAAAAATCTAATTGAAATTTTTTTAAATTAGCAGCACATTTGAAAGCGAAAGTTCTAAAAAAATTTATAGGGTTTAATTTCGCTCATTGTTGGCAAAAAAAGGAATTTCTACGCACAAAAAAGGCTTCTTGGCTCAAGAAAAATTTTGCACTATGAATTGAAGACAAAATTTTCTTAGAACTAGAAAAAATTTCTTGGCCCAAGAATTTTTTTCACCCAAAAAAATTTTCCTTTTCAATTTATAGTGCAAAAAATTTCTAAGGACAAGTAGAAATTTTCTTAGAGCGAGTAAAAATTTTTTGCGCCAAAAAAATTCTTTTCCTGCATGTTAGTCAAACCTCACAAACGGTTTGAAAAAAACTTTAGTAAGTACTCCCTCTTAATTACAAAAATTAACAAAATTTTAAACGCACGATCTAAGAAGTAACATATTATATGCTATCTTTGAACGCAGGTAGAAAATTTGTGCATCAATGCTAGTCAAAACGATTCATAGTTTGCATTCCAAAATGCGCTGCAGTAGCTGTAGCGCATTTTTTGACGTCATCCACAAGTCCTATGTACACTTAGTTCCATTAACCACCTGAACTCCTGTAGGGCCAGATCTACGTCACTCAAGGGTGTCTGACGTAAAAGATCTATGTAGCAAACCAAAAGCCTCCTCACTCAGTACCAAAACCTCTCTTGTACTGATCATAGAGAAAATAGTTTTCATTTCATCACATCCACTACAGCGGAAGTTTAAAATATTTAATTTAAAAATATTCGTAATAAGAATTTTATATCATCCGGCTTATATTCAGTTGATAGTTTAACTAGAATGTGTTTCACCGAGGTTATAGAAAAGGTAAAAAACAAAATATTATACAAACATCTATATTCTATATAAATTAACTCGTAACATGGATTGGATTTCACGTCAGCCATCAAAGGAATATCTATAGCATTAATTACATTAGTTGTAGAGTAATAGAGATTACATTAGTTAAGTAAAGTATAGAGTACTATCGAGTTGGCAATTGACTCATCTGTGTTCTCCATTAAAACTGATTACAACTTACACATACAAAAAACACCATAGCGGGAAAACCTGAATGAACCATATCAGTAATGTTGTCTTGCTAAATATAAATATTTTCCAGTATAATCCAGCACGTCACTAACTAATTTATATATCTCGCTTCCTCTTTAATAAAAAGCTAACTAAGCTCTCTATCAACCGCGATATAACTGGATTGACGTATTAGCGACAATTTCGGTAAATACATGTGCATGTACATGAGCTTATCGAGTTTTATTATAAGGACAGCTCCTTATACTAATATACGTGCATATATTTTTTTTTCTCCACCCATTTTGTTGTTGATTACTTATACCATCCGCACATGGAATCTGTCTAAGCTTTAATATATGTGATGTATTGATATATTTATAAAATAAATAAGAAAATACAAAATAAAGTTAAGTATATAAATATAACGAGTCCAAGTTGATAAACAGTTTTATGTATACACACTCTAGTTAATTACTTTTATTTGCCATTGGACACAATGACGCACTTCGGCCACTTCAATTACGTCAAATTAACCAGTTTATATTTATTAACAACAAAAGAATATCCTTATTGATGGTGAAAGTTTTTAAAATAATTACAATGACGTTCGATAGATAATTTTACCAAACCAGTTTGTGATACTGATATTAGCTGAGGTCTTGATAACTTTTTTTTTTTTTTTTAAAGCGATAAATTTATAAAAAAAAAAAAAATTTGAAAAATTGCACCTATAGCTTTTTTAATTTTGTACACGTGCATATAATTAGTTTTTTTTTAATTGATTTGTTGAAAAAACAATCCGAAAATTGTTAATTGTCTGCTAATTTATGATACTGACGTTATCCGACATCCAATAATTTTTTTGGATTTCCTCCGAACGATAAATTATTAAAAAAAAAATTGCACCTCTAGTTTTCTTTATTTTTTACATATGCGTATTTTTAGATTTTTTTTTTTTGTAATTGATTTGTTAAAAACAAAAATCCAAAAATTATTAATTGTCTGCTAATTTATGATACTTTAAGTTAGCTGACGTCTAAGAATTTTTGGATGTTTTTAAAGGAGGATAAATTATTAAAAAAAAAAAATTTGAAAAATTGCACTTATAGCTTTTTTAATTTTCTGCATGTGCATATATTTAGTTTTTTTTTTTTTTGACTAACTTTAAGGTCGTTCTAGTTTCCGGATCACAACCAGTTCACTAATTTCCCAATAAATTTTTTTTTTCCGTTAATTATAAAACTTAAAAATTATTTGTTATATATATAGCTCAGCAACATAAGCTGTTATATTGTTATATATTTATCTATCTAGTAATAATAATAACACTCGTTTCCATCATTGTATACCACAGCTGTCTAATTGCTAGTACGGGAAGTTACTCAAGTACGTCACTGATTAACTCATTAGCGTCAAGTGACTTAGATACTTATCTTTATTGCGAGAATTCTTAAATAAAAATCTATTTTTTTTATCTTCGTGCGTACATACATTTGTTCTTGGCTGGATTACTACCATTGGCTGAAGCTGATAAAATAAATACAAATAACTGAGATAGTAGATTCGTTATTTACGTAATAATTTAATGGTATCAACATATATATAAGTAAATGTATCGGGACAATTGTCATGACAAACGACTAGACCACGCACTTTTAGACTCGTGTAGTTAATATCGCTTTACAGTAATAGAAAATTCAAAATTGTTATTATATACGTACACAAAAGTCAGACAGTAGTATAAATATATATATAAAATACATGCATACATTATATACAGTTGAGTCAAGACAGGTCAAATCAAAAGTGGCACAACTGGCTTTCCACATCGTGAAATCCTGAAAAATAACGACAGACAATAATTATTATTATAATAAATAATAAATAAATAACAATAAAAAAAAAAAAATTATTAAAGAGGAAAAAATAATGAGTTGAAGATAAATCTTACAAGGTCATATATAACATGAACATCTTCACTTGACATATATATATATATATATATATATACGTGGGTGGGTGATGTCAATAAATATATATATCTATATACTTACGTATAGTTAAAATCAAATAAAAGTAATTTTCAATTGGTGAGAATCAGCAGCAGTAACATCATCGGAATAAGAGTAATAAAAATCGGAGTAAAAATAATGATGATGATAAATGATTGAAGTAGTAGTAGAGTGAAATGACTAAAAAAATATATAATACTATATACATACAGAGAATGATATAAAACGAAAAATAAAAAATAATTATGTGGTGGTTCTCAGATGTTGAGATATCGAGGAGACAGTGGGGATAAAATAAAATGCATATAAGCTAATATAAGTTTGGTATTGGTTGGTAGTTTGTTAATATATGTATGTGTGAGCGGTGGTGAGGACTGAGGAGGACAGTTATAATGTAAGTAAAAGACTAATAGCTCTTGATAGCAGCAGTCGCCGTCAGTGACTTCCGAGTTGAGCACGTGGCATACTTGTGGAATTAACGTGCTGGATTTTGTGTAATTGTTTAACGTTATTTAACTCTTGTTGTCAGTTTAAATATAGATATAGACATATAATCTGACTGGGTGACTACGTGATCTCGGTCAGTTAGCGATGCAAGACACTTGCGGTATGATGATTCCGACAATTGTCTATACGAAACCGAGTTTGAGTGACTGCAGTTACGACGAGGATAAGAGTAATGGAAGTGCTGCGGGTAGTGAGAGTAGTAAAAAATTTGTAAGACACAGGAGACCCTCGAGATCGCGAGTGAGACGAAATTCCCGCAGACTGTCGATTAATCGAGATGAATATTCATCATCTTCCTCGCGCAGTCCCTCGCCGTCTACCAATCACTATTTCAATGAAAGTTTAATTAAATTTTCTGGTGATGTTAATTTTGCTGATGATGAAGATGATGATGTTGGTAAAAATAAATCGGGTTGTAAAAATAATTCCACGGGGTATGGACAATATTTACAATTACTTCAAGTACCGCAGATTAATTCTTTAAATCTTGAGTGGGGCGAACCTAGTGGCGATGATCTTAGTTCTGAATGGGAGTCTGATTATTCTGAAGGCCAACATATTCAAATTATTGACACTAATCACACACTACCGAAGGTAAATTTCGTGAGAGTTTAAATTGCGTTTAATGTCAGGTCATAAAAAAAAAAAAAAGAAAAAAAAATAACATTTGTTGAACTTATCCCCGGCGATTAAACATTTGATTTTTTATTATTTAATAATTTTGTAATAAATGTGTGCTAACCCTGAGCCTTTTTTTGTTACAGAGCTCGGCATGGAAGAAGCTTAAGAATATCATACAGTGGGCCCCGTTTTTTCAGACCTACAAAAAAAAAAGTTATCCATGGGTAAGAATTGAATAATATTTCTTTTTTCTTTTTTTTTTTAATTTTTTCCTGTTGTTGAGACTTTGATTTTTAATTGTCTGATTTTTTTTTAAAATGGTAGATACAGTTAGCAGGACATCAAGGTAACTTTAGAGCCGGTCCAACACCTGGTACGATTCTAAAAAAATTGTGTCTACAAGAGGAAGCCTGTTTCCGTTTATTAATGAATGACGTATTAAGACCATACGTGCCGGAGTTCAAAGGTGTATTAGACGTAAGAGAAGAAGAGGGACATCAGAATCAAGAATCAGACATTAAAAGTCCCGATGACACAACTTGCAACAGCAACTCGATAGTGACATCGTATTTGCAGTTGCAAGACTTACTCGGTGACTTTGAGGAGCCCTGTGTGATGGACTGCAAGGTCGGTGTGCGAACTTACTTAGAGTCCGAGCTGGCAAAAGCCAAAGAGCACCCGAAGCTACGGAAAGACATGTACGAAAAAATGATCCAAATAGATCCTACGGCACCGAGTTTGGAGGAGAAGAGACTGCAGGGTGTTACTAAACCGAGATATATGGTCTGGCGCGAGACGATATCAAGTACTGCCACCCTTGGATTCCGAGTTGAAGGAGTTAAACTCACTCATGGTAGTTCATCCAAGGATTTCAAGACAACAAAAACTCGGGAACAAGTTACAGAAGCCCTGAAATATTTCGTTGAAAATCATCCGCATGCTGTTCCTAAATATTTGCAACGTCTCAAGGCCATAAGAGCGACCTTAAAAACTTCACCTTTCTTCGCAACACATGAAATTGTCGGATCAAGTCTTCTTTTTGTTCATGATTCTAAAAATGCCGGTGTATGGATGATTGATTTCGCAAAGACGCTGCCTCTACCATCGACGATGCCAAGTATTCGACACGACGCCGAGTGGGAAGTCGGTAATCACGAAGACGGTTATTTAATTGGTGTTAATAATTTGATAGACATTTTTGAAGACATTAAAAATTCAGAAAAGTTATAAATACAGTGATTATAAATGATAATTACTGACTAATTGACAAGAGAGACTTGAAATAAATAATATTTAATTTAAAACTCGAGGCTTTTTAAAATACAAAAGTCGATTGTGTGACATTTTTAGTTATCATTTAACGTTTTCGTGTTAATTAAATGATATATATTTAGCAATATAAAGAATATACGTAAACTCGTTAGTTCGATAGATTATTTATGATAGTTTACTTGAAAAAGTTGAGATTAAATAAATAAATAACCGAGAACATTTAAATTAATGAATAATTAAATGAAAAAAAAGTAAAATAAAAAACGGGATTTCAAGTTTCTCCTTCGAAAATAAATGTGACCTTATTAATTAACGCGGATCTGATATTTTATGCTAAATTACATAGATCCGAATGCACAGATAAGAGACCAAAGACGCGGTAGTTTGATTGCTACCTAGTAATTTTTTTTTTTTTTTTTTTTTTTTTTTTTATAATTAAATATCAGCTTCACAAGTACAGTAAAGCAATAATTTTTTATCGATAAATTTTTTTATACAATATCTATTAATAGAGTACTTTTGCTAGAGTAATTCATAACTTATTAAATTTTCTTAGTTAAAAAAAAATATAAATAAAACAACATAAAAATAAAGAAATAATGATTGATATAATAATAATAAATTTCAACAATCTCTTTTTACTAAGAGTGCAATAGTTAATTTAATAAACTATTTATACGTAAGATTTTATTTATACTTTTGAAATAATATTGCGAAATCGTCTCTGACCCGAGCGATAAAATGTATTTTATATTCACACAATGTACCACACACATTTGTAAATAAATTTTTTCATGTCATATTAAAAGAAAAAATTATTTTTTTATTCTAAACACTTTAAATCTTGATATTTAAAATTTCTCACACCCACTAATTGTCTCAATTGTTCATTATTTTTGGTTTTAATTGAATTGTTTACCACAATAATATATATTTATTATTTTAACTGGTAGCAAAATGATCTTAAAGCTCACTGAGCCTTACATTAAAAGGACACCTGGTCTACTGTATATGTACAATTATTTATAAACATAAATTTAATAATTATAAATTATTTTTATCACGGTGTGCTGTACGGATTTCTCGTCGTTTGTGTCGTCTGAATCGTTTGTTGCTGTTGCTGTTGCTGCTGTTGTTGCTGCTGTTGCTGCTGCTGCTGCTGCTGAAGATGTTGCTGCTGAGCAGTCGTCTGAGTGGCTGTGATAGACGTCGGGGCGATGACTCGGGCATACACAGCAGTGCCGGTAGTCTTAAGACCAGCGGGTGTCGGTATGACTTTCAAACCGTGCAGAGCTTTTAAGTTCAACATATGACTGGGTAAAATTATTGGCTGCTGTTGTCCTGCTTGCTGCGGCGACTGCTTTCCGAGCACGACACTGTTACCACTAGTTAGTCCCGTAACGACTCCTTTATTAGCACTCGCAAGGACAATCGGTTTACCCGCTAATTGAGCCGCAACCATTCGCACTGTCTGAGCACCCGGTGTTGAAGATTGCTGAGAACTCATAACTATTTTTGTTTGTCCTGGAGATCCTTGCGCTTGCGACACCATCTAGAACATTAAATAAATAATGATAATGACGTAGGTAATTACCAATTACTTATAATCAATTATCTATGAATAATGACAATAACTTAATGATGTCAACCGTTGATAGAGTGTAGATATGAGTCATTGATAAATTAAATGGAATTATATACGACAGTTGTGACGCACTTAAAACAAAATTATTTAAAATAGAAAGTATAAGAGTATTACCTGGTATTGGGTTTGAATCACTGGTTTACCCTGACGATTTAATTGCGTAGGAGAAGTTGTCGTCGCCAGCTTAAGGCCCTTCTGAGCGAGTAAACTTTCAACGGAGATGAGCTGTCCACTTCCGCTGCTCAATACTTTGGCAAGAATTTTTTGTTGCTGCTGTTGATGATGAGGTGACTGTTGAATTTGTACAGCTATGGGTTTACCGCCAATTTGGGCTATTATTCGTTGCATTCCTGGGCTCTGAATGGTCGCTTGTTGAGCCTGCGATTGTTGCTGTGATTGTTGGGTTTGCTGGTGCAACTGCACGTGCTGCTGCTGTTGTTGCTGTTGTTGGACTTGCTGCTGTTGCTGGATTTGTTGCTGCTGCTGTTGACTTATTACCAGTCGCTGTTGGAGCTGTTGATTTAATTGCCGCTGCTGCTGCTGCTAAAATATTAGTTTATAATTATATTTATTACGATTGTTTTAATATTACTTACCTTTAATTGCTGTATTTGCTGCGCGTGAGTGGCTGATGGTGATGATTGTTTGATAAATATTGTGGGACCTTGGAGACCATGGCTCGTCAATAACGATTTTATTTGTCCGGAGCTCACTAATTTTATTTGCGAAGCCAGCAAAGTTTTACCCGGCAATACATGCTGTTGTTGGGGCTGTTGTTGCTGCTGCTGCTTAATGTTGGCATTCTGAAGAATACTTTTGCCCGTTTGATTTGTCAAGACAGTCGGCTGAGATTGATTTTGAATTTTAGCCGTAGGAAATATCGCGGTAACACTCGGTGTCGACGTTCCCGCACTAGACGTCGTAGCCGATACAGTCTGTGCTGACTGAAGTACCGAAGGACCAGATAATCTGATAGTCTGTACACCAGCAGAAGTCGATACTTGAATTTGATGATGCGGAAAATGTTGATTCGATTGCAATAAACTCTGAGTAGCTGCGGTTTTCACAACAGTCACTGGCTTACTACTGATAGAACTTATTTTTTTAACCGTAGGAATTGGCGGTGCGGGTATTTGTGGTTTTATTTCAACTGCTGGAACAGTATCACGTTCAACTAACGGGCTCGGAAGTGGTGCAGGCGTAGAAAACACAACTGAAGGTACACTAGATGTTACCAAAGATGCAGTTGATGAAATAATTGCCGTAGGAATTGTACTTGTAACAGGTAGCTCAGTAGAAACTGATTGATCTATTCTAATTTTATCCTCCGGAATAACTCGTGGTTCCTTTTTAATAATCAACTGCGTTTGCACTGCAACCTTTTTCTCTTTTTTCGGAGTCAATTCTTTGATACCACTGGGCAATTGTTCTTTCCCATTCATTAATTTGTGACTCGGTTGCACAGCTTTATTACGTGAATTACCGCCGGGATTTTTCTTGGTCTTGGTCACTCCTTGTAGCTGCTGATGATACATTTCAAACTCAGACTCTGAACGCGCCCTATGTAAATACAACCATTCTTTACGTCGTGGGTAATAACGCACACAGGGATCAGTCTCATAATGAAGCCGATCAAGTGCACCAGACACCACCGAATTAAGATAATTATCTTTTTCATTACATTTCTCACCGTCACTTGGACTGTATTCTTTTATGTATTGCGAGTCTTTGAGTAACATACAGATATCAGCACGAGTACCTTCGCCATTAGGTAATCGGGCTGTCGCATCTCTAACTAGGGCAAGAATAGTAACGAAATTTGGACGATCCGCGACCAGTAACGAGTGTCCACGTGGTTTAGTGAGACCAGCACCGATATTATGCTGATAAATACCTTTAACTGGACCAACAACAGACTCGTAACCGTGCATTTTGTATGTAAATGCTTTGTGTGGTGATGCATAACGTAGTCTCTCCTGACGTTGAAATTCTTCACGCTCTTCTGGTGTCGATAGACGGACTTTCCAGTCAGTAGGACACAGTGCACGCGGTGGTTCTGATTCCGTCATAGCTGCCAGAGCCGCGGGATCTCCTATTGACTCAACAGCTGGACTGCCACTGCGTACACTATTCGTTCCACTGCCATTGCTATTATTGCCGTTGCCATACAGCGCAGGAACTGTCGTTGTCTTTACAGGAACAATCACTGGTGCAGTGTCAACAATTGACGGTAATTTAGGAGTACTGAGTACATTCCGATACAGTAAAAATTGAGTACAAAGAATTGATAATCGAGAGTCCGAATCTCTGCCAGCGCCAATCCATGCATAAATGGCTCGACCTTTGTTCTCTAAGTAAGGAACAAACTCTTGATCTTGTCCATGATCTAGTTCTTGACTGCAAACTAATTCACCAGCGAGAAATCCCAGAGCTGATGGAACTAACGCTGACCAAGAGTTTGACAGCGAGTACCAGTCATTCAATGGAGATATAGGATTATTTTGCCACAGTGTTACCGCATCTTTAACTTCATTTGTGTTCATCCGATACTCGCCTTTCGAAACAAACGCGTCTCTTAAAAGCGAAAAGAAACACGTGTGAGTTTCTTGCATTAAATCACCACTGCCATTTATTCTAATATCTTCTTCCTCAGCAGTGATCGATATGTTTTTATCCGGCAAACCTATAACACGATTGTCTTCGCACTGTACATCATCAAGAATATCAATGCCGTCACCCAGCTGTATTGGTATCTGCATCATATCAATATTCTCCAAGTCAAGTTCTTTCTTACTATGAAGATCTTCTTCTTCTTCACTTGGAATATTGGTATCATCCGGTAATATAAATTCTGACTTTATTTCCGTTCTCATATAATCCAGTTCTTCTAACTCTTTTTTTATTTCCGGAAGTGGCGGCAATGTTTCTGCTATCGATACCGGAGTTACAATTGTTGGCTTAATGTACTTTGGAGTGACAGCATTTACTTTTTTCTTAGGTGGTGACGGACTTATGTCATAAGAATCCGTAGGTTCTATTTTTACAGGCATGAAATTTGTTGAACGAACTATTTCTTGACATACTTTTGGCTCAATCTCTTTATTAAACACGTGATTATTGCCCTCGAGTGTATTATATATATAATTATTGCTATTATCAAGCTCAGTTTTAATTGGTGAGCTAGTTGGAATTAATTTATTGGGTATCACAGGCGGACACAAAGTTGGTTCAACTTTAACCCGTTTCTTGGACGAATTAATACGCACTGGATTACTAAATGTTAATTTATGTTTCTGTCCTACTTGAGCGCGCTGAGTTAATTCAGCCAGAACAATACCTTGAGTATTTAACTCTGGATGAACATCTTGCCGCGCTCTTCGTCGTTTATGAGCAATCAGCATATTGCGATACGAATCTTCATTTATTTCACGAACAAGAAATGAAGGATTGGGTGTAAATTCTTCACGCTGAAGCGTAGAAAAAACTGGCCGTATGTCTTCATCATCGTTATTTAAATGATTTGTACGCATCTGAGTTGCCTGAATTCCCGTACTCTTTCGTTTCTTCTTTTGCTTAGCATTCGGGGTTTGAAACTGATGATAACTTTCTTCATTCTCTGAGGTCGTATCTGCGAATCGCGCAATACCCAGCTCAGTTTTAACGGCATTCAATTCTTCTAAATAACGCATTTGAGTTTTTTCTTCCAGAATAGCTGGTGTCGGTTTACGCCAATGCAATTTTGACATTCGGTGCGACGTTGGTTGACTGAAACCCTGTTTGTAGGCATTAAGTAACAAATTTTCTCGTGATTTGAACAACTGGTTTGCCAACTCATATGTACGTTTACGTTCTTCAAATAGTAATCTTCTTTTCTGAGCTTTACGAACCAAACGTCTCATTCTTCTTATGTCTGGTCTGAAGTGACCGGACGAAAGATGAGTATGAAATGAGTCAAGTGGTGATACTCCAAACCTATAATTATATTTATTATTATATATTTAATTTATAACATCAATACACTGTAAAAAGTTAGCGGAGTGAACGCGGAATGGATGAGTTTTTATTGATTTAATTCCCTCGGAATGAATTTCATTCCAAAGGGGAGTTTCGGAAAATATTAATTATAAAAAAAATTACTAATTCATAGTGAGCTTAGGTCTTTGATATTTTTAAATTTATATTGAGTACGGAAATAATTACGAGCTCCCTTTCATATATTCGCGCGAAATGATTTTTAAAAATTACAAGCAGCTGATAATAAAACTTTAACTAATAAAATTCCACTGAGTCACAAACTGTCTTATGACTTACATCAACCCTACCACGAGATAACACTTCATATTGTACCGAAATATAAAATATTCCCATAAAAATTATGTCACTATAGCTATTCAATAATTTAATATTTTCACTATGTATTATACATATGAAATTATAATTTATTGAGTTGCTAAAACATTTTATAAACTAAAAACAATATTTCAAGTCTAATTATTAACATCTGAATGAATTATTTATTGAAATAATTATGTTTCTAATTAACAGCTGTTTTTATTAAGTATAAATTTATTTAGGTATTAAAACTCCAGGTTGGAGTGAATACAGATTGAAATAAAATCCACGTCACTCCGAAATCACTCCGCCCGTAAAAAAATTCCTATTCACTCCACATGCGGAGTGATTATTTTTACAACTCCGGAATTCCGAGGGAGTGAATTCGGATTGAAATAAAGTCCGTATTCGCTTCCGATTTTTGACAGTGTAATATTATTATTAATTAATAAAAAAATATTATTACCTGTTGATTTCTCTTTGAAATAACATTTTTAAAGTTTTTTCTTGCTCAGCCGCTACATCACAATCTTTAGGAAAAGTTGGCAAATACCGAGTCAGCGAATCACGTTGCTCTTGAGTTAAACAATCATGCCAAATATTAGGATAGTCGAGCAATTCATAAAAAATAGACGAATGCTCACAAAGATCTTGAGGTAATTTTATTTTACTTCTCGCAGCAATGCACGTTTCCCATCTCTAAAAATAAACAAACAAATAAATAACAGATAGAAAATATGTAGATAAATAAATTACATACAACTTCATCAACACTTTCATCTGGGATTTGATGAGAATTATCTTGATCATCGTCATCCTCATCTTCATCGTCCTCATCATCATCTTCTTCATCATCATCACCAGAACTATGTGTCTCAGAACCAGTAGTGTCATGATCATCGGCACTGTCATCAGTGTTGTCTGATGACGAACTGCTACCACTTGAACTACTAGTACATGTATTACTTCTTGATCCGTGATAAGACTCTTCATCTTCTTCTTCCTCAGCATTTGAATCACCACCAGCTGAACACTCATCATCAATCTGCAACAGACAAAATAATAATAATAATAAATAATTAATGAATTTATCATGCAGGAAAAAAATTATGAGTGTGAAGTAGCTGAAAATTGTCAATTTTTTTAAACTTTTGAATAAATATATAAAATGTAAAAATAATAAAAATTAAAAAATGCATATTTAGAAAAATGAAAAATCAGTATGCGCATTTTTTTAAATTTCATTGTTTTGACTATTTAATTTTTTTATATGTAATTAAAAAATTGTCGTATGTCTGTTACATTTACACTCGGATATTATTTATTCAAAATTTATAAGATTTCTCATGTCTGTTACATTGACACTCATAAAAAATTAATAAATAAAATATATAATTTCACCAACACAATTAATCAAAACTTATTTTTATTTTTATGTTTTGATTCAATGTTTTTATACAAACATTTACCTACTGGTGGTGGTTAATACTAGTATGAGTGTTATAAAAATAACACATGGTGATTACCAAAAATAATAATAATAATAGTTATAATAAAATAAAACCAACCTCCATAACTGACAAGTTATTTAATATGTTTTTTATCTTTTTGTTTTTTAATAAAGTACAATTTGCACGCGTTACTTTGGCGTTATTTCGTATCCACAATTAACCAACACTTGGACTTACACACAGACACAGACACGACACAAATACAACATTAAAATAAAAAATAATAATAACGTATACACAATCGTTGTCTTGTCAAGTTTATTATGAACAAGAGCTACAACATCCTGGGTAAGAAAATAACCTCGGATAATAATATTTATATACCAAATGATCTTTATTTTTTTATTGATCGAATTATTAGGTAATCTCACCGTTGGACGACCGACCTGTCACAGCCACAATACTCCTACTCCGTGAATTTTTCGTCATGGCGTGGAATGGAAAGTGTAAAGCAAACGAACCAACATTTAATGTTTAGTTATGTTGTAGGTATCTGTATTTGGTATCTGGTATATCGAATATTATACAGGAACATAAAGTGCGCACTCTCTACAAAACATTAACGAGACTCTTCGAACTAATTTTTACCGCGCGCTTTTATTACTTTTCATTTATTTTTGTTACAAACTTTTTTTTTCATGTACCCAATAAATAAATGTATTTTTTTTTGTGAAAAAAAGTCATATTTTACTTTTTTTAATTATTTAAAATTTAGACATTAAATATTTTAGAAAGTTATTGGTATTTTTAATTATTAAATTTTTGTGAGTGTGAACGTAACAGATATGAGACAAATTTTGAATTACGAATTAAAAAATTAAATACACGAAAATTAAAAAAATGCACATTGTACCGATTTTCAAATTATATAAATGCCCATTTTTAAAAATTTATTCGATTCACATTTTTGAAAAAGTCCATTCGATTTTGAAAAAGTCCAAAAATTATTAGTGACTTCAGTATCATAATTTTTATGAGTGTGAATGTAGCAGCTATGAGACGATTTTTAAGTTTTCAATAAATAAATAAATTAAATAATTAAAATAATGAAATTTAAAAGAATGCGCATACTAATTTTTATTTATAATAATACGCATTTTTAAATTTTTATTCTACTTGCTTAATATACTTATTGATTCAAAAATTCTAAAATTGACAGTTGTCAGCTCCATTACGCTTCTAAAATTTTTTAAACATTTGTTGATTCAAAAATTAAAATTTTTTTGAATCTGTTACTTTTAATATAATTTTTAAGCATAAATTGTACGTAAATTTTTTTCATGAAAGAAAAAAAAAAGGTTTTGATAAAAATTTCACCTCAAATAATTTAAAATAGTTTATTATTACTTGTAAAAAATAACTAGTCGTGAAATTAATTAATAAATTTGAAAAATTATTTATTTATTTCTTCGAATTATTTTCAAGTTGGCATAAAGTTGTTGATAAAAAGTTTTCCTTCCACAAATCCGTTCAATGAAAATATATCTTTAATTTGTATATTTTCATGGTTTAAATTTCATAACCTTTAACAACATCATGGCCAATAAGATAAATAGAAAAGTTGTAATTGGAAACTGATGTAATACAACTCAGTGTACATGAGTTCTTTTTTTTTTGGTACTGTAACGTAGTAGAGGGTAGAGGGCTAAATTTTAAGTGATGGTAAAATTAAAAATAGTTTTATAAGTAACGCAAAAATAGTTTTTTATTTTATTTAAGTGTAAAAAATAACTAGATGATTTTCTGATCATGTGCAGAAAATAGCAACGTTTTGTTATGGTCTTCCCCGGTCTTTCTGTAAACATCCCTGGAGAGAGTTTGACAGAGTGTGGAGGCAAATCCCGAAACGACACGTAATCCTCTTGAGAATGGGTATTGTTAAATACGGCATCGGCATGCTGCAGTCATTTGTATTCACTGGCAATCGGGAATAGTGAGAAATTGAGTACCTATAAAGTCCAAGTAAATATGGGGAAATAAGTCAGTACGAGATGGTGTTTTGAGAAGTGATATCGTCCGGACAAAAAAATCTATTGCGTCATCCTAAAAAAATTACAAAATATCAGTGTATTCATTTGTTTATTGGATTTATTCATCAAATTACCGAGGTAATAATTTGTTTATTTTTTTTTTCTCTATCAAAAATTATTTTTTTATTATGAAATTTTTACTTGCACTTTTTTTTTAAAGAAAATGATAATTTGATTATTTAAAAAAATTAAAATAAGTGTATTTGTTGTTTTTTATAATAAGATATTTTTTAAATTTAACAATTATTGGATTCATTTTTTTTTTTTTTTAATAAATTTAGAGATAAAAAATAATAGAACATTTAAATTGCACACCTCGAACGCGAAGCAGAGAAATAGTGCTCTATTGTCACCAAATTTGACACTTCAGCCATTTATGAATTTACTTGCTTAGTGGCATGTGGTCCAATCAGGACGATAGCCAAGAAGGAAGAAAAAAAAAGTTTACTTGCTTTTCAAATTTCAT
The DNA here is from genome assembly GCF_029852145.1 of Microplitis mediator. Taxonomy (NCBI): domain Eukaryota; kingdom Metazoa; phylum Arthropoda; class Insecta; order Hymenoptera; family Braconidae; genus Microplitis; species Microplitis mediator. The sequence continues at coordinate 15,106,806 of NC_079974.1, forward strand.
TATTTTTAGAGTAAAAGAAAAAGAAATTTTTTTGCTGTTTTCTAGACATTAAGAGATACTTTTTTTTTTTATATACATTTTTTTATTATGTTTTATGAGATAACACTATCTCTGGGTGAAAATTCTGAGAATTACTGAATTATACCACAGAGATTTGAATTCCTGATATATTTTGATTATTAGTTTGTTCATACTCACAGATATTATTTTCTCTCTAAAATAGACTCATAAAATTAATAATATTTATCTGGAGTAAACAGGCTTCAACATACTGACCATCAAAACACGTAGATAAGATTTTTTTTTTCTAAGGAATAGCGTTGATAAAAATAAAAGTTCAGTTACTCTTCCTTCAAATCTTTATAATAAAAATGATAAATTAAAAAAAAAAAATATTTCAAAAAATTGTACCTATAGTATTTAAAATTTCCTACATGTGCATATTTTTAGTTTTTTTTTTTTAATTGTTGCTAACTCCAAGATCATAAATTTTTAAAAGTAATCCAGAAGTTGCTCTGCATTCATTTCGAATTTTTAATCCGTTTCATAATTTAAATTTTAATTACTAGTCATTATTTATAAGTAAAATAATTAAAATTTTATTTTATTGCTCAACTGTTTTATTAAAAAGAGGAAGAAAATTATTAAGTAACTTGAGAATTTACCATTAAACTCGTAGCAATAATAATTTGAAAATTATTTTACGTAAAAATTTCGATTCAAAATTTAAAAATAACTTTCTAGCACAGTATTACAAATTCTATTTACTAAATTCCGTACTTAAATGTTTAAATTTTTTGTTACCCGTTCAGTAACAATTAAATTACTTTTATTCTACTTGATAAATTCAAATATTTGTTAGTAAGCAAGTAACTACACAAAAAACGCATTTTTTGACGCAAGAAAATTTTTCCTCGCTCCAAGAAAATTTTCGTTTTCAATTCATAATGCAAAAAATTTCTCCGGGAATAAAAATTTCCTTTGGGCAAGTAAAAATTTTTTGCGCCAAAAAATACTTTTATCTGTGTAGTAATTTAGTCAATAATGTAATTACTTAACATAAAATATTATTTATTAATTGAACATAAATTTCTGTTTGTTAAAACAGATGAGTACAAATCCGATTTCAATTCTGCAAGAATACTTGCAAAAAAATAACAATCCCCTACCGAAATATGATATGGTCAGCACTTCATTAGCTAATCACTCGTTCACATTTCGAGTGAGCTGCGATGTCAAAAAACAACCTTACACAGCTCTTGGTGAAGCTAATAGCAAACAAATTGCAAAGCATAGATCAGCTGAAAACATGATTATTTTGTTAAATCAAAACAATTGTGGAATAAAATATGGGCATTCTGAAGAATCATTTTCAACACCCGAGAGGAAATCCCTCGGGTCAACTGGCAGCCCATCTTCAAATTGTTCATCGGATTATTCACGGGAATTTAATCCTATTGGCGCATTACAAGTAATTTAATTAACAGTATTATTATTTAAAATATTTTAGTGATGCAATTAGTAGTTTGCAGTGTAAGCAGAAATTTTGAATAAAATCTAACTTGCATTGTTTTCGTTTTAAATTTAAATATTTGAAGAGTTTTAATAATTCATTCTATTTGATTCCAGGAAATTTGTGTGAAAAACAAATATGTACTACCGAGTTACAGTGAAGGTAGTTATGCTCAGGGTCACTCGAATTTCAAAATGACTTGTACTTTAGGGACTTACAAAGTTGAAGGTGCATCGAATGGTAAAAAAAAACAAGCCAAGTACGAATGCGCTAGAAAAATGTATGACGAATTAAAAAATATGTCAGAGGATGAAAAAAAAAAATATAAAATAGTAGGCGACAGCAGTGAAATGCAAGTTGTTAATGCAAATGATAGCAATAGTAAAAATACTAGCGCATGTAACTCGCGAGAATTATCGATCGATTCACCTGCTTCTACTCAACACGCGATTGAAAAAGCATTATCGTTATTTCCTAAATTAACTAAAAGTCACAGTATAATGTCCGATCCTAAAAAAATAAAACTCTCAAATTATCATTCTTATTTAAAAAGCTCTCTTGATCAAATTCAGCAAAGAAATTTTTTTGAATTTTATCAAACACTAGATCTACAAAAAATAAAAAATGATATTGATAAACTGTCAATTGTGCTTGATAAAATTTGTACTATTTTAAATATTGAAAAGGAAGAAGCTCTTGTTAAAACTTCGGATAATAAAAATTATGGAGTTGTAATTAAATTGAAAACTACTCCGGAGTTTTCAGATGTTGGCATAGGTAGTAATGCAAGAGAAGCTAGATTGTCTGCTTTATATCGTATCATCCGGACAATTTTTTATCTATTAATGTAATGTAGTAGATAATTTGGTGCTCTATCAAAGTCTTCATATCTATATTAATGTTTAAGTTTCTGCGATATTGATGTTAATTTTTGTTTTTTCTTCCAGTAAAGTAAGAAGTCCAATACCCGATCAGGGAACTAGTACCCGATCACTCATGTATTTGTGATCTTTCCTGAACGTGTAGTAGTTACTTGATCGGGTACTAGTTCTTCGATCAAGTATTAGTTTCCTGAACGTGTATTAGTTACTTGATCAGGTAATCGTTTTTTGATCGAGTACTAGGTTCGGGTATTAGGTCTTATACCTTACAAGTCTTAGTACTTGACGATAATTTATGAATTGAAGTTTTTAATGTCATAATAGACGTGATATAACAAATAATGTTTGGAAAATATTGCAGAACGTTAATTATCTATTATTTTGAAACAAAAATTTATTATTATTATTATTATTATTATTATTATTATTATTATTATTTTGTTTAAAATATTAACTGACTGAAAGATCATAGCAGCCTTTAAAATCAGCTTTTTGCCGACGTTTCGCAAACATTTCAGTTTGCATCTTCAGGGCTAGGTTTCCCCGATATTAATATCGGAGCAGTCTAGCCCTGAAGACGTCGACTGGAAAATTTGAGAAACGTCGGCAGAAAGCTGATTTCCGACGTTGCAATCATGCGGCAGAAATTATTACTTTAATTAATGTCGAATTTTTTGCACGATATTTTTCAATTTTTTAGTACAAGAATAATTAATGACGAGTTTGTGTTGTTGTTCAAAACTTTGAATCACTTTATAGACTAAATAAGCGATCAGATCAGACAATGAACTGCTGATCCCCACACTCGAACGTTAAATCTTGGGTATATTCTACTCTCTCTTGAAAATTTATTTGTTTTAATGTCCGAGACTTTTTGTTGATTTATAATGAAATGAACAATGTTAATTAGGAGCATAATATTTTAAAAAAAGCTAATAATTTATTTTAGTTTAAATTGGATGATTTTTTTTTTATGATATTTGACTCATACTTTTTGTTACTTTATGAATTATTAAATCTTATATATTAAGATTTTTTTATTTAAAGCATGACAAGGTCAAATTTAGAGATACTGAAATGAATTTTCAACGCTCAAAATTGGATAAAAAATAAAAAAAAAAACAATTCATCACTGTAATTTTAATAAAAATTTTTTTTAACAAATTAGATTTTTTTTTACTTTCATAGCAATAAACTGCTGATGTCTATTTTTTTTTTTTTTATTTTAAGTGAAATGAAATTTTGTTACTGCTGGTGTAGTATTGTTGACTAAATAATATTTAAGACCCATAAGTATCAAAGGAAAAAGTTTATTTAAAAGTTACGCCATTGATAATTTGATTGAAAAATAATAAACTTATTTCTGGCGGGAGTTTTACTTATGGGCCTTAAATTAAATGATATATTTTCGTTCAGAAAATTTCTTCTTCATTTTTTAATTACTATTATTAATACTACAGATTGCGTTTAGTTTCAGTCGAGTAGTTAGAGAAATTTCATGTTATTAAACATGTTTTAAACGCATTACTGAAATAACCAATGAAATATATTGACTTGAAAAAGTATGTGATTATGTATTTAAGAAATATTTATTAATATATCTATAATTAATAACAATGGAGATTGATTATGACGGTCAAAATATTTAAAAGTTTAAGTTTAAACTTCAATGAAATAAATAAATATATAATATAATGTATTGAATAAATATATGAACAACATATTACAGTTTTACATGATCATTATCTACTGGTCCATTATCATTTGACCTTACCATTGTCAACAATTAATGATCTGATAAAACTGTGATATATTTTACGATAGTTATACATATTTTATGTATTGAACGGTGAGAAAGCACAATTATTTTTTTATATAAACGTTTGAATATAAACGTTATGAGATTTAAGTTTAAAGAATATCGTGTTGGAAAATATATATTGATGTAAACGTTGAACCCAACTATGGGAAAATTAATGGAACGAATTTACAAGATGACAAATCAATTGATGTAATTTTATTTTGTGATGAAATTTAAAAAATTAAAAAACTTAAAAATGTTATTTATTGGATATTGTTTTTTATTTAAAATTTATACATTTAAATTATTATGGAAAAAAAAATTAATAAATGTGCACTTAGATAAGTGAAGAATCAGTACGCGCACTTTTTCAAATTTCATTATTTTAATTAATTCATGTATTTATATAAAATTTTCAAACTGTCTCATATCTGATACATTTACACTCATGATAAAATAATTTATGTAAAAGGTGCCAAATTTTTTAAAAGACCAGGACTTTATGAGTGTGAATGTAGAGAGGAGAGAAAGGAGAGAAGAATTAAAAATATAAAAATAGAAAAAACTCACATACTTATTTTCAAATTCTATACATGCGCATTTTTTAAATTTTATTCGATTTCAATTTAATTCACTTATTCGAAAATTTTTAAAACTGACAATTGTCAGCTACATTCATACCCATGACATTTAATTTTTTTTATTTTTATGATCCTGGAGTAAGCAGACAATTAATTATTTTTGGATTTTTTTTCCAAAAATCAGTTGCAAAAAAAATATGCGCACGTAGCAAATTTGAAAAACTACGCGCGATTTTTAAAAAACATTTTTTTTATAATTTATCAGTTTGAATAAAAATTAAATTATTATGAGTGTGAATGTAGAAGATATGAGATAATTTATAGATTTTGAATAAATAAATAAATCAACTGAAATAATGAAATTTAAAAAAATGCGTGAACTGGTTCTTCAATTCTCTAAGTACGCATTTTTAAATTTCCATTCTTCTTACATTTTATTTATTTATTTAAAATTTAAAAAATTGCCAATTTTCAGCTAATTTCACGCTCATAAAACTATAAGACGTCGGCTAACTTATGAGTGTGAATGTAGTAGACATCAAACAAATTTAAAATTACAAATAATTAAAAAAATAATATTTATAAAAATGCACTTATTAATTTTTAAATTTTTTAAACGCGCATTTTTTTTAAATTTAATTTTATTATTTTAATAATTTAAAATTTGTTTGATGTCTGCTACATTCACACTCATGACTAACTTCAGTGTCATTTATTATTTTTTTATAGTAAATAAAAATATCAATTGCCAGTAAAATAAATTTTCTCATTACCGACCAAGTTAATTGAAGTAAGTAACAAATGTAAAAAAAAAAAATATATAACATAACCAAACAACTTCAAAGGTATCTGATGTTTTCTGTTTGCGCGAAAACGTGTAAAGTAACTCTATAAATATATAGTTAAAAGGGAAATAAAAATCAACATCACAAATAACAAAATAATAATTTAAATAAATAAAATGGTGGTGATAAAATATATAAATTAATAAATAATAATTAAAAGTTAAGTGTAAATATGGCTGAAATAGCAAATTCCTCAGTATTTACAAACGGAGTTACTTGTAATACTACAGATTTACTTCAACGTGCATTCCAAGAAGTTATAAATGATGATGACCATGAATTCGTAACATTTTTAACTGATGGTGATGTTTCGCATACAATTCATCTCACCCAAGCCCAGGCTGCTGAATTGAATTTAAATTTCGAGGTTGATTCCTGTGCCGATGATCAATCTGATGATTTGAGTTATCAACCACCGCAACATCAGTATCAAAATAACGGACTAAATGAATACCACGATACCCATACTAATAATATTAAATCCACAGCATCACCAGAAACACCTGAAACGATTGATTACGAGACTGCGAGATGGTCAATTGATAACAAGTTGGACGGACATGATGCCGACAGTGCCAGCAAAATGATAACTATCAGCGATATCAATAGTCCAGGTGGTAAATCAATTGATTTAATTCATGAATTTGAAAATAATGCCCAGACAAATGTCCAGGCCTTGTTTGCTGATTCAGATTCTTCTAAAAAGTCGGATCTAGATCCTAACATAACAAATAATTTCAACGAAATTCAATTGACCGTTGATAGAAATAGTCAGAATTATCCGTCTCCAGTTACGTCATCTGCTCCTCAAGTTTTGCAAAAGCTACCAGTTGTATTCCCATCATCGCAATTTATTATAAAACCAGCTCAGACAATTTTGAAAACTGGTAAAAGTATACGATTAGTTTCTAATAAATTAAATACTAGTGGTAATACGTCTGGTAATTCTAATAGTAATCAACATCAACTTAATCAGAATTCAATTTTACTTCCTAAAGTATCAACACTACTTAATTCTCATATATTTAAAGGTACGTCTGTTGCTTCACAAATCGTACATAATAATTCATTGTCTGCACAGTTATTAACTCCGCAAATAATAACCTGCGATTCTTCAAATCAACGTATCAACAATTCCACTAGCTGTGCTAATAATAATAACATTAAAAATGGCAATAATTTAATAGCAAATGGTGCGAGATCACAAAATCTAGGCAACGCACAACAAATACGTTTGCTACCACGTGTTGCTGGTATCCAAGAAGATAATGCTCAGCAATTTACAGCAATTAGTAAAAGTACGGAAATAATAACTGGAAAATTGACGTCAGCTAATAGTTTAATCAGCAACAATAAAATATCTACGGGATTGTTTACATCCAAGTCGGTGCAGTTTTCTCCGCAAGTTTTAAAAGCCGGTGCTGGAAAACCGACGGCCCCGACGAAGCTGCCGATAAATTCAGCAAATTCGGGGGTGACTTTTCAAACTGGTACGCGTATTAAAACGCAGCAGACTTTCAAAACGATAAATCAGAGCGGATTGTTGCAACGAAATGGCACTTGTGTGTCTACACCGGTTTCGATACTTAAGCCACAGCCAAAAGTGGTGATTCCTAAGCAAAATATTGCAGCGATTAGCTCACAGAATATTTCTGGTGCATTAAATGGTGGTGATAATTTACAGAGAATTGTCAAAATGGTACCGCAGAGTTTGTCTATGAATAACATTAAGCGCGTGCAGAGTAATGATGCTGGTAAGAAACCAAATAACTCGGTATTGAATAAAGTAAATAATAAAAAGTCAAAAATTATGGGAACGTTTTCTTCAGTTACTGCTGGACAGTCTGATTTAGCTAAACCATTAGGTTCTAATGAAAATCCTATTCAAATTGTTCAACAAGGTCATACTTTTCATAGGTACATATATATATTTTTTTTTTACGATACTAAAGTTAGCAGACAACTAAACATTTTCGGATTTTTTTTTTTTTCAACAAATCAATTAGAAAAAAAAAAAATTTTAAATGAGCACACGTAGAAAATTTAAAAAACTGTAGGTGCAATTTTTTAAATATTTTTTTTTTTTTTTATAGCATGTTTGAAAAAAAAATTCAAAAATTATTAAACGTCGGCTAATTTCAGTATCATGTATTTTTTTTTTTTTTTTAATTAAGGTAAGAGACTCAGTACCTGATCAGGGAACTAGTACCCGATCACTCATGTATTTGTATATCTATACTTACTAAATTTGACTAAATATAGATATACAAATACATGAAGTGATCGAGTACTAGTTTCCTGATCGGGTACTAGTTCTCTGCCTTACATTCATTTGTTGATCAATTTAATTATTAAAATTTTATTTTTTAGCTCACAAAAATTAACACAGTCACAATTGAAACAAATTGCTCATGTATTACAGCAACGAAGTCAAGAGTCTTCTATTCCAAATGAAAAAATAGTCTATAGGTTTGTATTTGTCAAAAAAAAAAAAAAAAAAAAAAAAAAATTATTATTATAATAATGATAATTAATAATTAAAATAAATATTATCCGGGTTTTGTAGAGTCGTATTCCCAGAAGAATTAGATCTGAGGATTAGAAACCCCATGAATTTGTTAAAAACTCGTGGTGGTAAGCGAGGCAGACCTAAAAAGAAACCAACAAAATCTATAATAGTAGAAGACGACTCTGAGGAAGCAAAGGTAGAGTATTTAAAATATAGAATATTTATAAAAAATTATTGTTTGAATAAATAAAATAATAATAAGTGCAAATAATTTAGGACGAACGAAAGAAACACGTGGCGCGAACACGCTCTGGCCGGCTGTCCCGACCACCGAAGCATATCGTGCGTGACTACAAGCATCTCCATCATCTAGACTTTATGGAACCTGATTTAGATGATTCTGACGGTGGGTACAGCGACTACTGCGTCAGTACTGATAAGATTGACTCTGAAGAAGCCGCCAAGGATTTACTGACTGGCTACGAAGGTCCCAAACGTAAAATATCTGATCACTTCCGCTGCCCCACGTGTAGTAAAATTTATTTAGGAAGGACGCGGATGGCCAAGCACTTTGAGTTACACCCAGATCACGGTAGTCCTGAGCAACTTCCGCCGCTGACTGTGGAGCCCGAGCTAAAACAGTCGCCGCAATATCCCCAAGATCAGTTCAAACGCAAAGGCAAACGACGCGGTCCCTGGGCCTACATAACTCCGGAAGCTAAATCAGAAAGACGGCAAATAAAATTACAAGAAGCATTAGCTGCATGTGATAGTAAAGAGATACTTAAAATAGCTGCTAAACCAGTTTTAAATGCGCAATCATTATTTGATCTCATGGTTATTAAGTCAGACAATTGTTTGAAAACATTTCTCAGTGAATTAAAAAGTTTAGTTGATACTGCGCGTGAGAGAGTCAGCACAATGCTGTCACCGGAAAATGACGATGACGATAAAGATGAACACGTTCTTGAATTAAATGATGATTTGCTATGCGACACACTGGGATTAGTACCTGGTTATTACAACGTCAATGATGAAATATTTAAAAATTCCAATCAATTTTACAACACGTCATTTACAACTTCAACAGACGATGAACCTCCCGCTAAAATACCCAAATTAGACAACGATGACGGGAAAGAAAACATCGACGAGCGTCTAAATCACTTTGGCGACAACAATATTAATGTCAACGTTTCTAATTTTCTTACTGACCGTAAGTTCGAACCCGTCAGTACAAACTGCCCAGAAGTTCTCACTGCATTGACATTAATGCCCAGAAACTCAAGTCCCGTCAGCACATCAGACAGTATAAGCAAATCAAACAATGTGTCAACAAAATTACTTATATCGAATCCAGAAATTCAAAGTCAGATCTTAGATAATCCTGGGTTTCAAAAAATTCAGATAAATACTTCGAAGGATTCATTCAAAAAATTAGAACCCGCCAAAGATGGATTTACTCGTTTGAATGGCAGCAAACTGGACATCACCAACAGCCAATCATCAATGTCATCATTATCAACATTATCAACCTCATCATCAGTATCAACGTCATCAGATTTTACAAAATTAGATAATAATTACGAACAATCTAAACTAGATAATAATTTAACTCAAGCATTTATAAAATTAGAGCCAATTCAACAAATTGGTTTTGTTAAATTAGAAAACGGCAGTGTCGGTACTTATCAGCAGAAAAATTCAACACAAAGTTTTAAATTACAAGGTAATAATTACACTGATAATACAGCACAGAATAATTGTAACGAGAGTACTAGTAGTAATAGTAGTAGTACTAGTAGTAGCAGTACTAATACTAGTATCAGTACTAGTAGCAGTAATATTATAAATACCCAGACATTTACAAAAGGTTTTCAAAAGATAATACCCAAAATAATAACAGTGTCGTCGGCAAATGACAATACTGGTAATCAATGTAATAAAACAGAGGCATTTAATAGTAACGGTACTGATAATAAAGATATTCTTAGTAAATTTTCAAATTTACAAACGATAATAAATGAGAGCGTGGTACCGATAATGACAAATAATTGCGACGGTAATTTATTTGTTGGTACTGATAATATAGATATTAATAAAATAACAAATTATGATCTAGATTTACTTAGTAGTAATGGAGTTATTGATAAAAATTTAATGATTGATGAAAAATTAGTTGAACAATTGCAGCTGGTTGATCAGACACGTCTGGTTGATGAGCTGGTATCTGAAAGACTTAAAAATATAATGCCTGATAATATTTTAGATAGTAATTTAATAAGCAGTAATACTAATTTGGATACTGAACTTGATTTTGAGGCACTGAGCGAAGAATTTAACAGAAATACTAGAAGTTGATTTAAATACCTCGTATATATATCACATATTTTTTTATATTGTATACCTTCAAACTTATATATTTCTTACTCCATTGTACTTTATATGTAAACCATATAATTTATTATTATACAAGTGTTTTACTACGTCTTCAGTATAACGAGAAAAAATATAAGTATCTCATGCATTCGCAATATCATTTATTGTATTTATGAATAATATATTTATAAGTATGTAGGATTTATTTAAAAAAAAATACTAAACTTATATATTTTTCAATAGCTACTAATTTTATTTTGTAGAAATTAATGATAAGCGAGTGACTATTTTATAAGAAAAAAAAAAAAAAATTAGAACTAAGTTGTGGATTAATATTAATATTAACATAAATATCATTAATGATTAATAATCGATGAGGCAAATTTATGATACTGGAGTTAACCGATGTCTTATAATTTATGGATTTTTTTAAAAACGTCAAATTACAGAAAAAAAAATATTTTAAAAAATTGCACATGCAGTTTTTTAGATTTCCTACATGTGCATATTTTTAATTTTTTTTTTTGTAATTGACTTGTTAAAGAAAAAAAAAAATCTTAAAATTGCTAATTGTCTGTTAACTTCAGGATCATGAAAATTTAAATCTAAGAACTTGGAGCTACTGCTAATTCTGTAGATTTTTTTTGAGCTAGTCCTTAGCTGATACATGTGACAAATTATTAAATTTAAAAATTCATAAGTTAATCCTTCGTTATTATTATTATTATTATTTTTTATATTTAGATCTCAAATTAAATTATTGAGTTTAAACGAAATCTAAATTCGGAGTTTGACGAACTTCATTTTGGACAATAACTCATTTTCTGTGTATATATTTATTTATATACTTTATACTTTATAATGAATAGGATAGTTGTTAAAAAAAAAAAAATATGAATATATTTTTCCGAATTGTTAAGATAAAATTAATATTTATAAAAAAAAGTTCTGGTTATTTTTTATTTTTTTTGGAAATAGACACTACGTTGGTTTGAACTCACAAATACTTAAAATAATAATAGTGATGTTTATGGTAAAAATATAAATCAATGATTAAAAAAATATCTACATAAATTATTTAATTAGTATCAGAAAAGTGAGATTTTGTAGTTATTATTATTTATAAAATTTACTAGGCCTCAATTTATGACTTGAAAAAAAAGTTAAATGTAGACATATTTTCATACTAAGAAAATATTCCATCCATGTTATCTATCATGGTTTTAACAATAAGTTATTTGTAAATATTTTCATAAATTATAATTTAAAAAAAATACAAACGCTCAATGTTTAAAAAAAAAAAAATATATAAAACGTTTATGTATAAAATATGCTTACAGATGTAAAATGTCAATTCCATAAAATCTAACTTACAGGTGTTATAATTATAATTTAAACTGTCAACATGATTAAATAAAAAAAGTATGTTTTAATTATATATTTATTTTTATTTATGTAATTTTAAATAACTGGTCATACCTATGTAGCACACTCGGTTTTGTGAGATCTATAGGATAGAAATTTGAAGCTGTTTTTTGATGTACCTGAAGATAGTTTTGTTCCTCGGAACGTTTATCGAGGAACGAAAATATATAAGCCACCAAAATTTTGACAGCGATCAGAAATTTATGTCACCGAAAATAGTATATTGTACAACTAGTGCTGTAAGTTGTCGATTGCCCACGAGATCGAAGTTGAGCGCACGAACGAAGTGAGTGCGCTCATTCGCTCGAGTGAGTAATCGACAACACCGCACGAATTGAACACAGTTTTTTTTATCATTAATGCAATATAAGTACTATCTTAATGTTCGCGGTTTTATTCTCCAAGTAGCTTTTTGCTGATTCAACTGTTGCCGTGACATTTTTGTGGGTTAAACGATAATCTGCATGCGACAAGAAGTAAATTTTTTGAGTGCGACAAGTTTACTTGATAAAAAAAGGAAAAAAGAAAACGTAAATTCTCAATGAGTGCTTGAACCAACATCTGTATGATTTATTTACATAAAAACATTTGCCTTGAGACAAAAAAAAATTTATCTTGTCCTTTTAGAAGACATCTTTAAGACATCTTAAAGTTGTCTCTGTGCTACTTGGGTAATTAATTAATTATTACCTGTGGCCTGTTTCAACGAGTAAAGATTCTAGAGTAACATTTAAATTATGAGGTATCATTGGCTGATGGACCCAAGCCGCTAGATGTAACATTTTCCAGGAATCACTGTAACCATGAGCGACATTTTCTAATATTTTTCTTTTTAATCTAGCTTCTTCTCTATAGGCTTCGTAAATTTGTTCCACTGCTTTCTCTATTTAAATATTTAAATCATTTTATTAATATTAATACTTTAAATCCATTAGACTCGATAATTTATTAATAGAAAGTTATTTACCGAAATTTTGAGTTGTCCATATTATGAATAATTTATCATTACTGTTATGGATTAATGATACTGTTTTTATTTGAGATAATGCACGATTTAGTCTGACGACAGTCTCATCCTATAATTTAAAAAAACATTAGTTTTATAAATTTTGTAAGGTGATTTGATAATTTTCTAAATTAATCATTTAGTTTAAGTGATGAAATTATTTGAAGACTAATTTAATTATAATAATTATCAGTATTCGTAATTTGAATATTAAAAAAAAATAAAATTAGAGTGATGTTGTCGATATTAGTATTTAAATTTACCGCCAGTTTTTTATAATGATATATTATGCATAATTACAATATTATATTACAATATTACAATTACAATATTATATATATAAATGAATAATTAATAAAAAAAGAAAAATTTCCATGGGTAAAAAAATGTAATCAAATTTCATGATCTGCATTTTCATGGGAAATTATGACACGTAATATTATTGCTGGGAAATATTGACTTGGAAAATTCCGATATAAAAAAAATTCCAAATAAGTTCGACTTGAGGAACTTCAAAATTTGAAACAGATCAGAATTTCGAATAGAACTTTTTTTGAACTTTTGTAATTTTGATAGTAAAAAAAAAAGTTTGTCTAGGACTTTCTACAGGTGAATTTTAAATCAGAAAAAGAACGTTTTCAAAATATTTGTTTGAAAACGTATTTTTACTACATTTTACCCTCATTCTGTAAAAATTTCCATCAGAAGCCAATGGCCCCATGTCTCAAGTTTAGAAGTTCCACATGTTTAACTTTTTTGGAATATTTTTCGAAGGAATTTTTTTTACACGGGATTATGAGTGGATTTTTTTTTATGAGCCAACAATTTTATATAATATCAATATATATTTTGTTCTACTAAAATAATAAATTGATTACGATGCAGCTTAATATTGCAGCTGTTTCAATTTGCTTACTTTTTTTTTTAATAAATAAGGAAGAAAGATTTATTTATAAAATGCATCTTAATTTATTTTTCATTTGGCGGTCGTTCATGAATTAAAAAATAAACTGTATCCACACAATATTTTTTATTTACTTTTAAATATATAAGAAGTCTTGTGTTAAAATTTCCTTATACATTTTATCAAACGTAAAAAATTGAAATATTATTGACTGAAGCGGTTTGCCGTAAACTGGCCTCAGAAAATCTTAAAGTGATCCCTGATAGTTGATCCCATGACAACTAAACTTCTAATATATACTAATAAAATAATTGCTACTAAAATAGTGTCCTGGTCAGTGGGAGAAGTTATCAGATAACTTGTCGCGAATCAGTTGACATGGAACCAACTGAAGTTAATAATTATTTTTAGAAATAAGTCTTTGATTACAAAGATAAAAGTTACGTGCAATCCCTGATTAAAAAAATTCATTGAAAAGAATTGAAACTAATGTAATACTTCTGAATTTATTTTAATTCTCAATGTATTTACTGGTTGGAATTAATTGAGAAGAATTCGACGTCGTAAATTCATTTCAATTTTTTTTACTTCTAGACGAGACCAGAAATTTAGTTTTATTTACTGATTGAAATGAATTTAGAGAATTTTCAATATATTTAAAATTTTTTGAATTTTCTACGAGACCAGAAATCTGGTACCAGACTATTTGTTAAAAAACTGACAATAAAAATATTACCAATAGATTAATATCATTTTCTAACTGATCGCAAAGCTCTTGCAGCCCTTCTGGAAATGATTCATCAGTTTTAATTGCTGTTATTGATTTTATAATTGACAATCCGTGCAAATGAATTCCATTCCATGTTTGAATATCTCTATGAATATCAGCAGCTAAGTCCTTGATGATTCGTGGGTTTCCGGTTAAATTTTTCTGTGGAGATGCTTTGGGTGAAGCTAAAATATTTTTTTGTTTTTAATAAAAATGTAACGTTTATTTTAAAAATAAAAACTTACTTATAACTGGCAGAAATCGTTCCATGATTAAATTTTATTTTAAAATACTTTAAAAACAATAACATAACCTAATTTTTTCAAATTCTTTTCTATCAAAATATACAATAATAGTAATTAAATTTTGATTTTGTTAATTAATCATTTTTTAAATGCCAAAGTTTTAATAGAAATGATTTATAAAATAGTTAATAAATAATAATATAATAATAAACACTTTAAATTCTCCTCGATTAATATATTGAGTTCAGGTGGTTCGATAGTATCGATATTTTAGATTTAAAGTGCGCAATCGATTTAAAGCCCAAAAATCAAACACGAAAATTCTGTTTGTAAATGAAACCAAAAAAATTTATAAGTGAATCTAGCAGCCATGAGACATTTTATGAATTTAAAATAAATAATTAATTAATTAAGATAAAGCAATTTTAAAAAATACGAGTACCGTTTCTTCATGGATCTAAATACGCATTTTTTTATTTTTTTTCTACTAACATTTTATCTATTTGTTCAAAAATTTAAAAAATTTCCACTTGTCAGTTACGCTTATACTCATAAAAATTTACATAAAAATCGGGCTTACAAATTTTGAAAGGTTTTATTAATTAAATTTACGAATAATTGAAGGTAATTACGTTCAATTTTATTATTTACAAATAATTTCTGTACATTGATTTCATTTTTGATTTAATAATAATAATTTTTTTTGAGAATTTCATGAGTTTTGATAATTAATAATTTTTTATCAAAATTTTCTGAGAATCTTAATCGCAAAATTATAAAATTAAATTTTATACAAAAAAAAAAAAAACTTTAATTGTAATTACTTGAAATAATTAATAAAGTGTTCGGGAATTGATTCAAGACATTTTAAAATTAAAATCAATTAAATAAAATTTAGAAAGTAATTATTACTTTTGCGCATGATTAAAAAAATTCGATTGAGCGCAATCTGAATGTAATTTTTTAATTTCCGGTATTATTTTCCAATGTAATCTCATTCTTGATACTGAATATCCTTCAAAATAATGATCGGATGACTCGGTAATTTTTAATGAACGACAATCAAAAAACAATCATTAATTTAAATCCTTTTCAAAAATTATCATTCAATTTCCATAAAACAACATTCTTTTGAAAATTAAGGACAGAATAAATTAAAAATAATTTTTCAATCGTTAAAATCAGAGCTTTTGAACAAAAAGTTATTGAAAAGTGCAACATTTTTGAATCAGTTTTCCAACCGCGGAAAGTTTCCATTAGTTTTTTATTTGAATGTATATTTCCACTTATAATTCAAGTAGTTTTTGATGTTCAGATCATCAATTTGATATTTTAATAATTAATTATCAAGAATTACATTTACGTATTACAATAATTGCATTATCATTCGAAATGATAATTCTTGAAAGATTAATTTGTCTCGTTTGTTACAACCCTGGTTGAGAAATCCGATTCACCAATAGGATTTAATCGGAAATTTCTGATTGAATTTCATTGGAATGAATCGAAAATTTCCGAAAAATTTATCATTTTTCAATTGAAACCGATTGAATCCCATTCAAAATTTTTAATCAGAATGAATCGGTTCCAATCAGAAAATAATACGTAATAAAAATATTATTTTCCGATTGGAACCGATTCATTCCGATTAAAAATTTCTCATGGTATTCAATCGGAAAATATTATTTTTATTTTTATGCACTTTTTCCGATTAATTTCGATTAAACTCAGTCAGAATTCTTAACTAGGGAATTTGATAAATATTTATTTTAAAAAAGAGTGCGGTAATTTAAAAAAAACGGCCAATTTAAAAATACTGTAATTCAAAGAGTTTGCATGCGAAAAAAAAGTAAATCAGAGAAAACGTTAGTTAGTTCACATTGTGTATTGTATTGCTTTTGTTTGGAGAACGGTGATGTGTAAGAGAACAAGGTCACTTGGGTTTAATGCTGGCTGGTGTAGTCAGTGAACAAGTTGTCGAGGATCTCGTGGTACCGACTGTACTGACCGGTGCTACAGTTACATTTATCATTACTTCAATTTTAAAAAATAGAAAGATAAAAAAAAATATTAAAAAAAAAAAAAAAAGACAAAAAAAAATCCGCTTGAAAAATATTTTTCTACTTCACAAATCAAATAAAAAATTAATTGTCTCATAGATAAGTTATCAGCAGGTTTTAAATGATTTAAAGTGATAAGTTGTGAACAACAAAATAATTAAATAATAGCAAAAAAAGGGCAAATTATATTTAATAAGACAGTTTTGTTCAAGCTGGAGTATTTATACTGGAATTTTCTCATGACGCTCGGCCATGATCTGTAACTCACGTATGTCTGGTCAATTTCCCATCGTTTTAATTTGAAATTCCTTATAAATCTCATATTTTTATAGCAATAAATTATTATTACTTTATATATTATTATTATACAGTCATTTTGTTATACATTTATGTAAAAAGTTAAGTTATTAATTCACTGATATGATATATATTAAAATACTCAGTATAATAATTTATTAAGACAAATGTGTGACGTAACTAGAGTGATAAACGTTTTTGCGGTAAATGTTTTTTAGTTTGCCATCTGATAAAAAATATATATATGTATATGTACATGTATATATATTTAAAAAAATATTAAGTGTTTTGTATCTGATATTGAATCAGTTATAGCTTTACTAGCTGATAAAAACGTTTTAGTTGATTTAGATAATAAATTTTTTTAAAAATACAATAGACTTTTAAAATGAAGATGGAGGTACGTATTTATTTATCGATAATTAATTATTTATATTAATAATAATGATTATTTATTTTAATTGTTTATTCATTACATTTATTTATTTTAGGAAATTTAAATAAAATTTTTAAATAAAAATATTTTTTTTATTCAATACCTGGATAAATTGTCATGAACTATTGGCTTTCTGACCTTCGTATTATTGTAGACTATAATAAAAATATGACTTTATTTACATAAATTTTTTTTTCTATATGTAATGATCTAATGATAGATAGAAATAATTAATGCCTTTCAAAATAATAATGACATGTGTTATTAATTAAGAAATAAATAAATGATTTGTGTTATTGGTTTTTTTTTTTTTGCAATTTAATATTTAAAGGGAGAGGTTTAGAGTACAAGGTCCTTGTGCTCCTGATGCGCGACCAAGAATTACGATCGTTGAACCGACGTACATAATAAATAGTTTCAGTACTCGGTGGTTTATTGCTAGAAATATATATCTTATATTTAAATATTTAAAATCTGACGTTTAAAAAATTACTAAACATAAAAAAAAAGTTTAATGATTTACGTCATAAAATTAAATAATAATAATAATAATTCTGGGAAGTATTATCTTATCAATTGATAAATTTTGAAATATTGGCCGTCGAGTTCTCTGTAAAAATTAATTATAAACAATTATTTTTATTTCGGAAACGCGTACGTATCATTATAAAAACAGTTTCGTTCTCGATTGTGCCTATAATTGGATGACTTTCACCGGTTTTATCTTAAAAAATAAAATAACTTTGAAAAAGTAATGTATGTTATACGATTTCGAAGAAGAGTTTTACACTTTCGGCGGGGTTTTAAAATTACCAGGTAAAAAAAATTGAGGAGAACAGATGGTTCTTACATTTAAAGTATATATACATATATATGTTTATTATTCATGTATATATATATATATATATATGTGTAAGTAAATATTATATGGTGTAGGACATGTGTTTTTAGTATATGTGGATGTAGAAAGAGTGTCTGGCCCATTTTAGTTGGGAAGGTAACAGGCGCGAGTTACAGTTAGTTAGAGCGCGCGCTTCGTCGCATCTACACCACCGGCATTCCTGGACTCCAGTGGCCCGCGTCCATAGTTTGCTTTTTTATAAATAAATTTTATCCCCAAGACGCCAAACGTCTTTACTCCAAAGGTTTTATATTTACAATATTATAATAATAATTTAAATTTAAATGATCACTTACTATCGGTTATCGGTTATTAGTTAACGTTTTAGCAATTATTGATTATTGATTACTGATCATTGATCATTGATATTTATATTTAATCATCAGTACTTGGTTTTCAGTCTTTGTGAGTAATTTTTTGCATCAGTTATGGTCAGTCAAGTGACTCATGAACTTTATGATCGCGAGTGTGTTGGTATCCGCGGTGGGATTTTATGATTTAAATTTTTTTAACTCTTTTTTTTTAGTTTTCTTAAACATGAGAGTCAGTATGTTAAGGAGAGACTTTATGTGAACGTTAAAAAGAGTTATGGGTATTACAATAAACTTGCTAGAGTAATGCGTTGTATTGAGTCTGATTGAGAGTAAAAATGTATACTTCTTTTTGAGTTTAAGTTCAAGTAGTAAAATGATACTTTTTTATATTGCAGGTTGATCTTAGGAAGGAGCAGTTGAAGAAGGCTACAGACAGGATACAGCGTGAAATTGAAGAGGTCACTGAGCGTGAGCACGAGTTGAGAAACGTCGGAAGTATTAAAACAACATCACACGAAACTGTTGATTCTAAGGTAGAGAATAGTTTTTTTTTTCTATTTCTATTTTTATTACTGTGATATGAATAAGTACATACTGAGTATGTGGTATATTTGTACAGAGTAGTTTAGTTTTGTCTTGAGTGTATCGGGTAATTTGTATTGTAATTAATCTTAAAGTTTGCGTTGCATGATTTAGACAATTGACAATAGACGGATGTCTTAGCTAAATATTGACTATTTTCACTGGAATGTCATGTGAGATATTTTATTGTGAGAATGTTTTTTTTTTTGCTTAAGAAATTTATGGAGAGCGAAATGTTATTTATTTTGTCATGTAGAAATACTTGAGAAAAGAGTTATAAATAAGAAAACTAAACACGATTGTTTATATCTCGTGTAATTAAATTATATTTGATTAGACCTCAGTATTTTATACTCCAATTTTATCATTTTTTTAAACTCCACATAAATGTCTTTAGAAGTTTCTAATTAATAATTAACTACTTTGTCATTTTAAAAAATTTGATAAACTTAAAACACGTGGTCAGTTATTTATATTTTTAATTCTCGAGGTCACGTAGGATCGAGCCACGTAATAATCTATTAGAGTATTTACAGACTTGCCTCAGGTGTCCTCATGTCGATTCTTTACACGTAACATATGACAAATTTACAATATAGTTACAATGAGTAATCTTAGTCAATATAATATATATTTTTCTCACGTATTTAACGTTCATTGTACTCCAATCCTTGTAGTTCCATCATCACCATCATCATCATCACAGTAATTAACATAATTTTCATCAATTCATGGAATTGTTTCACCGGTCACCCGTAATTTATTTATCGTGATAAATAAAAATTTAAAAAACTAAATCTACATTGATAAATTTTAATTAGTGTCTTGTTCGATGAAAGCTATATCAATAATTGGTGAAAGTTTAAAAGCTAATTTAATAATATATATATATATATATATATATTTAAATAATTAATTTAACAGGTTCGTCGAATGCCACAAGCATTAATATCGGGAAAGTTAAAGAGAACAACGTCAACACCCCAGATATTGGAGCCGTCAGTGACACTGACGTCTAATAATAATAATAATATTAATAATAATAATAATAATCTCACACCCAAAATGACTAATGGAGTTATATCGGCACGTACGACACCGACACCACTGCGTTTTGCAACATCGCCAAGTCAAAAGGGACTGATGCACAGGTTTTTAGCGACACGTGGTAGAATTTTTAACAAAAATTCGTCACCACCTGCCGATTGTTTGACACCACCACCGACACCGACCATTGTCCTGAACCCTCAGAGTATTCGGGCTTTGAGTAAAAGTCTGGAAGTGAGAATAGAACCGGATGATGAGCCGAAAAAACCGCAAACTAGAAAAGGATACGTTCCGGTTGAAGAAAAAATTCAAAAAGAACTCAATGATATGAAAGAACGTGAAAATGAACTGAGGTATTTTTTTTAATATTAAATATTATTTACACTGTAAAAAAAACCGGGGTAAGTTCAGGCGGTGTAGGTGTTAAATTTCAACACCGGAAGCAGTGTTAAAATAACACCGCCGCCGGTGTAAATATTCTTTACCGGTGTTAAAAAAATTTCTTGGTGTTAAAATATTTTTTGGTATTGAAAATATTTTACTTTGTGAATATTTTTACTTACTCGATCACGAAAGATAAACAGTAATTTTATTAATTAATTAAATTATTGGTGATTGAAATGTTGGTCGTAAAATTGTGTAATTTTTAAACAAATTACGTATAACATAATTAATAATTTAAATAAGTACATAGCAAAATCGAAATTACCTCCAGATAATATTCATTAAATTTTTATATTTTTTTATGTATAATACATTTTTTTTTCTAATTTCTATATGTGGAATTTTTTTTTACACCGATTTAACACCGGTATTTTAACACCGCCAAATTACACTGCCTAGACCGGTGTTATTTCATTTTAACCGCGCGGTGTTAAATTGAGTACATTTTTAACACCGCTCTTTTTACATTGTATATATAAATAATTTAAAATATAAAATTTAATATAATAAATTAAATTTTTTAGGTTGATGAGGTCAAGGATGCTGGCTAAATCTCAACCAAACCTGATTGAAATTGGTAATGACAATGATTCAGATATTTACGATGGATCGAATTCACTGAGAAGTGGAACATCATCGAATACACTTAATGACGATGACTCAGATCGAGGAGAAAATAGAAGTGGGAAACACAAACCAAATCCGCGACGTCGTAGTACACTTATTGCTCAGTGGGAAAATCTCATAGCTGCAAATAAGGAGTCTTTGGAAAATGGAAATGAAAATGAAAATAATGTCTAACAATACATTATTGATATTTATTTATTAATTTTAATAATATCTATAATTTAGTACTCAAAAAATCAAGGGTAAAATATTTTTGGTATTTTTTCCAATATGGAAATTTATATACAGTATTAAATTATTATCCAATTATTCATCTTAATTACCTTGTTTTCCTGTAAAAAATTATTTTAACTGCTTCACGCTTGGTAATTAACTTCTTATTTTATTCTTTAAACTCTGCAACGACTTACAGAAAAAAAAAAAAAAAAAAAAAAAAAATGACGTTAGCGGGAGATAATTATTATTTATAATCAAAAATCGTGTGCAATCGTTAGTTAAAACGACTAAACATCGAAATTATTTTTTATATATCGATATACATTAGTCATAAATATAATTATTTCTATATATATATTAGGGTGGTCCTTATTTTTGACATTTTTGAATTTTTAAGTTCCCAGAGGCTTATGTGGTTCGAAATAAATAAAAAAAAATATCCTCAAAGTTTCAGGTCTCTATCTCAATTTTAACCCGTGCCGCAGAGCGATGTAAGTTTCCCCTTTAAATAACACGGGGTTTTTGGCATTGAACGATTAAATTTTTATTCCGGCTAAAGTATTTGTTCGAAAAATTTGAAACTCTGTAGACTTTATCCTCATATTAGCAGCTACTCCTCAGAATTTTTACAGATTTTCAGCTACTATAATTTTGGGGGTACAGCATGATGAAAAAAAAGAAAAAAATTATTTTTTTTATTTTTAGCTAAAATTTTTTTCAAATAATATATCAAATCAGTCTGCATCCTTATCAGAAGTTCTTACATTTTTTCATTCTCGCACCTAAGTGGGTGAACGGTATATCTTTGTTGCACTAATACAGTAATCAGGAACTTTGCATTAGTGTGCAGTAAAGGGTTCCTTGAAAGGATTTTTTAAATTTATTACGATTACCTCACAAACGGTTTCAATTACGGCAGAAATATTTCCTCAAAGTTTGAGCTCTTAACTCCAACGGAACCACGTGTCGCAAATTTTGTTTTTGTGATTTTTTAAGTTTATTATATTTATTTATAAAAGAGATCTATTTTATTAATAATTTATTATAGTTAGAAAATTGTAAACAAATAATTATTTCGATATTATAATGCACAAAACTATCAACCTTTTGTTTATTATTTATTGCTTAAAACAAATAATAAACTTAAAGGTGACCAACTTATTTAAGCAAATATTGAAAGAAATTTAATTTATTGATAATATTTATCAACTGTTAAACTGAGACATAATATGATTAGTGGCATTGATATACCGATCTCAGATATCAATTGAATGCATTATGTACTTTTGAAAAAGACACATTGTCAAATAACATAAACAAAAATATTTCTTGAAAAAATCACAAAAAAAATTTAGCGGTAACTCTTCCCGTTAGAATTAAGAGCTTAAACTTCAAGGGAATTTTTTCTGTTGTAATTGAAAAAAAATGCTCGTGATTACTGTATTAGTGCAACAAAGATATGCCGTTCACCCACTTGGGTGCGAGAATGAAAAAAAGGAAGAACTTCTGAAAAGGATGCAGGGTGATTTGATATGTTTTTAAAAAAAATTTTAGATAGAAATAAAAAAATTTTTTTTTTGTTTCTTTTCATCATGCTGTACCCCCAAAATTATAGTAGCTGAAAATCTGTAAAAATTCTGAGGAGTAACTGCTTATATTAGGATAAAGTCTACAGAGTTTCAAATTTTTCGAACAATTACTTTAGCCGGAATAAAAATTTAATCGTTCAATGCCAGAAACCCCGTGTTATTTAAATGGGAAACTTACATCGCTGTGCGGCACGGGTTAAAATTGAGATAGAGACCTGAAACTTTGAGGATATTTTTTTTTATTTATTTCGAACCACATAAGCCTCTGGGAGCATAAAAATTCGAAAATGTCCAAAATAAGGACCACCCTAATATATATAAATATATAAGTTATTTTAATATGAAACATCTGTAATTTCAATAATAAATTTCATGATAAAATAATTTAAATATCAATAAAAAAAATTTTAATTTTATTTATAATTATTAATTAAATACTTTAATTGGTAAAGTGATTTTTTAAAATGAATTTAATTAATAATAAGTGTAATTAATTATTAAAATAAATATAATTCCCGCTAAGCATGCGTAGAGTTTAAGAAAAAGCGCGTGGGTTGATGACGCGTGCGCTCTTTCAACGAATGATTAAATTACAATTGATAAAATTTTATCTAAAATATAATAATATAAGAAAAAAAAATATATAAATATAACTATTTGAAAATATTGATGTTTTATCTGTTAATTAAATTAAAAATTTTAAAAACTAACTTCCGTATTTTGAATTTTTAAAACTGAACTATTTATAGATTTTAAAGGAGATTACTAATGAATTATTATGAAACTAAGTTTGATGTTAACATAAAAGTAATTTTATTAAATTAATTGAATTATATATCGAGTTAACGTTTAGAGAAATAAATTTTTCTTAAATTAAACTGATAAGTGCAGCGAGGAATCGAATTTTTATCACATCTCCCTCTGTTATTTAAATCTCTCCTTATATTAAATTTTTTTTTTGTTAATTCGTCTCGTGAACGACGACGATGAGTATGTGCGCATTCTCCGTGAACGGATCGATGCTGGAAATAGCTCAGGCCGGAGTACGAGGTGAGTCGCCTTCGTCAAGAGCCCGAGCCTCCTTGGCTCTCTTTATTACGTGAAATATAAAAAATTAATTTACTAAAGGGCTCGATTTATTTTATTTAATAAAATAAATCTTAAGATAATAACCCAGCATTTAAATAATTAAATAAAAGAATACAATTGATGAAAAAATATATATAAAATTTAAAATCACAATATAAGTAAACCAAAGTGTACAGAAGATTTAAATTTATTTTTAACTGTCTATTTTAATTTTATTAATAATTTTATTGTGTCATTACTTTGACAATCGCTCGCTAATTTTTAATGCCGCTAATACTGTTTTGTGGACGATGATGTTAAGACAATGTGCAACTTATCAATGGGGCTCATGAGGCTTAATTTGTAAGTACTGATTTAAAAAAAAAAAAATTCATTATTTTTTCATTTTTTTTTTTTAATGGAGTTGATAAATTTTAATCAAATTTGAGTTTAAAAAAAAAAAAAATTAATGCCCTTGACTATCGTGAAGGTTTCCATCTTTTATGGGACACTTGCCAAGTTGTCAGTGACCCGATAATATGAAGAAATCGTTGAAATAGTCGCAGTTACAAATTTATCGTCTTACTCCTTTATATTACAGCGAATCGATTTCATTTTATTTAAATTTTCTAATCGGTATTTAGATATTCTTGAATAAAAAAAGTCATACACGCGACAATTGTTTCCCCTGTCATCTTTTTAAGCCACCCTCAAACTACATATTTTCATTGGCTTTGCGCACACACCCTGTCGCTTATCTTCGTGCTCAAACTCCGAACAGAATACGGGATCGATATTCTCGAAACAGCATGTTCGTAAATTTACCGAATGACGAAATGGGTCACTTTTAATTTTATCCATTATTACGATAACTTATTTTTTAACTCCAAATTTATTTTTACCCCCTATTCACTTTTTTCATTTTTACCTAAATATTAAAATCATTAATTAAAAGTACAAAAAGTTATAGCGTAAAAATTAATAATGCATCCGATACCTGATAATTAAATGTTTTATTTAATAGCTAATCCTCTGGTATTTGATATCGAGCTTTCTGCCGAACTGTTGCACCTTGTCCACCATCATGAGTAGAGTAAAAAAATATATATGTAGTAATTGATATTTATATTCTTCCTGTCATATATTTTTTATAAAGGATTTTTTTTTATTTTTATCGTAGGCGTTTATTTATTGTCTGCTGTGTCAATGGCTATTTTTTTTTTTTTTTTTTTTTTTCAAAATAATTTTTATTTTTGAATTTTCGCAGGCTTTGCAATTTTTATATTTATTATTTTAAAAAGTATGTCGTTATAATTATTTAAGTTACTTATAAAATATTGTCCAGTTTACGTACAATGTATTGAGTATATAATAAAAATATATAAATCTATATATGTATATTTATATTATATACTATAGAATAAATCGATTATGTTCTACTTTAGCTCAACAGGAATCCTTGACGATTGAGTAACAAAAGATGAAAAAAAAAACAAAAAAAAAAAAAAGAGAAGGAATTTTAATTGAATAGTTAATTATTTTTCAGAGGCCTCCCCCACGCCCTGGTAGCTTGTAGAGAATGCACAAGCTGATGCACAAGGGCTTAAAGAAGAAGAAGAAATCGAAGAAAGGAAAGAAAGGTGCCGAGGAGGAAGAGTTTGATCCCGAGGAGCTCGAACGTTACAGGCGAGAACGGGCGGAAGCCCTTGAAAAAGCAGCCGCCGAAGGTTCAACAGCAGCCGCCGGTTCCGACGAGTGGCAAAAATTTCAAGCTCTGACTGCTGGTGTCGATTCGATACTAAAGAAAACCCAGGGTGACTTAGATCGCATTAAATCGACGTCTTTTTTTCAACGCAAGGCGCCGGTCGTTGAGGAAAAAAAACCGGAAGTTGATCCGGAACTTGAAAAGGAACGGGCTAAACGCTTCATTGGTTTTGATAAGGACGGAAATCCTATTGAACAGGTCGCTGATAAAGAGGAGGGTAAAAAGAAAGAATTAACTGTCACTGAAAAGGGTTTCGTTGAGATACCAGATGATGATGACGAAGATGAAATCTCGGGAGATGAAGATATTTTTGATACAACGTACATCGATGTTCTGCAGAATACCGAAATCCAATTAGCTTACATACCAGACAGTCCGACTGAAGAAGAAGCTGGTGATGATCCATTTGATACGACAAATGCTGACAAAGTTCTAAAGACTGTTGACAAACACGGGAAAAAAGTTGTTAGTCTTGGTAACGCTGTTGAAGTACTTTCCGGTCGTGTTGATCAAGCCAGCGCTTGTAAAATATCAAGACCACGTAAAGTAAGAGTGCAAAATTTATTACTCGACGACGCTGAGGTAAGCGAACCAGTTCCTAGTGATGCTGGGGAACCTGGAGAGATTGTAAGTGAACCGATTCAAGTTGAAAGAACTTTGCTTGATGACGATTCAGATCTTCCGGATATACCTATCGATTTAACAAACTTACCGTCTATTTTACCGAGACCTGTAACGCCCGAAGTTAACGCGGGTGAGGGTGATAAGTTACTAGAAGGCCCTATAGATATATCGGAGTTTGAAGTCCTAAAGGAGAAGACTATTCTCGAAGAGATTCCTGATTTAGATGACGATTTTGATCTCGATGGACCGGTTGAGGCACCGGCTAGTTTAATTGAGGCCGATGACCCATTTGCTGAAAAAGAACCAGAGGCAATTCATGTTGAAGCTGAAATAATCGAAGCGAGCTTTGAAGTTGCAACTTTTGTTAACGAGGAAGATCCCTTTGATACGACATTTGCTGATAATTTAGTACCTGGTAAAACAGAGTTAAGATTTATTGAAAAGGAGCTTGAAGATTTACCAGAATCAGAGGTTACTATTTCGTTAACTGATCCGTCAGGTCTTCATCGCGATTACGAGACTGGTTTATTGAGTAAAAGAACAAACAAATCATTGGCAGCGACAACTGATTTACTCGGCGGTTCTTCGACAGATTTGACTCAACTTACTGAGCAGCCTATTGCTCCCGCTGAAGAATTTACTTACGCTGATCCATTTGATACCTCGGGTATCCAAGAACCGGCTCCTGGACACGTCGAGTTAAAATTCCTAGAAAAAGAACTTTTGGGAGATAAAAATAAATCCGTCGACAGTCTCGACGACGACGACTTTGATCCGCGTAAAGAAGAGACAGTTGTTAAGAAACCAGCAGCTGGGCCACCCCCACGTCCTCCAGCCTTTCATCCCCAAGTTTCAAACGTAAAAGTATCAGCAGTTAATTTTGAATCTGAAGAGGTAGCTGCGGTTGCTGCTAATCAAATACGCAAGCCTTCAAGACCAGAAATATTGGGTCTAGCTCCGGTTAAAAGTGTTTCCTTTGAATTACCGACTCCATCTCAGCGCCCAGACTTGTTGATTACCAGTGACGAGGAAAAATCAATACATTCTAAGCCACTGACACCGTATTATACACAAAAATCAATTGATGAAATTGCTCATGAAGAAATATTGCCCGATGAGGAGGGCAATGTTGATTTAGATCCATTCGACACAAGCTTCGTTGCCAAAGTAACTCCTGGTAAAACAGAGCTTAAATTAATAGAATCAGAGCTCTTGCAAAAACAGGAGACTAAATTAACTCACAGCACCAGCGAACACGACTTTAATCCACGGGAAGCTGGAAAAGTGTCAGCTGGTAGAAGACAAAGTGACTTTGGTGGCACTTCAGTGAGACCTAAGAGTCTTAAATTTGGTCAGGTTACTGAGTCGCTATTGGAAGACGGTACTGAGGTTAAAAGTGTTTATGAAATAAACGAAGCGGCGCATCGCAAAAAACCTGATCAACCCAAACGTCAAGAGAGTTTATTGGACGCTGAAGTTGATGTCAATACCAAAGCTCTGACACCGACTATTGAAAGCAAAGTATCTGAGGAAGACGAAGAAGAAATATCTTATGTTGATCCTTTTGATACGTCAATAGCAAGTAATATTCTGCCAGGTAAAGCTGAATTGAAATTACTTGAAAGTGAGTTAAGTAAAATACCAAATCAAGTTCAGCAAATTAAAATAAATCCAATTAGTGCTGATAAACTTTCACGAGCACCGCAATCAGCCACACTTGTAACTGAGGACGACGACTTTGATCCACGTGCTGGTGAAGTTAAAGTATCACAAGATTTCTTGTCATCTGACGTACAAGAGTCTGGTGATAAAGTTCTTACTCCTGTATTAAGTGAAGACTTTGAAGACGAGAGTATTGATCCATTTGACACAAGTTTTGCTAGCATTGGACCTGGCAAGACAGAACTCAGACTTTTGGAATCTGAATTAGTTGATAAATAATTAAATAATCAAATATTTAAATCACAGTTTAAAAATAAATAAATAAATAAATAAAAATGGATTCCAAAGGCGGAAATCCATTTCTGATGGATGATTATCCATCAGAACCAGTATCACAACAGTCAAATCCGTTTCTTCAAGACTTTGCTGCAGAATCTGCAGAACCAGCACCAGCACCAACAGTCGGCAGTGACAATCCATTTTTTAATTTCACCGCCGAGCAAAGTTATCAACCACCACAAGCTGACTCAACAAATCCATTTGCATTTTTTGAAGCCCCTGCTACTGAAGTTCAACCGCAGGAAGAATTCATCCCAGCAACAACAGCCGCTGACGTACAGGAAGCAAATCTTCTTGGTACAGATACACAAATAAATCTATTTACGGACCAAGTCCAGCCGGATTATCAACCACAAGAGCCAGCGGCAGTAGATTTTAGTTCACCCCCAAATGAAAAGGTCAAAGTTGAGCCGAGTAATGAAAAACCCACGCCCAAACGTCCTCCACCTCCACCAAGACCTGGGCCACCCCCAGCACCACCACGAAATACTAAAGATTTAATCCTTTCGGTGACTGACGCAATGGATGCTACTTCAAACCATTTACTGGACCGGCTCCAAGCAACACGTACGCCCAGTCCTACACTGATGCACTCACCCTCGCCCACGCCCGAGCACAGTTACGCTGATTTCCTTGATGTCGATAACAACATACCGGATTTAATGCCAGACGATACTCAACCAACCAACGGTAATCAAACGGAAAATATTCTCGATATATTTGATGGGCCTTCAGCTGAAATAACCGCAGCTTCTATTTTCTCA
The DNA here is from genome assembly GCF_029852145.1 of Microplitis mediator. NCBI lineage: Eukaryota > Metazoa > Arthropoda > Insecta > Hymenoptera > Braconidae > Microplitis > Microplitis mediator. The sequence goes on from NC_079974.1 coordinate 15,136,399, forward strand.
GCACCCAGCATGGGTATTGATACCAGTATTAGTCAACCTGCCACAGATATTTCGACATTCACTACAACAAATGCTAATCTAATGGCCGAGAATCCATTCGGTGAAGTAAATGAACCCAGTGTCGTTGATGTAGACGTTTCTTATGGCTCTGAAGCTGCTGTACCTGAAGATACTTTGGCAGAAAAGAGACAGTCAATTGATGTCGCGACTCCATTTACTGACATGACCACTGAAGATCCAACAACTGTTCCCGTTTCATCAGAAATTGACGAATCTCAATCAAATTTCTTTTCTGTAGGCCAATCCACTGTATCAGATATGACCAGCGCTCCTTTCTCAAGCACTCAGTCAGGTTTATTTGGCACGGAACCACTTTTTACAACAGCTTCAACTGCTGAAACAACTCAAGTACCCACCAGTACATCAACAAATATATTCACATCAGATTTACTCGGTGGTTTTGGTCAACCAGCTGACACAGTAGAAGAACTAACATCTTCGAGTCCTACACCGGCCTCAGAATTTCCCGTTATTGCCTATAAACCCGAGGAGTTGGACAGTTTTGCGGCGGCAACTGAACCAATTCAGAATAACTCCGATGCATTTGATGCATTTGCTAGTAAATTTGACAAAGCTGCTGAGCCTGAAGCTGGCGTTGATCCATTCATGGACGCTTTTGGGTCCGGACAGACTGCCATGGACACCTCGAGTGATGTCTGGGGTGACTCGTCAGCAGCCGGTTCCGAGGGGGCTGCTATCGGATTCGGCGAAAGCGAAGGCTTTGATTCTTTCCTAAGTATGACTGCTCCACCTCAAGAAGCTGGGGCGAGGATGAAACGTAACGATTCCGCGGATTCTGACGAGGCGCCCGATTTCAGTGTTTTTATAAAACCTAAAGAAGGCACTGAGGCATTCACCGAAGGCGGTCCAGTGCCTGTTTTAGCTCCTCCGCCTAAAAGTCCAATGAATTCGGCTTTCACCGACACATCCCCACGTTTCAATCCCTTTGATAAGTCTGCGGGTTTCGCTCAGGAAGCTGTTGTTCCTTCTGAAATGCCCCAGGTTCCTGAAATGACTCGTACTGATTCCCAAGTAAGTTATTTTACATAAATCTAAATTTATTTATTTACTTGCAATAGTAACTAATTAGTATGCAAATAAATTTACTTACTGATGTTGTTATTTTAGGAAACTCCACCGACTCCATTATTTGATGAAGATGTAAGTCAACCACTTGAAGATTTTCCCCGAGTAACTTATACTGGCGACGGCTGGGAAATGCACTTACGTCAACCGAATAAAAAAAAAATAACAGGCCAGCGTTTTTGGAAAAAAATATTTGTACGTTTAGTTTATCAAGGCGATGCACCTGTGCTTCAATTATTTAACAAAAGCGACGATAAAGATCCGTTTCAAGAGCTGCCATTGCTCACATGCTATTCAGTATCCGACATAGCAGCCCAGCAGTTTGATCAATATGGGAAAATATTTACCGTAAAACTTCAGTACATATTTTACAAAGAGCGACCGGGTGTCAGACCAGGGCAAGTTACTAAAGCCGAAAGACTTACGAATAAATTGAGCCAGTTTGCAGCGTATGCTATTCAGGGCGACTATCAAGGTGTGAAAGAATTCGGTAGCGATTTAAAGAAACTTGGGCTTCCTGTTGAACACGCACCGCAAATATCACAGCTATTTAAATTAGGGTCACTAAACTATGAGGATCTTAAGATGTTTTCTTGCGCTATTGAAGAAGCGCTTTTTAGGATACCCGCCCAACGCGATCGCGCGTTGACTTACAAAATGGAAGAGGTTCAAATAAATGTCGTTGATGAATTATACGTCGAGCAGAGTGCCGCTGGTCATGTGGATAAACAAATAGCGCGGGTGAGATTATTCTTCTTGGGTTTTCTTACCGGAATGCCGGATGTTGAATTGGGGATCAATGACATGTGGCGACAGGGTAAAGAAGTCGTTGGCAGACATGATATTATTCCGGTGGTTACCGAAGAATGGATCAGACTGGAAAGTGTTGAGTTCCACTCTTGTGTCCAGCCGGACGAGTATGAAAAATCTAGGATTATTAAGTACGTATACTTTGTAATAATATAATATATATTTTATTAATATTTTTAAATTAACAATATTTATTTTTAAATCCTTTTATTAATAAAAAATTAACACGTAGTTTTATGGATGTCTTTTTTTTCTAACTATTTTAAAAGGTTCAAACCACCCGATGCATGCTATATTGAACTAATGAGATTCCGGGTAAGGCCACCGAAGAATCGAGAGTTGCCACTTCAGCTAAAAGCTGTAATGTGTGTTACAGGAAATAAGGTAACGCTTTTTTCGTTTTTTTTTCTTTTAATTTAATTAATACTCACAACTATTCCTATTACTTTCTCACAATTTTTTTTTAACTGATGAACAAAATTTAAATAAATATATGAAAGAGTAATTAATTAATTAAATGAAATTTTGATTATCAGGTTGAATTACGTGCGGACATTTTGGTTCCGGGATTCGCGTCGCGTAAACTTGGGCAGATACCTTGCGAAGACGTGATGGTACGATTTCCGATACCCGAGTGCTGGATTTATCTATTTCGAGTGGAAAAACACTTCAGATATGGCTCAGTAAAGTCGGCTCATAGGAGAACAGGAAAAATAAAAGGTATTGAGAGATTTCTGGGTGCTGTTGATACTCTCGAGCCTCAACTGATGGAAGTAACATCTGGGCAAGCGAAATATGAACATCAGCATCGAGCTATTGTTTGGAGAATGCCTCGATTGCCTAAAGAAGGCCAAGGTATTATTATTTTTTTCAGATAATTATACATTTTAAATTTACTATAAAAAATTTGTGGAGTGAACGCGGATTAAATCCGGAGTGAATGTGAAATGGGGGACTGTTTATTTGTTAAATCTCTTCGAAGTGAAATTCACTCCGAAGAGGAGTTTTGCGGAGTGATTTTTTTTAAACTCCGGAACTCTGAGTGACGGAGTGAATTCGGATTTAAATAAAATTGGCTGAGTGCTTAGTAATTATTGGGTTTCTTATTTTTTTTTTTAGGCGCATATACGACACATGGACTTGTTTGTCGTATGTGCTTGACATCTTATGATCAGATACCAGAAAAGTTGGCGGAATATGCGTATGTTGAATTTACGATGCCTGCTACTCAAGTGTCACACACGACAGCAAGAAGTGTCAGTTTGCAAAATAGTGACAGTGATAATCCGCCAGAAAAATATGTGAGAAATCTCTCGAGACATGAATACAGGTATTTTTATGGATATTTATTTTAAATTTATCCTTTTTAATGAGACAAATATCTTTGAAATTATGCCCTGCATTCAAACAAAAATTGATTCTGATTTTTTTTTAATTCAAACAAAAATCTCGAGTTATTTTAATATATTAGGAAAATTTAAATAGAGCAAAAAAAGCAAACCGACCCCTGGACAAAAATAAAATGAAATTTCGTAATTTTCCTTAACTTTAAAAATTTTTTTAGGGATTCATCTTACCCCACATTAAAAATTTTCACGGCTGGGTTATACTTATAATTATTTGGGGACTAAATAAGAAGAAGTAGATAAAAAACTCACGCTATTGAAATTTTTTTCTTAAAGGGTCCACTTTACCCCTTCCCTTAAATTTACAGAAATCGAAAATTTTAAAAATAATAAAAAAATCGACTTCTATTTTTGTTTTTATATTTTTTTATGAATTTTTATTTTATACATAAATGTAATCTACGCATCCAGTCCTTGAAAAAGTCGTAGTCCCTTAGATAAAAATCTCAGAGTCATAAAACGTGAATAAATTATCGTAGAGCAATAAATCAGCATTAAAAACCAATATAAATTTATAATCTTTCAAATTTAAATTTTAAATTAATTATATGAGGATGTTAAACACAGAAAAGTACTTTGAGTTCATTCAAGATTTTGACAGTTCAAAAGTTAGCGGTCGTCTTAAGTAGTATACAGATTATTAATTATTCTATCCAATTACTAGGGTTGGCATTGAACACACGCAGGGAGAAGGACCAGGTGCTTACGTATCAGCGACTAAAAAAATTCCCGAAAGTACTCCAGAGACTCATGAAGAACCAGTTCACCCAGCGGCTGCTGAATCTGACTCTGATTCTTCAGAATAAATATTACTTTAAGTTACTAGGTATCATATAATAAATTAACAAATTATATATATACATATATAAATAAATATAATGATAATAAGTAAGGTAGATATCTAGGATAAAAAGAAATTATTATTTTTTCTCGTCAGTTTTAATGCTTGATAATGTAACAAGTAAAAGTACCAATTGCACACTCACTTATTGTTAGTAAATCAATTAATTAATTATTAATGCATAGGACAGTAATAATATTAAATTGAGTTGTGAAAAAAGTAAAAAATTAGTCAGTAAAAAGAAGACAATACACAGCTTTTTATGTTTATTTATTAGGGTGTGAACTTACGAACTATTCGATTCGAATTTTTTGAATTATTGGTGAGTTTTCGTAAATTTTTTTTTATAACTTATTAAAAATTGTTATATTTTTTCCAATAATTCAAATTTTTGTCAGCGATAAATAGAGCGTAGACTCGAATATACGACAAAATTAATTTTGGTTACTTTAAAAACTAAGCTCTCTATTAAATAAAAAGTTGAATATTAGAAAGCTGAGTGAAATTTTCTCCATTTGAATCGAGTGATTTTAAAAGTTACAAATAATTCGAAAAGTTACGAATAATTCAAAAATTCGAATTTCGAATCGAAGTTATATTCGATTTGATCCGAACGCGATTCGCACACCCGTATTATTTATAAAAAAAATTATTACCAGTGTTAAGTATCAATAAATCGTAATTTAATTTTCATAAAAGTTCATCAGAAATAATTAAAAGGAATTGATTTTAACTTTTTATTATCAATGTAAATGCATTTAAAATTGAATAATCCGGCCGCAATAATTTTAATTGTTTGCTAAAAAAAACAAAAAATATATTTCTTTTCACTTGCGTAACAAAAAGTATTATATTTATTCATAATTGTAGTAAATATAAATATCAATAAGTCATATCTTTGTTTTAAATTATGCAAAGTATATATTAAATGTTATTTAATTAATTTTATTGCTATATATTGTTGCTTGGTATGAAGTAATGAGAAATAATTATTTGATAAGTAGTCATAAATTTAAGTAATATATAAATAAATAAATATATATATATATATATATATATATAAATTAAACATTAATGAATTATTAAGATAGACTGTAACGAATTAATAATAAGTTTCATTTTTTAATATTATTTGACGCGTGTCACGTTACAAAGATTCTTGAAAGAACCCCAGCTAAGACCAAAGATGTGAATTGATGATAAGAATTCATTGTGTAATAAATACATAATGTAATTATATTAGTATAAATATTATTGCATTTATTTGGTGCTGTTTAAGTAATCAAATATATTGTTGTTAATTATTATATTATATTATATATTAAATGTCAAAGTATTATATTAATTAAGATATTTATAAAATAATCATTAATGTAATTAAACTACAAGTCATTAGTATATAAGTTTCAGTTACATTATTTTTTTTTTAACACTTTTATGTCCTCACTGAGGTCTCGGAGAGTGAACTCTAGTCAACCGTAATTATAATTAATATTAAGTAATATAATGTATAGAGTTAATATATAATTTTTTTTTAATGCTTAAAAGTTACTCTATCAAAAAAATCCATGTGAAATTGCATGGGAACCCATAGGAATTCATGTAGGAGTGTATGGATTTATATGAGAATCCATGTAGGGATCCACAGGTATCTAGATCTCCGTATGGGAACTTCACATAGGAAACTGGGTATTTAGATTCCATATAGAAACTAGGATAGATGGATTTCTTAGTAGGAAATTCATAAAGAAATCTGGATTTCTATATAAGCAATTTCTATAGAATTTAGGGTCTATCGTTTATATTGATACGCGCATGTGAATAAAAGAACAGATTGATATTCTATTGGCAGATATTTTTTTTTTCATCAATTTGTTTGTATCAATAACGTGACGCTTTTTGTTAATTTTTCTAATTCCTAATCCATACAAGATTCCCATATGGATTTTGACATGATACAGATTCCCATGGGAAATCATTGTAAAAATCCATATTAGATTCCCATATAGATTTGCCATGGTATGGATTTTCATAGGAACCCATGTGAGAATCTATACCGGGATCTATACTGGATTCCTATAAGAAACCATAGGCTGGATTCCCACATGGTTTTTTTTTATAGGGAACTGTGCAATTAATTACAAGAAATGAAATGAAATGAGCTTTTATGTTAAGAAAAAAAAAAGATACTTGACTCTGGTAATTAAATTATTTATAAAAAATTGGGCTTAAATAAGTGAGTGATTTATTTGAAAATAAAATGCTTGTTAAATAAAAATAAAAAAAAATGATTTTTGAAACTCGCTGCCATGACGGTGACGTTTTCAGCTCGTGATCTCAATATGTAATCGTACGTGAGAACAAAACCGCGTTGTATAGTTAAGATAAATTTATTAAATTAAATTGCATGAATAGAATTATTTATTAGAATATAAATATATATATATATATACATGAATTATTGATATTTATGTTTATTAAAATAAATATAAAACAACAAACAACAATCGAAGATAAAAAATATAAAAGGTGTTCTTATAAAAGTCTTCTGATTAAAATATGATACATGTATATTTAAATATTTAAAATGATAATATAAATTATTATTACTATTATGATTATGATAAATAATTATTCAAGTGTACGAAGAGTCTACCGATTGTTGTTATTCATATTAGACATCGACGTAATTATATAATTGCAATAATATTATAAAAATAAAATATATCATGCAATATATATACATATATATATATATTTTTTCTTTGCTGTAATAAATTTGAATGGAAATTTAAATATTCAATTAAAATATGTATACAGATAAAATTAATTTAACAAGTAAATGTATGTAATATAAATATACAAGTAATTATAGTATTTATCCGATAAAAATAAATAAAATCCAACGGTGAAGTTTCAATAACAAAAGTTACCACTCGTAGCTTCTTGTAAGAATGTTTTAATAGTTAATTAATTAATTAATTAATACAAATGTTTTGGTTTACTTTTTTTTTAATTTTAAATGACGAATTGAAGTGCAGACACGGCAATTTTTCGCCGGAAGACAACAATTTATTTTAAAAATTAAAATTACCAGTTCTGAAATTAGTAATTAAAATACATAAATCACATATGTGCGAAATAAATGTAAACAAGTAAATAAAAAATAATAAATTGTTGAGATAAGTAAAAAAAATATAAATTTAAATAAAAAATTGTAGAGTGTGAGTGTAAAAAATGTACTAATTATTTGTTGCATTTTTTTTTGGAATTTAAATCTGAGTGAGTTTGAAAATGTTTGAAAAAAAAAAAACTGGAAAATTATTGTTTAGCTTACGATTGAAAAGTCATGTATTTATGAACAATATGAAGTTGTTTAAGCAATTAAATTGTTTTATTTATTTGACTTAATGATAAAACGAAAAAAAAATTTAATTTAATTTAATTGAATGGAATATTTAAAAAATTAATAATAATTAGAAAGGATTTTTGTTTTATTTTCCGGCTTTCTCGTTTTAGTTTAATATTTACTTAATATATTAACCTGTTTTAACATTAAAACTTTCACATCCTGAATTAATCAAGATCAAATTTATCCTTTCTCAACAGTGCATCATTAAAAGTGTTTAATCGCAAACTTTTTATTATTTTAAATTAACATTAAAATAATATTACTCTTATTAAAACTATTACTTCTGGAACAAATTACATCATTAATAGATAAATTCTTAAAAATAATTAAATTATAAATTATCTTTCATATTTCCGTAATACTTTAATTCAGTGGATTACATCATTATTAATGTACTCGATAAATCTTTGAGAAAATTATTTCCTCATCTTTTTATCTCCTATTATATTCATTTATTTTATTTACTTGATCCTTTTTTTATAAATTAATCATGCAACCATATAGGTTTTTATTAAAACTTTTTTTATTACTGCCATCATAATCATTATTTTTATTTACCACTAAGTAGATTTGCCTTTTTTTCAATATCTCGTACACGTGCAGATAAATTGAATTTTTGTTGCACTCACATGAGTAATTGATAATTTCACAAGAGCTATTTTTAAACATAAATTTAAATTTTTAAATAAACGAAATTTAAATCAATAAATTATGAAACTTTAATTGTTTAATTAGTCATCAACTCATAAAAAAAATTAATGTAGGATTGTACGGTAACCCATAGGAATCTATCTAGGAAATCTCCCCTACTTCAGGAAAGTTTTATGGAAATATATACGCTTTTTATAGTAAGGTAAGAGACCCAATATTCGATCAGGGAACTAGTACCTGATTACTCATATATTTGTATATCTATATTTAGAAAAATTTAGTAAATATAGATATACAAATACATGGAGTGATCGGTACTAATTCCCTGATTGGGTACTAGGACCTTTATCTTATTTGTATCAATAACATAACGCTTTTTATCGTTAATTTTCCTAATTCCTAATCCATACAAGATTTACAAATGGATTTTGACATGGTGCAGATTTTCATGGGAAATCTCTGCGGGAATCCACATGGGAATTCATATCAGATTCCCATATGGATTAGGCATCGTGTGGATTCCCATAGGAACCCATGTGAGAATCCTTACCGGGATCTAAGTTGGATTCCCATATGGATTTATTTGATAGACCAGAAAATTTAATTTTTTTCAACTAGAAGCAAAAATTGATAAATTTTTTTCTCTTCTTTATCCTAAAAAAAATACTCCAACATACATGTCATATATTTTTGTTTAAAGTTCAATTTTTTTTATTAATTGACAAAAAAAAAATTTTTTCAAAGCATTGATCTTTTTCACTTAAAAAAATATTTTGAATGACTGAAAAAACTAAAAACTAAAATTTTTGACTGAAGACGTCAATATTGAATTTAAAAATTACAAGTTTTATCTGATAAATCACTAAAATTAAAAATTACCTGTTTCATTTTTTTTTAATTTTTAAATCAATTAATTTTTTTCGTTTTTTTTTTTTTCTATTCAAGTATACAACAGCCGGTAAAGATGAAACCGACATTAAACGTAATTTGCTACCACCTCCATGTTCTCGATATCACATGAAAGTTTTTTATAATCTAACTCGTAATAAAACCATCAGTTCAACTCAGCTGTTTCTGTTTACTAAACAAAGCGTCAGTTGAACGGTGGACGGCAAACTAAACGCTTTAATTTGTTCGTATCTCCGTTTTATTTATACTCTATAACACTTTATTAAATTTACAAAAACTAAACTATAAAATTTTTCCCAGCATTTAATTATACGTTTTTACATTTTATTTATCAAACGTCAAAAAGTAACCAGCAAATGTCAAGCTGCTGACATTTAAAAAAAAATAAATCTATTTAGAGCGCGATTTAAATCACATTTGAATTTTTTAAAAATTGTTATTCAGTTATATTAATATATTTAATATTAAATATATTAGTGTTGATATATAAAGTTACTAAATACAACGAGGGATATTTTTAAATCGTTATAAACAGTGAGTACTCATATATACATACATATATATTTATATTTTGTAAGAGTTAATATTTGGACTTTTAAAATCCTTGACCTGTCAGATTCAAAAAAAAATATTTATAATTATAGAAAGGTGATGTTTTTTTATAATAGATATATAAAATATATGAAGGTCTGTCTGTTCTTTTTCTCTATAAAAAATTTTATCGATTCTCGAACTCGAGAACAGTAACTTGGAGCTCGGTTCGATAGAGGGTAGTTTTCTTTGTTTCCTGGATAAAAAAAAAGTTAATAGTAATAATAATAAAATTACTATGCAAAGTATTTTTTATTTGTCGTTGTTGTTGTTGTATTCGAATTGTTAAGTTGTGTTGTAGGATTGACATGTGGTTATTATTTAAAATGTCTGAGAGCGCGTTAAATTAAAGTTTTGCATGAGTGATTACCACATACACCAAGTTCAGTGGAAAATATTGTTATGTAAGGTTACTGTGTGTGATTATTATCATTGTATTGTAATTTATAATCATTACACAGATTACTGTGGTATATTATTATACATTGGGTTATAGTATTGCGTTATTATATTGATAAAGGTGAGATTTCTACCCCTTACGTATTAAAATTAATTTATACTCGATTTCATTTATTATTATTATTATTATTGTTATTATTAATAATAATATTACTATTATTAATGATTGTGAATGTAGCTGACGATTTAAAATTTGAAAAATTTTGAAAAAAGTGAATTAAATTTTAATGTAAATCGAATAAAATTAAAAAAACGCGCATTTATGAAATTTGAAAATCAGTATGTGAATTTTTTTAATTTTTATATTTCTTATTGTTTTATTCCTTTATTTGTAATTTAAAATTTATCTCATATCTGCTACATTCACACTTATTATTATTAGTATTATTATTTAATGGTACCAAGAAATTTGATTAAAAAGAAAAAATAATATTTATTTAAAATTGTAGTTTGATTAGTACACTGCAAAAAATCCATGTGGGATTATATGGGAACCCATAGGAATCAATATAGAAGTGTATGGATTTATATAAGACTCCACATAGGAAACCATGGGTATCTGGATTCCCATAGGAAACTATGGGTACCTGGATTCCCATAAAGAAACTTGGATTTATGGATTTTTTAGTGGGAAATTTATATAGGAATCTGGGTTTCTATATAAGTAATTTCTATAGAATTCGGAGTATCAGGATTTCTATGTCTATCGTCGATTGATACAATTATATAAATCTATGCTGGATTGCTATAGGAAACTATATGGGAATCTATCCGAAGCCATGTGGAAACCCATATAGAAATCTAGGCTGGATTCCCTTATGAATTTTTTCGAAAGGGTAAATATATTTTTCCGAATATGAAACTGTAAATGTTACAGCCAATACTGGGATTATTAAAAGCTATGCAGTAAGAAACATAGTGCGGAATAACATAAAACAATGAGATTAAAATTTTAAAATGTAATTTTAATTCAATTGACTAAAAAATACTTAATTCAAAATTTAACACCGCGAAAAAAATGTAAGTTTTGTAGTTTCGTCAGAAAAAGTTGATACCCAAATTTTTAATTTTTTTTGACTAAATAAACGTAGATAATTTAAATAAATTTAAAAAAAAATAATAGTCTAATTAATAAGTTGGTTATTAACATAAATTATAAAAATTTATTTACTAACATATTTATTTATTTCGTCACGCAATTTAAAAATTTATTATTTGTAAAGAGAGATTTAGTTGTCAGTGCAGTAGTTGAATTGTACTTGTTTTTGTAATAATAAAATGAAAGTAATGAATTACGGCATTTATTCCTTTCTACTTCGTGTCAAATAGTTTCAATAAATAATAATTTAAATTTTGATTAGTCAAGACTTTGCGGTTTATTGTTTATGAATTTATTATTCATTGTTCTTTCATTTTGTTATTACAGTGCATTGCATTATATTTATTAAAAAAAAAAAAAAAAGGAATTTTTATTTTCATTGTTTTTAGTCGGCAAGCAAATAACTGATGTATATTTAAATTTAAATAAAAGTTAAAAAATGGGTGGATTCAAAAGAAGACTTAATATTTAATAATTATCGATATGGGTATTGAAGGATACGTATTTATACGGAGTAACCAGGATCAGTCGGCGTAACGGAGGACTCCCAAGGCCAATGGAGCATTGGCTTTCGTAAAACAACACCCGTATCTATCTATCGTTTCATTTTATTCTCGTGTGTGATATACATTTATGTCGAAAGCGCGCACTCAAATTACAATTGCTCGCCACGGTTATTTAGATGCAAGCACATATGAAAGCGAGAGTTTTAATGATATAAAAGTTATAAGACTAAAAAAAGAGGCCATTGCGCTCTGAAGAAATATATTTACAAATTTATTACTTAATTTATTTTTAATTATGATCCTGAAGATGAGTGTGAATGTAGCCTGCTACGCGGGCATCAGACAAATTTAAAATTATTAATAATAAATAGAGTAAATAATTAATAAAGTAAAATTGAAAAAAAAGGCGCATTTAAAAAATTTTGTAACTAATAAGTGCATTTCTTATAAATATTATTTTTCTAATTATTTACTCTATTTATTTGTAATTTTAAATTTGTCTGATGTCTACTACACCCGCACTCATTCTTGAAGTTAGAAGACAATTTACAATTTTCGGATTTTTTTTTCAACAAATCAATTACAAAGAAAAAAAAAACTAAAAATATGCATGTGTAGAAAATTTTAAAAACTACAGGTGCAATTTTTTTAAATATTTTTTTTTTTATAGTTTATCGTTTCTAAAACAAACCAAAAATTATTAAACGTCAATTTCATATTATCCTACGTCAATTTGAATACAATTTTTTTTTTTTTACTATAAAAATTAATTTTTCTTTAATAAGTAAGTAAATTAAAAAAAATTAATTCGTAATAATGAAATAAGAGATTTGATAGAAGATAAATCGCGTATAATATTTCCGGGTTTATTATTATTTTTATTCTTTGATTTACTCCGATATATTTCCCCACATCTTTGTACGCTATTACTACAAAACATACTGTTTTTTACCATATATATATATAGATGATATATCACCACACACATCTCTGCAATAAAAAATTCATATGCACGTTTATTTCTCAGGTTCATCGCGAATAAAATGAGCGAGCAAGAGACAGAATTAAGTATTTGTGTCGGTAAATTGAACAAAGGAACAGAATACGGTACGCAAGTTAAGAAAATATATATATACATATATAAATGTATATGTATGCATTTAAGTAATATAAAGAGAGAAAGATAATCTATAGCCTTGGAAATGAGTAACTCGAGTGTTGGTAATATTGTGCGCAGTAACTTCTATTCTGTATGAAATGTCCATACGTCACTCGTTTTCCGTACAATTTAACTTTTTTTGTATCTAAATGTATTTTTATCTTTTTTTATTAACTATCTCTATTTAGTATGAAAAAATAAATAATAAACATCAGCAGCAACAAAGAGCAATAAAATAACATTTTATTGCTCTGTAGTATTTGTAAATAAAAATGAATTAACGCAAACACACACACGATTATTTAGTGACTAGGTCACCAAATAACTTGTGTGCTGAATCGAGTTACGTATATAATTTGACACAAATAGGTCACTGTCTCCAGCTCTATTTCGACCAACAGTGACCTTGATGTTTATATAAAATTTGTTTCTTGAGTAGACAAATGTAGGTCAGCTAAATAATTTAAAATCTTATTAATTGGCGGGAAAAATAAAATAGAGTGGATATAAAATAATGATACTTAAGTTAGCCGACGTCTAATAATTTTTAGGTTTTTCGAAATATAAAAAAAATGTACTTATAGTTTTTTTAATTTTCTACATGTGCATATTTTTATTTATTTTTTTTTTTCGTAATTGATTTGTTCTCACTTCAGGATCATAATTTTAAATGATACTGAGGTTAGCCGACGACTTATAATTTTTGGATTTGTTTTTAAACAATAAATTATTAAAAAAAAAATATTTGAAAAAATTGCACCCATAGTGTTTTAAATTTTCTATATGTGCATATTTTTTTTTTTTCTTTTCGTAATTCATTTGCTGAAACGAAAATCCGAAAATTGTTAATTGCCTGCTCACTTCAGGATCATATAAAAAAATGTATAATTAATTTTGTTTAAATTATTTGATAAAGCCTTCACTGTTAACATCTCGGTGCATAGTTACATAGAATAGAGAGACAAGAGAGTGATTGGACTGGTTGGTAAGTTTTAGCTCGTTGGCTCGGGTATCTCGACCTTTGGGATGCAATGCAAGCAACCATGCAACCGACTAGTTGTTGCAATTAGACTTGAAGGCTTCTCTATTCTATCCCATCTATCCGTCAAGATTCGTCTGCTATACAGAGAATTGAGTAGAGTAAAACGTGTTGTGTTGGCGTTGATGATGTATGAGCTAAACTCATACCAGCTTCACATGTGAGATGCAGAAGCTGCTATTCAACTGACCTAGTCATGCTTACAATTATTTTATTTTTATATTCCGTAATGCAAATGCTTTTTTTTATTTATAATATTTATTATTCCATTCATTTTTTCGGAATTTTACATTTTAAAATCAATGGAATTTTTTTTTGTTCCGTTTTAAGTATCGATTAAAAAGAAATCCGATGATTAATTTTATATTTTCGACGCAATGGTTCATATAGATATAAATAACTGGCCCAATATCGTTTTTAAACGTTGTTACGTCGACGGTATTAATGTTTGTTTACTATACGATTGACTAAAAATAAAATAGACAGAAATAATTTATCAATTATTATTTTTTTTTTATATAAATGCTGCGACGCAAAAGATTGATAACGTTTTTTTTATCTATAATATAAAATAAAAAAAAAAAACGATTGTAAAAAGAACGATAAAGTCTGAGTTTATTGACTAGAAGGAAAAAAAAAAAGGTGGAACGAATGCTCGGTTAAAACAACAATAATAATAATCGCTGTGAAAAACAAAAAAAGTAATGATAGAATTTAATTATCAGTTGTATAGAGAACAGGAGAAAGAGAAATGTCGGTTGCATGACAGCTAATTGCATAAGTGGGCATCGATAAATCTCCCTATGGCAGCGTGGAAAATTGCTGATATCCGTTTTATACTTCAAAGCAACAAAAAATAAATAGATAAACAAATAATTAAATAGATACAACAGAAATGATAGAGGAAGAAACGCAGATGAGTAAAAAAAAAACAGAATAGTAAAAATCGACCGGAAAGTATACGGTCTAAAGTTTCTGTCAATTGGGAGTAAAAAAACTAGTGTGGGTTTTAGATTTTATACAGCGGCAATAGCCAGGAGTTGTCTGCACATGAGCATTTTGCTCGGGACACTAAATTCGCACATGTGAGGAAATAAATGCCCGATGAAGCGTAACGCGACGCACCTGTCGCCAATTTACGGGTACAAATGTTGATAATGATTAATTGACCGTTCAAATAATTATTTTATAGATTTACTCGCTGTTATAAAATGTACACTTTGTATTTTATTTTATTTATATTTTTCAAGGATGGGTTAAATAGATTTATTTTTAATTTTACAAACTCCCGATGATCTGTCGAGCCTATTTATAAATAATCAAATTAAAAATCGTGAACCTTGAAAAGTAAATTATAAAATATTTTTAGCATAATCCAGTCGGACCTCGTTATAAGACCATCATCATACCTTTTTCATAAATCAGGTATCACGATAGTTTGAGAGATCAACTAATAGTCTTATAACGAGGTCCTACTGTAAATAGTAATTGCTAAAATTTTTAAAAATATCAATGATCTTGAAGTAAGTATGAATGTAAATGTAGCAGAAAATTGTAAATTTTTGAAATTCTAGAAACAATGGAAAAAATGTAAGCAGAGTAAAAATAAAAAAATGCATTTTTAGATAAATGCAAAATCTGTTTGCGCATTTTTTTAAATTTAATTATTTTAATTAATTAATTTATTTATTTCAAATTTATAAATTGTCTTATGTCTGTTATATTCACACTCATAAGGTAGACAGTTATCAATTTTCGGTTTTTTTTCTGACTTCAATTATAAAAAAAAAAAAAGAAAAACTAAAAATATATGCACATGTAGAAAATTAAAAAATTCATAGGTGCATTTTTTATCGTTTCTAAAAAATTCAAAAATTATTAGACTTCGGTTTACTTCAGTATCATAAATATTAAAAAAAAATTACTATTTTTTCTAACGCTCCTACATTAATTACAAAATATAAACTTTGTCGATTAATTCCTTAATGGCGTAATTTATTTTAGTAAAAGTGGTTATATAAAATATAAATCTTTATGTATGTACATGTGTTATTAATATTTATTTATTTATAATTATTATAGACTTTTGTAAGCCTCAAGTCTTTATGACGATGTATACTTTCGCGTCACCCGATGCATTAAATGGCGCGCAGCATGAACAAGGAGTCGCTGTCACGATTCTAATGTGCCTATAACTCGGAGCAATGTACGCCACGGGTTCTCTTTACTTTAAAGTACAGAGCACAGAGGCTTCCTTCTTACATTACATTAGCTTCTCTATAGTTCTATACTATTATATTCAGCGATATGCTGCGCACTAGTATCTATAGATGCAACCAACTACAACTACATACTGCACTCTATATATATATATATGCAACTAGAAGTAGTTTTGCTATGCTAGTAGTATAAAATACTAAGAGTATGGTCATAGTGTTGTATACATTATAATAGTATACTACAGTAGTAAAGCAAAAGCAAAATGCCTGGAGAAAGTTAATTTCGCGTGGTATGGCCGTTGAACTGATTGCCCGACGTTACGTACAGACAGTTAAGTGTACGTGCATGTCGAGAGGTGCAAGTCACTAACTACCTTCACAATATTCTTTGTATGTGCATGCAAATATAATAAAAAAAAAGTAGTAGTAGTTTTTTTTATAACGATCGATAAAACAATGACCAGGTTGTCGAAGCTGAACGTACGGTATTGGACAATTAGGCCGATCACTGGACAATTAAATACACTCAGATAAAAAAAAGGATTTCTTGGTGCAAAAAATTTTTACTTGCCCTAAAAAAGTTTTCGCATTACGAATTGAAAACAAAAATTTTTTACGATAAGAAATTTTTTCGATGTTCTAGAAGTGGATCGATTGAATTTACTGTGAAAAAAATGAAATAAAAAAAATGTCAAACATAAGCCATTTTATAGTCAAAAGTAGGTGGATCCCCACTTCTCGATCAAAATTTTTCTTGCTCCAAAACATTCTATTTTTCTGTGGATTTTTTTAACTGTTAGATATTTAAAAACAAATGTGTAAATAAATAAATAAGAATGTTGGGTAAAATTTTTGTATAGATAAAAAATGAATACCGTTTCTATGTCTCGTTATATCAAAGGAAACGCCTCGTCTGGTATTCAACGACCTGGGAAATTTGAGAGAGGCTTTCCCTGGCGTTACTGAATAATCACACTGTGGAAAGTCCTCTCGATCCTCTTAAATAAGAAGCTGGAGATGTAAAAAATAAAATAAAAAGACGAAAGAATAAAAGAAAAAAAAGTTGTTACGACTAAACGAATTAAAGAAACGTAAATTACAGGCAACTTGCCAAAGTACGGTGGTAGATTAGTTTTGCTGGCGTGGTTTAACTCATCTGACGTAACACGGTTTAAAAACGTACGTCGAACTCTTAAATTTTTAAATAAAGTAATTTAACCACATGTTACTTTTATCTATTTCTGGTACAACGTCGCGATAGATCGCGCTCTTGAGTCTTGAGAGTAGAGTGGGTTACTGAATAAAATATTATAAAGATGCTTGGAATGAGAACAAAGAGCTAGAAAAATATGTATTTATGTATATTTAATTTAATAATCAATATATACATGTAACCTTGAAGATCTGAAAAGGATCGTGACCTCCTGGCCACATTGTTTTAAATCCTACAGGCGGTACCCACGATTTATTCCCACCCTGAATTTCATTTTTCACATTATTTACAACAACAATAACCATAGGATTAACATTCTTTATTAATTAGAATTGCGTTTTAATATTACACTTTTTTTCTTAAAAAATTATTTTATTTAAATTGATCCATATTCTGGTGATCCATGAGCCATCTCTACACACCAGCAAAGTGATTTATTGTAATTTTTTGTTGTAAACTGCCTAACATTGCAAGTATTAAAAAAAATAATAGTTAATTTATTCGTACACTGTAAAAAGAACCGGAGTAAGTCCAGGCGGTGTAGGTGTTAAAATTTTCGGTGTTAAATTTCAACACCGAAAGCGGTGTTAAAATAACACCGCCGCCGATGTAAATATTCTTTACGGGTGTTAAAAAATTTTTCGATGTTGAAAATATTTAACTTTGTGAATATTTTTACTTCCTCGTCCAAGAAAGTTAAACAGTATTTTTGTTAATTAATTAAATTATTGGTGATTGAAATGTTGGGCGTAAAAGTGTGTAAATTTTAAATAAATTACGTATAACATAAATAATTATTTAAATAAGTACATAGTAAAATTAAAGTTTCCTCCAGATAATATTCATTAATTTTTTATATTTTTTTATATGTAAGAGATTTTTTTTTTCATTTCGATTCGTGGAATTTTTTTTTACACCGATTTAACACCGCCAAATTACACCGCCTACACCGGTGTTATTTCTTTTTTACACTGCTCTTTTTACAGTGTATATGAAAGGAAAATAAATGTAAATATATTAAAAAATTATTATTATTATTATTAACAATAATAATAAATTGTTATGAAATATTATATTATTGAGCATTCACTGGCTGAATGACAAAGTTCGTTTATTTCTCAACCAGAATTATCCGGTTGGGATTTTCCTAGGCTTAGATTGTACATGTATGTATGTTAAGTCAACACACTGCAATAACTGATGTGTAGAAGTTTTCGCATGTCGCGTGGGCGCAAGACCCAGCCGGGATCACTCACACGTGCTTTATTCAATACTAGTAGAAGAATATGATGAGCTTGTGGTAGTGATACGATACGATAGTTGTATGTATGTATATATGTAGAGAACGAGTAAATAAGTAGTTGAATAGTCGTGGATGTAGTATTTTAGCTCAGCTAGATCAGCGAATAAGCTCGAGGGAACTGCTATACCGGTTTGTAACTGAAAAAAAAGACAATGCTCCGACCTTAGCCAATATGGTCAGACAAGATTCTGTATCTCTTTCATCTCGTTCTTTCTTTATACTTAATGTCTCCAATGTTGTTGCCCTCGACGTTTTACCATTTTATTTATTATTGTTTTTATTTTTCCTTCAAGTTCTGATGCTTGGAACAATTTATCCTTCAATTTCTATCAAGGGCATTTTCTTTGTTTATCATTTTTTTGATAGTTATATTTATGTGGAGGATTTTTAAAATTATCTCGGAATCTTTTTTTTTTTACAATGAAATTTTATTTTTAGTCGCCATTTGTAATTTAAATGTCAGCCATTTTGATTTTTGATATCCTCCATTTTGTTTGTAATAAAAACTTTTAATAAATGAATATATTTTAATAAAAATTTTGTGTAACATTTATTCAAAAATTTAAACAATTTATCAAAAAAATTGACTTAAATAGAGTTTTTTACATTAACGACGGATATTTGATTAATAAATTTTCTTTCTTTTTTTTTTAGAATGCTCTAAAGATGCCATCGCTCCTAGAGGCTCTGGAGTTGAAGTACGGGAGCACAGCTGGAGATTGCTCTGAATGTAGTTTGACAGATGAAGAAACAGAACTATCAGGATCACCAAAAAATGCAGCCCTATCTGTCAGTATATTTATTCCCAAAAAATCGCCGCGTCACACAGTACCAGCCTTACTAGTATTACAAGACTGCGATATCGAGTGCGCTGGTAATGACGCTGAAAAATTACGCAATAAATGCAAGAATGTCGAAGAACTAGATTTGGCCCAAAACAAATTATCACAATGGGATGAAGTGTTTGGTATACTAGAGCACATGCCAAAAATAAAATTCGTTAACTTGAGTTTTAATAGTTTAGCCGAGGCATTGGAAGTTAAACACGGCAGATATGAATCATTGCGTAATCTTGTACTAAATGGTACAAGAATTTCATGGGCAACTGTTCAAGATTTAGTTAGACTGCTTCTTAATTTGGAAGAATTACATTTATCATTAAATGAATTTAAGACTGTCGACTTGGAGCATCATAAGCCCGAAAATATAAATAAATCATTGAAAAAATTACATTTTACAGGCAATCCTGTTGAAAGTTGGTCAGAAATTTGCAAACTTGGTTACTCATTTCCAAATCTTGAAAGTCTTGTTCTTGCTGAGTGTCCTCTCAGATCACTGGCACTTGCCGAAGAAAATCGTAATTATGATGAAAGAAATTCGTCGTCTCAAGCAATACCAGCATTTGCCGAACAGTCTAAAGAAGACGAGAACGAAAATGTACCCACAGGATTTATGATGGAAAAAGAAACGGAACCTAAAGAAAATGGCGACAGATTAAAAACACCCGAAAAAATATTCGGTCAAGAAAATTGCACTTCGTACAACAGAAGTGAGAGTGAGTGTGAGAGTGGAAACAAAATTCCATCATCACATGATCCATTTAGAATGTTGAGATTCCTCAATGTCAATGGCACATTACTGTCAACTTGGGATGACGTTGAGCGACTCGCAAGATTTCCTGCTCTGAAATCTCTTAGAATGCAAGGCTGCCCACTTTTTGAGGTAAACAACAAACTTCAATTTATATCTTTACAATTAAAAGTTTGAAAGTTTATTACTTAATTATCTTTTACTCAGAGTCCTCGAGAGTACACAGAGCACGAGAGAAGGCAGCTGCTGATAGCACGACTTCCAAATGTAGAAACACTTAATGGCGGCGGGGTTATTTCCTCGCAGGAACGCGAGGACGCCGAGCGAGCATTTATTCGGTACTACATGGACAAACCGGAAGCGGATAGACCTGAAAGGTTTTTATTAATTGTTATAATTAAACAAGGCCATGTTGGTGTCGTATGATCAGTAATTAATGGCTGCTATTTTATTTTTATTTTTTCAAGGTATGCTGAGCTTGTCGGCATTCATGGGAAATTGGATCCGCTGGTTAATGTTGACCTCACACCAGAAAAACGTGTAAAAGTCAAGTTTACCTACGGCGATCTCGTTGAAGTTTGTTTATTATTTACTTACTACTAATTAATGTCGTTTCCAGTATTTTAATTATTTTATTATTTCAGGTCCGATGTGTTGATGTTTACAGAACTGTCTTTGAATTAAAGACAAAGTTGGAGTCAATGGTTAAAATTCCTGCCAATAGAATGAGACTTTTTTATGTTGATCAAGTAAATAATTTTTTTTTTAATAATCGGCGATTCAAAAAATACGTTCGCAATTATGGGGTAGGAGAGAGTGTCGCTTACTGTTACAAGGGGGTGGGGTGCGTCTAAGGAAACGTGACATTCGTAGCTCATAAAAAAAAAATTTTTTCTCGGTTTTTTTAAATTTTATTTTTGTGTTACGATAAAAAATCATTCATTTCCGTCATAATGGGAGGGGCGGTCTATTATTGACGCAATATTTACATGGGGATCGCAGAAAATGTGACATCGTGACAAAGGGAGGGAGAGAGTAAAAAAGATGAAATTTTGCGTAACGTATTTTATGAACGGCCTCTACACTGTAAAAAATCCGGAGTAATTACGGATTTCATTTAAATCCGCATTCATTCCGATTCAGAGTTAATATTAAAATAAACTCCCCGGAGTAAATTTCAATCGGAGGGGATCAAATAAATAAACAGTCATCCGCTTCGCATTCATTCCGGATTTAATCCGCAAATTTTTTACAGTGTAAGTTAAGATAAAAATAAAATAAAATAATTAATAATAAATAAAATAAATAGGTAATGAAATTACAATACGGGCCAGAGGAAATGCTGTATCCTAATAAGCAGCTGTACCGATACAACATAAGAAATGGGGATGAAATAATAATAGACAGCAAGCTGAACCGCTTTGTGTCTTCATCTTCGAGCACATCGTCCATACGGTCTTAGGATAAATAAAGTAAAGAAACTAAACAGCTGGATAAAGTTAACAAATATAATGTTCTGTCGTAATGAACATTATTTATCGTCAGCCGGTGTGATGACGATCGTACTTGCTGTGAAAAGCATAGCCGTTGTTTTCTCTTATGGACATTTAGGAGCACGGCAGTAAATTGATGATGATGGTGATGGTGATGATAAGAAACGTCAAAGCCAATAGTTTAGAATTATAGAAATTCTCAAGTGTTACGTTGGCTTTTGTATTTGTTACTCCGATATTATTGAAAATCGCATCAACTCTATATAAATAGATATTCATATATATATATATATATATATATATATATATATATATATATATATATATATATAAATATATAATATAACTGATACAAAGTTTAAGTTTCTCAAAATATATGAGACAAAAGATTTTGTCACACTTGTCCTCGAGTTTTATAATAATTTAAATACGAGTATTCTCGGCTGTCAATATTCTATTATATTGATATTGATTTATTAAAATATATAAAACTATTTTTGTATTATAATTATAGAAGCCATCCTACTAGACGCTATCGAACTAATTATAGTCGAGAATTGTCTGTCAGTTTATAAACTCGAGGATTTTTTTGAAAATTTTTTTCTGTCAATGTGTTAATTTTTTTTTTTTTTTTTTTTTTTTTAACTGTGGAATTGCAATCAGTTTATATCTAGATAATTGTAATTATAATCTGTTGCGTGTCCACGTGATTCCACTGGCTGTGACAAGTTTATTTAGTCAAAATGATTATAATAATCGCCGCCGCCAACAACGAATGTAATAACGTTTTATTATTATTATTATTACTATTATTTTTATTTAGAATTGATCGGTGTCGTAGGTCGTCTGGATATATTTATAAAAAGAAGTGTAAAAAAAACGTTGGATTAAATTAATTAAACCGCTTTCACGTCCGCGACAAATTACTGCCAGAAAAAAATAAACGCAGCAAATATTAATAATAATAATTAAATAAATGATAATGATAATTATTAACACATCTGTCGGGATGGGAACAAAGAAAGCGGTTTTAAATTTGAATAAAATCTATGGACAATCTATGATTTACTATTTACTATAAATAACAACGTAGTCACTACTTTTTGTGCCTAGAATTATTCAGACGTCTCTTAACGCTGCCCTGTAAATATAAAGTCGTCAGCCGTTTTTTTTCTCTTCTCTTTATAACAAAAATAAAACTGGGATAATTTAATGTGGACTTTGGAAGCAAGTGTAGGCGTATTTGGAAATTATCGGTACAGAAAAAAATGATTTTTTGGTGTAAAAAATTTTTACTCGCACTACGAAAATTTTTTGAATCATAAATTGGAAATAAAAATTTTTTTAGAGCAAGAAAAAATTATTTGGGACAACTAAAAAATTCTTTTGCTAAGAAATCCTTCTTTTCTGTGTTGCTGATTATCCCATACGAAAAAATATATATCCCGGCAAAATAGTATATATGCGGCTTATATACTTAGTATTGTATGTATGTTATTTTGCCGACATATATTCCCGGATATATACTTTTCCGCATGGGATAATAATGCCGCGAAAATAAAAAAATTTCAAAACTAAAATAATTTTATTTACTTTTTACTGGCAATTTTTTTAAACAATTACACGCATGCACATACGAACACTTGAATATCCTCTGGTAAATGTTAAAATAGCTTGAGAATTAATCAAAAATTTTAATTTTATGAAATAAAACTGAAATCAATAAAACTTTTTTTAAAATTTAAAATTTTTCATTGAAAATTAAAAGTAACAAAAATTAAAAATTTTAATATTTTCGCGCCATTGCGAAATTTAGCTTGAGAATTCCAAATGCACTACAATGATGATATTTAAAATTAACAATTAATCTCATAAAATTCTAAAACTAAATAGACTACGTAATTATATATGTACCCGTAATACGATTATTAACACGGAAACTAAAAGGTGTACGTTGATAATAGAGCAGGTGGAGTTTCAAGATACGATACAGGAAGTTCGCTCCCAGGTCTTATAAAATTGAATGAATTAAATTGAATTTTTTTTGTGCTGGCGCAATTGTACGTACTAACAATTAAATCATTTATAAGAATAAATATACAATAAGTATTGATAATTAATTACATGTTTTATTATTAACAATAGTGATAGTGATAATGATAATGATAATGATGATAAATAAATTTTTTTTTATGAATATTCAGGCTAGCAAAGTGTACTGGAGTGTATGGCTCCCTTGCGTAATAGTAGTACGTTGTCACATAACGTCAGGCGATGGTTTAGATAGTATGGTAGCTTTCGCTAGAGCATTATCATCACCCCTTGAAAAATACCACGAGCTACGAGGGTAAGTATATCCGGATCGATTGTCGAGCTTCAACCACTGGCGCCACATTCGAGCTCACGGCTGATAAAATGTCCAATATAGAATAACGTCGTGCTGGTTTAGCTTGCGCGTCGACTCCATGACCAACCACCCTATACATTCATTCTATATATATATATATATATATATGTACATGCTTTACTACACCCTCGCTTTACTTTTTTTCCAGTCGCGTACGAGCAGCGTGCGAGAGAGTGACGTGTGCGGAGTTACCACCGAGGGTACTCGCGCGTCGTTTAGTCGGAGGAAAGTGCTGATGCCCAAGTGCCTGATGATGAGTCTCTGGTCCTCGTAAAAATGTAAATAGAGTGGTCGTGTGAGAGGGGAGTGGGGCCTGGGGCTTTCATACTCTCTTATATTTTTTTTTTAAATCCACTGATATATTTGTTTAAAATAATTTATCTAAATGATATTGAACGGCATTGATTGTCGTTAGTAATCATAATCATAAATTATTTTTTTGTAACTGGAGCTAATTGTGAAGACTCGCTTATATATGAACAGACTAGATCGCACAGTATTTTGCGATAATAACGTAAACGAGGACGTTGTTGGATAAGAGATAATAATAATTTATAAAATAAAACATACAAAAAAGACAGATTGAGTCTGCGACAGCTATTAGGGCGAGCCGTGAGTCGTTTGTCGATGCACACATGGAAGGCATGGAATAGCCGATCGATTTAAAGTGCACCAGGAAGGGAGAATTAACGAGGGTAAGTTTAATCTCTGTACACTAATTTATGTTTTTACTTTAACATTGTATTTAAATACTATTATTTCAACTGTTTGTCTGTTTATTTATTTATATATTTCGATAATTTCATTGGTCGAATAGATTTTATTGTTTTCTTGGTTTGAGGGATTCGTTTCTCTGGATTTAAAAGTAGTCCTTTGATACTTATTTTTACAAGGACTCCCAAAGGAATACGTATGCATGTAGAATATGAGTAGAATGAGCAGGCGCGAATGCTGACCAAGGTATCATATCACAACTGAATGTTTCCTCGCGTGTGAACCCTCTTGATGTCACGCTTACACGGTACGGGTGGATTTTAAGTCAAGGGTGGCGCGAGAAGTTGACAGCCTTCGTCAGGCATCTGTTATCCTGTATGATTAACAATCCACGTAAACGCTGTTATATATTTTTTTATATATATAGGTAATTTTAAATTACGTTTGATTAACGTGGGCCAAATGTATTAATCGTAAGATCGATTACAATATCGTCGGATATGGAAATTGAGTTGTCGATGTCGACATCGTCGTCGTCTTGGTTGACTGACCTCATTTACACTTCGGTCAGGTCATGACGATCGACGTCACGAGCCAGGATTCAGGTCGACTGGAGGCTATTTCCTATATATGCCTCGGAGTTTCTGCTTTTTCTTCTTGGATAAATCCATTGATTTTTATTTATTTTATACTCTTAGTTTTTTTTTCTTTTTTTACGACGTTATTTATAATCTCAAAATTTAACTCGAGATTTTTCAAGGACAATTAATCCTATTAAATTCTCTAGCTCACTATAATTAATAGACAACCACTTTGTGTATGCATATAATTCTGGTTAATCTTTTTAATTATTTTTTAAATAATAATTTAATAGGCGCGTGCACTAGTTTAATTTTTTAATTAATATTAAAAGTGATTAGTAAATTTGTTTTGTATTTAAAAATTTGACGGTAATTTTTTTTTAAATATAAAATAATAAATAAGCTGCTTATTTTTGTTTTAAAAATATTATTATTATTTTTGTTGTTGTTGTGATGAAGCATTTAAAAATAATAGGGTAATTTTTATATGCAATTTTTAATAATTAAATGACTTAAGCCTTTTTTATCCCGGGTCTGGCAGCTGATTAGCTTTTTTAGTCTGAAATAGCAGTCGGAAACAGATAAAATTGAATGTGACATTTAAATTTAATTGTTGTTCAGGTAACAATCAAAACTAATTATATAAATAATAATTTTATTAAATTTACCAAGTGTACTAGTTGTTGAATTTAATTGTTTTAAACAAAATTGACTGCAAATTTAAATTCAATTGTTCTATTGAATTTTGTCTGGTTGATGCAAAACCATCAGGGACTAACGGACCAATCAAAAAAGAGAGAAGACCTATGGGTAAAAAGGGGCATATGAAAATTTGAAACTTTAGTTTTGCAGTATAGTAGTCTGCTATTATTGCAGTCCGGATTCATGAAATAAAAGTCGGTAAATTATTTTCGGAAATTTTGTTTTTAAAATAATATCACGATAGTTTTTTTCAATTATTTGTACATATATATTGTGTATATATACTTTACAGTGACAAAAATTTTCGGAGTGAACGCGGATTATATTTGGAGTAAATGCGGAGTAGAGATTTTTTTTTATTGGATTTCCTTGGAGTAAAATTCACTTTGACGGGGAGTTTATTTTAACCTTAAAACTCCAGATCGGAGTAGATGGGGATTTAAATAAAATTTACGTCACTCCGAAATATTTCCGCTAAAAAAAACTCCGTATGTGAAGTGATTTTTTTTTAAACTCCGGAAGTCCGAGTAACGGAGTGAATTCGAATTCTCTCTGTAGCTCGGAGTTTCGGTGTTTTTACAAAAATGAGAGTTTGTCTTTTCATCGGAGTGATTTGAATTTTATTTAAATCCGCATTTACTCCGATTCAGAGTTTTAATATTGAAATCAACTCCCTGGAGTAAATTTCACTCCGAGGGGATTAAATAAATAAACAGTCATCTGCTCCGCATTTACTCCGGATTTAAATCACGTTCATTCCCCAAATTTTTGACAGTGCAGTGTATTCAAAATCTATATAAAATTAATATCATGTGATATATTTTAAATTGGGTATTAATCAAGTTATAGTTAAATTGAAATTTAAATCAATGATTTTATATTTTTATGAAAAGTAAAAAAGGAAAATTTAGTCTAAAAAAAATTGAGTCAATAAAAAAGTGCATTAACATATAAAATTTCTCTATTTACATTTTTTTTATATTAGTTTTCCAAGTTTATATAATTTAAAAATTTTAAACTTGATATAGAACGTACGGGAGAACGAAGATTATTGACGTTAGATTCCGTACCTGTAACACAGAGCCCCGCGACCTTTTGGCAACTTTTTTATTGCTTTGCATGACCTTTCTTGTAAATTCTCTAAAAGTTTTATAAAAAAATGAAAGATAAGAAGTATCGAGGCTTCTTATTCTTATTCTCATTCTTGACTTTTGTTCGGTCAAGTTTGACAGTTTTTCAATGCACAAATTTAAAAAAAAATCAGGGATCTAATAGTATTCAAATTGTCAATTTGATTTATTTTTTTCCTATTTCCGCTAACAAACGAGGCCAATAGATTTTTTTTCGTGGTCCTTTTGTGTGCGACTGTATGTGTGTGTGTCATAAAATCGATCGCGATATGTCGATAGCCATTGACAATTTGATTATAAAATCATTACAAATGAAATTAAACAATTTGAAATATATGATTCATATATCAAAAATCAAATGCGCACTAAAAAAAAAAAATTTCGAGCCTCAACAAAATTTTTTCTCGTCCCAAGGAAATTTTGTTTTCAATTCATAATTCAGAAAATTTCTTGGGATGAGTAAAAATATTCTTAGGGCGAGTAAAAATATTTTACGTCAAGAAATCCTTTTTTTCTGAGCATAGTTATTTAATTAATGTTTTACGATTAATGATTGTATATTTTATTTTTAAAAATATTTCATCGCTACAATAACATGTTTATTTAAATCGTAATATTTACTAGCAACTAAAATTTACTTTCCTCAGTAAACATTAGACATAAAAATGTAAGACAATTTAAAACTTTTTCTGTAACTTTTGAACATACGAAAGTAAACAATTATTGTTATTGAAAATGTTTTGAATTGAATGTTGAATTACTTATTGCATACATATTAAAAAAATTTTATTTTACTCTGGACCTGAAGTACAAGAATATTATTTTTTAATTTAAAAAATGAGAGCATTTGAAATTCAAATCGTACATTGCCGCGATTTTTGAATTTTTTAAAATTTTTACTTTGAAATTTAAAATTTTAAAATCACGGCAGTGAATACTTTTAAAATTTTTTCTTTATACAATAATTATTTTCATAAAATATTTATTTAATAAAGTAATTGAATTTAGTCATCGGTGAAAAGCTCTCAAGAATCATCAAAATCGCTTCATTTAATAATTAATTAAGATTTTAATTAATGATATAAAACTTTCTCCTTTATATTGTTTTCAACTGTCTCAACTATCGCCGGGAATTCGTAATCAAGACTTTAAAAGTATCTCAAGACATTTATTTTTATTTCATTCTTCTTCCTCTACTTTTTCCATTATTATATTTTTCTATTCAATTATATTAATTTATTTTTTTTTATTTTTCTGTTTTCACAAAAAAAGAAAAAAAATTCTATTCAATATTCTAGAATATATAACGTCAAAGTTCTCTGCAAGCTTTTATATCCCTTCGCGATACTTGAAGTAATGTAAATATTATATAGTAGCTACACTGTACATATAATGAAATATAAATATTAAATATATATATATAGAAAAAAAAAAATCAGTTCAGATGAGAAAGAACAGCAAGCGCGTGCGTTCAAACTTTTATGTTTCCGTTCATGTTTAATCAAACATTTTTCGTTGCTACTTTTACATAATATAGATATATATAAATATATATGTACTTGTTACTATTATTAGAAAACTGTTTAGTGCACAGTAGAATTTTAAAACGCTAACGAAATGTGTTGTAAGTAGTCGGTCTTCATTTAACATTTAACAAAAATAGTTTAATATATATACATTAGAGGTGTGCGAATCGTATTTGAATCGAATTGAATAATTTAAATTATTCGTGACTTTTCGAATTATTTGATTTGAATCTGAAAAATTCTGAGCAGATTTCAAATATTTAATTTTTCTTTAATGGTGAGCTTAATTTTTTAAAGTAACTAAAACAATTGTCTTGTTAATTCGTGTGAGTTCTATTTACTTCTAGCAAAAATTTAAATTATTTTATGAGCAATGACTCATTGTACAGATAAACTCAGGATATATATTTGGAGGGACTTTAACGCTCTACAAAAGAAGTTTCTTATCCATTTTTTATAAATCCTTCTGTTCAAAAGTTCTTGAGGCTTGAAGTCAAATGTATAGTAAGTTTCGAGATCTTTTTACTTTTTCGAGGAAACTATCAGACTTATCACAAAATGTCACAGAATCTATTTTGTAGACAATTTATTCTCTACAAATTATCTTTGATAAAGTTTTTTCAAATTCCGCATAACTTTCTAGTTATTACCATATTAATGTCAAGCTCTTAAAAAAAATAGTGTTCTGATCGATTTCAAGAGCTTGACATTAAAATGGAAATAACTAGAAAACGATGCGGAATTTTAAAAAACTTTATCAGAGATAATTTGTAGGGAATAAAATTGTCTACAAAAGAGATTCCATAACATTTTGTGATAAGTCTGATAGTTTCCTCGAAAAAGTAAAAAGATCTCGAAACTTACTATACATTTGACTTCAAGCCCCAATAACTTTTGAACAGATGGATTTATCAAAATGGATAAGAAACTTCTTTTGTAGAGGGTTAAATTTCCCACAAAAATAGATCCTGAGCTTATCTGTACAATCAGCAAATGCCGAGGTATAAAATTCCAAGCTTAAAATTTTTTTTTTCCCAAGTTATTTAAATGAGAAATAGAAAATTGCGATGAGCGTCCTCTATTTTTTGATACACCCTAATATATATATAACATAGCTTTACGTGAGAAAATTTAAATACCACGTTGGTACTTAATTGTTTGAGCTTTGTTTCTTGTACTTTGTATTTTGTTTTCGTAATTTTTTCTATTGTCTTATTTTTCATTCTTATCTTAGTGAGTTTTAGTCAAGTGTTGAGCTTTTCCATGTTTCGCGAAGTCTCGAGGATTAATATACAAAAAGTAACAATGTAAATGTATACGTTTAAAAAAAAAAAATAACAACAATAGTGTCTCAAGTTATCTTTTCTATATTATTAGTGTCCTTTCATATTTTTTAATGAAAAAAAAATAGTAGTGAGCGTGTAATTAATTATAAAATAAGTCTAGAAGAGAGACAAGAATTTTTTAACAAAAAGATAAAAATAATAGGTGTTCATATTACTTAGTGTACTTAAAGTTAAATTATATTTTATATTTTACGCCGAGGTTCTAGGGATGTCGGGTTCAAAAAAATGCTTTAACATTTTTTTTTTAGCTTTAGACCTTTCAGCGTTAATTTAAACTGGTAAATTTTGTAATTGAAGTCAGATTCTGTTTAGAAGTTTAGAGTAATTATTGATATTTAGTGGTAATAAAGTGGAGTAATTATGCAGTAAGGTCTCATATATCCGTTGAAAAATTGAGGTACAAAAAATATCTTTATATATTTGTTATCATATCTCAATAATGTGACAATTGTAATAAATATTCAATTGACATTCAACAATGAAAACAACATAAATAATTAAATTTTTATATATTTTATATTCAAATTTTAATTGTTATTTTTTTGTCAGTCGTTTCATTTTGATTGTAATTGAAACAACAGCTATTTGGAACAAAAAAAAAAAACAAATAAAAAAAAATTTAATTCTTGAATTTTTAATTTTGAAATAAAGCTTGAGCTTTTGCTTTCCTCTTCAAAATTTTTGCAAACTAAAACCGAGGAAAGTTTTTTCCAAACAAGAACTTTTTAATTTTTTATATAAAAAATAAATGAGTGTGAATGTAGCAGACATCAGACAAATTTAAAATTATAAAGAAATAGGGTAAATAATTAAAAAAATAATATTTATAAAAAATGCACTTATTAATTTCAAGTTTTTTAAATGCGCATTTTTTAAAATTTTATTTTATTAATTATTTACTCTATTTATTAATAATTTTAAGTTTGTCTGATGTCTGCTACATTCACACTCATAAAATTAAATGAGTAATTTTGCATAATTGTCTAAAGTCGAATTATTTTCAAAAATAAGTAGTTTAGGTATATAAATTTACTATTTTTGCACACCTCAAGCGCGAAAGCACTGAGGATGCTTATGAACGGTTCTTTTTTCCGACTATTTTACTCACACAAAAATATTTCTACACTCTTTTAATTACACCAAAATGAATCGAATTATATACTATCATAGAGAGAATTTATAGGAACAATTTGAACCTAATATCAAGTCGATTCATTATTTTATTAGTTTAAAATAAATTATTTTAACTTAAGAAACCAGTGCTGTCAATTGTTACGTATAAAATTTCGTAAACACGATAACTCTCGATAGACACAATTAATCGGCCTAACTTTATTTTATTGTTTTTGTATTTTTTATCACAAGAACCCTTATCTAAATCCTCTTAATTTAATTGTAATTAATTAAAAACGTAAAACTGATTACTCACGGAAAATTTAGCTGCCATTTTTTTATTTTTACTGTCATTATTTTTGCCATTTTTTCTCTCCATCAACTACTGGCAGCTGCACTCAAGTAACAGTATAGGTTTGAAAAAAAAAGAGCGCCATCTAAGACAAAATGGCGGGATATTTAAAAAAAAAAATCGAATTGATATGACACTGAAATTAGCCGACGTCTAATAATTTTTTGATATTTTATGAAACCATAAATTTAAAAAAAAAAAAAAAGACTTCTAAAAATTGCACTTATGGTTTTTTAAATTTTCTACACGTGCATGTTTTTAGTTTTTTTTTTTTTAAATTAAATTGCTGAAAAAAAAATTCAAAAATTGTTGATTGTTTGCTAATTTTAGAATTATGAATTGATAATTTATAAGTTTAATAAAAAATTCATGATAAAAAAAATCAATAAATATTATAAAATAAAAGTAATAATTAAAAATAAAATGAGCGATTGAGGTGTGTACTTTTGGATTTTCCAACCTTTTTTTTTATGGATGAGTAATTAGTAAGGCGACCTTCGGATGTGATATTTCAGGTGCTAATACGATTGATGCTTTGAAATCTCTTGTAATTATCAAGAGACTAGTTCGTTGTATAACAGTATCGATTGTGTTTCAAGTAGTTTAAATTTATTTATTCAAATGTCTGATGATTTTTGCTGTTATCCATTTTTTTTTATAATTATCCATAGATGTCAATTAATAAATTTTTTTTTTAGATGCAATTTTTTCCCGTTTCATCAAAAATTTTATTTAATAAAAAAATAGTTAGTAAATGTCTAATTACTTATCGAAGTTTATCAAGTATTAAATTCCTCGTAAATTGAACATTGGGTAGAAAAATAAGTGTATTAGTGGAAGGAAAGTTTAAAAATGTAGTAAAAAAATTTAATTAAAGGTTTTTTCATCGAAGCACTTTAATAAAAATGCATTTAGTGTTTATATTTAATAGAAATTTTTAATTAAGGAATTATTTACTCTCCAGTGTAACGTAATTTATAAAATTCCGCATGAGATATTAAAGTCATTCCCTAGCATTAAAATTCTTAAAATTATTTGTCTAGTGTGAGGATAATTATGATAAAAAATTTATTGAATTTTCTTAGCGGGTATATTTAAAAAAAAAAAAAATAGATTGCATGTTTTAAATTTAGAAGATAATTACGTAATAATTAAGAATATTTAAGTAATTAAAATTTTTTTCTTCTATTATTACTTTTAGAATAATTAAAGTGACGAATTGAGAATGGCGTCAAGATTGCCAAGCAGTCATCAGAGGAAGCTGGGACCGGCGCCGATCGCATCGTTCGAGGATTTGTCCGACGAGGTGGAAAACGTGAGTTAAAGCTACAAAAAAAAAACTAACACACACAAAATGTATCAAGTCCTCACTGGCAATCACTTCTACCAGTCGCCTAAAAAATTCGCCGTGATGTCGTAGACGAAATCGGAAAAAAATCGAGAGTTTAATCCATAAATAATAACACGTCGGAGAGACAAATATGTACATATTGTAATAAAAAATTTCCGTCAAACTCGTCGGTCGATCGTCCAAGGATAAAAAGTTTAATAAATAAATCTATAAATCTTTATAGCATAAAAAGAACGCAGGGACAAAATTGAAAAAAAATAAAGAGAGAAAATATAAAGAGAGGGAGAGGGAAAGGGAGAGGGCGATAAAGGGAGGAGTTTGTAGCAGAGCCAAATGTGGAATTGAGGAATTATTCTTTAAATTGTAATGCAGGGAGAATCGACAACAGCACGAATGCCGGGGATTATTGAGGTGACGACTCCTATAACACCTGGTAGCTCACTCAAGACTCCCAGCACCCCGAGGATTGACATCAGTCGGGCCAGCAGTTCATCCCATCATGAGGACAGTAACAACTCAAGAGAATCTTCTCCCGAGAGAGAATTACTGGCAGGTCAGTTTGTTAAAAAAACATTTTTAATTACAGTCGACTACCCGTCATAAGCCTGGTCTAGGGGACGTAGGGGAAATTTTTCTTGGAATTTCAATCTCCCGCTACCATGCGTTTAGTTTTCTTCTCGACTACTCGTTATAAGCCTGTTTCATTTTATATAATTTTAAATGTCATATGTACGGTTTGTTACATACGTCAGTATCCCGATTTTTCTAGTGCTTATAGCGCTAAAATAAATACTTATCTTTTTACCCTAATAATAATTTTAAAGGAAAAAATTATAATGACAGCGGTATTAATTACAGTAATAATAATAATAATAATTGTTGTTATTGATCAACATAATGCTCAATAAAACTTGTAAATTGCAACAGAAGCTTCAATTGTAATTAATGATTACAATTATCAACAATAAATTATATTTTACTTAATATTGATTAAATTATCATCTGCGAAACATCGATAGTAAATTTTCATAATTAATTTTGATATGTTTTCCTATAGTTAGTTTATAATTTAGAGAATTTTAACGGCGGCTTATAACGGGATTTCTGGTACGAAACTCAAAAAAGTGGTTAAATGGGGGCTGTTTGGACTCGGTACCTGCTGATTGAGAGGAAGATGTTTATAACGGGTAGTCGACTGTATTGGATGAGACAAGCGACAGCAATTACGACTACGGAGTCATAAATTAAAAAACTTTTGGGTAAAAAGTCATTCAGTAAAAAGTAAAGATGACTTAAACCCGTATTTTTAATCCTTGGGAATTAAATCTTATCTTTTTTATCATGAATTATGCCAGATTTTAAAAATAACTCAGATGTTTTTACTGTAAACTTTGATATTATGTAATCCAGAAAGAAAATCAATAGGATTTTAATATTCAAATGGATTTTTAATGCACAGAAATTGCATATAAGATTTTTTTTTTTTTAGAAATTGCATTAACTTGATTTTTATTTTAGTTCTTAAATAAGAAATCGTGTAGTCTGGGTTCATTTATTTTTAGTTTATAAAAAAATTGCTGGAGCCTGGAGATATTAATTATCATAAATAGAATTTTATAAGAGCTAAAAAATGAATAGGAGCAGAGCCACCAGCCGGAACGACTCTGTCGTTGGGTTACAAAGAAGATGCCCAGGATTTGCGATCGTCTACAGAGGAACTGGACTTGCAGGATCCAGTTCACGCTCAAGATCTTAAAAGAGACTCAAAGAGAGCACGAAGGAAAAAAGAAGACGGCACACAATCAGAGTGTGGAATTAGTTTGAAACATGAACGGGAACGTAAAGATAGTAATTGTTCCGAGATTATTTTACTTAATATCAGTGGCAGAACGTCACGGCTGTCTTCCGTTGGGAGTCAAGGCTCCGGTGTATCCGGAAGACTCTCAGTTGTCTCTGCTACCTCTTCCAGGTAATATTCCAAGGATTTTACACTATTATCCTTGTATACATTAATTTTAAATTGCCATCGTGTTAAATAAATAAATTTATACTGACATCTTGTATTTCTAGATCACCCAGTCCGCACAAATGTCTCCTAGAGACGTCATTCTGTGGCAGCAAGCCCACGTTAGCGGAAACATCGATTGAAACTTCAAAACCAGAGACAGAAGACTTGGAGATTATGTTACTGAAGCGGGAGGCTGACACGACAAAAGCCCTTATTCCGGAGAGCATAAAGGTGCCAATGGTAGGCGGGAATCTAAAGCCTGATCCCCTGGATAAGCCAAGAAGACGGGGGTATGAAGAACGTAAAGAAATATTTAAACGTGAAGTCGAGATCACGAAGCGGGTCTTGGAAAAGGTCAACATTGAGGTATTTTTTTTTATTTTTTTATTTTCCTATCGCTGTCTTCAATTTAATCAATTAGCATTTAAATTAAAATTTTTCGACAATCAAAAAAATTTCTATATAAATTAGGATTCATAAATTTAAATAATAACTTTATTCATGTCATCTCTTCCATGTATAGAAGTAACTTTAATCGTGTAGTTAATTACTGTCCTGATCAATAAAGTAGATCACACATGAGTATTTTTTAATTATATTTGTAGATGTGATGAGGGAGTCAGCTATCTTCGTTAAGGCTTGAGGTTTGTAGAATTAACAGCAACAAAAATGAAACAAAAATAAAAAAAAGTTAAAACAATTATAAACAAAAATTACGTGCGTTTCTTTGTATATACATTTGTTTTTATTTGCAATTGTTCTTTGTTATTTTATTATATTTTTTTTTTTGTATCCCAGTTTATCCAGGCATCTCAGCACGTTTTTTTTTCTCTCATATACCTCCCGGCTCTTTGGTTTCATAGAGATGATTATTAAAATTAAAATTAATGTTCTGCTGCTGGTTTCACGTCATCCGTTTGTTTGGTTTTTTAAAAACTAAATAAATGAAATATAAAATAAAATAAAATATTAAAATTGAGAAAGAAGTGAAGCGTTTAATTAAAAGTTTATGCTTTTTTATAGGTTCCAATTATTAGGAAACCGCAGAAAGTTGAGGAACGAGATGTAAAAACGGGTGTTGAGGTACAGAAGCCAGTGACGCTTGACTTTAATGATAAGAGAAAAAAAGCTCAAAATTTTAAGGATGTGGTTCAGACAACTCCGAGCATCGGGAGTCTCAGTGGGAGTCCGAAACTCCCGCGGCATCAGAAAGTTCGGGAACTCGAAGGTTCGAGAACTCCAAGTCCTTCATCGGTTTCGAGAAAAAGTAGTTTTGCGTCTTTATTCAAAGTAAGTTTTCAAGTATATTCCGTAAGATGAATTGGTTTTTTTATTTTTTATGGGATTGTTTTTCTACAGACGCGGACGGAAGTTAATGCATTGAGTCCCGAGTCACCTTCGCCGACGCCGAGCGCGAAGCCTCGACGGAGCTTGACATCTAAGATTAAAGATACGACGGAAAGCTTGAGAAGTAGATCTAAATCCCGAGAGCGCACGTCTGTTGATAAAGGAAGTACGAAGAATAAAAATGTTTTTACGTCAACGCTGAGTATTTTCAAGAAACGTGAGAGGAAGAAAAGTATTCAGTATGACGGAGGCAGTACTCCGGACCATGAACTAATGGGTCATCCGTCGCTGGAGAGTATCGGGAATGTCGAGTTTAGATTCGAGGCGGATCGACCCAGTCGCAATGAAGATTCAATTTTTATAAGCTTGCATGCTGACTCGAGAAATTATGAGGAGGCTTTGCCGTCTGAGAGCGTGTCTATACCCATTGAGACGCCGACAAAATTGTTGGATGAGTACGAAAACGAACCACGGACAGGCAATATCGTGACTGAGGCATCGATCGAACATCAGGGCTCGGGGATAAGGATAAGAACTGAGGCGATGATTGAGTCGACGGGTCGCGAGGAAGTTCAGAGTCCCCTGCGGCCGAGCACGTCGAAAGATTCCCAGTTGTCAAAGAGTTCGTCGAAGGACTCGCGGGTCAGTATTCAAACGGCAAAACACATTGAGGTCCCGTCAAGACCTGGGTCTGCGGAGGTCGGGAAATCCAGCGACGCTAAGTCGGTCAGTGTTTCGAGTAGGGATTCCGTTGAAAGCAAGAGCAGGGTAGCTGGTGAACCCATCGTCAAGCCAAAGAGGAAAAGCAAAGAGAGTGTGTCAAGAGTTGAAAGTAAATCAAAAGTTGTCGAGAGTAAATCAAATGGTGATAAAAGTAAATCGGGGATAGAAATCGACGGTCTGTCGATAAATGAAGAAAGTCAATTGAGAATAACAGAAAGTGATAAAAAAAATAAAGTAAACGGAACTGAAAGCTCGTCTTGTAAGTTGCCGCCAGAGACTGATAAATCCTCAGAGTCAACTCAAAGATTATCTGAAAGTCTTATGGTTAAATCTCAAGATGGTTTAGTTAAGACACCGAGTGTAGTTTCTGATTTAGATCACAATAGTTCCGAGTCTGAGCGTGATTCCGAAATTGATTTTGTGAGAAATAAGGTAGTGAAAGTTGTTAGCGATGAGTTACCGGACGAGAGAAAGGGTTTGTTTAATGAGGAAAGTTTTGAAGAGGATCTTCCTTACGTGCCAACGACGTTGCCCATGGAGAAGAGTGTCGCCGTACCAATGCTGCCAGTAAAACAGCGGCTGCAAGAAGTAAGAACGATCCCAATAGAGCGGCCGAGATCTACAACTCCCATTAATCCAACTCTGCTCGACGAATTCGTTATGCAGACATCACACGACGACAAACGGGCTGACAAAATGAAGATTTCGTTGCCGCGGGAAGACAGTTTCAAATTAAAAAGTCCACGCAAGCACTCGATGAACACATTTAGTGAGTTTGCCGAGCGCGTGGTACCCGATGCTGTCAAAAGAGCCGCGGGAAAGTCACCGAGTCCACCGCCACCACTGCCACCCAGAGCACCCGCCGTTCGGCCAACGAATTGGGTTAATTTTGAAGAAATTCCTGAGCGCCGAAAAGCTCCCAAGAGGATCCAAACGATACCACGTCCAGAGGAAGACAGCAAAGCTGGTTACAGTTACGTCCAGCCAGAGGAATGTCGATGCGAGTGTCACGAAGAATCTAGAAGAGCTTCCCATAGAGAACCAACCGCTGGTTCCAGCATAAATACCGGAATTACTGCCAGCATTTCGTCGGCATCAGCGACTCACGGGTCCTCTGTAACCCGAACTTCGTCAACATGCAGCAGCAGCAATGGGGAGCGCGCTTGCAATGGCGATAATTGCACAGTTCCTACGAGCTCGGGTGATCGTGCCAGTATCGTGAGGTAAATGGATTGTGGTACGATTTAATAATAGCTAATAAGGGTGGGTTTTATTAATTAGTATTGTTTGATCACTCTGGATGATTCGTAGAAGTCTCTTTCTTTACTTTCAGTGACAGCTCTCTGGATCTAAGTCCCGTTAACGAGGATCCGATTGCGACACAAGCGCTCTTAGGACCCATGAAACCCTTCGCGATGGATCTTGACGTCGGATCAAATCGATCTAGTATCATATCCCAGGAAGAGACTGACGATATTAATCTGTAGAAGATTTAAACATTAACTGAAAATTTATTTTTATTTTATTTATTTCGGTGTTAAACTAAAAACCCGTGACAGTTTCAGGGAATTGATTTTATGATTGTGAATACACACTGTCTCAATAGCAGTTTACTAAACTCGACATTATTTTTGACGTTTAAAAGTAAAATAATGAGTCTGACCTAGATCTTTTGAGTCACACTGAATTTTTATGTTCTTTAAATGGATAAAAATCTAATGACATAAATGAAATATTTGGTAAAAAAATATATTATTTTTGAACAAAAGTTTCTGATGATTAAATTGGGTTAGCGGAGTGACGAGAAGAGAACGAAACATATGAAGGAAAAATATAATAAAAACTTTGAACATTTACCGGAAAATAAATGGCGAAATGGGTGAGTGAGTTGTAATAATCAATACTTGATGCTTGTGTTATTATTATTATATTTATTTATTTATTTATTATTGTTACTATTATAATTATTGTTGCAAGAGGAAGTTTAAAATTTGTTCACAAGCCAGACTTCGTCGTCTATTTCCAACCATTAAATTAATTTTAAATTTATACTTCTCGAGCAAACGATCGATTGACCCTCATCTCGCTGGCTTATTCTTTAATAATTTAAAAAATAACGACATATTTATTCTCGAGAAAAAACCCATGAAAAAGTAATAAACACACTGTAAAAAATTTGCGGAGTGAACGCGGGGCGGTTGAGTTTTATCCATTTAATTCTTTCAGAGTTAATTTCACTCCGAAGGAAGGTTTCGGAAAATATTAATTATAAAAAAAATACTAATACATAGTGAGCTTAGGTCTTTGATATTTTGACATTTATATTGAGTACGGAAATAATTACGAGCTCCTTTTCCATATTTTTACTCGAAATGATTTTTAAAAACTACAAGCAGCTGATAATAAAACTTGAACAAATAAAATTCCATTGAGTCACAAACTGTCTTATGACTTACATCAACCATACCACGAGATAACATTTCATACTGTACCGAAATATAAAATATTCCCATAAAAACTATGTCACTATAGCTATTCAATAATTTAATATTTTCGCTATGTATTATATATATGAAATTATAATTTAGTGAGTTATTACAAAATTTTATAAATAAAAAACATAGTATTTTAAGTTTAATTATTAATATCTGAATGAATTATTTATTAAAATTATTATGTTTCTAATTAACAGCTGTTTTTATTAAATATAAATTTATTTAAGTATTAAAACTCCGGACCTGAGTGAATGCGGTTGAAATAAAATCTGCGTCATTCCGAAATCACTCCGTCAATAAAAAAAATCCCAATTCACTCCTTGTGCGGAGTGATTTTTTTTAAAACTCCGGATTGAAATAATATTCGTATTCATGCCGGATTCACTCCCGATTTTTTACAGTGTAAAATAAAATTCAGTTTTTAGACCGATCGATTACGGTGGGCTAAAAATTTTAATTTTATTTATTAATTATAAGGATTTATCAATAAAAATAATAATAATTATTATTATTATTATTACGTAATAAATAAGAGAAAAAATATTTAATTGTAATTACGAGACCACTTGCGATGTTAATAGTTAATTAACGCGATTCGCGTCAAAGCCTTTAGAAAGTCCAACGGAATCCAAAAAATATATATATGAATAAAAATATAAATTTCTTGATATTTAACGACAATTTATCTGATAGCTGATAATACTTATCGGCGCAATCGGAATAATTAACGAAGCGACGCGTCATTGAGTGAACTTGTGAAAGATAATTAAATTGAATAAAAATATAATCAAATTACGGAACGGAAATTAAAATGAATTATCACTTGTTAAATATAGTTCTCATTAAATAATTGTACTAAAAAAAAATTATGAAACTTGACCTCTCTGCTCAACGAAAACTATTTTATTTTAAATTCGGTGGTAAAATAAAGTAATTTTAATCCATCCCACACCCACATTACCTCTTAGATGTATTTTCTACACAAAATAATTACACTGTGTTCATACGAATTAATTAAATTCTGGCTATACAGTAAGATTTGTCAATTCATTAAGATCAAAGTATGTAATTTTTCGATTATTAATAATTGCTATTATTACAATTACAATTATATCTACAATCACATGTCTAGAATTTATATGCTTTGATTTATGTTGAACATCATGTGCGCAAAAAAAAAAATTTTCTTGGCACAAGAAATATTTTTCTTCATACGAAAAAAAATAGATAGTACTGGTTACTGTTCTGCGCAGTAATCGACGAAGAATATAGGAAAAAATACAATTTAATATGACTGATTCATATTAGAACAGGAGTGTCATTGCTTAACATGTATATATACTATTACTTTTTAAACAGTAACCAGTGCTGTGCTACACAGTACATAAAACATATGACTGGTTACTGTTAAAATAGTCGTCGTTCATAGTTCAATAGTACACGGAGAAATTATTATTGTTTGAAATGCTATGATGTCATAGTAAAGCCGGACTGCGTTGATCACCTGCCGGAAATTGAAATAAACACATGCAAAAATTACTACGACCATAGTAAAATTTACGATAGTTACAGTAATTTGTGATATAATCGTCGTAAATTTTACTATGACCATGGTATTTTTGACATCTGTTTATTTCAATGTTCATAAGGTGGTCACCATGGTCCGGCTTTACTATGACACCATAGCATTTTAAACAAGAATAATTTTTCCGTGTATACAAAGATCTCAGCACAGCTCTTGTTGCTGTAAAGAATGCGAACACTTACTATGTACAGTCGAACTCCATTAACTCGGAACTTCCCCTTAATCTTGATCCCCACTATGAGCTACGGTGTTTCCCACCCAATGCTATACATTTGTATGTGTCTGCGTATATTTACATGTCATCATTCATGTAAATGTAAGAGCACATGCGTATAGTTTAGTTTTTAAGGGAGAGGGGGTATCCGTTAACTCGAAAATTCCAAGAAATTTCCGCTCCTCCGTAGACTAATTGTCCAAGTTAATGAAGTTCGACTGTAGCGAGAAGAATGGTTACTTAGTTCTTGTAGATCTCATTAACATCCAGAACAGTACTCAGTCCTGTTCTGACATGAACTGTTACTAACTTCATATGTGTCTGTAGTGTCAAGAATAGTAAAGACACATATGAATTTAATAACAGTTCATGTTAGAACAAGACCGAGTACTGTTCTGGATGTTAATGAGATCTACGAGATATAAGTAACCATTCCTGTCACTAACTAGTAAGTTCTTGCATTCTATACCGCAACCAGAGCTGTACTGAGAGGTTTGCATACTCTTGTCCTATGAACGACGACTATTTTAACAGTAACCAGTCATATGTTTCATGTACTGTGTAGCACAGCACTGGTTACTGTTTAAAAAGTAATAGTACATGTTAAGCAATGACACTCCTGTTCTAATATGAATCAGTCATATTAAACTGTATTTTTCCTTATATTCTTTTCGCAGAACAGTAACCAATACTATCTATTTCTTTCGATGTGAAGAAAAAAATTTTCTCGGGACTAGAAAAAATTTTTTGCGCCAAGAAATCCTTTTTTCTGTGTGGTTATAAAAAAAAAATATTTATGGTGTAATTTAATTAAAACTGAGACTGCGATGGCGATTATAACTAAAGAATAAAAATAAATATAATTTTTATTTTAAAATATTTAAAATTAAATATTAGAATCCAAAAAATATTTAAGGTACCAAAAAACAAAAAAAAAAAATATATATATAGTAATTATTATTTTTATTCTTCAGTTTGTCGACAACTCTCGCTTCCTACCACTAATTATGTATTCTACTAAAAAAAAAAAAAAAAAAAAAACAAAAAAAAAACAATAATAATAACAATACTCCGTTAAGTGATAATCCTGTTGGACGTTCAAATTGTACCTGTCGTTATTCGACGACCCGTTTACTTTGTCCACTCATTAACCAAAACACAAATAAAAGTAAAAATAAAACTCAACAAAAAATCATTTAAAATACATGATAGTAT
The DNA here is from genome assembly GCF_029852145.1 of Microplitis mediator. NCBI lineage: Eukaryota > Metazoa > Arthropoda > Insecta > Hymenoptera > Braconidae > Microplitis > Microplitis mediator. Next base: position 15,179,054 of record NC_079974.1, read on the forward strand.
AAAATTATAATTTTGTCACTTACGTCACTAATTTATCTTTCACTAAAAAAACAAACGAGAAAAAATAAATAATTGGAGCGTTTCTAATTACTTGGTTATTTTTATTGGTCCAATTATTGAGATGAAGATTAAAATATATAAAAAAATAAATATATATATTCACATTATATATATATTCGAAAATTTATGTCGCAAGATATAAATAATTAAAAAAAAACAAAAAGTATCAATACCTGGGCCATCGAAGGGTCTAAGGACTTGAGAAAAAAAATACTTATTATTATTAATTGGTCCTCGTTGAACATTATTTTGTATAGTAAAAAATATCACAAAGTTTGAGGATCCTTTACCAAAATAAAATATATATCTATAAATATATATATATATATATATATATATATATATAATAAATCCATCATTGGCCTCACCCGGTCCTGTCCGAGTCTTCGTGACGTTTAAAAAGCGCCAGCCCGCAAACCGGAAAAAAAATATAAATAAAAAGGGTTTTTTTAATCGCCGCGCGAAAGAACACGAGACTGCCTCCTAGCAATACATATATGTATAAACATTTATGATTATTATTTTTAAAGACTTACGACTGTGAGAATTAAAGAATATTTAAATGTTTCTAATGTTATGTAAATAAGACTATCGAATCAACCAAAAAAAAAAAAGAATTAATAAATAAAATACAAAAGGTTTCGTGATTGTATCACGATTAAATTAAAATCTTTGTTTATGAGCGTTAATTATTTATTGATATTTTAAAAAATGTAAGTTATTTATTATTATTATTATTATTATTATTGTCATTTTTTTTTCTACTTGGACAGACAAGTGCGTCATGACGAGGGTGAAAATAAAAGGACTAAGAGTATTGATTTAGTTTAGTTTCAGCTTGTCGCCCTTTTCAAACTGAGACCTTTTGTCTCTTGGAGACAGCGATTGTTTTATCTTTACTAATTTTGGTGACTTTCTTTCAACTTCAGTTACTACGGGTCCATCTTCTTCACGGACTAATAACGCCGTTGTTCCTGACGACGTTGATGGTGTTGTTGCATTATTTTCGTTCAATGATTGCTAAAATAATTAATTTATTCAAATTTAAATTTTTCAGAAGAATTTAACTGTAAAAAATTTGCAGAGTGAACGTGGATTAAATCCGAAGTAAATTCGGAGTGAATGCGGAGCGGGTGACTATTTATTTACTTTCCTCAGAGTGAGATTATGATCCTGAAGTAAGCAGATAATTAACAATTTTCGGAATTTTTTTTTCAACAAATAAATTACAAAAAAAAAAAGAAAACTAAAAATATGCATGTGTAGAAAATTAACAAAGCGTTGCAATTTTTTGAATATTTCATTTTTTTATAATATATCGTTCTTAAAAAAATTAAAAAATTATTTGACGTGGGCTAACTTCAGTATCATGTAAGATTCACTGCGATTGAGCTTATTTTAATATCGAAACTCCGGTTCAGAATAAAATTCACTCCGAAATGGAATTTATTTTAATATTAAAACCGCGAATCGAAGTAAATGTGGATTTAAATAAAATCCGAATTCACTCCCGATTTTTTACAGTGTAATTAATTTTTATGACTAAAAATATCTTGAGGTATGACTTAATTATTATAAATATTTAAAGTTACCTGCATACAATTTAAAAAAAACAAAAAAGCTAAAAGTGCCAGAGCACTCAAAGCAGCACCGCTTCCACCTTTACCTCCGCCATGATGATGCCTAAGACAATAATTAAATATAAATATATAAATTATTATGTATCTTAATTAACAAATATATTTACCCATGACCGTGACCACGGCTGTGATGTGGAGGTTCCCAGCCACCTTGCCATCGTTCAAGAGGAACATGAGGGCCCTTTACATATTCTCCAGAACTCCCCCAATTAAACAAAGACTTGAAAGTCATTTTGATAATAAAAATATAATAACTGTTACATAAAAAAAGTTTTCACAATATTTTGAACGTTTATATTTAGTTTTACATAACAAATACTCAAGTTTATCCTCGTAGCTTTGTCACAAGACTGCAGTTTCATCACTGTTGTCATTATTTTCTTTTTAAATAATTATCTTTTGAGGAAAGAAAAGGTTTAAATTATTTAATGGTTTATGGAGACTCAAAGAGCCGTTAATTTTTCCAGGTCCTTGCTCTGGAAAAACGTTTCTTAGGTATGTCAGTAGATTTAAGTTAATTGTTCTCAAAACAGGTGGATATTTTTTTCAACTATTCCCGTTATTTTTATATGGACTCAACTATTTTTAAATTTTAAATTTATCATTTATTTTATTTGATTGTTTCAATAAATTCAACTAAAAAATTTGAATTTATATATTATATATTTATATTAAATTATAAATTTTGACAGTACGTGTAATTATAAAGAAGACAATTTCGGATGAAGACATTGGCTGCTTGAGCCAAAGGCGAAGGCTACCACCGCATTGTCTTCCATCATAACCTCCATCGAAAATTAAAATTTGAATATCTGTGACTTGTAAAAGCGCGCCAATATCAGACCGACAGCGTACGGAATAATTCAACTGGTAATTTAATTAGTTATAATTACGTACAACAATTTTGAAATTGACAACAAATAAGTGGAATTCGGATCAGATTGAAATAAAATAAAAAATTGATCACATATGCGCGGTAACTTTGAATTACTGTCCCGTTTAAAGAGAAGAAAATTTTGATTTTCTCTTATGGGAAGAGAAATTAAATAAATGGGAATATACTATAACTTTTTCTTAAACAATAACATAAATTAGAATTCAACTTAAAAAATTTAGTGAAAATAAATAGAGAAATAAAACGTTTTCTTCCTAAGAAAGAAATCGATGATTTTTAATTATCTCACATTGGTCTGAAATTCGTTTGATTTAAAAACTGGCTGATTAAAATTTGTAATTTCATTGCAATGTAAAACATTTTGGGAGTGAACGCGGATTAAATCCGGCGTGAATGCGGAACGGATGACTGTTTATTTTTTAATCCCTCGGTGTAAAATTTACTCCAAAGGGGAGTTTATTTTTTTATTAAAACTCCTAATCGGAGTGAATGCGGATTTGAATAAAATCCGTAATCACTCCGAATTCACTTCTGATTTGTTAGAGTGCAATTGATATGAAAATAAAATAAAAAAACATTGATTGAAATAAAGAAGAAACAAATTTATATGAAATAATTTTTTTTTATTGATTACAATCACACTACACGTACATACAACTTAATTACATTCTAAAATCTAAAAGAAACTAATTTAAATATTGTGTCTCCGTATAAGAAGAAATAATAAAAACAAAATAATATATACAGTTTAAAAAGTAACAACAATTTCGGGTAAAACAAAATACGTCCTGAGATACTAACTTTTTTAAAAAAGAGAGGGCTAATCCTTCATTAAAATTCTCAGCATTAATTAAATAAAAATAAATAAATTAATAGCGTCGAATAATAACATCATAACCAATTATCCATACGTCCAAGCAAATCTTCCTCTCGTGAAGAAAAAAAAATTTATTTGTTTTATTCTCGGCTGACGTAAACTAACTATCGATTAAATAATACCACGTGAATTAGCTTGTATTAAATACCACTATAAATATATATTATTTATCTAAATATATTTAATTCCTGTGAAAAAAATATATAGTGTACGCAATAAATTCAATCAAATAATAATAAATATAAATAATAATAATTAATTAATTAATAAATAAAATATAAATTAGCTTGATTCGTCGAAGTTTAGTTAAACTCAAAAACAAAAATTTTAAGTTTAGCTAAGCTTCGAAGTTCGCTCAGTCTACGAAAAAATGATATAAAATAATAATGGTAATTTAAACGTCGCGCGAAATTGGGATTAATGTTTTTTTTTTTTAATAATTGAATAAATTATTATCTAGTGCAATCGCATTACGAGTATTATTGACCTAAAGTGATGATGATTATGATAAATATATTCAGACGGCGTTGCAGTCCATGAAAAGTGTTCTGCAATCTTCACCAGATCTTCCACGTCTGCCAGCTTCGTAAAGTGCCTCGAAACCAACACCGCTCTGTCGTTGAAGAAGATAACTCGTGGCATATGAACCAAGTTGACAGAAGATCGTTGACGTGCCTTGACTGTCAGCTACACACTCAGCACTCGCTTCACATAACGCACGTTCAGCACATCCTCTTTGTCCTTCTTCTTCCATTCTGCCGACATTACTGAAGGATTTCATTGATCGCATGTAACCCTAACAATAATAATTTTTTTTTTTTTATTAATGTAAAGATGTAATTTATTGATTGAGAAACTGGTTAATTGGAGCTACGGTTTTTATGATGATTAATATGAATTCTTACCTTCAACATTGTGATTGAAGCGACGGCAGCCTCAGACATACTATCACGTTTACCCAATGATCGTGCAGTTAATGAACGATGGGAGAATGATGTTTTCAATGCGTCCAATAAATTCATCACAATATTTATAAACTGCTTGAAAAAAATAAACAAACCCAAAGGTCAATGCATTAATATAAATAAATAGTTTTTTTTTTTTAATGTATAATTTATTTTATTTTTATTAGTTTTGTGCATTTTATGAATATTTTACAAGTGTATATATATGAGGAATGTGCAAATAGTGTTCGAATCGAATATTTTTATTCCATATGAAATTTTTATAGAATAATTGGAAACTGAAAATTATTTTATTAAGGTAAGAGACCCAGGAAACTAGTACCAGATTACTTCATGTATTTGTATATCTATATTTAGTAAAATTTAGTAGTGTATTTACATGAGTGATCGGGTACTAATTCCCTGATCGGGTACTGGGTCTCTTATCTTATTTAAAATTTTTAATTATTCAATTTGAATAAAAATATTAATTTTTTAATTTCCATGTGATTAATTATTTAAAAAAAATTTTATGCCACCTATTTAATTTTACATTTTTTGAAATTTAAGTTCATATAATTTGTATATAAATATTGAATAATTAAAAATTATCAATTTTTAAAAATAATTTTTAAATAATTAGAAAATTTGTAAGTTCAAATTATTTACACATCCTTCATATACATATATCACGTCATTAATTCCAAAAGGACATATTTTTATACGGCTTTTGTGCTTTAGTCAATAAGTTTAAAACCAAAAAGGTGTATAATTTTTTTTTATTGCCAATCAATTTGTAAACTTATTCTAAAGCTGAAAATATTTTTTTAAATTTTTAGCTATAAAATAATTCTACAAACGATTGGCGATAAAAAAAAATTATACGTCTTTTTGGCTTTAGAGAATTTCCTAAAGCCAAAAGAGCGTATAAAAATATATCCTTTTGGATTTAGTAACGCGACATATTTTTAATAAAGTGTAGATTTGTAAAGAAGATTGAAGAGTATAAATGAAAAAAAAAATTTGATGTCTACATTAGAAAAATGGCTGCAAAGAGAGTGAAGAAATGTCCGGATGTCACGTGTTAAAAACCACTATTTATCTTGTCAGCTGTACCGTTACCAATATACCTGTATTTGATGATACAAGGCGTACTCTATTCCGCATCGTGTCAATGTGAAAGCAACATTGCAATATATAACGTTAACGTTAACACACAAAATAACAAGATACAATAGTTTATAGTATGTTTGTAATTTAAAATAAATAAAATAATGACGGGTAAAATTTTTTCAGCACTTTTCAAATAACGCAATGCAAACTATTACAAAAGTATTATTACAACTTAACTGCGTTATTATATAAAAATTGTGCATTGACCACGCGATATGTGACCAGTTAATTTGTTGTATTGAATAAACATCCATTTATTGATAGATAATAAACAATAATTTGATGGGAAAATTTAAGAATTTAAAACATTTTCATGAGGATATCAGCAAAATAGATACCCACCTCAGTAGCTTGTTTTGCCATGGTAGCGACCTGATCAGGATTTCTTCCCTGTCCTAGAAACGCACCCAGCACCGCTGTCAATATGCCCTAGACAACCGACACCAGGGATATTTTTTTTCTAAGTGATTGTCAAGATATTTATTTACAATAGATAGTCGAGACGCTTTTTCAACAATTTATTTTTATTTTTAATTTACTAAAATAAACTATTTTTTTTTTTTTTGTAAACTACATTTGTACACTGATTTTATTAAAGATAAAGCATGACTATTCTAAGTAAGTAATTGAAATATTTACGTAAACTATAATTACATAAATAAATATTATAAATTTCTATATGAGAGTTATCAAGATTGTTTATATTCATAGAGCTTGAAAGAGAAAATAAATAATAGAAAGAAGACATGTCGTGTAAAATAGATTAATGGAAAGTTTTAACGAGCAAGCGTGACAGATATTATTAAGGTAATTATTCAAATTTTATAATAAAAATTAGAATTGAGAGAAAAAGTGTCTCTAATACTAAGTGCAGACGTGTGATGTGAAAGCTTTTCTGTCTCTGTACACTACATATATATTTACAATGACCAAAATAAAAAGCATTGTAGAAAAGAAGAAAAATATAAATATACAATTTATTATTATTATTATTATTATTATTATTATAATAATAAATAATTTTGTTTATAGGACAGATGCTTTCACGAAAGAACGCGTTGTTTAAATATAAAAAAAAAAAATTTATACAAATATGTGCATATATAATATATTTCTTACCTGCATTGGGCTGCTCTGGTTGTCGACTTTGTCGATTCCATCTGGTTGTTGATTACCGCCGAGAATTGCCGTCAATACTTTTAATCCCATTGTCAAAAGATTTGCCCATGGACTTGAAGGTGCGCCATCATCGATGTCATTTTTACTTGGACCAGTAAATCCATTTGTTTGGCCTAATAACATTTGCATTATCATTCCCAACATGTTGGACCATGAGAAACCGGTTCCATTTGTTTCCTAAATAAATAATTAAATATATATTTCATTTTTTAATTACACGAAAACCTGGAAATGTCAGGGAATTATAAATATACTGTAAAATTCAGGGAAAAGTCAGGGAATTTTGTCACAAAGCTGGAAAAATTTTTACTTTCTTTTCTTTTGACTGAAAAAGTCCGATAATTTTTTTCCGGTTGAAACTTTTCAAAAAATGGCGCAACGCGAATACGATTGTAATACATCTTGAAAAAAAATAAGTAGAAATGGATTCCAATAGCGAAAAATTGAAGCAGAGAATTCAAAAGGCTGTTAGAAAAAAAAAGTCTTGATTGAAACCAATCGTCAGGATCTTCAAGCTATTAACATGCATTGACAAGTTAAAAAACCAAAAACATTAAAAGTATTGAACTCATAAGTTTCACTATATTTATTATTCGCGTACTTGATTAATATTTTGTTAATATTCTATAAAACGTTCTTATTTATGAAATTTATTCTAGTGAAAATGAAAAATTTATTGATATTTTATTATAAAGTAATAAAATGATTGATTATTTATTGAACTGACTTATACCATTTTATTTTGAATTAAATAAATATTTCCAATGATTTAATGTTACTACACACGGTCAGGGAATTTTTAAATTATTTGACCGGACTACCTGGAAAAGTCAGGGAATTTAAGTTTCGAAAATTTGCGGTCACCATCTAAATAAATAAATACCTGAAGTTGATTAGATCCAATGTCATCAAGATCATCTAACGCAACTTTCTTCATAGCATTTGGTTTTTCAGCAAATTTCCTTTCATCTCTTGCATTGACCTGCTGCTGCGGGTACTGCTCAGGATGATAAACCGGATGCTGTGGTAATGAAACCGCTTGGCCCAAGGTAATGGCCACAAGACAAAGAGCGACAAACTTATTGTATTGCATTCTACGTATCGGAAAAAGAAAAAAAACGTCAGATTAATTTGAAATTTGTTCGACAGACTTTCTCTTTACGGACGTCAATGACTCGTGTGCGTCAACCGATGACACATATTATATATTTTGAATCTTGGAATTGAGGATCCTGTTCAGTGGGATCGGTGGTCTACTTTATTTTTTTTTTAATACCGGAGGTAAAGATCGAGGATTTAATTTTTATTTTTTTGCCGCCGATAATTTTAGTTATTGAGTTTCATTAATGGAGGATTATTTTATTAATAAGTAATTTATTAAAGTTTTTGTATCATTGTATGTGATGAGAGTAGTCAGAAATCCTTGACCATGAAAGTGGGTCGGCTCGGTTAAGGCCATATGACGGTAAGTTCATAGCGATCACTCGTTAGCCCACTTCCAATCGTGCGGGTACATTGAACTTAACGTTAACCGTTACTCTATAATCGGGTCGTGACCTACTGTCGCTTATTATTTTATTTTTTTTTTTAATACAACAATTTTTTATTACACTAATAAATATTAATAATTAACCAAGTAATTGTGTTCTTTAAAACTAAAATTATTGTAATTATTGTCTTTATATTTTTTTAAAGTATAATAAAGTTAATTCATGAATAAAATAATATTTTATTACTCAATAGACAATAATATTAATTATGACAAATAAAAAAAAATACTTGAGCAAATTGAGTTGAAGAATTTGAAAACTGCAAAATAAAATAAAGCACACTCTAATACCGGTTGTTAAAAAAAAAAATTCAAATTTTTTCTTATGGAAAAATTTAAAAATATCAATTAATTTTATTTTAATTATTAAATTAAAGTATTTTTAGTCATTATTAATTATTTTAAGCAGAAACAATATTTAAGGCTGATATTTTTATTTTTTCTATACAATGTATTAATGGGGGTAATAAAAAATTTTAAATGGAAAATCCGAGGGTTAATAAAAAAAAAAGTTTTAATGTTTAAGATTAAAATGAAATAATAGTAAAAATAATTTAGCTGGAGGGTTGTTAGTTAATGTGAAAACTTTAGTACTCACTTAGGTATTTCCAGGTAGATTACTGTGACACTGACTCTCAGTTCTGAAGATGAAATTCCGCGAGGGTCTTCTATATAGCCTGCGTGGGGCACCGTGGGGATAAACCGTACGTCCAATGATGGCCCGACTTTGGTACTATTTTAAATGGAAGTGGCCAATCACTTATGTACCTGTCCATCCTCAGTCGAGCCTTAAAGGTCTACTTAACTCAACGTTTTTGTATTTATTTTATATTTTTTAGTCAATAATTAACGATATTCGTTAATTTTATCACTCAATCAACTACTTGTCTTTCCAATTAACTATTTCTGCTGATTAATTGCTAATCAATTCAAATATATATTCCAAATTCATTTTTATTTAAATAAATTTTACTTTTACCGAAAAAAAATTCAAATTTAAATTCCAAAAATTTGATAATCAATTAAGGATCGAATTTTAATAAGTTCATTAATTAAATTTTTTAAATTTAATAACAACAATAAATACTGTCTTACATTTATACTTTTCATGGTCTAAATATTTACTGGACAATTGGAAGAAAAAAAAAGTACCAACGTTAATTTAATTGTTTTTTATATCAAAGGAATTTATTAAGTACACTGAGTATATATAATATTTATATTTATAATTTACATCGTACGGTAAATAATAAAGAAAAGATTGAATGATTTAGGTGTTGAAAATTACTATCTCTATTGTATATATTTAATAATGATATTATTATATATATGTATGAATGCAACCGTTAACTCCCACTAGATTAAATATCAAATCTTAATGATACTAAGACAAATTACTGTTCGTGACACATCGTTATTCAGTGTATCCGTTGTATTTTTTTTAAAACGATTATCCAAAACAAAAAAATAATTCCATGTCACCGAATTAGTGGCCTATATAATAATAACTTGTACTCTTTTACGGAAATTAATTAGCCGAAAGAACTGACGGAAAAATGTAATAAGTGATGAATAAAAAATTTTCTTCGAATCCTGTAAAAAATTCGAGATTCTTCCCGATGACTCTCTCCATCTTCTTTACTTGCTTTACTTTCTTTTCTCTTGGCAAGTGTAAACAATGTAATACTCCACGCGTAGATGGTATTGGAAATTTGCCATTTCAAAATTTATTGTTTATTTCAATTTAATTATTAAATTTTCACGAGATATGTAAACTGATGGGTCCAAGAAAAATAGTTATCACTAATTTAAAAAAAAAATTTTTCCATAATTTATTATGAATAAATGTTTCTAAACTGTAAAAAAACTGGGCTAAGTCCAGGCGATGTGTTAAAATTTTCGGTGCTAAATTTCAACACTGAAAGCGGTGTTAAAATAACACCGCTGAAGGTGTAAATATTCTTTACCGGTGTTAAAATATTTTTCGGTGTTGAAAATATTTTACTTTGTGAGTATTTTTACTTACCCGATCACGAGAGTTAAACAGTATTTTAATTAATTAATTATAATACCTTCAGATAATATTAATTAAAATTTATATTTTTTTATATGTAATACATTTTTTTTTCTAATTTCTATACGCGGAATTTTTTTTTTACACCGATTTGACACCGGTATTTTAACACTGCCAAATAACATCGCCTACACCGGTGTAATTTCATTTTAACACCGCGCGGTGATAAATTGAGTCCATTTTTAACACCGCTCTTTTTACAGTGTAGAATTTATTGATGATTTTTTTTTAAATCCCAATAATTGAATTTTCCAAAAATAAAAAAGTTATTATTTTAATTAAAAGAATTTTTTTTTAAATTGATATTTAAATTTAATTTTTACAATATTCGATAAATGTTTGATTACGGATTGAATATAAAAGACATGAAAGCTGAAAAAAAAAGTAAAATTTAATTTGATTAATAAAATAAAATTTTTCAAGTATTAAGATAAATTATGTGATAAAAAAGAGAAAATTCGTCCTTGTTAACACGTGGGTGCTGTTTGGTCAATATAAAATAATTATTATAAAAAACTCATTTCCTGTCAGTGTACTCGTCCTTAATTTTAAAAAGTCATTGTAGGCACTAGTAAAAATTGCTATAAATAATGTTTATTATTACCTACAATATATTATATTCTTTACTCACTAGTTTATTGTAAACTAGTAGTTTAAATATTTACAATCATCTGGACATTAACCAGATGTTCACAAGCTATCGCTGGGACTGGTTAATGCACTCGGTATGCGGATTCAAATTAACGGGACGACTTATTTCTTTAATACACTGGAGTGTACTAAAATTAAATATGTTTTTAAATAAAAACAAACTGCTTAAACATAATTTAAGGATAAAAAATTTCGACCGACGCTCTCACAACTGATCTGCTTCATTGGTTTACATAATTTTCAGTTGTTATTATTTTTTGTTCGCTCAATTATTCCATTGGTATTTTATTCATTGATACTTTATTTTTCTTGTTTGTATATAAAAAAAATTTTTTATATTTTCATCAGATCACTTTATTCATTTGGCTCGTGGTGCCGAGAAGGAGATTCATCATAACTGTTTCACTAGCGGGATGTGAGATGCTCTTCTTATTAGCAGGATCTAGCTAATAGTTTCTGAACAACTTTGTGGCTTTACTCAATACTCAAGTCTGCAATCAAGACAGCTTGGAATCAGATTATTTTTTTAAGCGAACAAAAAAAAGAAAAGACTAGTAGAGTGTAGAAATAAACAATAAGTGCAGGGTAAAGATTAAGATTAAGATTGAGCTGGAGATGGAGATGATTGATTATTAAATTTACTACAAGTGTATACTTGATGTAATTTATAGGGTGTTTAATTTTATTTATTATCTCGATATTGAGGATCGATATGTCTAACGGTATTGCAATTATTCTAAGGGGATATAAACCTTTTTATGGTAATACTCGACCTATTTCTTTTGTATGCGCTTTTGAATTTTTGATCTTCAGAAATTATTTTAAGTCTTTTTAAAAATTTTTAAAAGATTTAAAAATGAATGGAAGTATTTTAAAATAGCCAAGGAATTTTTAAATATTTGATATTTACTGGTCATAAATTTTTTTTTTCGAACCTCAAGCAACAAAAATTAGTTCTACAGCCCGATGAAAAAAGATTTTATACAATTGTGTAAAATTATATACAAAAAATGGCCCGATCCAATTGTATACAACTGTATAAAAATTGTATACAATTCTATACAAAATGTATACAAGTCTATATAAATATATACAATTTTATACAAATTGTATACAATTGGATCGGGCCATTTTTTCTATCCAATTTATATATAGTCTATATATAATTGTATAAAATCTTTTTTCATCGGGAGCTTTTTATATTTTTAGTAAATGTTTTTGTTAAAAACGATCAATGATACAAAAAAAAATATTTAGAAAAATTACACATACAGTTTTTTAAATTTTCTACATGTGCATATTTTAATTTTTTTTTTTTTGGTAATAGATTTGTTGAAAATAAAATCCGAAAATTGATAATTGTCTCTTAACCAGAATTATTTTTACCTTTTTGATAAATTTCCCTTTTAATGCAAATTTAATCTAATTATTAAATATATTGATATCGCAAGTTACGTATTAACGCCTACAAGTCTTGGCATCTAATTTGATAAGAGAAAGGTGAAATTGAAATGAGAAGACTATAAATATATCCATATGTTAAATATACATAGCAATATTAGATGCAAGTAGTGAAGATAAAAATAATTGAAATACTTTTTTAAAAAATATCATGCTAAGAAATAAAGCGAAAGGTAACTGGTATATACTTTAAATTTAATCTCTGAGGAATGCGATCTTTTATTTATTTTCGAAAATTCCACTGCTAAATTATTAGTAATAATTCTCGTCGATTTATCTACGTCATTATTCTTCTTTATTATTGTTACTGTCAATAATTATCTATTGCCCACTTTGCCCATAATTACAGATGTAATGACCTTGCTGTGCTGTGATTTTTGTTTTGTAGACTAAGCAGATAGAGAAACAAATGATAGTGGTTCCACTTTTAAAGAGAAGTAAACTTATACAGCAGAATAAGAAGCTAATATGGAGGTTCTGTTACAGCTATTTGACACAGATAACTGGCTAGCGGGACCAGTCGTTCGATTTACATAACGATTCACAGTGTTACAGGTTACCGTGTAAAATTGTAAACACATATCTATATCATCAATACATATACATGTATATTACCTGTGTACACAAATCAAGTTACACTTTTTATGGCGTTTTAGAGGGGAAATATATAAATAAAGAAAAAAAAATATACAACCGAGTTGCGTACGACCTACGGTGGAATGCAAGACTATTATTAAGATATTCAGATTGGAACTCAAGAAATTTGACCTTCAACTGGCCTTGTACTTACTTATTACGGAGTACTTGGTACTTATTAATTATTCATTATTTCGAGTTAAATAATTAATCATTTTTTTTTTCATAATTCAATTTGGGGTTCAATTGATTGTTGAAATGTTGATCACTTGGTTATTCAAAAATTGATCCTGCAATAATTTGATTTTTAATATATGATATATATTTTGAATTTAATACGTCAGAAATTTGAAAATAACTAATTTACTTACTTACCACAAAGAAATATGATCTTGAAGTTAGCAGACAATTAACAAATTTCGGATTTTTATTCAACCAATCAAATCAAAAAAAAAAAAAACCTGAAAAAATGCGACGTTGGCTAACTTCAGTATTATAAAAAAACTAGTAGAGAAATTTAATATTTTTTGGGTTATGGTCAAACAAATTTTTTTAAAATTAGAATTTTAAATAATTAACTCGTAATTATTAAATTTGAATAATTGTGGATTATAAATAAGAATTTAAAAAGTAATTTTTTGAGAAATTATTCATTTTATATTCATTTTATAATTTATTTTATAACTTATAACTTAAAATTCCGATGATACTGGAGTTCGTCGACATCTAATAATTTTTTTATTTTTTTTAAAACGATAAATCACAAAAAAAATTGCACATAGTTTTTTAAATATTCTACATGTGCATATTTTGAATTTTATTTTTTTGTAATTGATTTGTTAAAAAAAAAAATCCAAAAATTGTTGATTGTCTACAAACTTCAGGGTCATAAATTCTGTAAATTTACATGAGTGTGAGAATTTATCGCGTAAGTAATAAGAATAATTAATTAATTATTGATGAAGATAGGAAATTTAAAGTCTACTTTTTAAGCTAATTAATAGAGTTATTGACACAAATAAATTATAATAAAATATTGAATTTTAATTTCGAAATTTCGCGCCAAGGTGGTGCTACTGCGTGTTGCTGTCTTCAACGTTTAAATATTTTTACTGAAGTGGGAGTGGTCGATGAATAGTAAAATCGATTGGTTTGTACCAACTGGCGGTCCAATAGAGGCAGTCAGTATCATCGACAATGGCAGTAGTAGTCCGGATCCTTCTTTACGTTTGAATTGAAACACAGTATTGCAGTTAAGTCGTGTAAAATTGTGCAGTGATTATAAAATTTATCTTTTGTTAATTTAAATTGTGCAAAGTGTCTTTGGTGTAGTTAAGTGTTGAGTGTTGAGTGCTAGTGTAAAGTGTTGCGAATTGCTGATGTTAATAACTTCTAAGTTCCTGACCAAAATCATCTGGCGTCGTCTGGTAGGAAATAGCAGTCAAGTGACGTTTTTTATAGCTGCAATGCACTTGGAGCAATTTGAATTAAATCTCCAAGTGTATTAGGACACCCTTCTGCACATTATTTCCCCACCAAGGTTTGTTCAAACACTTGCGTGTTTTTTTTTTAATTTTTTAAATATTTTTCTATCATATTCTGCCGTCATTTTATTTTAACGTACGAATTTTAATATATCTTCAATTTCTAATAATTTACTTTTCAAATATTAAAATTTACCGCGCAAATAATAAGAATAATTAATAAGGGTGCATTCCGAAATGCGCTATGCTACAGCTGCTAGCAGCATATTTTAGAATGCACCCTTAGATCATTGAAAAATCAGTACGCGTTTTTTTTTTAAATTTCAATATTATAATTAATTAATTAATTTAAATAAAATGCCATTAGTTGGTTACATAGATAACAGATGATCAATATTTCATTATCATCTATAAATAAACATAAAATTATCCAAAAAACTTCATTACCGACACAAAGACTTTTATAGTTCCCAAGATGGCGCCGCGAGTGACTCGCAGTTCTTTGTTAGAAAATAAGTGTTAATATCATTATCAAACTTGCAATTTGATATTCTCTATTAAAAAAACAAATTTAAAGATAAAACCTAAACCCAGGTATCAATTTTCAGAGAAAATAAATTTGTGCGTGAGTTTTAGTTTTAATCCAGGAAGTTAACCGGCACTTTTATGAATTCATTAAATTTTGAATTAAACCCGCAAAAGTATTAGCTTTTGTATTAATTGAATTTAAAAATCGTGTGGATAGTGTTGTTTAGGAAGTGATTAAATAAATAGTCGTGTAAATAATTGTTATAAATTTATTGTGTACTTTTCTGAGGTACTAAGTGTTTGAATTGAGGCCAGAGATGATGATCATACAAGGCGTGATTGAAGAGTTGAATTGCAAGTACGGTTTTATTTTATTTATTATTTATTACACATAAATTTTTTTAAATATATATATGTATATACGTGTGCATGTATATCTTGGATAATTTAAAAATAATATTCGCAACATCCGCATTTATAATATTTGTGAATTTAAATAAAAATGTCAGTTGTGTTTCAATTTATCTAAATTCGAGGTCATACGCCCACAGCAAAACGTCAATTTTTTTTTTTATATTTTTTTTAAATAAAAAATTTTCTATATTAATGATAATAATAATTTTATTATTTAAATACGCCTACGATATGAGATTAAAATTAACTTAAAAGTATAATAATAAATTTAAAAAATAATTTGGCGGCGATTTAAATTTCGTTCTCAGAAAAACCAACAAAACTTTTGGCAAAATTTCTAAAGTTCATGATCTGTAAGACGATATAGAAAATTCTCAGTAATTACTGCTCTTAACTTTATTATATATTTTATATAAAGGGTTTAAAAAAAACCATTAACTATTTTATTATATATATTTATTTATATAAAGTGATATATATTTTAAACTTGAATGATAGATTACTTTTTTCAAAGTATTTATTAACAATGAAGACTTGGGATTATTGACCTCTGCCGTGAGAATGATCAAGTGATTAGCATTTATAAAATTGTCATTTCCTATTCACTGAAAAAAAAAGAAAAAAAAAATATAAAAGTCTTTGGATTGGAGTATACATTTTTTTTTATTGAATAGAATTCGTGGAGTAGAGTGAAGTGGAGATGAGAAATACGTCTCGAGAGGTGTTTTTGTGGGATATATATATATATATATATATATATATATATATAAATATATGTATATATGTAACACAGGTGTCTGTTAGTAATTTTTGTTCTCATCCCTATTATATATTAAATAAGATTTGGTGAAAGTCTGAACGTATAGCAATTGGCACCCTGGGGTCAACAAGGCTGTCTTATTGTTATATTACACTATCATTCCAAGGGGATTTGAGGCACTTGTTGGGGATATTTATAAAAGACTTGTCTAGTAGTTGAGTACTTATATTTAACGATTTGCTTTCAAATTATTTTAGATTGCCGTTATGTCAATATCTATAAATGTGCGAACACATAAATAGATTTTTTTACTACTAATTGAGAAGAAAAATAAAAATGATCCTAAAGTGAGCTGACCATTATCAATTTTTGGATTTTCTTTTAATAAATCAATTAAAAAAAAAAGCTAAAAATATGCACATGTAGAAAATTTAAAAAACTATAGGTGCAATTTTTTCAAATATTTTTTTTTATAATTTATCGTGTAGTAAAAATATTTTTTCAATGCATTATTTGCATATAATTTATAGACATTATAATATTTCAAAATGTCACTTTCTTTATTTTTTTTTAAAGTAAATTATATTTGGACAATTGAAATAACAGAATTTTTATGGTAGTCGCAAGTAATTTATCTTTTATGCATTCAAAAATTATTAATTGCATATTTAACAATTTGTTCAAATTTAACATGAATTTTAATTTTAATTTTAAAAAACTAACTATGAAATATTTATGTATTTCTAAATACATAATTTATGCACTTTTTTTTTTTTATAACAATAAAAAAAGTTGTTGTAATTGACGATTTTTTTCTTTTGAAAAAATTGAAATGAATCATCGCCTTAACTTCATTTTTTTTTCTTGTTATTGGAAAAAAAGTGAAATTCATTAGATAAAGAAAAAAATACAAACATGTAATAAAATTTATCGTAATGAGTCACGACAATCGTTTCCATTAAAAAAAAATCTTTAACAAATTTTCCGATTATTAAAAAAAAAAAAAACAATGTCATGTTGCCTGTAATTAAAATTATGATTCCAAAAAAAATAATTAGATAATTAATGATTAAAATAATTTATTTTTAATCACAAAATGACTTGATAAATAAAAAAAGTCATTTATTTAAATTCAAAACAACGTTTTTCATGTGTGAGTGTGAATGTAGCAGACATCAGAAAATTGTTAATAAATAGAGTACATAATTAATAAAATAAAATTTTTTAAAAATGCGCATTAAAAAAATTTTCAAATTAATAAGTGTAATTTTATAAATATTATTTTTTAAATTATTTACTCTATTTATTTATACTTTTAAATTTGTCCGCTGTCTGCTACATTCACACTCATTTCCATGTTCATAAATATTTCGGGTCTCCCTAAAATGTAAAAAAAAAATCTCGCGATTTGACATTTTGATTTTTCTCCATGTCATGTGTTCCCTCTTTCATATTTTCGATTCCTCATATATTTTAATATTTAACTTTTTTTTTCACTCGAGATTTTATCCATTGAATAAACACTCAGTATGGGAGAGTCTGTGACGAAGGAAAAATATCATTTAGGTTTTTATATATTATTGGTCCGGTTGCTTTTACGGTTGAATGGGAAAATTCAGTGACCCTCGTAGGATTTCATTTCTTTGTTCGACTCTGCTGGAAATTCCAAACAAGGCTCCTTAAAATATATAAATTAAATAGCATAAATATGTAATAGTAACATAATTCTGTTTCTTTACCCAAAAAAGTTTCTTAGCCAAACAATGTCATTTAAAAAAATTCTTAAAAGTTTAAATCGATTTAGATAAAAAGAACTTTAAAGTTTTTGTAGACGATAAGTTTACAAACCGGCTCTATCATGAAACAACAACACGATGATTCATTAAAATAGCGAGCTATTATTTAGTAAACTCTCTATATATACAATCCATTGAATACAAAACATCAAAATACAATATACATGTATATATATTTATATATACATGTTTGTATTATCGTGATTTGTTAAAAAATAAATGATAGGTTAAAAATACTTGTGGCAAAAGAATTGAATCCATAGATAACCACCTCACCAATCATTTGTAATCCGTAATCTGCAATCGATTGAATAGTTACTTCCGGAAAATTTTTTTTCAGGAAATAACATGACTAACAATTAATCCTCTGACCCCTTATACTAATTTGTTGTTATTCTTTGCAATTCTATTCTCTTCTCACTCATATTAAATACTAACAAATAAAACACGTCGTTGTGAGTCACGTCAGCTTGTAACAGCCAAGGTCGACGATCCGCCCACCGCCCGTCGGGTTTTCTCTACAAAACATATATACATATATATATATATATATATATATATATATATATATATATATATCTAAACACATACATTAATGTATTCATATAATAGCGCACCTATAATATCATTTCAAATGAATCTCTTTCTTCATTCTTATTTCAAGCCTCAAGTACACAGAAATTTACCGCAAAAATACAATTGCATAAGACATTTTTTAAAATCTACATAACGGTACAAATATATAGATGTATATTATATATTTTTATTCTTTGAAATCCATTCAGAAAATTATATTCATTAAAAAATAATATAAAACACATTAACATAAATATGGAAAAAAAAAATTTTTTTTACGGTTAATTTAATGGGATTGATATAAAAAATAAATATTTTTTATTTATTTACCGTATTAAATTAAATAAATTGTGGTCAAGTTACGGTGTAAATTACCTTTGACCTGAAAGAAATAACAATTTCATAAATTTATAAGCTTATAGTTCATTTTGTCGGGCAAATCGATCACGTGTGACAAAGAAAAGTCTTTAGGTGGTAGCATAAATTTTTATTAATTAAACAATATTGACATTAAATAATTAGTTGATTTATGAATTATAATGTATCACATTAATATGATAAGAATAATTATTATGTATAGGGTATGGTAGTGCAATAGTATGAAAAGTTTGCGTGATAGAGGTAGTGGCGAATGGAATTTCTTGAATTCGAGTGTAAAACACGTGTGGTATGACGTGAGTCATCGTTCAGGTAAAGTTAGTGGGGTACCTGTGTGGACAAGCGCGAAAGTATTATGTAGCATAAGGCAGTACTGGGTGGTGAAAAAAAGTTCGGGTAAAGAGCAAGGTAAGAAAGAGAGAAAGAAAGATGTTGAACATTCTTGGTGTAAACCCATGAGTCATCAAATCCCTATCCCTTGTAATCTACCTGTTGGCACCTGTTGCATTTGACCTCTTTGCGCAAACTCTTAAACGCTTGCAATTTGTACTACAGTTGACATACTGCAGTTTATACATTGTAGTGAGCTTTTATTTATTTACTGTATAGCTTCTATTTGATAGATTACATTGATTTTAATGTTGCGCGCAAGACTTGTAAGATAACAGAACTTTATTTGCAAAAAAAGTTTTATGGAGGTTTAATTACTCGAATGATTGTTTAAAAATTTGGTAAAGGAGTGATAATATTTTTTTAGATTTCTGTTATTGGAATTTATGATACTGAAGTTGACCGACCTCTAATAATTTTTGAATTTTTTCCAAACGGTGAATTATAAGAAAAATATTTTAAAAAATTGCACCTATAGTTATTTTAATTTTCTATATGTGCATATTTTTAGTTTTTTTTTAATTGATTTGATAAAAAAAATCGAAAAGTTCTTAATTGTCTACTAACTTCAGGATCCTTTCAAATTTTTGTTAAAAAAAAAAATTTTTTATATTTTTTCTTTTTTCTATAAAATTTCATGTGGGTATCGAATAAAAGCTTATGACAGATTTTTTTATAATTTTACTTTTTATAAATTCCGATTAAAGATTATTCAAAGTATACATTTTTTTGAATCGGCTAAAAAAATTTGATATATTTGATTTCGTGTCACATTTAAAAACAAAATTATTTGAAAATTCATTGATTGCACAATAAGATTTAAAAAAAAAACTTTGATTTGACAAAAAAAAATTATTTATTAAAATAAGTGTGTAACTAAATTTAAAAGTAAGCACATACTTATAATAATTTATAAATTAGATCAATCGATATTTCCAATTTTTTTTTGTATACTACAGATTTAAAAAGATCAAACGGTTATTTGCTTATGGAAATTTTGAAAAGTCTTTATTTTATGTCTACAAATATTTAGATTATTTAATATAGATTAATATATCGATTCTAATATAACGATTCAAGTATATTTACTGTTTATTATTTCATATGATTTCGTTCCAAAGAAAATTTTTATTAAAAGTATTTAATTAAGTAAAAGATAATAAAATGATAAATGAAGTATGGCATTGAAAGAAAAATATATATATATTTTATCATTAGTTTATAAAGTTATTTAATCTAATCAACGTTTTTTAATTTATTTCCAGTCAAGCTAAAATTTATAAATTCATATCGTTATAAATGTACATAAATATTTATTAAATAATAGATATTAATATGTACATTAAAATTACACATTAATAATTTAATGAAAAGTTATTTTTAATAATCTCTATTGAGTAATTAAATCATAAACCAACTGACATTATTATATATATATATATATATATATATATATATATATATATGTATGTCTGTACAGATAATTTAATATCATTGATAAAAATATAATTAAAATAATAAATATTATGAACATTTAAAAAATTTTTTAAAACTGTAAAATTCGCTCGGCTTATAAATACATAAATATTTTTTTTTTAATCGTTTGGAATTTCCGAAGGTTGTTATCGGATTTCCGGGAAATATATAACGTGTTAAATTCTACGAAATAATAACCCACATGTTTGGTTGATTTCATTTTAATATATATTTTATGTAATATATGAGTATAGGTATTTAAATATATGTGTGGTCCACATTAGTGTTGAAATCTTGTCAGGTAAACACGCGAACGATCAAATAGATATAGTATAGTAAGCTAGAAAAGATCATTCTTAGAAGAGCATTGAAAAATATAACAAAAAACTCCATAGCTTAGAAAAAAAAATTAAAAAATTACGAATGTTTAAAAGTTGTAGAATAAATTTAAAGAATTCCATTCACAAATTACTTTTTATCATGTCTATTATCTGCTATCGTGAATTGTGTATTAATACAACTCACGAATTGATTTACATTTATATTAAATATTAATATATATATATATATATATATATATATATATAGATAGATAGATAGATAGATAGATGATTGATCTGATGTAAAAAATAATTGTCGAAATATTAATTTATAAAATAGTATGAGTCATATTTATATATCACATACATCTGTTTATGATGCGTTAAATAGTGTTGTCATAACATCTTTATTGTTTTTAATTTGAACATATTTACATTTAAATATGTATATAAAAAATATATGAATGTGTTGGATGTTCATATTTACGTGTTTCGAAATTCGTTATCGTAAATTATGAATTTTTATAGATTAATTTAATTGTCGGTGAGTTGATATATATGTTGTGAGTCATATTATACCTATATAATATAATTTAGCTTATCAGTAGGATCAATTTCTATCAAGTTAATGTAAAGTAGAAGTCGTTGACGGACGTTGATCTTCCGGTTCGCAAGATCTTGATGACTTTCCTAAGCTGAGTCAGACCTCAAATCGCGCCTGCCACAAATAATATCTTGACATATTTTTTTAAATTAAATACTTGACTTTTAATGAATCCTTTTTTTTACTTTTTTTTTTAACTAAAATTTATTCATGAATATTTTACGAAATAAAAAAAATTAATTAAATCATAATAATAATTAATAAATAAAATAAAATGGTTAATATTTTGAAAAATATTCAAATATTGTTTGTGTAGAAAAAATAAAATATGATTGTGATTAATCTGTTGGCCAAGACACCGATTAATGATAAGACAAGATAAGATATAGTTAATATTGAGAAAATATATATATTTTATTTCTAAAAATTAAATGTTTATTTAATACGATAAAATATAAATTTATAATAATAAATATTTGTGAATGAATCACTTGATTTAAATTAAATCCACTTTCTCAAGTACGTATATGGTAGATAAAGAGAAATGCTGCAATTGAAGGTAAAATTTCAAGGAGTATCCAATGTAGAATGTAGTAAAATACGTCATTACATTTCGTCATACTGTAAGTCTTACTGAACATCTGAGTATAACCAGTAAGCAGTATGGAGAAACCAGTTGATCGGTTCTCTCCTT
The DNA here is from genome assembly GCF_029852145.1 of Microplitis mediator. NCBI lineage: Eukaryota > Metazoa > Arthropoda > Insecta > Hymenoptera > Braconidae > Microplitis > Microplitis mediator. The sequence continues at coordinate 15,201,613 of NC_079974.1, forward strand.
TACTAACTCCCGTCATACACATGTAATATACTAATACAAACCAGCACACTCTTTTTATACACTAAAACTATATATAACTATCTCTCTCCCTCTTTTTCTTTGGGTTTTTCTCACTCTCTATTACGTATCCACTAAGAGCAGACTTAACTGATGTGATGCTGTGCTGAAACTTATAATATTGAAACAAACTACGTCAGAATTATAAAAGTGAGACAAGAAAACGACTTGATATTGAGTCACGTCCGCTTGCTCATACAAATATCTTACTTTTTTTTATTTTTATTATTTATTATTTTACGATAATTATCATTTCCGGAAATTTATAATTTTTTTAACCTCTCTTTTAAAGTCTCGATTAAAAAAGAAATTTAATTGAAATTTTCCCACAATTTTATTTTATAACGTAGACTGTAAAAAGCCGGGAGTGAATTCGGAGTTTATTTAAATCCTAAATCACTCTGTCATCATCACAAAAAAAGTCACTCTGCATATGGAGTAAATACACGGAAAAAAATTAATCGTGAATGCAACATGATGCAGTCTTGGTAAATAAACATGATGAAATCATGTTGCATTCACGTGATTTGTCATGTTTCGGTTACATGATAGTCATGTTGCGGTAACATGAGAAAATCATGTTGCATTCACATGATTTGTCATGTTTCGGTTACATGATAGTCATGTTGCGGTAACATGAGGAAATCATGTGGCATTCACATGATAATCATGTTTCGGCTACATGATAATCATGTTGCGGTAACATGAGAAAATCATGTTGCATTCACATGATTTGTCATGTGTCGGCTACATGACAACATGTGGCAGCAACATGATTATCATGTAGCCGAAACATGACAGATCATGTGAATGCAACATGATTTTCTCATGTTACCGCAACATGATTATCATGTAGCCGAAACATGATTATCATGTGAATGCAACATGATTTCCTCATGTTACCGCAACATGATTATCATGTAGCCGAAACATGACAAATCATGTGAATGCAACATGATTTTCGCATGTTACCGCAACATGATTATCATGTAGCCGAAACATGATAAATCATGTGAATGCAACATGATTTCATCATGTTTATTTACCAAGACTGCATCATGTTGCATTCACGATTAATTTTTTTCCGTGTAGGGAGTTTTTCCAGCGGAATAATTTCGGAGCGATCTGGATTTTATTTGAATCTTATCACTTCGATTCGGAATTTTAATACTGAAATAAACTCCAATTCCGAGTGGATTTCACTCCAAGCGAATTAAATAAAATACAAAGTCATCCACTCCGCATTCATTCCGGATTTAATTCGCGTTCCCTCCGGAAATTTTTAACGGTGTAATGAAGTAATTTGTTATTTTATTAATTAAATTAATTCATGTCTATACATTTGTTTAAGAAAAATATATATGTATGTTTATAAATATATATATGAGATTATAAAGCTTATAAATTGTGCAACAAGGATCCAGGTGCGACAAACTTTCCTCATATGCGATTTATAATTTACAATTCTTAGAACTGTAGACAACACATTGTAAATATTTTAAAATTATTATAATAATCGTGACAATCATAATAATAATAATTGTTGTTATTATCTAATAACATATATTGTAAATGTCAGAGTTGAATTATTTAAAACAAATAAAAAATTGCTGCAATTTATATATATATATAAATATAGTAGGTCCAATAAATTTGTTTGTGTAGCTCTCAAGTGTGTGGGCGTTCAAATCTCAAATGTTCGACTTGACTTACTAACATCTTTCAATTAATCAAGCGTATAAGTATACTATATATATATATATATATAAATATATATAGAATGTATATGGGGATAATAGCTAATCCACAAACATGGCGTTTGCGACAAATTCAAGAAATATAAAACAGGTTTGCTTGGAAATTACATCTACGTCATAAATAGATTTCTTTCTTAATTTAATTAAGAATTGTGACGTCTAATATATACACATATATATAGACATATATGTGGGCGATAAGTAATATAAGTAGGGCCTCGCCCACATTTAACGGTTTGTGGTTGCAGTTTTAGTTTTAATGCTTGCTCTTTAAAAGGCGTATACGTTGTGGCGTTTTCAAATCCTGTAGGCATTTTTTTATGATATCCTTAATCGTGAAAAAATTATCTTTTAAATATTTTTTATATAAATTTTATTAACTAAATTAAGTACACTGTAAAAAATTGGGAGTGAATTCCTCGTGTAAAAAAAATCGTTGAAAAAATGTTGAATATTCTAAACTTCAAAATGTGACACAATGACAAACTTTTTTTAAACGATTTTTTAACTTCTGGAAATACAAAAAAAAAATAAAAATATTTGAATTCATAATATAAAAATCATTTTAGACTCATTTGTAAACCTTTTTTGACGCTCCATTAAAAGTGCTAGGTTTCATAATTTTTTTCCATGCATAATAGGTTCAGAAAAACTGATTTTGAACTTTTTATGAAGGATTTTTGTTTTAGCATATCTTAATAATATCGGGATATTTATTGATTTTTCCCTTGAATTTTAAAATGTTTATAAAAGTTCGTCGGTGTGTCACGTTTTGAAGCTTAGAATAGTCGACACTTTTTCAAAAATTTTTTTTACACAGGTCGGAGTACGAATTTTATTTAAATCTGTATTCACTCCGTCACTCGGAGTGCTTTTTACAGTATATTTGAAACATATATATTTATATATATTTTTTTTTTTAAATAAAAATTAAATAAAATCTTAAGTCATATTTCAAAAATTATAAATTTTCTCATGAGATAAACAATATGATAAATATTTATATTACATCATATAAATTAATAATAATTTTTTTTATATTATACAATAAATGGAAAAAGTAAATACAATAAATAAAAAATAATAAAATAAAATGTGTTTTTAATTATGTACAATTATGAATAGTAGGTCAAAGTCATCGTTAAAAATTATAGTCACTCACAATTAAAATTTATTAGTGATGATTTATAACATAAAAAAAAACGTTAATGAAAAATAAAAAATGCGGGCAATATAATATTTTTAGACTCGAAAAATATTCAAGTGTTAATAAGATATTTTCACAGTCAATAAATTTACGGTGACATTAATAATCGAATGAATAACGGCGCGAGTATTTGAATCTATTGTCAAAAATACATGACATCTTTCATGTTTTATTAATAATAATAATATTTATTAGGTAACATAGGCCGGTTTACCCTCATGCTAGTATTCAATTCAAATTTAAATAAAAGCCCGTTAATAAACTGATGTTTAATGACGGACATGCACATCAGCTCGTGTCCGAATTCATAGCATTCGCAGAATAAACGCGATCTCTTTGGCAACCGGACGTATCGTTTCTTAGAGATGCTGGCTCTGCTCTCTCTGTACAAGCGAATATTCGGCCTACATAAAACCGAGCCAGCTCGATTCTTTGAAATCTCAACTCAACATACAACTCAACAATTATCGGTATCCTATTGCATACTGCATTATTTAACAACATGAATGCAACGCATATTTTTAAACATATATGTACATGCACATAAATTTAAAAAGAAAAATTATAATTAAATTCAATTGTATTAATCGCACACTTTATTGACTAGAAAATTTTTTTTCCTATCATTTGAAGGTTGAAATGAATTGTCGATGAAACTCGGTCATGACTTTACACTGCATATACAAATACTATAACAACATACAATGTATTAAGTCACTGTACAATTGTGTTACGTAATTCAAAAACTTAAAAGATGCCGCAGTATGCACATAAAACATTACTTAAGTGTTATCTTACATTAAATATTAACTAACATTGCTCGATTATTAAAATCGTTTAAAAATTTTTTTTTAATGAAGGGGTGGCGAGGATCGCGATACTTGAGAGTAATTCATTTTTATGGCAAATTTTGAGCAAATACACTGCGAAAATTTGGGAGTGAATTCGGTGTGATTACGAATTTTATTCAAATTCGAATTCACTCGGAGTTTTAAAAAAATTCACTTTGCATACAGAGTAAACTCGGAGTTTGTTTTTCAGAGGAGTGATTTCGGAGTGATCTGGATTTTTTGTAAATCCGCATTCACTTCGATTCGAAGTTTCAATGTTAAAACAAGGAGTAAACTTCACTCCAAGGGGGTTAAATTAATAAACAGTCATCTGCTTCACATTCACTCCGCATTCACTCCTGATTTAATAAACGTTCACTCCCCAAATTTTTTACAGTATAGAAATAGTAGTTTATCTATCGAGTGCGATCGTGTTTAAGACGCGAGTGTGTGAAGATTGGTACCAACACACGAGCGTCTTAGACTCGATTGTACTAGATAAATACATTAGTTTTTGTGACAGATATTTAAAATTTCTACATTTAGTGCCTATAAATGGCAGGTTATAAATCCGCGTTTATTTATTTGGTAAGATTGTTTTGAGTATTTGTTGAAAATTAGAGAGAAGTCGGTAAGTGGACGAATTAAAATGATGACAAATTTTATCACAAGATGGCTCGTTAAGTTACTTCGATATTTTTTGGTCGTTTGCTATCGCACATGTAACCAAAAAATATTTTTTGATCCGATGATGACGTCACTATTAGAACGATTAGGTATCTTTTTTACCAGCTGTACCTTATCTAATATTTTTAGCTGCCGGCTATAGGCGCTTAATGTCGTAGATTTCAAGTGTCTGTCACAAAAAAATTTTTTTTCAATTTGTCAAGTGTTCCATTTAACCCCAAAACGATCAAAATTTATGACGAAAATTTTCGCGATATTTCGTTAGATTTTTTGATAAATTATTTCTATATACTTTCCTTGAATTAATTCGTTGATAATAAAATAAAAATAAATATATATAGAATGTATGACAAAAAATAAATTTTAGTGTCAAATAAATTTTTTTTTATCATAAAAATCTAACTGCTGAACAGCAATTTTTATTTGCGCACTTAAGCCCGCTACAATGTGATTGCCACGGTATTAAATTTGAAAATAGAGTGCGAGGTTTTTTTATCACGATGTGATGGTTGTTGGTGTTTATGAGGAGAAACAAAGAGGAAGTTGATGGCGCGGTGTCGACGAGGGAAATCCTTGACTTTTAACCACCAATCGTAAATTCAACTGGCCACTGTAGACGTTTTATGTTCTCGCTTTTTAACTTTTTTCTTCTCATATATATACATATATATTTTCAGTTTATTGTTTATTTTGTTTTTCACCATTATTATATTACCACACATGTATCGTTGCAGTGTATTGTTAATCGTAAATTCGTTGAATGCTTTTCTAAGCCCACGCTCCAATGCCGTTACACGATAAAATTATACTTATTTTTATAATTTTCAGATTTAATTAATTTTTTAACAGCTTATTTACATAAATGTCATTTAAAGATTATTCATTTGTATTGAAAACGCAGGCGGAAATTAAATTTTTCATAATATTCAATATTTGAAGAAGAAATGCTTAATCGAAAAAAGTTTTCATGAATTTCAAGTCATTAAACTCGTTAATTTAATTTCAAAACAAAATCAATTATTCATTTTTTTTCATGTAAATGTTTATTTAATGATAAAAAAAATTTTTATTCGTAGAAAAAGAAATTTTTGTACTTCATTGAAATTTTTAGTTTCCGTAATAACTCGATGCCGTTTATTTCCTTTATAATAAAAGATTACTATAATTATGAAATTCAGTCCAAATTTTTTTTTTTTTTTTCAAAACCCGCAGAAATCAGAATTTTTGCAGACAAAATTTTTTAAACATCAATCAAAATTTGATTATCGAAGTTCTGGTAATAATTTAAACTTTTTCATAGATTTCAAAAAAATCCAATTAAAAGTACACGGAAAGAAAATTATGGCAGCGGTTCCCATAATTTTGTGAAATTTTTTCCTATACCATCATAGGAATTACGACCATAAATTATGGGAGCGGTTCCTATAATTATAGGAATGTTTCCCATAATTATAGGAACAGTTCCTATAATTATGGGAATGATACCCATAACACTATAGGAATGGTTCCTATAATTATAGGAATGGTTCCTATAATTTATAGGAATACTTTCTATAATATTATGGGAATCATTCCTATAATTTATGGGAATGGTTCCTATAATTTATAGGAACCATTCCCATAAATTATAGGAGCCATTCCCATAAATTATAGGAACCATTCCCATAATATTATGGGAATGGTTCCTATAATAGTATGGGAACTATTCCCATAATATTATGGGAATGATTCCCATAATGCAATTGGAATGGTTCCTATACCATTATGGGAATCATTCCCATAATATTATGGGAACCATTCCCATATCATTATGGGAACCATTCCTATAATATTATGGGAATGGTTCCCATATTATCATGAAAAAATTAATTTAAAGAAAAGTGTGGTAATCACTTCTACAATACACAGAAATATTATTAAACATAAAAACAAAAATTCAAATTTTGGAAATAAAAATTTAAATTTTGATAAAATCTCAAATTTTCAAAAATTGAAATTTTTTGTATAAATTCTCAAAAAGTTTATATTAATTTTAATTTGACATGATACTGAAGTTAGCCGACGTCTAATAATTTTTGGATTTTTTTTTTAAACAATAAATTATAAAAAAAAAAATATTTTAAAACATTGCACCTGTAGTTTTTTAAATTTTCTACATGTGCATATTATTATTTTTTATTTTTTTGTGATTGATTTGTTGAAAAAAAAAAAATCCAAAAATCTTTAATTGTCTGCTAACTTCAGGATCATAATTATTTACAGTTTATTAATATTATCATTTTTAACATTTAATCAAAAGCAGTTCACACTTTATCTTCATGCTTTATGTGTAAAAATTTCAAATTTTAAATTTCTTCGCGGTTCGTTGCGCATGCTCGTAGATGCTGCAACCAATCATATTCAAGTATAGTGTATACGTTATAAATTCAATGTGCTGATTAGCCGAAAACACAAAAAAAAATTTGTGTTTTTTCATACAAATATAGCGTCGAAGAAGCTTCATTTGAATCTCCCGATATCACGAGGGAAATTTCTACACTATTGCGCAAAAAAAAATTTTATGATATTATAGGGATGGTTCCCATAACATTATGGGAATAGTTCCCATAATATTATAGGAATAGTTCCCATACTAATATGGGAACCATTCCCATAATAGTATGGGAATGATTCCCATACCATTATGGGAACCATTCCCATATCATTATGGGAATGGTTCCCATAATATTATGGGAACCATTCCCATACCATTATGGGAACCATTTCCATATCATTATGGGAACCATTCCCATAATGGTATGGGAATCATTCCCATACTATTATGGGAATGGTTCCCATAATATATGGGAATGATTCCCATACCATTATGGGAATGGTTCCCATACCATTATGGGAACCATTCCCATAATGCATAGGAAAACTTCCCATAATTTTCTTTCCGTGTATATCAGTTTTTGATTTTCTATGTTGAAGACTCAAAAGTGAATTTCGCTTTAACTTTTTTGGAACTTATCGTCACATTTGTTTTAATTTTTCTTTGGAAAAATCATTACGTTAATTATAGAATTGGAAACCGGAAAAAAATGATAGCAAAAATCACCCGATAACCGAAAAGTAATAGTAGCGTCAAAAATTATCATCTCGTCCACTTTCCAGCTATATTACATTTTCATAAATATCAACACTATCCAAAAAATTAATATCATAATAATAAGTAGTAACAAAATGAAAAAAAATCAGTTTATCAATAAATAAATCCAACAATTAATACGACTACTAATACACTGATAAAAATCAGGAGTGAATTTGGAATGATTACGGATCTTATTTAAATCCGAATTCACTCCGTCAATCGGAGTTTCGGAGTTTTAGAAAAAATCACTCCGCATACAGAGTAAATAGGGGGTTTGTCTTTTCAGTGGAGTTATTTCGAAGTGATGTGGATTTTATTTCACTCCGATTCGGAGTTTTAATATTAAAATAAACTCCCCTTCGGAGCAAATTTTACACCGAAAGGATTAAATAAATAAACAATCATTCACCCCGAATTCACTCCGGATTTAATCTGCAAATTTTTTACTGCGTAATAATGTAATAAATTTTATTTATCAAATAAATATATAAATATATATATCATAGATAATTTGAGCAATCAATTTCACCATTCATTGACTTTATATCTAAACATATAGACATCAATCTTGATAATTTTTTTTGTTATCATCGTCTATATATTTATCACATATCTTTCTCTCGTCTTTCGGACGATATAATCCCGTAACGCGATTCTCTCGCGCGACTAATTCACCAAAGTGAGCAAATGCTTTCACTCAAAGTTTTACGATGGTTGTACATATATGTATATATCTTTATACATTAGTTAGTAGAAGTGTGAGTGAGACAGAATATGTAACAATAAAAGACAGCAATATACACATATATATATATATTAAAGTCTCGGACTCTGCAAGACCCCCTATAGTTGTTTCTCGCGTGGCACGCGTGCCTTTCCCTTTCATTTTAGTTTATACGGGGGAGGAGTATCTAGTATATGGCATAGTACAGATAGTACACAATATAAGGACGAAAGCACGTACAAAAGTACTAAAGAGAGAAAGTTATAGTCCGCACCATACTGATACCATTGGAAAATCAATACTTTGTTGGGGCTCGGGGTGATACAACTAAATTTAAGTTAGCAATGGAAATGTGTGTGCACGTGGGCAGGGCACCCCCTTATGGCTTTTTTCGCCCTTTTTGTTCTATTCCTTTAGCTTTACTCGCCAGCGTTTTACTTGGAGTCCGCTTCTACTTTACGAGTAGAGAGTGAGACCACGTAGACGACGGTTGTAAAACTCTCGTTCGCATATATATAGTTCTTTGTACGGATAACTGCACGTGGCCCCTCGTCAAAGGGGCGAGTGCATGTGTATACACGCACAAATTCACGTTTCAGTTTCTCTATTCTCCGTTATCGCTATGTATTATCTTTCTCTTTCTCTCTCTCTTTATTTTCATCTCTTTCTTTTTCTACGCCAACTAACGACGACTTAAGTCCCCCATATACTTTTATATTTCTTCTTGTTGAAAATTCCCCGCGCTCAAATTATTGCACCAGAGTGTGTAAATTTTAATCACCTTTTTTTTTTTTTACTCAACCAATACAACTTTCACTATCACTTTACTTAAAAATAAAATAGATTAATGGCTTTTTAATATTTAAATACCAATTAAATATTTATTATTTTATATTTACATAAATTTATATTCGTTTATATAACATATATTTTATAAATACAATACATTTAATTCAAATTTATGTGACAATTATTAATAATTAATTTTTTTTTTTCAATACAAGTGAAATTTAATGATCGAAATTCATGTAGGTCAGTTTAATAATTTTAAATTTACGGTTTTATGTAATCACTAATAATAATAATCAAGATAAATTTAAATAATTAATAATTGAATAAATTTGAATTAACGTAATTGCAGAAGAATTTGTTTTTCTACAATAAAAAATAAGTTATCGATCTCGAAGTACTCAAGTTTAATTGACGTACAGAGAAATAGGGATTTGTGCAATTAAATATATTTTAAAAATATTAAATATGAAAAAAAGAGGGTAACGTAAGAAGACACTGCAGTGTGTTAAATATGTAGACAATGGCGATGTGGTTAACGTGAGGCCCGCACGCACCACCATGGGGGTAAAGAAGGGTCAGCACGCGACCAGCTGCTGTCTTTCTGCTTTAGGGTTACGTTAATAATATAATATAAGTTATAGTTTAAGGTTATAGCAGTACAGAGTACCGTGAAAAAAGGGACCGACAGTCCCGGCTAAATATTTGTCTGAAGGGCTCTGGCCCCAAGGCGGGTCAATGACCCTTGTAGAATTTCTTTAAACATTCCCGACACACCAAAGTTATATATGGGCTTAGACACAATGCCACCGAGGCATTTCTTCGGCACCCCCATCAACGGTCCATCAGACGGATCTTCTTTTCTCAATAAAAAGAAATGGAAAATTAACATTTCAAAGACTTATCCCTTAGACCTTAGACCTCACAATTTTATGGAACATTACTTTTTCTTTGTTATTATTTAGATATGTGGAAAAAATTCGTGTCTTAAATATTTAAATTTCATATTATTTTTTTAAATTAACCAGAAAATTTTTTTTATTATAATAGAATTTTATAATTTTTAAAAATTAATTTTTGAAATTTATTAACTCATTTTTTATTGTAATTATTTTTCTACTTTGTATAGTTTTTTTTTTTTTTTTTTAATATAAAATGAAATAAAGGATCGTGATAAATAGATTAGTAGAAAAAAAAAAGAAAATAAAGCACATATGAGAGCCGCCTACGATCAGAGTTCTCATAATAATACACTAGACTTTGATGATGCATCTCCCTGTTCCTTGTTCTTGTAATATGCTCTCGAGACCCCAAGAAATGGTTATATTACAAAAAATAACAAACCAAAGAGAGTACTTTTACTGAGAAACAGTTATCCATTACTGTATACCATACTTATGTTAATGTAAAAGTGTTTTAAAACAAAACAATCTCAAGTACAATAGCTAAATAAAAAAAAAAAAAAAACACACACACACACATATATATTTTGTTTTAATCTTAGTTCCAAAAAGTTGTAACTCATAAATTTTTGATAATTATTTTTTTTTTGTAAAATTAAATTTTTAGTGGGTTCTTTGATATATAAAATATATCAGATTTAATTTGAGATCATTTTTTTTTTTAATATTTTTAATCCTTTTCATCATTTTTAAATAATTTTTAACGCTTATAAAATTTTCTGAGTATGTGAAATACAATTTTTTAGAATTAAAATCTACATATATGTATGTCATGTTCACTGTTCAAAATTCTTTAGTATTCACTGAATTCAAAAAAATTTTAATTACAGCCCTTAAAATAGTACTGTCAGTTTTGAAATTACTGTTCAGAATTTAGAGAAATTCGGCATATCAGCAGATAATGATGAGGAAGATGCAATGAAATTTTTGAAAAGTTACAGAGAACCAGTAAAATTTGGAATGTCATACAATTTTAACATTGAGTCCCCCGATAAATCACATACTCTGTACTATAGCTCTCTAAACATTTAATTAGATTTTTTTCTTACCATTATCTACTAATACGCCGAATTTTATTAAATTTTGGACAGTAATTCTAAAACCGACAGTATTGAATTCAAATTTTAAAAAGTCGCTTAGAAATATCAAAATATAAAATTTAAATTTGATCATTGCTGATAAAATTTCAAAGTTAAAGAAGTTTCTATGAAACGAATAGATAAGTTGAAAATTAAAACGAAAAAAAATCTTGCAGCTGAATGACAGTCTAAAAAAATATATATACATATATATATATTTACACATTAATTACATATTTATTCTGTACGTTAGTGTACTAAAATCAACATTGTCATCCATTCTCCGATTGTTAAATATCAGATTGAAATGACAATGTCCCTGGCTCACTGACCCTTTTAATCATCATAAACCTTCAAATCACCACGTAAAATGCTTATGGATATATGTTGCAATAATATATGATTACGTAGTTAATTTAACCATTTAATAAATTAATTTAAACGTATCAAATTTATTTTTCTCATATTTTATGACCAAGGATTTAAACAAAAAATATATGTATCGAGTATACATATTTATAAATAAAAATTATTATAAATAAAACACATTGTCGGAAACAAAATTATACTAATTCGATAATAAATAGCGAGATATAATCTCGACACTAGTATTTAAATTAAAAGTCTATGTTAGTTTTTTTGCAAATTGGCATTTGTCCAATCCTCCAAATCCGTCGCGCTGACTAATGTTTAAGAAACAGCGACATCAAACTCTTTGAGGGATTTTAACCAATCACATTGTGATAATAATAATGCCACCAATAATAAAACAATTGTGGGACGTTATTTAACAAGATCCACCCCTTAATCACAGTATATATATTATATATATTAGACCGATTCAAAAAATCGACTACTTTTTTATTTTTCAAGGTCACGCTTTCAAACGTTTCAATAGGGTAAAAAAAAATACTTTAAAATTAGAGCTTTTAATATCAACATTAAGTAATTCCTGATTGCAATTTTCTATTTCCCATTTAAATAACATGGTAAAATTTTTTTTAATTGTAGAATTATATAACTCGTCAATGAATAATTGCACCGAAAAGATCAATTCATATATTGTAGAATACTCTACAATACAAGCCTCTTATCATTTTTTGATAAATTAAATATTTCAAAAGTTATTCGAGGCAAAAATTGAATTCATAGAATTTTTATTAGTTTTCGACTTTTCTGGTGAAACTATCAGACATTACAAAATGTCATAGAATTTTTTTTATGGACCGTTTCATTTTCTACAAATTATCTATAATAAAGTTTCCGAAATTTTTGAAAATTCTTTAGTTAATTGCGTTTAAAAGTAAGTAAATAAAGTCGACCAGAATACGATTTCTTGGGACGATTTAACATTCAAATGCAAAGAACTAAAGGGCTTTCAGGAGTTTAGAAAACTTTGTAAAAAATAAGTTGTAAGAAGTGAAATGATCTACGGAAAACATTTTCCTATAAGTCTGATAGTTTCGCCGAAAAAGTCAAATAATAATAAAATTTACTATGAATCCAATTTTGACTAAATAACTTTTGAAAAATTAAATTTATCGAAAAATGATAGACCTTTTTTGTAGAGCTTTCTATTTTCAACAAAAATATTTATTGATTTTTTCGATTCACTGATTCCAAACAAATTATCTTTTACAAGCTGTTCAAAATTTCTGAATCCTCTACAGTTATATTCTCATTCAAAAGCAATAATCTCCAAAACTCGTATTATAGCTGACTTTAATTTTAATTAAATAACTGAAGAGCATTCAAGAATAAAACATATAAGTGATTATTTATGAAAACAGAGTAAGAACTTTATTTTTTTATAGAACTAAAAAAAAAATTACGGGTTACTTTGATCAATCATTGTGTCTAAATGAAATATAAACCATAATATTCTTACTATTTACCATCTGATCGATCTTTATTAATTCTCAACACCTGGACTTTGTGTGGGCGTTTATAATCCACGGAATTTTCTCATCCTTTCAATTTTATTTTTTACTTCTATTCGTATCACAATCTATCATTTTTTTTTTCTGAAACTGTCATAAGATTTCTTTTAATGTCGTTATATTTATCAACTTATTTGTTTGATATTTATTTAAAAATGATTGTTTCTAGAATTATGATAATTATTTACTTCTATGATGAAAATAGTTAAGAAAATACCGGAAGCAGTGAAAGTTAAATAAAACGGTATTAAATGGTTGGCAAAGCTCAGTCTAAATATTTACTGGTACATCAGCTTTGTAGATTGACGATTTGAACTAGTTCAAATATATATATGAAGTGGAGCGTTGTCTGTTTAAATATTTTCAAAGGTGTAACAGAAAATAAAATAATAAATTATTGATATTTGATTTTTTAAATATTTATTTATAATTATATAAACACATTAGCCTTGATAATAATTAGTTTGACTTTCATAACATTTAGCTGAGATGATATAAAAATCTAGGTCATTTAATTACGGCATAAGTATATTATGATTTAATCCGTCCATTTTTTTTAATATAAATACAAGACGTTATCAATTAAAAATCATTCAATTTTGTGAAATCAAGTTTTTATTTTTTGAATATTTTCGTAAGTATTTGAATTTCCATTAATATTTTATATATTTAATTTTATTAAAAGCTGTAATATTATTTTTCGATGAGTTGGAGCGGAAATTTATCTAACATAAATTTTTTCAGTGAGCAAAAACTTTTTTTGAAGCTTCTAAATAATGAATAAAATATTTATTATTTTTTTTATTGTATTAATTGGGTTTGTGATGATTGAATGCAGAAATATTTATCCTCGTTTTCGTTATATGGTTCATCCTGCAACATGTCAACCATATTCTCCGGTAATTTATAAAAATTTATTACAATTTTATTTCAAATACTACTTTGATGATATTATATATTATTAATATTTGTTATTTATATTTTTTATAGTGTGATTTTCACTCAGACTGCTGTGAAGGATGGAGTTGTCTCAAACCAAAAAATCATTTATATAAGTGTATTCGAACTCCGTCAATACCTCATATAGGATAAAAAAATAATTGTATTTATCTATGTATCACTAATTTTAATCTAGTATTATGTCTATAACTTTTAAAAAACACTAGTCTTGAATAAATTTAAACTATTTGATTTATTAAAATTAAACACAATAATTTATTTATTATTCAATAAGTGGAAAAGGGCCGAGAAAAAATGCGGCTATCGAATTTTGAGAAATTATTTGAAATTCTAATTTATTACAGGAATCACATTTTTTATTTTTTCAAAAATTGCTTTTTTTCGATACTTTTACTCTCGATTTATATCGCTCGTAATATTTCTTATCGAAATTTCTACATAAATCCATATTTCTTAATAATATAAAAAAAAATTACTTCTTTTTTTTGAGAATTTGGTTCTGCCCAAAAATAGAAAATATTTTTTTTCTTCATTATTAATTGGAAATTAGTTATATTGAATTTTTATTGAATCCATTCAAAAAGTAAAAAATTTTGCATTTTCCGGATTGAAATTTCAAAATTTCACCTCCTAAAGTCTTCTTTTATATATAATACAAATTACGCATAAATAATTTAGTCATTATAATTGTTCTCATGGCGCAATTTTTCGAAATTATGCTTTCATTTGCGGCGCAGGTCTGAACAAAATTCCTTCGATTCAACAGTTTTAATATTTATAACGATTCACCTACACGGGGAAAATTATGCAATAAATTTTACTTGTTAATTGTGAGTAAAATTGGGTCTGGATGAATGATTACTCTTCCGTTTCTAGATAGTGTTCAATTAAGGAGTAAAAACTCAATTAAGAGTAATTTTTAAATAAAAAAAAGAAAAAATAAATAAAAAAGAATCAGTTTTTATTCTATCCATATTTATTTCGTTTTTAGCTCGGATTCACTATAAACTGTAGGGTAAATTTCGACAAAAAATTTTTTCCGTGTACGTTTCTGACTTTCTGATGGAAAATTTATAATAATTAAGAATAATTATACATATTTCAATGAAAAAGAAATTTTTGCAAATAATTCCTGCTATTAATCTGTTTATGTTTTAACTTAAATGTCGTTTTAAGCTGACATCAAAATTAGTGTCAAGGTAATCAGAACAGCAGCTGTAATTTTCGTGATATAAACGATTGATTATTAATATACATATATATACAAATATATAAAATTTTATGATTAATGATAATTTGACTCAGTAAAAATTCATTTTTTTCTTAGATGAAGAAGACTCACTTTTGCAAGCGATGATACAAAAAAAAACTATTCGTTGTAGAGAATATGAAATAATCAAAATTTGAATAATAATTTTTTATCCTATGTCACGTCCGTTATTAAGTTAATTTGTTTAGTGCGTAACTGAAGTAAAAAAACTCTGTTCCACATCCTGAGGAAATTCCAATTCTTATTAATAATATCGGGGTTTAAAATAAAAAAAAAGTTCTTTTTAATAAAAAGTATTTTTTTGGTAGTTAATAAAATTTTATTATCAGTAAATCATAATAATATATAATATAATGACTTTTCAAGTATTTAACCGATTAAAAAAATCTAATTGTGTCAGTTAATCAAAGAACTCGCACGTTGTTAACACAATTACTACAATTATCAAGTGGTTAAGTGAAGTTAATTAATATAAAAATTGTAATCGTAAGTATAATTCATTTTATATTTATTAATTAAATTAAAATTTAAATAATTATATATTTAGGCATAGACAAATGAAAAAATACTAATGAACTTGAATTATTTTTAGATTTTTTAATTAATCTTTGAAGCAATTCTGTTCATAAAATATCACCTACCACGTCATCAGTTTTATTTTTTTTGTACTTCGATGTCTATTTATTTTTTGTTTAATTTAATTTTTATAATCGAATAATTTCAGTTTATTATTCAATGCGCGATTTAAATAAAACTGTGACGTAAAATTTGTTTTAATTAGTTAACAAGGTTCCAAAAATACTATTGGTTCAAAGATTTTGATGACTGATAATATTTTCCCCAGCAAGAATTTCCCAGCAATAATTTTCTATGTTAATTTACACCAAAATAAAAAAAAACAAATTAATTTGGGTTTTTTTTTTTTTCACGGGAATTTTACGATATTAATTTTTAATCTGGGATTTTCTAACCCCGAACATAATTTTGATAATTATTTTTATGAAAAATCAGTCATTTGAATTCGTAACAATAAATATCATCTTTTTTTTTGTTAATCTGAAGTAAATATTTTTATTTCAATAATTAAATTTTTAAACTAATTTTTTTTTTTTAATTTTCATAGATGGTGAATTTATGTTATATTATTTTAATTACAATTTTAATAACATCCATTGTCACAGAAAATGAATGTAATGTTATTAATGATCAACGATGCATGAACAAAAATTATCCGGTATTACAAATAATATTTTAAGTAACAATTAGCTCACATAAATAATAATTATTGATAATTAACGATTTCGTTTTATATATTTTAGTGCACTGATAGTGCGAAGTGCTGTGGAAATTTGAAATGCATAAAATACTCTACGGAATTTCGATCTTCCTGTAAACGATCAACAATGGCGATACCTAATATAGGATAATATATAACAATAGCAGAGGAAGGTGGGGCAAAACGGGGTACTTAAGGAAATACTAAGTTTTCGAGGACTCTAATACACAAATTTTTTTTGATTTTAATTATATTCAAAGTAAATAAAAAAAATTTCAGTTGCCGGTTAAACAAAAAAATGTTCACTTTTGCGGGCAAAATGGGGTACCTTCTAAGGTGAAAAAAAAAATTTCTCCATATTAAATAAATTTGATTAAATTAAATTTTTTTTTTGTAAGTAATTTACATAAAGAAAAATTAAATTTTACGCCATTATTGGATGCAAAAGAAAAAAAAACAAATTTTTCATAATTTTTATCATAAAACAGAAGCCATTAACAATTTTCGACTAACACTCGATTTTTGAAAAAGTTCAACAAAAAATATTCAAAATAATGCTCAATTCTATTTACAAAAGTGATTTTGGAATGTTTAAAAACATTTAAAAAATAATTTTTTTTTTTATAAAATTTTGGGAGTACCCCGTTTTGCCCCCCCCCCCTCCCGACCTTCCTCCAATAGTAATGATTACTTATAAAATGAATAAACTATTTTAAAATAACAAACTGTTTAGATTTTAAAAACTTTTAAATGTTTAAAGCAACGATTAAATTAATTATAAAACAAGTTTTCAAATTGAATGTATAATAAATATGAATAATGACCAATACGCGCAGTTGAATTGATTACAATCACAAAACCTGATGTTTATAATAATAATTATTATTGCAAACACATCTGCAGTGAGTAATACAATGACGAATCATTCAGCTTCATTGATACTCACTTTAATCGGTAATTGCTGTATATCAATTATGCTATACATATATAAGAAGACACGTGACAAATAATTGGCACTAAAATGCTTATTTTATTTTTGTATAAATTATTTAATATTTACTTTTAATTGATTGATAGCCAGATACTTTTACTTACGAGCTTATTAACTTAACAATGTCTATTATAATTTCATAGTTTACTTATTATTTATAATACGTAACAAATTGCTGATTATAATGATTTATGATACTCATAGTTCAGACATCAAGTCGACATTGTTACACCTTGAAATATGTGGGTGCGTTCGTAGTTCTCGATTGTAAAAAAAAAAAAAAATTATGAAACAATTTATAGACCCTGCATACTTTTCATTTTATATACATTAGTATTTATATATATTTATCTTAATAACAATAATAATAGTAATGAAGTGGAAAAATTAAGTCTTGATCTAAACTAATTTTTGATTTAAATTGTTTATATTTTTATCAGTGACATTTTAATTTCTAATGCAATCATCGCTAGGCTAAAAATTTGATGTAAACTTAATAATGATTTTGTAAGAAATCAAAACATCGTTGATGTAAATAACAAATTGTGTAAAAAATAAATTTAGATCAAGATTTGACTTAATTTTTCACCTTCAAAATTTTACAGTTATTTTTTTTAGTCAATAAATAAATGAAAGGAAAAAAAATGAAGACAAATAATAGAAAATGACATAATTAAAGAAAGTATAAAAGTAAATATAAGCATGTGATCTCATATTATTTACCAGTAAATTGATATTGAAAATAGACATGAGGGCATACACGGTATGAAACATATTTAGTTGTGTATATAATATGTAAATTGTCTTTACTCAATGATTTATAAGAAATATCAAAGGCTTTTCGATGGCATTTATTACAACTCACAATCTCAAGTACAGAAGCATTAAGTAGACATATTATATATATTGTCAGACTATCTGATTGTTGTTTTTTAAAATTCAAATTACATTTGTATACGGTTTTATTAATTATCGGCTTGTACCTACGTACATCTTTTAAATAGTTGGCCTTGTCATTTCATAATTTTTTATTAATTTATATAATTTTATTCGAGCTCCACTTCATTAAACGGGTAGATTGAACATTAGGCAAAAAAAATATTAAAAAATCTCAGTTTTCACGGAATTTAAAAAAACTAAATATTATATCTTTATACATGCATATATAGGGGAGGGAGGGGCAAAAGGGGGTACTTAAGGTGATACCAAGTTTTCGAGGACTCAAATCCGCAAAATCTTTTTTTTTTAAGATATTCAAAGTCAATAGAAGAAATTTTCAGCTACCGTTGAAAAAAAAAATTTTTCATTTTTGCGGGCAAAGTGGGGTACCCCCTAAAAAAGGTAAAACAAAAAAATTTCTGGATTTTAAACGAATTTGATTAAGTTGAATTTTTTTGTAAGTAATTTACATGAAGAAAAATTATATTTTACATGTTTATTGGAGACAAAAGAAGAAAACAAATTTTTAATAGTTTTTATCATAAAACAAACGTCATTAATATTTTTCAACTGACAATTGATTTTTGAAAAAGTTTACCAAAAAAAATTCAAAGTAACGCATAATTATATTTACAGAAGTGATTTTGGAATGTTTAAAAACCATTTAAAATATGAAATTTTTTTTTATAAAATTTTGGGGGTACCTCGTTTTGCCTACCCTACCCCCTTTTGCCCCCCCCCCCCTTCCCCTATATTTCATAATAATCGTTTAATTACACAACATAAAATAAAAAAAAACACAAGACGAACTCGAGAGCTCTTATAAATTTTCATTACGGCCCCAGTAAAAAAGTGAAATACAAATAATAATAATTATTTTCTCGTATAATAATTATCAAAATAAATTTATTTTTACAACTCCCTACAATTATATTTATATCTGCAATATACACGTTAATGGTTAAAATTTTAACGACCTACGAAATGTCCGCGGTTTAAATTGCAAGCGACGTTACGGAGATAAAAGTCTGCGGTGAACATGCTGAAGAATTTAATACGAATTGTTTTCATTTATTATCATATCATATATATAGACATATATACATATACGCATACATCTTGTAGTCTATTCCATCAAGTAAAATTCTCAAGGGTCTAAGTGTCATTCGGACACCCTCGAGATATTAAATTTTCATTTAATAAACTCACAACTAGTACACTATTACATATACTATATTTTCTATGTACATATATTTAATGTAACGTCTATATATATATATATATATATATATATATATATATATATATATATATATATATAAACTTGTTCCTCTTTATTACAATATATACAATAATAATATCCCTGTATATTATATTGAACCTCTTGTCTTTCCGTCTACCCACAATCGTTGTCTTAATTGCGCCAACGACTTAACGGTTATATTCTCTTCCCACATACTCGCTATTTATATATATATACATATACATGTGTCTGTGTGTTGATTGTCGATAGCAAAAATAAAAAAAGTATTTAAAATTACATTATTATTATATTTCTTTTGCTAAAATTTATGCGAAAGGTACAAATAACATATATAGAATGTCATAAATTGAAGGAGGATAAATGTATACACGTAGAAAAATGGCCCGGGTCAAAAACCGGGTTTGATTTTGACTAAGTTGTCTTACTTAGTACTGATTTACGCCAACTAAGTCAAATTAAAGTCACGTTGTCTTAGATTTGATTTAAATATAAGTTATTAAAGTCAAATCCATGTTAACGCGACTTTAATTTGACAAAGTTAACTTAAATTTTTGAGTCAAATAAATCAAATACAAGTCAAACTTGACTTGAACTTGATTTAGTTGTTAAATTTTTAAGTTAAAAAAGTCGTATTGAAGTTGAAATAAGTAAGTGTGGCCAAAATCAAGTTAAGTAAGTTAAAAAAATTATAGCAGTCAAAATCAAATCAAAAAAAGTCAAAATCAAGTTATTTTTCTGACCCGGGGGGCTTAAGAAATTTTCGAATTTTTATTATGCTGTCGACGAAACTGGAAACAGGAAGTCGAGTCGAGAAAAAATTATAATGCTATACACTACAAAATATTTTATACACTCAAAACTTAATCGTTAATTGCAATGGATATCATTTGTCTAAATTAGGAATTATCGTAGAAAATAAAAAATTTCTAGAGGCTCACAACAATAATTACAGATCATCATAATAATTTTTTGACGACTCAACTTCTTGTTTCAAGTTTGGTCGACAGCATAATAAAAATTCGTAAATTTCTTAAGAGAGTGAAATAGGTGATTTTCAAATGAACCGTTTTTACAGATAAAGATCCGAATTATTACTTATCGAATGAAATGCTTCTCGTTCGGAAATTTAAGTTTATATTTGAGAAGGGCTCATTCGCAATTTCCATTTGCTAATGTAAATGCAACAAAGACCATTTCGTTTGTTCACATGTGTGTGAGAAAGAGAGTAAATAGCATATCCTCTTTAAACCCATTTTTCTACGTGCACGGAAAAAAACGGATTTCAAAATTTAGATATAATTAAAATATGGAAAGTGAACCGAAACCATTAATGGATCCGATAGCTTTTACTGTTGGCATTTATGGGTGAAAAATTACTGTTTCATAAGTAGAAGATACAAAAACTTAAGTAATTTTTAATTTATGATGGCATATTTTACTTCTGGAATAGTAATTTTTGAATTTTGTCAAACGTAAAAACTATCGAATCCATTAACGATTTTGGTTCACTTTTCACATAGTAATTTTTCCTTACTGTTTTTCTGTGTATTCACTGAAATTAAAAATCCATTTATGTTTTAATGGTACTTTTAAAAACATATATATTATACTAATGACTCGAAAAGTGCCAAGTGTTATCTAGTTTTAAAAATCAACCGTTTAATTTTGTTTAAAGTGTCAAAAAATACATTTAATGGGCACGTGGAGATACGTAATACGGCATTGTATTTAATGGTGTGTGCGTAGTGTACCTAGGTCTTACTTTACTAACGCGTATTATATATATATATATATTTTAGATCGTGGAGGAGAAATTATGGGTTAAAACGTTTATGTCGAATGATTGCCGGAGTGGCTCCAGCCGGGCGGACAACACTAAAGTAAAACCAACCTAAATGCTATATACTATACTAGGTTCAAGTGGTATATAGTTTGCACTTTAGTTCATTACTCTAGTCCCAGACTGCCAAAGTAAAGCTCTAAACCTCTGTAAACTCTCTCAAGTCTTTATTATTATTAGTTTTATTATATATTTTACTGGGTAGTCAAATATTTATTTTAGTTATAATTTTATTATTATTATTGTTTTAAAATAAAAAATTTTTACTATATTCAGTCGTGGAAAAAAATTTTAATGTGTACCAAAATAGGCTATTACTTAAATTGTTTCAGTTTTTTATGACTACTCCATTTTGCCGAAAAAGAAAAAAAAATTTGTCTGACAATTAAAAATATTGTCAAAACAAATAATTTATTATTTAAAAGGATAACGGTGACCAATTTTTTGAATCAATTTTATTAATTAATAGAACTTCAAACCATGAAAAGACCAATTATGGCTTTTTTTTTGGAGTCCTAAAAGACACCTAAAAATTCCGCTTTTCTAAAAATTCTTCGTAACTTAAAAATTTACTTTTCAAAATTTTCATTATTTCGAAGTGAAAAAAAATTCTATTCACTTTTTTTAGTATGAAAAAGAGAATAGCTGACGTCCCTCGAATGTAATAGAAGTACAAGATTTAGTTATTTTTATTAAATAATTTACTTTTTTATTAAATATTTCTTAATGACAAATAAATATATTTGGTACAACTAAAAATGACAGTTGATTCAAATAATTTTATAATTTGACTTAAATATATAATTTATTTGTGGTAAGTAAATGATATATTTGTCGTAAAGATATTAAATTTGTGACGAATAACAGAAAATTTGGTATTAATTAAGCACATGGCCCATCTAACCTTTATTTTCAGCAATCGGATCATTTCTTTACTCCAAATAAATCACCTATTTCGGGCAATCAAATTGCTCATAATTGTATTATATCTTTCTCACAATTAAATATTTATTTAGCCATATCCAGATATACGATATCGTCGGCTCAAATAAATCTTTTTTTCAGTGTGGTAACCGTTTCTAGTACGTTTATGAAATATCATCCCATACCGTTATGGTAATGATTACTTGGAATTATGAAATATAGGCCCATACTTTCTGGGAAAAGTTCCCATAAGCATGGGAACAATTCCCATATCGCATGTGAAAGAATTATGGTATAATGATTACCATAATATTATGTTAATGGTTACCATAATGTTATTGTAATGGTTTCTATAATATTATAATAATGGTTACCATATATTATGGTAATGATAACTATATACATATGGGTGCCGTTCCTATAATCAACATTCCAAAAAAACCGGTTACCATGCATTATGGGAACCATTCCCATAGTATATTATAATTGTTACTATAAATTTCTCTCCGTGTACCAAAGTAATTTTTTTCTTCCCATTCCCATTCCGCCCGACTCTTCAGTCAAAAATTTATTTCATACCGTAAAAATGATTAATCCTTTTTATTTCTTATCGTATAATTTACTTAGTAATTCTTTACCAGTAGCTTATACTATTGGAAGAATAATTTTTTTATTAATGCTAAGGATAAATCATTTCCATTTTTCTTATCCAATGTAATAATTTTTGCGTGCAATAACTTTATTTTCTTGTCGTTTATGCCATCAAAATTTTAATCAGTATTTTTTTTAGTAACAAACAAAAATGTAAGTGGAGCTGAGGTAAACGAACCCAGCAATTTATCGTATGTATGTAGATTCACTTAGCATAACCCTCTAATTCGCAAACGCACCCAGCGAGTGCAGAGTTTCCAGGGTTGAATTTACGAGGTAGACAACGGGTGTCAGTCTCTGAGGGCCGTAGAAAAAGCAATAGACTATGTAGACCATATAACAAACACAGAGGACAGTCTTATTCAGTATAGATATATAGAGTTATATTAAAGTAGTATAGAGAGGGTGCAGACGGCGCCGGAGTTCCGACAACCAGACTATCGGGGGCCACACGCACGTTGACCGTGAACTAGAACCCGTGTCAATAATAAATCCATCTCACGTTTTTTCGTTCTTTATCTTTTTATTTTGTTTCATTTCTATTCATTCTCCCGTTAAACTCTTGCCCCATCGACCTTATCCGGATTTTTTCCGACCAGGAATTGCCGCGATCGATATCACGCGCAACCCTGCTATGCCATACGTGCACTGTTTGAAGGCTAGTGCTTTATCAGGCAGCCATGTTAGAGTTTCGCGATATAGATAAATGAGAATTTTAACGATCAAGATAAAAAGACGACCGACTAATTAGGGAAGAAATCGATAACTAAATAGACGTCGGTTTGAACTTTTTAAAGATTTTATACTACTCATACTTGTATAACAAGTAATTAACGATAGTTACTTTTTATTTTTTATGTAATGTCTTTTTAATGGTTAACTAATTGCACCGACGTCTTTTAAATGACACCAAATAAATTTTTTTTTTATTTTAATAAGATGAGATTGTTAAATGTTAAAAAAAATTAGTGTTCTAAAAAGATAGCATTCAATTGAAAAAAAAAAAAACTAATTTTTTTCCCTAATACACTGTAAAAATAACCAGGATAAGTCGAGGCGGTGTAGGTGTTAAAGTTATCGGTGTTACATTTCAACACCGAAAGCGGTGTTATAATAACACCGCCGCCGGTGTAAATATTCTTTACCGGTGTTAAAATATTTTTCTGTGTTGAAAATATTTAACTTTCTGAATATTTTTACTTACTCGATCACTACATTTAAACAATGATTTAATTAATTAATTTAATTATTGGTGATTGAAATGTTCGGCGTAAAATTGTGTAATTTTTAAATAAATTATATATAACATCAATAATTATTTAAATAGGTACATAGAGAAATTGATATTTCCTCCAGATAATATTTATTAAATTTTTAGATTTTTTTATATATAATACATATTTTTTTCTAATATCTGTACATGGAGAAAAAATGTCAAGTAAATATGCCTGTGCAGCATAGTAATGTAATTATTACTATGCTGCCATAGGCATATTTACTTGACATTTCTCTCCGTGTACTTGGAATTTTTTTTGCACCTATTTAACACCGGTATTTTAACACCGCCCACACCGGTGTTATTTCATTTTAACACCACTCTTTTTACAGTGTAAATGTATATAAATAAATAATATTTACAAAAAAAAAAAAAGACTAAAAATCAATAGAAACTTTTTCATTTATGGGAAACTAATAAAAGTTATAGGAAATAAAAAATACAAAAGACATCGGTCAATATTATAAAAGAAAAAATTGACGTGTGTCGAGGGTGCAGAAGTTTCCGTTCTTGCGACCCCCTCGTGCGTATGTATAATATAAGAACATAACAGGGAACCTAGTGGTGTAGTGCAGAATACCGAGTACTGGATCGATAAGAAACAAGGGGTCTGTCCCCTCAATACGTTACTCCTACACTCCAAGCACTGATTCTCATATCCCATATTCTTTAACACTCGTTCGTAAACTCGAAATTCTTCTGTACATGAGCCTTCACACATTTGAAATTTATATATCAAATAAACCCAAAACAGCCTTCATTTCTATATATTATTCGCTATATACTTTAGCTGAACAATTTTTATGTTTATCTTATGTTCTTGGGGTAGATCTTACCCTAGATAGTCTCCTCATATTTACAGTGGATCAATCTTCTTGTAAATCCATCTATAGACATATACATACATACATAGATATATATGTCAAAAAATAATTCCGTAAAGTACAAAATACTATTGGTAATATTTCTAACGCCTTTTTTTTCTGTGGTTGAAAAAACAATCTTTTCTTTTATAAAAGATGTCTTTGTTTCTTCAAAACAAATTGAAGTACACAGACTGCATTATATATAGTGTAAAAAATTTTTAAGAAAAAAAAACTACATACTACAAGTACTTATGTATTATGTAAGTACTTATAAGTAGGATGTACAAAATAAATCTGTGGTAGTTTATTGTTCATGTTATGTTACCCCAATGGTTTTATAGTGATTTTTGTGCTCTCTTATGTATATGTATATGTATGTATGTATAAATGTAGATGAGGGAGAGTATCATTCCCTAAACTATAAAAAGTCTCGAATCTTGAGGGTGGATCACAATTTGCGGCGCGAGATATGTTCGTAAAAAATTAAACGTAATTTGAAAACAAAAAGATAGATTTGAAAAATGAATTTTTATAAAATATGGCTTTTTTTTAGTGTGAGTTGTTCTTGATGGTAGTAATTTAGTAAAAATGTTGTTTTAATTTTTTAATCAGTAAATATATTTTTTACTTTACTAGCGTCGCGACGCTTGAGCAAACTTTTTTACAACGGCGCCGACGCGCCCAACAAGACGTGACTTGGATTAGGGTGATCGTATTTACACGCAGCTGGACGCGTAAAAAATAGAATCTAATGACGTGAGAGTGTGTAAGTGAGAAAGTGAGTGAGTGGAGATGCGAAATAAAGCCGAGAAATTTTAGCGAATATTCAAAGATTATGTTACAAGTTTTAGTTCTACGAGTTTTACTCCATGTGCAATTGACTATATAATGTATTGCTGAATAAAAAAAAAGTTGTTTATGTAGATAATAAAAATAAAACTGTGAGACTAGTTATTAGGTCTCTAAAGTTTAACGCGAGTGTGATTGAGGAAAAAAAACAATATTCCAGCGAGAAAGGAAGTGTGGAGTGACACAAAAAAGATAAGGCAGTTGCATTTGGCGCCACAAAAGTGATTCACGCGTCGCGGAATAAGAAACTCCGTTGGTTTTTAACACTACTAGCTATAGCTCACACTGTACGCTAATATATTTGTACTTTATTTTATTTAAATAAAAATTTGCTTATCTGCAATTTCATGATATGTCAAAAAAATATCTCACATATAATTTAATATTTTATCTGCTAAATGAAAAAATAAAGTTTCAAAGTCATATAGACAACATTACGTAACGCAATCGAATTTATTTTTAATGCTTTGAAATATTTTTAAACATTTGATACTTGCGGATAAAAAAAAAAAAAATCAACATTTAATAAAGTATGTCATTGAAAAAATAAAGTAATTAACTTTCTTAAAATAAAGCCAATTTAATTCAACATTAAATTAATTAAAAAAACAGCAAATTGTTAAAAAAGAAAAAATCCAAAGCATCGAGGCAGTAAAATGTCCATAATAAAATAAATGGATAACGTTTTAAAAATCCATAATTCTAATCATCATAAGCGTGTCGATAGTTCGTATTATTGATTCCAGAGGTCAGAAATTATCGAGCAGACCTTGAATTTAGGTGTAGTTATATTGAAAGGCACGTAGGCAAGAAAGACTTCCTCTGTATCGTTTAATTTTGTTTTGAATATACTTCCGCTTTATCAATCATCATGGAGTATCACAGTTATTATTTACATCAGCTAATCACTTATTACATACATATCACCATATACACACAACATGCATCAATACATCTATAAAATTTATCTTTCAGCATACCTATATTTATACATTAGACTGAGCCAACTAAAACCAGTATTTTGAATTTCCCGTTAAGAAAATTGCAAATTTTCAAAAAAAGGGAAGTTATTGGTTTCGGTCCGATTTTCGAAAATCGTGTTTTGATCAGATCTTGACGTTTTGAGGTCCTAGGAAGCTATTCTGACTAATTTCAAGATTATGTCCGAGTGTGTGTATGTAAATATTCTGTAACTTATGAGCGAAATAACCGATTCGGTTTTTTGAGGTGACGTTTGAAGCGGCTCGTTAATTCCAACAATTTGTGAGAAATTTATCGTATTCGTTACAATATATTCGGAGATATTCCAAAAATGAAATTTTTTCAAAAATGTTTTTTTCGGATAACGTTTAATCTACTCGATGAATTAATTCAAAAATTTAATCAGGCCTAAAACTTTGTAAACCGCGTCGAATGCCAACTCAACCATCAAAATCGGTTCAAAAAACTGAAATTTTCTTAAAAAAGTAACTTTTGAACAGTTAGATTTATCAAACAATTATAACACTGAGCGAAAATTTAATTTGAGCCAAATAAATAGATTTATTTGACTGCGAAGAAAATCATTTATTTCATACGAATATATACTTGTTTATAGTTAACGAATCTTGATTGAAAAAATATTCCAAATAAAGATTTGTTAACTATAAACAAATCATGATTTCATTAAAATGAACCATATCTTTGTCTCGAATCGGGTCCATTAAAATATGGGATTTATTTGTCTGAAACGAATCTTACTTGGCTCAAATAAATTGTTCTCTCAGTGAAGAGACCTTTTTTGTAGAGTGTTCGATTCTCTAAAAAATATATTATGGTCGTTGCAATTTTTAAATTCGTTAACGGAGTTATAAAATTTCAAAGTAAAAAAAAACATTTTCCACATGTTAATTAACTGGGAAATCTTATTTAAGCGTGCGCGCGTTTCGTAATCGAGTTGGAGGACCCAACTTGGACCAATTTTTTTGATGTTATAAGCAACGTAATTTTCGTATGGGACCGAAAAAAAACTATCGATTTTATTTGGCACAATCTAATCTGTATACATATATATATATATATATATATATATATATATATATATATATATATATATATACATATATATTAGGGTGCTTTTATTTTTGCGACTATTTTTAACTTCCCGCTAAGAAAATTGTAAATTTTCAAAAATTCGGGAAGTTATTGGTTTCGGTCCGATTTACGAAAATCGAATTTCCATCAGATGTCGACGTTTCGAGGTCCTAGGAAGCTATCCTGACTAATTTCACGATGATGTCCGAGTGTATGTATGTGTGTACGTACGTACGTACGTACGTATGTATGTATGTAAATATTCATAACTCTTGAATGGATGAACCGATTTTGATCGTTGAGGTGTCATTCGACGCGGCTTGTTAATGTCTTGAGGCCGTATAAATTTGAACTTAATCGGTAGGGTGCGTTCAGAGATATTTCAAAAATAAAATTTTTTCGAAAATGTTTTATTTGGATAACTTTTAATTTGCTCGATGGATTTATTCCAAAATCTAATCAGCTCTAAAACTCCATAAGTCGCGTCGAATGCCACCTCAACCATCAAAATCGGTTCATTCGTTCAAGAGAAACCGTTGACGAAAGAATTCAAAAAAAATTTTTTCCTTGGTTTTTTTGAAATTTCTCAAAAACGGCTGAATAAATCAATTTCAAAATTCGACCAGCTGTAGAACTTGATAAAACGCGTCGATTGCCGCCTCAACCATCAAAATCGGTTAATTCGTTCGCGAGATATCGTGGAAGAAAGAAATGCTAAAAAATGGTTTTTTACAAAACAATGGCATACAAAAGTAATTGCGAGCTCGAAGAGCTCGAAAATATATTCACAATAATGTTTTCGAGCTCAGCGAGCTCGGAAACAGCGGGAAGTTTTGGGGCTGGCCCGCAGGGTCAACTGACAGACCGATTTTTTTTTTTTCGCTTCCATTCCGAAATTTTGTTGGAAATACCCCCAAAAAAAATCCATGAGAGTTTGAGCCCTTAATATTAATATTAAGTACTCGACCACAGCGTGTGAAGATTTCCCATTTAAAATACACGTAAACTTGGGTTTTTATTTTTTAAACTTCTATAACTCCGCGGCATTTTATGATATCATCTCGCCCAAAGTCGCGATTTTCTCAGAATTAAATGCTCTACAAAAGTGCCCATTGTCGCGAAGTCGTTACTCATATAGGTGGGGTACTACGGACCGCTAAATTGAATTTTTTCATAGAATTCTTGTTTTTTCTCTCATTATCTCATAAACAACAAGACCTACAGAAAAAATGCAAATGACAACATTATAGGAAATTTAATTTCCTACAAAAAAGGTCATTAGCACCGAATCACTTAGATTGATATTTTTTGAGATATTAATTATTGAAGTTTACGCAGCATTGAATTCCCATAAAATGTCGAATCAAATCTTAGAAAATATTGATTTTTTATTTGACTAATATCTCAGAAAATATCAATCTGAGTGATTTGGTGCTAAGGACCTTTTTTGTAGAGAATTGAATTTCCTATAAAATTATCATTCACATTTTTTCTGTAGGTTTTGTTGTTGAGAGAAAAAACAAGAATCCTATGAAAAAATTCAGTTTAGCGGTCCGTACTACCCCACCTGTACGAGTTACGACTTCGCGACCACGAGCACTTTTGTAGAGCATTTAATTCTGAGAAAATCGCGACTTTGGGCGAGATGATATCATAAAATGCCGCGGAGTTATAGAAGTTTAAAAAATAAAAACCCAAGTTTACGTGTATTTTAAATGGGAAATCTTCACACGCTGTGGTCGAGTACTTAATATTAATATTAAGGGCTCAAACTCTCAGGGAATTTTTTTGGGGGTATTTCCAACAAAATTTCAGGATGGGAGCGAAAAAAAAAAAATAGTCGCAAAAATAAAACCACCCTAATATATATATAGATAGGGGAGGGTGGGGCAGAGTGGCCCCCCTGAAATTTTGATCAAAAAAAATTTTTTTTTTTTTTGCCTAATTACTATAAATCCGATATGTTTGCGCATTTTTACCCCTACGCATGACGTTTGGGGCAACATGGACAAGCCCAAAATTTTAAAAAAGTGATTTTTTCATATTTTTATCGTCAAATTAAAAAAAAAATTATTATTATTCCACATTTCTAGCCCTACGCATAACACCTGGGGCAAAATGAACCAGCCGAAACTTCCGAAAAAATTATTTTTTCATATTTTTCGGCTGTTTCTCTATGTTAGAGGCAAATTTGGTCACTAAAAATTTATAAAAATAAAATTTTTTTTTTTAGTTGATAAATTTTTGAAATAAAGTAAAACTATAGAATTGTTTTTTTTTTATTAAATAACAATTAGTAATTAAGGTAATCGAGAGTAAACGATTTATTACACCTTAAAAAATTTTTTTCGAGTAATATAAAACCGAAAATAGTTGTCAAGAGAAAGCAATACATTCTTAATGATGAAAACAATTTAAAAAAAAAAAAAAAAAAAAAAAAAAAAAAATTTTTATCACTTTTTGGAGGGGGGCCGCTCTGCCCCACAAAAAAATAATTTTTTTTTTCAGAATTTTGGCAAAATCTCCATAAATTTGTTCGAAATAGGACAAAAGTAAAGTGATCTTATGGTTGAAAGCCACAAAAAGTAATAATTGGCTTAGGGGGGCCGCTCTGCCCCACCGTCCCCTATATAGTTTATATGTTAGATTATTACATGAGTATTAGTCTCTATGTTAATATATAAATGAAGTTCTTGGTCTCCGGACGTTGTCGTTGGTTAGACTAATGTCAGCCGGAAGTGTGTCTAAAAGCCTTTGGACTTCACCTTTGTTTTCATTGGCGGTACCACAAACTTTTACGTCAATGCCTAGTTATCACAATGGTTAAACGCCGTACCGGATATTTCGGTTTATTCAACAATTTTGTCAATCATTTCAGATATTTATAAAATTATTTATTTTATCTCTTATTGTTATCATTATAATAATAATTATTATTATTATTAAAAAAAAATAATAATTTTATAAATTAATAAAATAAAATAAAAAATAACTCAGAGATTAATGACACGAATTTTAATGTGCTTATATTTATTAAGCCATCATACAGTACAGTGTACAGCTATATTTTGCGACAAAGCTTAAGTATAAATTTACTTTAAGAGCAAACAGGTGTTGTGATGACTATATACTCACTTGTGTGCAATACGCATGCTTATTCAAACTAATGCGACGTTTGTTAACGCACGAAGCGGTGCGTGATCTGACTGCGAGAGAAAAGAATTAATTAACTTATTAGTTAAAAATAAAAAATCTTTCTTTAAATAATGCATCACAGCAATATTATTTTGGTTAAAGCAATTAAGACTCACACTGTGAAAAAAAAAACGGGCTTAAAGTCCAGACAGAGTAGGTGTTAAAATTTTCAGTGTTAATTTCAACGCCGAAAACGGTGTTAAAATAACGATGGCGCCATGGCCACTGCAGTGTAAATATTCTTCATCGGTGTGAAAAAAATTTCCCAGTGTTAAAATATTTTACTTTGTGAATATTTTTACTTACTCGATAACTTCAGTCATACAATGATTTAATTTATTAATTAAATTATTGGTGATTGGAATGATCAGCGTAAAATTGTGTAATTTTTAAATAAATTACGTATAACATAAATAATTATTTAAATAAGTACACGGAAAGAAAATTGTGGCAGCGGTTCCCAAAATAAAATTTTTTCCTATACCAACATAGAAATTAGAACCATAAATTATGGGAGCAGTTCCTATAATTATGGGAATGCTAGCCATAACACTATAGGAATGGTTCTTATAATTAGGAATGGTTCTTATAATTTATAGGATTCGTTTCTATAATATTATCGGAATCATTGCCATAATATATAGGAATGAACTCTATATTTAATTGGAATCATTCCCAAAAATTATAGGAACCATTCTTATAACATTATAAAAATGGTTCCCATAATTCATGGGAACTATTCCCACAATATTATAGGAATGGTTCCTATAATGTTATTGGAATAGCTCCTATATCATTATGGGAATCATTCCCATAATGGTATGGGAATAGATCCCATGATATTATAGGAATGGTTCCCATAATGGAATGGGAACTATTCTCATACTATTATGGGAATTATTCCCATATACTATGGGAACCATCCCTATAGTAGTATGGGTACAATTCCTATATCATTATGAGAACTATTTCCATAATGCATAGCGAAACTTCCCATAATTTCTTTCCGTGTACATAGAAAAATTAAAATTTCCTCCAGATAATATTCGTTAAATTTTTATATTTTTAACTTCCCGCTAAGAAAATTGAAAATTTTCAAAAATTCGGGTAGTTATAGGTTTCGGTCCGATTCGCAAAAACCGAATTTCTATCAGATTTTGACGTTTTGAGGTTCTAGAAAGCTATCCTGACTAATTTCACGATGATGTCCGAGTGTATGTATGTGTGTACGTACGTACGTACGTATGTATGTATGTAAATATTCATAACTCTTGAACGGATGAACTGATTTTGATCTTTGAGGTGTCATTCGACGCGGCTTGTTAACATCTTGAAGCCGTAAAAATCTGAACTTAATCGGTAGGGTGCGTTTAGAGATATTTCAAAAATAAAATTTTTTCAAAAATGTTTTATTTGGATAACTTTTAATTTGCTCGATGGATTGATTCCAAAATCTAATCAGCTCTAAAACTCTATAAGCCGCGTCGAATGCCACCTCAACCATCAAAATCGGTTCATTCGTTCAAGAGAAACTGTTGACGAAAGAATTCAAAAAAAAAATTTTTTTTAGCTTTTTTGGAATTTCTTGAAAACGGCTGGATAAATCAATTTTAAAATTTAATCAGCTTTAGAACTTGATAAAACACGTTGATTGCTGCCTCAATCGTCGTAATCGGCCCATTTGTTTACGAGATATCGTTGATTAAAAAATCCGTCTATCGCTTGACCCTGCGGGCCAGCCCTAAATCTTCCCGCTGTTTTCGAGCTCCTTGAGCTCGTAAGCATTGGTCGAGCTCGAAAATACGTTTATATTCCATTGTTTTTGAATAAACCGTTTTTTACCAATTCTTTCCCCACGATATCCCGCGAACGAATTAACCGATTGAGACGGTTGAGGTGGCAATCGAAAGCTCTTATCGAGTTCTAGAGCTGATTAGATTTTTGAATTGATCGATTCGATAGTTTCCGAAATATTCACGAAAAACGAAAAAAAAAAAACGATTTTTTTTCATTTTTTCGTCGACGATATCTCTCGAACGGATTATCCGATTAAGACGGTTGAGGTGGCAATCGGCGCATTTTATTGAGGTCTAGAGCTGATAAAATTTTGGGAATGATTGGTTTAGTCGTTTCGACGATATTTGCAAAAAACTGTTTTCTACTGTTTCTTTCGTCGACGATATCTTTTGAACGGATTATCTGATTGAGACGTTCTTAGTGGCAATCGAAAGCTTTTATCGAGTTCTAGAGCTGATTAGATTTTGGAATTGATCGATGCAACAGTTTTCACAATATCCAGAAAAAACGAAAAAAAAAAATTTTTTTTTTTTCGTATTTCTCAAATATCTCAGAGTTTATTTGACTAAATGGTCTAATTTTTTTTTGAAAATCTAAGTTCAGAAGATACCTTTCGAATGCCGCAAGAACCATCTAAATCGGTTCATTCACCAAAAAGATATGAGAGGTTTACATCCACACACCCACACACACACCCACCCACCCACACACACACACACACACACACACACACACACACACACACACACACACACACACACACACACACACACACACACACACACACACACACACACACACACACACACACACACACACACACACACACATACACATACATACAGACATCGCTTTGAAAATGTCAGAATAGCATCCTAGCATCTTCAAATGTCGACATATGATGAAAACCCGGTTTTTAAAAATTGGGGTGAAACCAATAACTTCCCGAATTTTTTGAAAATCATCGACTTTCTCAGCGGGAAGTTAAAAAATAGTGAAAAACGTTTTTTTCGGATATCTACAAAAAAATTGAATCATTCGATATCAAAATCTAATCAGTTTTAGAACTTAATATAACGCTTCGATTGCCGCCTCGACCATCAAAATCGGTTAATTCGTTCGCGAGATATCGTGGGAGAAAGAAATGGTAAAAAATGTCTTTTTAGAAAACAATGGCATACCAAAGTATTTTCGAGCTCGAAGAGCTTGAAAATGTATTCACAATAATGTTTTCGAGTTCGTTGAGCTCGAAAACAGCGGGAAGTTTTGGGGCTGGCCCGCAGGGTTAACCGATAGACCGATTTTTTTATATGCAATAAATTTTTTTTTTCTAATTTCTATACGTGGAATATTTTTTACACTGATTGAACACCGTCAAATCACACCGCCCACACCGGTGTTATTTCATTTTGACACCGCGTGGTGTTAAATTGAGCTCGTTATTACCACTGCTCTTTACAGTGTATGAGTTTCCTGAAAAGTATATATATTTTATTGAAACTTATCGAAAATGTAATTTAGCTTGCGTGAATGATAATCAATTTTTTTCTCTAAAAATAGTTTAATAATTGGATTTTTTAAGCTACTCGATTTATCGACTTCGATAAAAATGTAATAACTTTTTAATGTTTTTATAAACTGATTATAAGCTACAAATTCATAAAGAAGAGCATTAGTTGAAAAAAGTTTTCAAAAGTGTCGTCAAGTCTACGGTTCAAATATTCAATATTTTTCATGTAAGTGTGTATTTTTATCAGCCTCTAAATTTTGACAGCTAAAATTTATTTATTTCTTCAACTCCATTGAATAATATGATTTATAAAAAATTAATTAGTTTAATTGATTTCACTAATAAGTTATCGAATCATATTGAATTTTTTCAAATGCTTTAATTTCGATAACTCTTGTTCGTAAATCATATCCGTAAGGAATACAGCAATATTTTAATGTAATATACGTTTACAATAAATTATAAGCAAATTTCATAAAGAATATATATTACTAACCATTAAATATTTTGCAGTTTATATTATTCTTGAAATATAACGATCAGACCATAATGACGAAAATTTTAATAATTTTTTTGATTGTCATGGCTGCTATCGTGGCGATTGAAAGCTGTAGTAGTACTGGAAAAGATAATGCTAATTGTCTGAAAGCAGGCGAGTCTGTATGTATGCATACCGTTTTCAAAAATTCGTCAATGCAAAAGTATGCGAATATAGTTAATTAAGATTATTAATATTTAAAAAATTTTCCATTATAGTGTGACCTGCAGAATCTTCGTTGCTGCGGAGAATACGTTTGCACAATACTCGTAGATGGTAAATGGTTGTGCGATGAACGTCCCTAATAATCAACATATTTGAAAACTATTGTCTACATTTATCATTTTTCATAAATCCGTACAATTAGAAGTTGAATACTAGCTTCGTAATCGATAGTTCAGTTAAAATACTATGAAACTATTTCAAAATATGTTACATAAGAAATAATAAAATGTTATTTATCAATCAAGTTTTGTGTACATTAATTTAAATCACGATCATGGAATTTTTATGAAATATTGTATCGTTTCGGAAAAAAAATTTTAAATCATGAACTCGCAATAAAAAATTGTATCTAAGGTAACAGTCATAAACATTATCATTTTGACTCGTAAATTTTCATTGTCGTATATGAATGTATACATTTATTCTCTTGAATATTTTAAATACATATTTTCAAGCCCCACAACTTGGAAATTTTTTAAGTTCTATTTTGAGTCGCATAAAATTTTTCTAAGTCCCATAATTTATTCAAAAAACAAAAAATATGGCCGAAAAAAGGCCGATTCAATTGTCGGCCAACTTTCAGCCTATTTATTAAGAATAAAGATTTTTCGGCGTGTTTTCGGCTAAACTTTGACCTCTTTGAATAAAATTCTATATGGCGTGATTTCGGCCAAATTTAGCCTTTTCGGCCAATATTTTTACCCGCGATATGCAAATTGGTGTTTACTCGACAAGGTATTATAATTACAATAACGACAGTTATTTCTTTTTAATATTTCCTAGCATTATTTTTAGATACTCTTCGAATTAAGTATAATAATAAGTTTCCATATTATCTGTCATGACGCACGATTCTGATTACATGTGTTGAATTTTTTACCTATAAATTAGACGAATTTTGATATAGAAGTGTCATTTAGTATCGATATACAGTAGAAGAATTAATTACAAAGATAACGAAAAAATTTCCAACTTTTTTAAAAGTAAGTATTTCAATTTATTAAATCATTTCTTTAATCAGTTTAATAGGTGAAACTTCACCACCAAATTTGTCATCAAACTGAAATTTATCATATAAACAATTTTTAAGAGATTAATTTATACGGATTAATATACATTTATATTTAGATATGAAAATAATTTAAAAGCCATCAAATTCTTTGTATAACAAAGCTTGTATATATATCACATTTATGAGTTAAAAATTAAATATTTGACATTCGGACCGAAAATTCAAATTTGAACTTAGTGCTACTTAACATGTGTTAGAAAATTTTCCCAATAAATTCGCTTGTTATTATATTCAAATTAAAATATTTAACAGTTACTATT
The DNA here is from genome assembly GCF_029852145.1 of Microplitis mediator. Lineage (NCBI taxonomy): Eukaryota > Metazoa > Arthropoda > Insecta > Hymenoptera > Braconidae > Microplitis > Microplitis mediator. The sequence goes on from NC_079974.1 coordinate 15,238,554, forward strand.
GTACAGGCGAACATTCGGTTTATTTGTTTTAGCCGCTCTGATTACATTCATTTGCATTTTTGATTTTTTTTTTTGAACTCTGCCGTAAAACAATAATTTAATAATGGGGTTATACGTATTCCGAACAAGATGCCGAATTATCTATACATAAATTTCAACCAATTTCCAAATAAAAAATTCCAGGTCATTGTTTTTATTTGAGTCATAAAGAATATTATTACATCTATAAATTTATTTCCCGTTCTATATTTTTAAATATTAAGTAAAAAACTAAAGTTAAAATATCCATCTTTTTATAAAATTATTTTTAGTACACGTTGGAGTGATTGATTATTCAAAAATGTCAATTAAATTTGTTTTGGCTCTCCTTATCGGGATAATGACAGTTTCAAGTATTGAAGGTTGTTCTACTACTGTATGCTCAGGAAAAAATCAACCTGTATGTATTAATTGCTTTATAAATTTATTGTTAATTCTTCAACAGTAACAACTTAATGAATATAATTTAATTGTTTTAGTGTAACCATATTTTAAAATGTTGCCGTGAATATATTTGTGAACCAAGATTTATAGAAGACAACGATTCTATATGTAAAGAAAGAAGTGTAATTTTAGGATTTCAATAACTACACTGATAGAAGGATTTCTTAGCATTTAAAAAAGATTTCTCAGTATTTAAGCAATCAGTGTAGATACATATGAAATTGAATTTTATTTCAAGAAATTTATTGTAAGGATAACGAAACAATGGGCTAATAATAAATAACTTATTTACTATTAATTTGTTTTAATTATCTCACCATTCAGGTTATTTTGTTATCTATTAAAATAACTAAAAGTTGTTTTTTGATGCTTATATTTTATGTTGAAAAATTATCTGTATCAGATTTTTATTATATTTTTAAATATAGTGCTTAGGGAAACTGAAAAATTTGACTTCCTGGGTCAAAAAAATAACTTGATTTTTACGTAATTTTGAATATTGAAAATCAATCAAGTCTAGCAAGACAAAAGTACGTCAAGTTTAAGTTCCTTTCTTTAATAAATGAAAACAATAATTTAAGATATGAAAACTCATTTTGGTATTGACTTGCTTTTGACTAAGTTGTTTTATACTTAGTACCGATTTACGCCAACCAAGACAAATTAAAGTCACGTTGTCTTGGATTTGACTTAGTTAATTTAAATTTAAGTCAAATCCACGTTAAAATCTGACTTAAGTTTGGCAGTTAACTTGAATTTTTAAGTCAAATCCAAGTCAAACTTGGCTTGAGTTTGACTTAGTTGACTTAAATTTTGAAGTTAAAAAAGTCATATTGAAGTTAAAAAAAGTCAGTGTAGCCAAAATCAAGTGGACTGAGTCAACTGCAAGTCAAAACAATTATAGCAGTCAAAATCAAATTATTTATTTAACTGGGTATTATAATTGTTTCGAAAAAGGCGAGCCTGTATGTATATGCATACCGTATTTCAAATATCGTCAATGCAAAATTATGTGATTATGGTTAATTAAGATTATTAATATTTGAAATAATAAATAATAAAATATTATTTATCAAACAAGCTTTGTATATATAAATTCAAATCACGACCATGGAATTTTTTTCAAATATTTTATCGTTTCGAAAAAAAACTTGAAATCATGAACTCGCAATAAAAATGCATCCAAGGTAACAGTAATAAACATTATCATTTCGACCCGTAAATTTTTATTGTCATATAAATATACAAGTTGAAAAATTTCAAACAAAACTACAGTTCAAAAAAAAAATTCGTAAACAATTTAAAGTATAAAAAAAAAAAAAAAATTAATAAAAATCGTATATTACATTAAGAGTAATGAAAGAGTATAAACATAAACAGGAGAGTAGTTCAATCAATTCCAAGAAAGTGCAATGTGTGTCTAGGCCAGCACGCCTTTAGCGCAGCTTTGACATATTACAGCTTAACAACCGTGCGGGTGAACGTGTGAGAGCAATAAAAACTGATATATAATGATACATAAATACGTAAACGCGTGTACATATATTCAATACCAATAAAAACAAGAAAGATAAAAATGGATACATTAAACCGAGGATAATCACAAAGACGATCGACGAGATACGCGACCTTATCCTAGTAAAAATTTTTACTTCGAATCTTTTTATAAAGTTTTTTTTATCTCATTCACCTTTTTAACCTCTCGTATTTATTCATTTATCCAAATTTTCACAATACTTCTCTTCAATTACTGAAATATTAATTAAACAATTCCAAAATTAATTTCAAATTTATATGATCCTATTTGTCTTCTTCGACATCAGACTATATATATAAATATATATGTATATATATAATTATCTGTTTTTCTCTCGGTACGTTGTTATTGTCGTTCGTTATTTTCGGGCCGTGCAGTTTTGTTTCTCTCTACTAACTGGCAAGTTGGAGTATTCTAGCATTGGCAGTTCGCCAAATGGGATAAGTTTGGTATATCTGCACGGCTTCACGTCGTTGATACATCCTGTACTTTTTTTTCTTATCTTTGTGCAAAAATAAATTAATAAAATAGAAAAATTTTCACAAATAATCGATACCCCTTTATTTATGTGTTCGATTCGATATAATGAAAGTTTTTGATCATTTGATTCAACTATATCTATAGTTTAGAGGCTCTCAAGGTCAGCTTGACAGGCGAAGCCATTAAAAATCCATCAACAGAGATGGAAATATAGCGATTAATCTGATGATCCGTTTCCCTTATATTTAGAAGGGTTCTCTTGCTGTTTTCTACTGTTACTTGTGTTTATATTTATTCACGGCCACTTAACCTTTGTTAGTTTATTTATAATATATATATAGATATATTACCTTAGTTATTATTGTGTATCAAAAGACAAGGACTCATCATATCCTGGAAAGATTCTCACAGGATTGCCAAGGTTGGATGCATGTGGAACAAGACCTCGAGTAGCCCATTAGCAACAAAGAAATTTTACCTCGAGAATAATTTCTAGTTTTTTTTTTTAATATACTTCTAATCTATCTTATTGTCTGTATTACATTTATTTATTTTTTTTACTATTTCATTGTAAAGAAAAATTAACCTCAGGTTTTATGATCAAATATTAAGTTACATAGTAAATTCATTTAACTGTTTTATGTTTGAAAAATGATAATTAGTATCGTGATGTAACTTTTCTTGTTGCTAAATAATTATTTAACATGAAATTAATCTAGCAATTGATAATTTTGAAATTTCAATTTAAATTCAAATCCAAATAAAAGCTGATTTTATTTCATTTGAAAAGTTCCTATTAAATAATTGAAATAAAACTTTTGATAACTAATGTTAGATTTGAAAACTGTTTCGTGAACAATTTTTAGTGGCCCAAAATGTTTCATTATTTTTTTTTCGCTCTTTCAAAGAATTTTCAAGAAAAATTTCAGATTTATTTTTCACTTCTTCTACACTGTAAAAAATAAGGTACTGACATCAAACTCCCTAAGAGTTTGACAAATTTCATCTTCAGTGAAACCAAATTCGTTTGAACCAACGAAAACTAGTTTGTCTCAAGAAAATCATTTTTATTGAATGAAAATCTCTACTCGATTATGAGAAATTGCTTAAGCGTTTATGTTAAAAGTTTTCAAGTTTGACCGTAATTAAAGTAAAATTTGATTGAATAGTAAAATATATTTTAATTAAATTTTGGATGTACTTGATTTAAAAATAAAAACTTGTTAACGCAAACTCTTCAATTTTTAGAAATTTAACTGAAACTCTTGAAACGTTTAATTTGACAACTTCACTTGTTTCAATGAAACAAAAGTAGTTTCCCATAATACCGAACGTGTCGTGTCAACCGACAAGTTTCTTGGGGAGAGAATCCGACGAGGTTGTTGGAGTAATTTGACGCACTTACATGAAAACTGAAAAATATTCGACAAGAATATAAATGTATTCGTTACAAAATATTGAATTATATTTGACTGAAAGTCTTTATATTATCGATTAAATAGAAAAATTTATTTATAAAAAGAGTCACATATTTATCTCGTTTAGATCAATGTATAAGCAATTGACTGTATATATCCATTCAATATGAAAACAAAGTACTAGAAGCACAACTAAACTAAAAATTTCCTACAGGTTCCGTAGCGTAGCGGTAAAGCGTCTGACTCTCATATGTAGGGTACTGGGTTTGAATCCTCCGGATACCAATTCTACGATTATTTAATTTTTCACTAAAAACTGAGTGTGTCAGAATTATTTGTAAAGTGTTAATATAAATAATGTAATCATAATAATAATAATAATTATATAATGTAATTGTCCCAATACTTGATAAAAAAAAAAAAAAATAAATAAATAATAATAACAAAAGTAAAATCAAAAATAAAAAAAATGCAAAAAAAAAAATTTTTTTTAATTAATTATTGATGAAATAATTAAAGGCAATATTCACTTGGTTCAGATTACTTTTTTTTTTGGATCAATGCAATACAGCAATTTGAAATAATTCGATTTTTTATTGAATCAATTGCAAGGAGAGTTTCTACGGACCTAAAAAAATATTATTTTTAACACTAAAATTCATTTGCTTTAATAAAATTATGACTTAACTGAAAATTCTTCATACCTTCAATGACCTTACAAATTACTTTGAGTGAAATTTTTGATTATTTTATGTAAAACGAAAATCATTATTGTATCAACAGCATTCATGACTTGAACTAATTCCTATTTTTCTTTAAATGAAAAAAGCTATTGAGTTATATCGAATACTATAGAGTTAGTTCAAACGATTAGGGACCTTGCCTCAAGAAACTCTCAGTTGGAGCAAAATATACTGTCAAACGTAGAGGGCGGTAGACTCAATCGCTTGACGCGCTTGACTGTATCCAAACGCACGGAGTACTTGAGCCAAACGAATCTGGTTTGACGTCAGGAATCTTTTTTTACAGTGTATTCTTCTTTTTTAAGATAATGATGATTATTTCACTCTTTTTTTTTTCTAAACAGAAAAAGGATTTCGTGGCACAAGAAATTTTTTCTCACCTCAAGAAAATTTTGATTTTCAATTTATAATTCAAAAATTTTCTTGGGATAAATAAAAATTTTTTACGTTAAGTAATCCTTTTTTCCGTGTTTTATTTCAATCAGAATTGACTCCGTCGCTCAGAGTTTGGGAGTTTTTACAAAAAATTTTTCCGCATACAGAGTAAATAGGGAGTTTGTCTTTTCATTGGAGTGATTCGGATCATATTTAAATCCTTATTCACTCCGATTCGGAGTTTTAACATTAAAATAAACTCCGCTTCAGAGTAAATTTCACTCTGAAGGAATTAAATAAATAAACAGTCATCCGCTCCGCATTCACTCCTAATTTAACCCACGTTTACTTCCCAATTTTTATTGTATACACAGAAAAAAATAAATTCTCGATCAAAAGTAAATATTCTGATTCAAGAAAATTTTTTTGAAAACCTCAATTTTTTCAAATAAAGTAAAAATCTTCTCTGACCAATCAAATTATCGTAACTTATTTTTTTTTCTGTGTATTTAAAAATATGATAAATATCGCAAACATAATTTTGATTATTAAAAATTCGCTTAACAAAAATTTTTTAAAAAATTATCAGTCAATGCAGCCGTAGTTGTGTTGTTTCAGCTCACATATAACAAGTTTTTTAATCAGTAATATATTTTGTGAAAATAAAGTGCAGCATAATTTGATCTGCATGCTGTTTAAAGCCCATTTTGTATACATAAAGAAGCACGTGTGCTGGTAGTATGTCTTGCGGCCACCTGCGACGGATCGTTGTCATGAAACCTAAACGTCTTTCGTCACTACACCTTATACACTATACTTCTTTATACTTAAATATACTCAATGCTACACAGTAAAACAATCCTCTTGCCGTTAAAAAAATCCGCTTGCCTTTATTCGACCCAAGCCATTAAATATCCTATCGTATCAATACCCAACACTTAACATGTGTACTTAACTTATATATACTTACTTGGTAATAATAACTTTAAAAGCAAAGTAAAAAGAAAAGAAAAAAAATATCATTTGTCTTCTCTACTCCTGCAATACCAATACCAACTCAACAACAAATGTTAAAGCCATTCGAATTCCAAAAGTGAACGCATGTTAACTCTCCTCCGCTTGCGTACGTCTGAAAACGGAGAATTGGTGTCAACCGGAGACACCAAACAATTTATTTCCTTCTTTTTGGCTCGAGTTTAAAAGCCAAATGAAAACAGAACAAAGGATTTACTTTTTTATTTTTTATATTTTTACATAAAAAATATTTTTTTATTTCTTTCATTACAAATTACCGGAAAGGTGGAGTTTTTTAAATTCATAATCTTCTTTTTTGTTCCTTTAAATAAAAATTTATTAATAGCTAAAAATAATTTTTATATTTTCTAGAATTAAAATATTTTTTGTCCTACTAAATTTATTTTTGTATACTTCCCCCAATGTTATGATTCTCCATACAATATGTTAGCGGTCTCATATATAACATAATACATATAGATATTCGTTTAAAAATGGATGCCCCATGAACTTGAATTTTGAAAATTAGAAAATTTTGTATGATAAAATATTGCAATCAGAGATCTACTTTCATAATTTTTAGAAAATTTAATATTCGACAAAATTTTTATTTTCGAAAAAAGTAATAATTTAGTCGATAACAGCAATAGGCAGAATAACTTCTTGAGTATTCAAGATACAGCTTTTTTATATGGAAAACTTTTATAAGCTACAAAACGACTGCAAGCGCGGAATTATATTTTCGGCAACGGCTGAGTGGTCAGAATTGAAAGCCAAAAACAAAAAGTGACCAAGGCTAAAATTTTGAAAAATTTATACGCTGATAAATCAGAAGTTAGCCGATGTTTAATAATTTTTGGATTTTTTTCAAAACGATAAATTACAAAAAAAAAAATTTGAAAAATTGCACTCATAGTATTTTTAATTTTCTACAAGTGCATATTTTCAGTTTTTTACAAATTTTTTTTGTAATTGATTTGTTGAAAAAAAAAAATCCCAAAATTGTCAATTATTTGTTGTGTAATAATCAATTTTGATGTAAGCTTTGAAAAAAAAAGAAGAAATTTTGGTTGTAACAAGGGCACTTCAATAATATAAACATATATTTATGTATATATATAGATATATAGATAGATGCAATGGTACAGAGTAAAAGTATTATAAAGTGATGTGAAGACTGAAGAGAAGAGATAAAGAAGAAACTAAACCGGTTGTTTGGTTGGGCACACGCGTGTGCTCATATGCTTTTGCGCCTTATATTTCTCGACTCCCAGTTTAGTACTATAGAACATATAACGAGGATGGTTGTACCCATATCACACACATGAAAGAAGATGAGTTGAGAGAACTGGCCTACACAACACGCCAGAGATGTAAAGAGCCGGTGGTGTTTGGCAATCTTCCAAAAATTTTCCTCCGCTCTATTCCATCCTTTTGGAACAAACACCCGTGCAAATACGCGTTCTCTTTTCTCAGCTTCTGCTTCACCTGGCCCACAAAAAGTCTAAAAAAATATTAAAGCTAAAAAAATAAAACCAACCAACAGCGAAAAAAGACGATTTGACACCAAAACAAATTTAACACAGTCCAGATAGAAAGTGATTGACATTACAAGGTTCCATCTTTTCTCATCTTTGCTTCATTGATTGTTTATTATTTATTGTTTATTCTATTACCCAATATATAAATTTCATTATGTTTATATAAATACGAATATATGTAAAAAAAAACTGGCACTTGGCATTTCACCTCCAACTCTTTAACCGAGAAGTTTCTATGAAAACCTTGACGTTTATTTTTCCACATTGATTGATGAGGACATACATTAATACATAATGAATTAATGCTGTTTTCAAAAGAATCCGGAATTCAATTACATATTAAACAATTATTTTTTTTTTATTTGGATAATTAGCTCGTTAAATTTATTGCGAATTACTCGAGTAGAAAACATAGATTTTAAAAATAATATTTTGTCTTTGTTTATAAGCTATTTGTTAAATGTGTAAACTACACAAAGCGCGCACGTGCAAATGCTAAAAATAATTAAAGGTTAGTAAAGTAAGGAAAAAAAACTATAAATTAAAGTTTAGATTATAATCTGTATTAAAATAAACAAAAATAATTTTTATTTTATTTAAATAAAGTCCGACATTTTTATTCGACCCGCGGTCATTAATAAATATATCATTTTAATTTAATATTTGATATTACGTAAATTTTTAATGACTTATATAATTAAGTGACGAAAATAAATGTTAATTAAATAAAAATGATAATTATATTTTTTAAATTTTTAATTGGGGAATCTGGTCCAGTTACGACACTGAGTCGAAATGCAACCGATATAAAAAATTTTATATCGGTTCAATATTATTAGTTTCTTGGACTGCAAGCTAACGGGAAATTTTTAGCAGCTCAGAAAATAAAAAATGTCTTTTATTAGAAATTGAAATTTCACACGAAAAAAAAACAAAGGAAATTATTTTCATATACTAACGCGACATTGAATAGAAAACTGTATTTGAAAAAAATTTCTAGATATTTCATTTTCAATTGACAATTTTCCTAAATGGGACTCTCAGTAATAAATTTTACAGTTTGAAATTTACTTTTCATTCAGAAATTCAGTTAAATCCTGAAATTATTATTGAAAATTGTAATTTTTCCAGTTTTTCGTTCGAAGCGCGACGTAATTTTTCTTCATTTCCTATTTTCTAAAGTGGTCAGCTTGCCCCGCTGCTCAAATACTAAAAACGAATGTTTTTCAAAAAAAAAATTTTTTTCTCTGAATTCATATCTCAGTTTGCTTCAATACCTAATTTTGATTGACCCGACCTGCCCAACTAAACTTAAATCACAATATATTTCGAATTTCATGATATTATCGTTATATAATAAATCTATTATATAATAATATTAAGGCATAATAATTTAAAAATTATACATAATTTGAAAATGTCCGTCAATGTATGTAAGAAGAAAAGTGGATGACATGTAACCAAGTCACGTTTATATCTTTACCAAACCCTGTATACTATAAGCGAAGGACAAGTTTCATTCCATCCCGTTTACTTCGTAATATTTTTTTTTTTTTTTATATTAAACTACAAGAGACACTAAAGGACCACAATCAAGTCCGTCACAATTTTACCTTTCGTATTTCGCGGTCGTTTAAATACACAAGTCCAGCAGGCAACCATTCCGGATACCATAATAAATACAAACAACTATAACTACAGTATGTACATACAACTACGGTCATTACTATGTACAATACCAAAAGGGTAAAAGCCTTTTAGGTATTTCCCGTTGTTCGTAACACGTTTCATGCATCACGTTTTCTTTCGTAAATTTTAAAAATTAATTTTTCACCACAACGCATTAAATAAAATTATCTCAAACTTAACAGACAATTAGCGATTTTACAATTTTTTTTTTCAACATATCAATTTCAAAAAAAAAAAAAACTAAAAATATACACACGCAGAAAATTTTGACTGCATGAACTATCGGATGATCCTAAAGCTAGCCGACGTCTAATAAGTTTTGAATGATTTTTTAAAACGATAAATTTAAAAAGAAAATATTTGGAAAAATTGCACCTACAGTTTTTTGAATTTTCTAAATGTGCATATTTTTTTTTTATTAATTGATTTTTTTTAAAAAATCCGAAAATTCCCTGATTAAACAACTGAATTCGATCGAATTAAACAGAATTGAATTTTTAATTCTATATAATTCAGATGAATTCTGTTAATTCGGTACCTAACTTGAAAAAGAATTCTGTCTAATTCGGCAGGAAAACCAGAATTTATCCAAATTGAAAAGAATCTAAATAATTCTATTCTGTTTAATTTGAAAATAATCCTCGAATTTCTGGTTCTGACTCTGAATTAAACCGAATTGAATCTAATTAAAAAATTTTAAATCGGTTTTATTCTGTTTAATTCGAAAACAATTCTTGAATTCTTTTAAATTCTGTCTTACCGAATTTAACAGAATATAACAGAATTGAGCAGAATTAAAATTTTTAATTCGGTCGAATTCAGTTGTTTAATCAGGGTTGTTGACTGTCTGTCAATTTCAGAATCATAAGTTAGCGGACAACAACTTGCAGATTTTTTTTTCAACAAGTGAACTACGAAAAAAAAAAAAAAATTAAAAATATGCACATGCAGAAAATTTAAAAAACTAAAGGTGCAATTTTTTTATGATTAGCCGTTTTTAAAAAAATCTAAACATTATTAGACGTCGGCTCACGTCAGTATTATTAAATAAAATTTCTTACTCATTATATTATTATTTAAATATTCACTTGTCATTAAAATAATATAATATTATATATAATTTTTTTTCTGCATACATATTTATTAAATCTTTAATTCTTTGTTATTATTCTTTGTTGAGCTGACAATGCACCAATACCATGAGTGCGGGTATCATTGGCGCGTGTTAACTACGCAGCAAGTTAATCTCAGTGATAAGAAAATCTAGAGTGAGCATAATAGCAAAGAAAGGAACAAAAAGAATTAAAATTTAAAAATACAAGTAATGAAAGAATAAAAAGAGATAAAGGAAAAAAGTTTATGAAACTTAGTATGTATTTTAAACAAAGAGATCTTAACACGTGGTAGCTGGTTAGGTCAACTGCAAGTAAAACATTTAAATAAAGGGAGAAGAGTGATGAGAAAAGCGTTGAGATAAAAAGAGTATAAATTAACAGGAGTATAAGCGTGCGTGAAATACGTCGGGTAATCCCGGATGGTGCTTAAATTCTTATTCTTTTTTTTTCACCCTCTCTTTCTGCATTCTTCTTTTTTTAATACATATGTGTAGTATGTGATACTATATCCCAAAAGTTATCGGATTGAGAGAGACACTCGGTACAGGAAATAATTTATGTGTATTGTCGTAATGCCATTAATATGTGTGAGCTAGCGCAGGCGCGTGCAATAAAATATTTAAATATTCCTTTTTAATTCTATAAGTTTCGTTGAGTTGCTTTAAAGCTTCTTATTAATTTCATTTGATAATAAAAGAATTGTTGAAGGTTTTAAAATCTAAGTATAAAAATCAATTTATTAGAAAAAAATCTGAAAAAAAAGTATTCACTTTCCAATAAATTTTTCGGTAATCTCGGTCGTATAATATCAGCTTACAATTTCGTAGAGAACCTGCTTAAGAGTGAGCTGGTGAATTTTATTACCATAATTAGGCCCTTAGTTCGCTGTAAGAAAAAAATTTCAGACTTAAGTCTGAAAAAAAATTTTCGGACGAATTTTTCTAAAAATTTCGACTTTTGACCCATGAAATTTTATAGAAAATTGCAAATATATGACTGGAAAAATCTTTTAGATTGTAAAAAAAATAGTAAATAGAAAAAATTATTTGGTTTCCTATTTCGTAAAAAATTTCAAAAATACTAGCGAACTTTTGAAATTTAAATTAAGCGCTCTACTTTCAAGAGATTTTTTTTTATGCGCTAAATCATTTTGAAAAAAAGATATTATATAGCCTAGTATATATATATAAATTTAATAATTTCATATTAAATAAATTTTTTTTGTGGTAAAAATAAATATAGTGCGCAATTAAACGCTCAGAGTGTACGCAGTAATAAAACTGGGTAAAATGTGAGAAGTGTGTAGTAAGACAAAATGAGAATTAAATATATATATAGATATATATTGTATGTAATATGTAGAGTAGTGAGCCAGATGTTTAGCTGAGACAACAAGACAGACATTTCTCCTGTTAATTTTATTTTCTCTATCTTGCACACGTGTGGTGAATAAATGACACTCTACAATATATGTTATTATTAATATGGAGTATATAGAATATATGGCATATGTATGTTATTGTATAGAACAGAGAATGCCGAGTGTGAGTTTTGACTCGGCTTTAAAATGAGAAGTTAAAAAAAAAAAAGTTTTTTACTGAGGTAGAGATGATTAATATAATGCTGCAAAGCTCTTTCGAATAGTTGGGGAGAGATAAAATAAGTTTTGGCTTTAGTGAAAAAATAAAAATTAGGGGACAAGGTGGTCGTTACAATACTGTTGAAACTAAGAAGCGGTTTTTGCTTGTATTTTACTGTTATTATTTTTATTGAGATTACGATTAAAGATAAACTTGGGAAAAGTTATATTTGAGATCTCCGTCACAGCTTTACTTCTCATTTGTGGGAAAGATAATAATAATTGCGACAACGAGAGTCAGGAATGATATATTAAGACAAAAGGGAGTAAGGACAATGAACTTGCGTTTATATTACGCCGCAAATTTTTATTATTATTATTTTATTACTCGGATTATAACATCATTTACAAGTTTTAATATCAAAAGTAATTAATCAACAAATATTAATTACTTTAATTTTAACGTTTAGTGATCAAACTGACTCATAACTCTCCTTATTAGTTGTCAAATTTATTTTAGCTTTTAAAAATTAAATCAATCTTGAAATACAGATCAAAATATTTTTTATTACCTCCTCTGGGCTCATAAATTTTTTTTTTTTTAATTAACCGACATTCATAATTTTTTAAAGAGTTTTTTTTTTTTTTCAAAAACTGAAATTTCCAGTCTCATAGCTTTTTTTTACAAATTAAATAATTCAAAATCTATTGTAAAAAATATTACAAGAATCCGTCGATCATAAGCTTTAATTTGATACCCAATTTTAGTAAAAAAAAAAAAAATTTCACTTGAAATAAATTCCAACACAACCCGGGCCAAAAAAAAAGAATTTAAATTATATTTTTTTTTTCTAAATCGAAATTAAGTAGGTCAAGTTTTTTTGACCCGCGCAATTAGAAAACAATTTCTTTAAAATTTGAGATTCCCCAGCTTTGAAAAATAATTTATTAAACTTTCAATGCCAAACTTCATAATCGGGAGATTCTAAAAAATAAATCAAAAGTAAAAAATGACCGCGCGATTTTACAATCTACTATGGAGCCACAAAAAAAAATATTTAACTGAAGTATATTATTGAGTAAGGTACTATGGCTATTATGAATTTGATAATGAAACGGGGCCGAGAACGAGGAAGTAGCAAAGATCTCAAGTGGTTTCGCATCTCCTTTATTTTTTTCATTTATAAATTTTTTTTATCTTCAACACCGTGCATTCCATGCGTGCCAGAATCCCGTGAGGAATAGGGTCTAGCTGACCTTGTTTTTATACTCCCTCTACTCGGCTGGTTTTAAAAATTAAACTCTCTTTCCGAATCAATTTTCAAATCAATATAATTTAATTACATCTCTATTATCACTTCCATCCTTTCATCCACCGATCAAATATTTAATCCACGAGAAAATTTCACCTTCACTACCAGTCTAAGTAATCAACATTACAGTTCACCATAAAATAATTACTGTTATTACATTTTTTAAATTTTAACAATTAAAGAAATTAGTAACGAGCAATTAAAAAAATTTTCAAAACGTAAAAATAGGGAATAATAAATAATTGTAATGATTTAAAAAATTATTTTGGCCTTCAAACTTGAGTCTTAAGTTTCCCGTCGACCATGACAGCCATTTTTGTTTTCAATATCTCAGTGGCTTACTCAGCGATCCTAAACAAAGAAGAAATAAAACAAGTTGAGTTAACTTTAGTTAAGTATTTTTATGCCTGTATAGTTAACACACAAAATTAAGTTTACTGTGGTAATATTACGTAGTATTTGTATGGCAGTAGAATGTAATAAGAAGAAATAATAGAGTCTCGATAACTAAACAAGTTAAAGATTATTGTCGTCTTTATTTCACTTTCTCAAGCTAAATGCGTATTACACTTACATACAATACATTTATATATACAAACTTTAGTTTACTGCAATATATATGTATACAAATACATAGTATAGGTATTTTGCTTCAATAAGCACGCACGCAAGTTTTTATCTAATGTAAACTTAGTCGTTCCTTTTGTCGCTATCGATTCCATTTCGCTTTCACAGTTATATTATATACTCACTTACATTTACTTGGTCATAAACCCAAGACGTTAAAATTTTAAATCTTTTATTTAACGTTCTTAGATAGAATTAGCCAGATAATTAAACCAGCTCAAGCGAAACAATTATACATATACTTTTATTTACATTTAACAATAGCTGTCCGGAATATTTGTTCCCAAAAATTTAACCCGGTTCCTGAGTCAAAAAATAACTTGATTTTGGAGTAATTTTGAAAAATTGAAAGTAAAGCAAGTCTAGCAAGACAAACCCTCTAAAAATGAATTAGTGAAATTCACTGCGAATCAGTGGTTAGCGAATCACTATTTCTACAGCTATAAGTATATTACTAATTCAACCAGTGATGTACTTTTAGTTGGTTCCCAGTGAATATTCACTAATTTGAAGTGAATTTCACTGATTCATTTTTAGAGAGAAGGCTAGCCAAGTTTAAGTTCTTTTTTTTAATAAGGTAAAAATTTTTACTACTAGAAGCCGAGTACCCGATCAGGGAACTGGTATCTAATTACTCCATATTTTTGTATAGATATATTTATTAAAATTTAGTAAATAGATATACAAATACATCAGTGATCGGGTACTATAGTTATCTGATCGGGTACTAAGTCTCTTACCTTAAATGAAAAACATATTTTAAGATATCGTGTTACTAATTCTAAAAGGACTTATATTTTTATATGCCCTTTTGGCTTTAGGAAACTCTACAGTCAAAAAGGCGTATAATTTTATTTTTCATTGCCAATCGTTTTGTAGACTTAATTTATAACTGTAAATTGAAAAAAAAATTTTGAAAGCCAAAAGGGCATATAGCTTAAATTATATGTCCTTTGGCTTTCAAAAAAACTTTTTTTTCGATGTTCAGCTTTTGAATAAGTCTACAAAACGATTGGCAATGAAAAATAAAATTATACGTCCTTTTGGTTTTAAACTTATAGTGACTAAAGCCAAAAGGCCGTACAAAAATATAAGTCCTTTTGGAATTAGTGACGCGAATATGAAAACACATATTCGGTTGTGACTTGCTTTTGACTAAGTTGTCTTACTAATCGTAAGTACTAATAGTACTGTTTTACGCCAACTTAGTCAAATTAAAGTAACTTTGTCTTGGATTTTACTTAGTCGACTTAAATTTTTACTCTCTAAACTTGAAGTTAAATTTTCACTGATTTTCCCAGTGATCAACTAATTCACCAAATACAAGTGAATTTTACGCATAAATAGTGAAAATTTTACTTTTTACACAGTAGATTTAAAACATTACTTTATAATAAATACCCGTGCAAAAAAAAATTTGCTTCATTATGAATTTGATAATCAATAACTGTCAAGTTATAATTTCTAACAAGTATAGCTATAAAATTAGAAAAATATATTATAAATGTAGATTAGTTTAATAAATTCAATTTAATAATGCAGAGTAAAATATATTTTTTAGTTTATTTATTTTTCAACTCATTCAATAAACAAAATTTTTTTTGTGATAGCACAAACAACAAACTGTTAACAATAAATATAGATTTTTTAGAGTAAATTGTAATTTTATACTGTTAAATTTAATCAAATTAGTAATAAATGTCATTTAAGTTAAATAAAATAGTTCTTTATTTTTTTTTTAAGATTTCAGGTGTAAGAACAAAAAATACAATTATGAAATAAAACACATTTATCTTATAATTAATTCAATATGAATCTAGTACTGCATTGATAATAATTATTATCAAATTCATCATGAATTACTCCTCTTCGTTGTCTTAATTTTTTTCGATTAAAAAATTTGGAATCTTCTTCAAAGCTAGGAATATACCATTTGTATAATGTACTTATCACTTGTTTAAAGCAAAAGGTAATTTTGTACAAATTGCCCATTAAATTATTAGATTTCAGCTGTTGGTTACCTGTTAGATTCAGCTGTAGTAGAAAATTAGAGGATTTTTATAGCTAATTCATTATCAAAGTCATATTTGTTTCAAAATCTGAATTTGATTATCAAATTCATAATGAAATTCATAATGAAGCAAATTTTTTTTTGCACGGGTAATTATCATTAGAACTATTTACTACTAATAACTACAGTGAATTTCAATGTTTTCATAAGTGCATCATTTCACTGGGTAAATGAGTGTATATGCATTAATTCCAAGTGGTCGACTTTTAGCTGTGGCAAATAGTGAATATACACTGTGAATTAGTGATAATTCACTATTTCAGGTTTAGAGAGTAAGTTAAAAAAATAAAATCTAAGTCAAACTTGACTTGAATTTAACTTAGTCGACTTAAATTTTTAAGTTAAAAAAGTTATATTGAAGTTAAAAAAAGTAAGTAAGTGTAGCCAAAATCAAGTTATTTTTTTGACCTGGTTTGTTTCATGATCACTGATTGGTGGGTTTTAATTTTTATTTGTAGCAAAAAGTAACGAAGAATCAGTGAACTCGGTATTTTTTACAGTTGGTAAAACTGCTAGTGTGTAAATCAAAAAATTACTGGCCATTGGAGTAGAACGAAAAAAAAAAAAAACAAAAAACCGCGGGAATTCAATTGGCAATAGTCCACGCGGTTCGTGGGATTAGATTGGACTATTGCCAGTTAAAAATAAAGTAATATTTTATCGGTATAAATCGTTTGTATATAAGTATCTAGTAATTATAAATTTATTTTTTTTTTTTAGCAATGAAATAATAGAAAATTTATTTAAAATATATGCATACATTGGCATGTACACTGTGCAGTTTAATGAAAAACTATTTGCATCCGAATTACTTTTTTATTTCAAACCACGTGGCTTTGCTCTGTCGGCTTTTATTATATACAAGACGATTACTACGTTAATAAAAAAAATATAAAAAAACAATTGCCGAGATATTTGCATGAAACTGCAACAATAATGCTTGCAACGACAATAGTGTCTGGTATTACGAAACAAATGTACAAGAAGGACACACTGGGATCTGAGATCTTGGATCAATAATTTAAATTATATACAATTATTTTAGCGATTCACATTTTCTCATCTTACTTTTTTTCTTTTTTATTTAATTCCGCGGATTAGTTGCTTTAAATTAAACAAATATTCTATACCTACGCATTTATATTTGCTATATTTAAACTTAAATGATAGCCAGCAGTATCTAAATATTTCTCAGATATCTATATGTTCATTTTCTGGATATCGAAATCAGTCATAAATAATATCGCCTCGTTATCTTTGATTTATTAACGATAACCAAAGAAAATAAAATCCTTGAATATTTATTTATTATTATTTGTTTTTACTTAAAGTAAATAAATATTTAAATCTGTAAACAATTTTTTGTTCCAACCTTTATCTATATATATTTATAAAAATCGTTCCATTAAATATTTATTTAAAAGTTTCTAAATAAAAATTTTTTTAACAATAATTTAATCATAAAGCACCGTAGTAAAATGTTAATTTTCTTTGTCTTGTAAACAACACACACACACACACACACACACACACACACACACACACAACTTCCTCTTAATTATTATTGTATTCTTTCCTTATTGCCATCACCGCCATATCAACCGACCGCCGATCAGTCTTTGTGTTATAACATATATATGCATTCCATTGGATCCAATCCGTCGCGCAGCCGCGACTTAACTTTTATTTTATTTAATTTTTTTTTCATTTGTATTTATACCTCATTTTTATAAGTATCTGAATATAATATATAGATATAGTATGTATGTATGTAGAGGTTTTTTGCCCATGTATTATATTATACCGCATAGAACATATAACAATATATAAAAAAAATATATAAGACTAGTTCAAGCGTAGCACGTACGCGACAACTTGTAGACTTTATCTACATGACAAAGCCGCCCGCTTGTCTTTCTTAGCATTAACATTACATATTATACACATACATTTGTTTATTGGTGGCTCTTTGGCCTACATAGTTCCAACAATCGACACCCTGTCATAAATTTATGGATATACCTCGTAAAAAACTTTCAAATCATTAATACGCTGATTTCAATATTTTAAATACAATAAAGCCACTTATTTAATACGCTTTTACTTTGAAAAAGTGTATTATTGTTTTGAAAATCAAAAGTTTGCATTTTAAATGCCTCTTGAAATTTAAATGTTTATTATATTAGTGTTGAAAATATACAGTATATAGACCAGCCATTTTTTAAATTTTTAATTTCTCACGACTTGTAAGTTTGATTTCGTATTAGAAAATTATTTTCATCAAATAACTCAACAAATTTCCGAAGTCTTCGGGAAATACCCCGAAAAATTTATAAATTTATGAAACACTTGGAAAAAATGTAGAGTATGCCAAAAAATTTTCGCAAAACATTTCTGAAAATTCTAAAATTATCCGAAAAAACCCAGAAAAATTTCGACGCTGCTGAAACACTCGGGAAAATTGCAGAACATTGGAAAATTTTTTAATTATCTAGAAAAATTGTAGAATATTCCGAAAAATTTCAGACCACTTCTGAAAATTCTAAAATTATCTGAAAAAACCCAGAAAAATTTCGAAACTGCTAAAACACTCGGAAAAATTGTAGAATATTTTGGAAAATTACAGAACACTTTGCAAAATTATAAAACTGTCTAAACAAATTTTAAACATTTTCAATGCTTTTGAAAAACTGTAGAAAATTTGAGAATACGCTGAAAAATTTCAGTATTTTCTATAGATTACTTGAAAAAATTATAAAAATATCTGACGATTCAGAAAATTTTTGAATCTTCTTACTCTCAAAAATTCTAGGAGACTTCAAAACTATTTAAATAATTAATTTAATTAAATTACAAATTTAATCTTAATAAAACATCCAAAACTTAGCTCAAGTCAATTAGTAAAATTACTAAGGGTTAAAATATATTTCACTCTTTTTTTACACCACTTTTTTCCGCTCTTTATTTTCCATCCCATATAATTACTGTGAGAAATATTACGATTAATTATACATTCAAGTTTATCACTGCTGACATTAGTTTGCTCTCCGTTATTATTACATTTAACCCGAGAAAAAGCTGCTGCGTATTACGTTATTAGTAAAAATAATAAGATAATAAAAAATACCTTAAAGATGATGAGTGTTAAATAAAAAATATATAAAATATAAATAAAATGTGTATACATATATACTTATAAACTGTTTATAATACTTTTTTACACTAGTTAAATGTCCTCGGTTTTTTTCCCTTTTATGGACGAGCACATCTGCTAATGGACATATATACATACATATATATATTCAGCATATATATATATATATATATATATATATATATATATATATATATATATATATATATATTTATACATATATTTGTAGAGATCTAGGCTGACCTTCAACACTGATGATAGATTGACCTTCGTATTCGTGGATTCACTTTAAGTACACCCACAAATTTTGTAATAATTTCTTCTTTTTTTTTTAAACAATTCTATTTTTAAACTACACATTTAATGACTTTACTTTTATATAATTTTTTTCATCGTTATTATTATTTTAAAACGTGTAAATAGCAATTATTGTTGCTTAGAATAATTCACGAAGATGTTAATCTCAAGGATAAAAAATTTATTTAACGAGGTAGATATTCACTTATATCTTGTTTTCTTCATTACATATATATATATATATATATATATATATATATATATATATACTGTACATGTACAATAAAATATAGATACCGGACTTGTGCCCTCGATGAATCGAGACTCTTTCAGCATTACATAATAATGTCTGAGGTCCGAGTTGTTCCTCATCTCCATCGTAAATGTTTTACGTTATAATATATAACATATATATGAATATTTAAAAAATAAAAGTAAACAAAATTTTTTTATTGAATTGCGTAAATAATCTTGCAACTATTTATAAAAAAAATTTATTGTCTAGATGGAATCCAATGTTCATGGCCAGTAAACAATGATATGTTTATAATGCAATATTTTTTTATAAATTTTTAACAAGGTCATATGTATTATATTATTTATCATTTTATTAATTATTTAAGTGATAATTAATTTATTTATTTATGATAAATAAAAATATGTATATTATTTATTAAACTTAAAATTATATGGAAAATCTAAAAATAACTTTCAGGGCTCGTGTGCTTGTTGCGAAATTATTGTCGACCGTTGCGAATGAGAATCGTGGTTCTTGTATGATATATATATATATATATATATATATATATATATATAGTTTGTTCTTTCTCTCCCTCGCATTTAGTGTTTTTAATTTATTCGCGTGTGGCATATGGCTACAGCCAACCGAATGGAACAAGTTTGGGACTCTCTTCTTGTCCATGAACGTTACGACCTACGCCTCGACCCAGAGGCCTCGGATTTTTTTAAAACCAACTGAGTAAAGGCTCTATAAAGAACTTAAACCCATTGGCTTTATAATTTATTGTTAAATAAATTATTTAAAAATATTTTATTTTATTTACTACTAATTTTTTCACCAACTCGTTTGCAATTATCATTTTTTAATGCAAGACAATAATTTTTAAATTCCTCAATAATTTACACAGTCGTTATTTTTAAAAACTACTTTATTATTTATACTACCAGTAATTTTCCTTAAACAAAACTTTTATCGCCCGACAATAAATAAATTATAATTCAAAATAAATATTACCACATAACGCTGATTTATTTATCAATTTGCTTTGTTATGAAATAAAATTATGAGAACTCGTTTTTTTTCAACATTCAAATGTGACCTCTTAATATTTTATTAACAAAAACAAAAAAAGTCATTTTTAAATTTTTAAATAAATTAATTTTTATAAAAAATAACATATTTATTAAAACTTTTATCTTAACTACAGACAACACAACACAATAAATATAAAGTAATTCGTGCAAGTTTATTGTACAATTGCATAAGAATTATCCATATAAGCAAATCCTTTTCATGGGGAGTAAATATCAAGACCAAATTGGTTGAATTTACACAACATTTAACTGACCTATACATTTTAAACCATCAGAAACTCTATCGTGTTATCCTTCTTATGTCCTCATGATTTTATTTTAAACTACTTAGTTTACATTAGTCTGTATAAATAAACAAATATATATATACATACATATAAAGATACATTCCATGAAAGCCAAGGTGACAGAGAGAGAGCATTTTATTTTTCTTACCTTTTCAGACTCTCATCTCTAGTCGTCCTCAACCCACCAGTTATCAAGGTTTAACTTGTCCACTTATATATATATATATATATATATATATATATATATATATATGAATGTATGTGTATGTATATGTATATTCGATTAAGTCTCCAATACAAACTCCAATCATATAATATCTATATAACATATCTATAACTATATATAAATGAAGAAACTCGTCTCGCCGGAAGCTAAATAATCTCGAGTTTCTCTACTTCGTTGAGATGAGATGCGAATCCTGAGATAGATTAACGATCTGTCTGGAGACTTGATAACATTTTATCAAACTTCCATTTCAATATCATACTCAATTTCTTTTTTTTTTTTTCTAATAGAACAAAAAGAATAAAATACACTGTGAAAAATTGGGAGTGAATTCGAAGACGATAGTAAAGTTAGCAGATATCTGACAATTTTTAAAACTTTGAAGTAATAAATTAAAATGTTTATAAAATGAAAATAAAAAAATACATTTTTAGACAATTCAAAATTCAGTACATGCATTTTCTTAAATTTTACTATTTTAATTATTTAATTTTGTTATATGTAATTAAAAAATTGTCGTATGTCTGCTAAATTTATACTCACATATAATTCGTAGTGATGACGGATTTTATTTAAATCCGCATTCACTCTGATTTGGATTTTTTATATTAAAATGAACTCCGGGTAGGAGTGAATTTCACTCCAAGGGGATTAAATAAATAAACATTCGCTCCAAATTTACTCTGCGTATACTCCGCTAACTTTTTACAGCGTACTAATATATAAAATAATTATATAAATATATATACAATGTCAAAGATAAAATATCATTTGCTGCGTTTATTAATTTACATCGTGGGAGAAATATATATTTTACTCTGACCTTGACACACCAGGGCTTTTTTTTTAATACGTGGGAAAGAAGCTTGTTACACATGACAAGTTAATGAGATTATAATAATAATAATAATAATAATAATAATAATAATAATAATAATAATTTTAATTATGTTTATGTTTATTAATTTACAATAATATTTATTTGTTATTAAATTGATTAATATATTTTACGATTTAATTCATAAAATCATAGGCGTAATAGGGATGTGATTTTTAACGAGTTTGTGTTAAAGTTTAAAAATAAAATTAAATTTTAATTAAAATAATTTTTTTTTATTGCAAAAGAAAATAATATAGGCATAGATATTTTTTTTTTCTACGTCTTGTAATTGCAAGTAATAAATAAGAAATATGTAAGTGCAACGACAAATATATTTAAAGTTAAACACTTAAGTCAAAATAAAATACCGATATCGGTTTAAAGTCTTTAGTCTTTACTTGAGACGTTAAATAAACAACGATACGAATTCTTAGAGTTTATGGCACTAGAACAAGTACAGTAATGGGATAAGAACAAGAGGGAGAAGGAAAAAGCGGGGGTAGGAGGGAAATAAAGAGGGATATGGGTAACGGAGAAGTGTAACGCGGTTCTTAGAATTCTGGGGTTGATAAGAAATGTTGAGTGCCCTTCGAATATATATGTTATACATATGACAACTATCACTTTATGACATATATATTTATACTGATAATTAATGTATACAAATAATAATAATCATCATAATTATTAAAATTTTTTAATTGTGTGATTAATGAAATAAAGAAAATAAAATTTTTTTCATTTTTGTAATTAAATTTATTAAAAAATTTAATTAAATGTAGGATTTAAATTTGTGTATACATGTATAAATATATAATTATAAGTAATTAAGAAATAAAGGAAGGAAGAGACGAACCCAATATTAATATGTCAGAATGTCAAATGATATCTTTATAGTTAGATCTAGGACTGGGGCAATTGGTAGCAACCATCACTGATATAATTGTCCTCATTCCCGTCACTGCGTTCATCGAATATTATTAAATATATAAAAAAAAAAAATTTAATATTATAAATTTATTTTATGACATATTTATTTTGTTAAAACCATTTTCAAGTGGAGGAAAAAATTTGATAGTTGTAAAAAGTGAATTAAATTTGGCAATTTGATATTTTTATGGTTAAAAAACTTTTATTGGAACAAAAAAAAAAATTATGCTGTAATAGCTAATAAATGATTTCGTTTTAATAGTTCATGTGAAACGGCGTCCAATGACTGACATAATTAGATAAAAATTCAATTAGTTTGATAATAAAGTAATTTTTAAAAATTTATTGGCCATGAAAAAATGATTGATTTAAAGTAAAAATATGAGCTCTAAATTTTGTGATTTTATTTAAATACTAATATATTTTTTTTTAATTGAAAAATTATTAATTTAAAAAATAATTGAAAATTTTTTCAATACAAACAAAAATATAAATGAAAATTCTAAGAAATATTTGTACTGTCAAAAGTAATTTATGTTGAATATATCTAGATATTTTGAATTGAGATAATAAAAAAAATAATTGAAATGGATTTTCTTTAACCCTTCGTTGCTCGCGCTATACGGCGATTCCCCGCACAACAGTACTCAACCTAATAGAGTTGGCGTGAATACGAGTGAGACACTAGAGAAAGCGCGTGTAATGGAAGTTTAAATAAAAAAAATTATCTGACTGAGGAAAACAAAATTTATGTGTAGAAAAAAAAAGGTCAACGTTGCCAGATTTAAAATGCATAGAAAATAAACTCAGTGTAAAAAAATTTTTACAATAAATATTTTGAATACGAGAAAAAAAAAATAAAATAAAATGAACCGTAAAATTCGTAACTACAAAAATAGTTATTGAAATTAGAAACTACAATGTGGCTCAAAAAAATAATGTTTTGATTTTTGTCGTCACTCAATAGTTTATAGATTAGATAAAAAAATTTTTTGTCTCTCAAAATTAGTCTTATATCAAACCTTTAAAATTTCAAAAATATTTAAACTTGAACTTTTGAAAAACGACATTAAAAATAATAATGATAATGATTAATATAATAATTAATATTTCATTTCTATTATTAACTTTTTTGGTTCTCACTGTAGATTTCTCCTGTCATGAACTTTTCTCGATTGAGTCAATTAGTTAATTGCAATAATTAAGAAGAAGGGTTTGTCTGAGTTTAAATCATCACTGGAATTTATTTTCGTCTACTCCCATGTTTTTTATTACTATACTCACTTGATACTTTAATAAAATGAAGTAAAAAAAACGAAAAAAATTAACTTCCAACTACTCAGACAAAATAATACTTTTACTAATAAAAATTTCTTGATTAAACAATTCCATGATAATTACCCATAACATTCATTTTACCTCAGTAAACACACTGTAAAAAGAGCGGTGTTAAAATAAAATAAGACCGGTGTAGGCGGTGTTAAAATACCAGTGTTAAATCGGTGTAACAAAAAATCCACGTATAGAAGTTAGAAATAAAAAAGTATTACATATAAAAAAGTAAAAAAATTTAATGAATATTATCTGGAAGAAATTTCAATTTTACTATGTACTTATTTAAATAATTATATATGTTATACGTAATTTATTTATAATATAAATTACACAGTTTTACGCCCACCATTTTCAATCACCAATAATTTAATTAATTGATAAAAATTCTGTTTAACTTTTGTGATCGAGTAAGTAAAAATATTCACAAAGTAAAATATTTAACACCGAAAAATTTTTTTAACACCGGTAAAGAATATTTACCCCGGCACCTGTTTTATTTTAACACCGCTTTCGGTGTTGAAATTTAACACCGAAAATTTTAACACCTACACCGTCTGGACTTACCCCATTTTTTTTACAGTTTATACTTAAATCCAAGTGTATAGAGGGAATGAAAATAAAGAAAAAATTTTTTTTTTTAATATAATATGAATTTTATTTTTATCATGTTTCAAAAATAAAATTATTCGTAAAAAAAGTTCATCTTCATTTATCGATATATAACATATTTCTTGTGTAATATTTATAATATTTATAGTATTACATAATAATAATAATAATTACTATCAATAATAATTAATTAATTAATTAATTACTCAATTACATTATATTATTATTAAAATAATAATAAAGTAATATTTACTCTTATTATTAATAATGTTAAGCAACTATAGTGACGGTATCTTTAAATAGTTAAATTATTTAACTACTACTAAATTCACTGTTTAATTAACAGAAATAGTCTATGGGGTTGGTTCAATTCATTACTTTTTATCTTATATTATTTAATTAATATACATATATGTATATATATTATATATCTTATACACTAAATCACAAGTGGCTTTCTTTAAATTTACTTTCATACGTTTGTGCAACAGACGTTTCTCACAAGCGCTCGCTTCGTGTTGTTAATATCATTATCGGTTTCTCTCTTCTATTCTCCATATACAAAACACACACACACGCACTCTTATAAATTAAACATTATTTAATTATTATTACAATTACTCTGTTATTTGTTTATCATTTCAATTTTTAAATTACTCAAAAATACAAGATTTTTATTTCATATTTTCTTTTTACTTTCCATCTTTATTTTTAAAACGTACAAATAAAGGCACGCAGTATGGACTGAATTGCATTTAATAGTGCATTGCATTAAAAGAATTTAATTCCTCATTTTTTATGCTGCAAACGCACAGTTTTTATTTTTTTTTTAAATTTGTTTTTTTTTTTTTCTATTACAAAAAAAAAGTTTAACTAAATTGCACAAGAAACACAAATATTGCAACGATTCTTTTGATTTCCATATTTATAGTAACAAAAAAAATTTAATAATTTAAAAAAAATACTTTCAATAAACAAAAAAAATTATTAACCAACCAGTGTTTGAATTTACACACAAAAAAAATGCGGGTTCGTTAATCAAAACCGAAGGTTAAATACTCGTAACCTTATGACTATTTTTTATGCACTGTAGGCGTGAATGGTAACGCGTTAAATCCAAGACTTTTTTTATTTCAAAATATAACAGTTTGTTGAAAAAAGAAAAAAAAACAGTGTCAATATCAATATCGTAAATCTTTCAAAACTCAACATAATAATAATATTATATTATTAATAGCAATAATAATAATAATAAGTACAACGAAGGTCATTGTACTCTTATCCAGTAAATAATAACAGCCGTACATATATTAAATTACAAAGACCATTATGATTCGGATGATAATAAAAAAAAAACGTTTATGTATAGTCGATTCAAGTCTTGGACTAAATGCGGACCATTAACGTCTCCATTGTGTGTAATAATTAATCAGTTAATTAATTAATTAATCAATCAATTAATAATAATACTCATACAATAATAATAAACTAATAAAACAAAAAAAAATGAACCATTTTCATAATTTCTGCATATGGCTGTAGCATGAGAATTAAACAAGACTAGATGCGCGCGCAGATAATTTTGTAGTTAAAATTACTGAAATTGGTAATGACATCTAGTGGTAATAAAATTAAAACCATCTGTGTAATTGACGGTAAAAATTAATAAACTGTATCACTAATTAAAAAAAAAAATAATAATAATGAACATCGACGTTCTAATTAGCAAATTGTCTAACTTTATAATTCTGTGCAATTTTCAGATACTAATAGTCAGAAAAAATATTATTTGAGTGACCTAGACAAAAATATACATATACTAGATATGGAATTAATTTTGAGATAAAAAAAAATTTTTTGAATTACTTTTTTTTCGCATAAATGGAGGATTTTCTGAAATGGAGTAAGAAAATTTGCTAATTCGAACGCTGACATAATTTTGACTACAAAATCTGCGTGCATATAAACAAGAGTCCCCGTATTTTACAACTTACGTAACATCCAAACAAAATCATACACAGAAAAGAGAAAATAAAAAAAGTTCAACACGGAGACAACGCTCCCGAGAAACAATTCAATAAAACAAAATCAACGTTTTAATTTAATAAATAAATAAATGATAAACAAAATATATTTAAAAAATATATGTTCATACTGTAGATCAGATGTCTTTTTACTACATCATGTTCTCCAAAATGGCCACCGTCCCCTCTCGACTTCCATCATCGCACATTATTTTTTCCCTCTCCCTCTTTCTCAGCTAATATTTTTTATTCTCAATATATATTCCTTCTCTCTCGATCTTTTCAGCTCCTCCTACTAGAAAAAACGTCACAATCGCGTACGTGCAAGATAGCATGGACAGAGATAAATTCACTGGTTTCTTTTTATTACAATCTCTATATGTTATTATTTAAAGTAGATTAGTACTATTTTTTTATTTTTCGTAATATTCAGCATACCACTTAAAGGCACTTCCTTTTCACTCAGACATATTTAACTGACTAAAATCCACGTTAATCTTGCGTTTAAGATGACGTTAATTAGTGCGACTGGTGAATGTCTTGAGGTTTTAATTTATCAAGTAAAATTTTACGGTAAAAAATGATGTTGATTTACAGTTGATTTAAATTTAAATAAATTCAGTTGGTTAGAGCACTAACGTATGTCTTTGATAGCATCCAAAACCTCAAGCCAATGAGATTCTGTGTGTTAATAAGCTGATTTCTTCTTGATTTAATTATAATAATATAATACAGATATTCATTTAAATCTTAATATTGTACAGGTATACCGGCAATGTGACACCCAGAGTGCACGTGGTCCATCACCTGTTCTTTGAGACGGCACACGTGTTCCTTTAGTTTGTGTACGACGGTACTCAATTCCGTGTTTTCACCTTTGAGCAACTTGACCTTGTCCTCAAGCCTTGAAATTCTTTCTAATTTACGTCTTCGACACTTTGAAGCGGCGACACGATTGCGCTGCCGTTTTCTTTCTAATTTTATTTTTTCCTGACTCTCCATATCTATGGGTGACATTGGAGGCGAACTGCTGACACTCGGTACCGTTTGCGGCTCATCTTTTATCATTATCAAACTCTGAGACAGGGATTCCGTACTCTGGACACTACTGGGTGGTTCCAATGTCGTGTAAGTCGCGCCGTGAATACTTCCGGGTTCTTGAGAACTGTCGGAATGATGCAACTCATTAAGTGCATCAACAAAACCACGTGCGTACAATTCCTGGGCTTCGGTGACCGTTCGGGGAAAAAGAATTTGATTTGTTGGTGTTGGCATCGTCGTAACAAGACCGTCCTGTTGGGCGATTATTAATTTTTCTAATTCTGGGGAACCCAATTTCAACATATGAAGATCCGGTGAACTTAATACAGATGTACAATTATTAAGTACCGTTGGTAGTGGTCCAAGTCGTGGCCTTTTATTTTGTTGTTGTTGACGTTGTCCATTTAAATCTAACGTCAAATTACGTTTTAATTGTCCCAGATTATCACGATTTCCATTACCGTAAATCGGCTCCTCATAAAACGTCGGCTCCATCGTAAGACTGCGCACCATCGGAATTTTAAACTTTTATTTATTATTTAACCAAATGTTTTTTTTTTTTTTTTAACTTAAACAGTAAAACTTTTTTTAAGAAACAACTTCCGCTTTAACTCTTTTTATTCTCCAGCTTTTTAAAAATTTAACTCTTTCAAAACCAGCGAAAGGCCTCGCCTCGTTTAAACGTAGGCTGCTAATTCCCCGCCTATAAAAAAAAAAAATAGTTATCGTTAATTTAAAAATAATTTAGTAATTTTATAAAAATTTGATCTACAAGTTTGTTATAGATAATTATTTTCTAATCTATTACATAACAATTTGCAAAAAAAAAATTACCTGAGCAGGTTGTCAACCGCGAATCAAAAATTTATGTAACTCCACATTAATCCTTATTGTTATATTTGATATTTATATAAATGTCTGTACTAACAATATACTTTTTATACAATTACACTCTAGTAAATTCTATGATCTAGAGAAATCTTATTATTGGCTTATAATCATCCACGAGGTTTGTTGATAACACTCGTGTTAACAATGAGTCACTCAAAAAATTCACCGCTCCGAAAAAACACTTCACTTTTTCAAAAATAATAAATTATTTAAATTCCAGTTTATCATCGAGTGTTAAAAGACAAAAAATACCAGCGATAGTGATATTTATTGTAAACACACGCGTGTCATAAATCCGATGACGATAAAAATAACAAATAACAAACTTTGGATAAAACTTAAAACGTCGAACGCGAAGTTAACGGTGCGGTGTCTCGGCAACTTGTGAACACCCAAGTAAAACTACAGCCTTATATCTCGTGACTCACGTTATCTAAAAATAGAACTGACGTCAGGGTTCCGAGCTGTGATTGGCTGTTGGTGTCGTCAGTAAAGGGTTCCTATTGGCTGAC
Organism: Microplitis mediator; assembly: GCF_029852145.1. Classification (NCBI taxonomy): domain Eukaryota; kingdom Metazoa; phylum Arthropoda; class Insecta; order Hymenoptera; family Braconidae; genus Microplitis; species Microplitis mediator. The sequence goes on from NC_079974.1 coordinate 15,268,060, forward strand.
GCGCGTGTCTTACCGAGAACCAGTAGAGTGGTAGTGAGAGGGCTATGGAGGGAGAATTTAAATGTCGGTGTCGGCAATGGATCGACACTGCTTAACTCTACTGTTCATTTCATACACAACTTCTCTCTCTTTCTCTTCCTCTCCTTTTTTTTTTGACTTGTTTTTATCTCACTTGCACTTACTAATTTATTTGTGTTTCTTATCTTTATTTTCTCTCACTCTCACTCTTATTCTTACGCTTTTATAAAATGTCTTAATATTAACATCTTTGTCTCTCTTTCTTCCTATATATATATATACATACATATTATTGTAAATCTTATTAGTTATTCTCTTACACTTGAGTTAAATCTTAGAATTTGTAAAAATTAATCTAAACATTAATTTTACACAGAAAAAAAGAATTTCTAGGCGCAAAAAATTTTTACTCGCCTCAAGAAAATGTTTAATTGCCCAAAAAATTTTTTGCATTAATGAATTGAAAATTGAAATTTTCTTGGGGCGAAAAAAAATTTTCTAGTCAAAAGAAAAAATTTTAGGGCGAGAAAAAATTTTCTTGAGTCAAGAAAATAAATTTTTGGGGCAAGTAAAAATTTCTAATGTCAAGAAATTTTTTCCAGTTCTAAGAAAATTTTTGTTTTTATTATAAGAAATCCTTATTACTGAGATTTTAATTTTATCATTATCTTTCTCATATTTATTTCAAATATATAAATATTTATGTAAATATATATGCGGATAAATGTATGTAATACTAAATTGCACTCTTTACCACGCATAATAACGTTAATGCAATGAATAATATGTTGCTGGCAAAAGGTGTGCGTTTTAAGTGATAAATTATAATATGATATTAACTATTAATTTATGATAAAAACTCTTAATAATCGTGTATAAATATGTAATTGTTTTGTTAATTATACACATATATTTTTTTTAATTATTAGATATTATAAAACAATTTTAACTAATATGTGAAATTGAGATAAGAATTTCAAAAAAAAAAAAAAAAAAAAAAAAATACAAGTTCTGGAAATGAATGGAATTCAAAAATCGTATGGATTTTTATTTACTTACATTAGGAAGGAGATAGAAAAGAATAGATTCATGTCTATAATATTCAATTTTTCGCTCACAGCAGGTAGTAAATTCAGTTGGTCAGTGTTATCGGGAACACCCGCGGTTTGACGGATTTATGACTCACTTTGGTTTAATTTCTAGGTATTCAAGTTTTTGCGAGTTCCGACTTGTCGGAGATATATTTACGATCGCTGGTATAGTTTTTCTATACTCTTTCTGTGTAGGAGATACGCTACTTTGTGATCTGGGGATAAAAGTTTTAGAATATAAAATTTTTAAAAGATATCTGTAATTGATTTTGTGTGATTTCATGTCGGAAACATTCTTATCGACTGTAGAGAAAAGCTGATGGTTAAAGCGAGAGTAATCTTATTAGCAATAAGTAATTTTTTTACGGTTGGTACAAATTTTTGAGAGGAAATTTGGTTTATATACGGGTGTTAATATAAATTTGATTTTTAAATAAATTAAAAGTTTATTTAAAAGGGGTCGGCTCTTTTTTCTTTATCACTCTGGAATGGATGAACGGCACTATCCTTGTTATACTTGCGCAGTAAATGGAAATTTTGTTCATGTTTTTTTCTTTTAAGGAGGGTCTGTACACTGTATAAAATTAACGGAGTTAACGTGGAGTGAATGCGGAGCAGATGACTGTTTTTTTATTTAATTCTCTCGGAGTGAAATTCACTCCAAAGGGAAGTTTGATTTAATATCGAAACTCCAGTTCAAAGTAAAATTCACTCTTATAAAGAGTTATTTTAATATTCAAACTCCGAATCGGAGTGAAAGCGGACTTACATGAAATCCAGTTCACTCAAAAATTACTTCGCTGAAAAAACAAACTCCACATTTACTCCGATTTTCTCTCAATCTTCGGGACTCCGGAATAAAGACGGAGTGAATTTGGATTTAAATATAATCCATAATCACTCTAAATTCACTTCCGCTTTTTTATAGTGTAGTAATTTTTATCCAAACTTTTCTCTCAAACAAAACCTCTAAATGCAAAATTAAAAATAAGTCTCGATGCTTTGACCTATAATTAAGTCTAGGTTTTTATTTCGCAAAAACTTTCTTTTGTGTAAGAGAAGAACCTGGACAAATTTTCCATTTACTGCGCAAGTGCAACATGGATAGTACAAAATAAAAAAAAGTAAACCAATGCTTCAATTTCGAATTAAATTATCACAGATTAATTAAAGAAATGAATAGAGCTGAAATAATAAAAACTTAAAAGTAAAAGTAATTAATTTTAAAACACCATAAACTAAATAAATAATAAATAAAACTCATTAATTTTTTAAATACAACGTACAATCTATTTATTATTTACAACAACATATAACTAATCCTTCATATATTATTTTTTATAATAATAATAATTCATATATTTATATACTTATATATATATATATATATATATATATATATATATATATATATATATATTTGTATCGTAATTTTTTAGTGGTCACATATCACGCTTTTTAAAAAATTTATAATCAAATAACGCACAGTGTTTATATATTTAAAAATTATTTATTACATAGTCGCGAGATTTCGATAATTGTTCTATCAATTTTAACATTTCCGGCCAGATTCAAATGTAAGATTTAAAGAAAAACTATAGTGACAGATTATTTTATTGGTCTTACATAAAAATTAGAGTATATATTATGTTTTTATTATTTACACCCACATCACACGTACATAAATAAACATACGTTATATATTTTTTTATAACGGACATACAAATGGGTGGAATCTTTTTTTTTAGTCATATATTTGTCAAGCAATCCAAGTTATATTATTATTTATTATATTTAATTAGAATATAGTCAATACGCTCAGCGTTCCTGCATTTTTTTTTACGGCTTTATTAAATTTTTTTTTATATTTATTTATATGTATATTTATTTTTAATTATAGAAAATTCGTAAAATTCCTATACTTTATGTATATAATTGCAAATAACTGGAAAATATTTGGACGCATATTATGCAAGCATACATCTATATATATATAGAAAAAAAGGATTTCTTGGCGCAAAAAATTTTTATTTGACCTACGGTAATTATTTTTTTCTTTTTATGATGCAAAATATTTTTTGCACTAAAGAATCCATTTTTTTCTGGATGTATATATATATTTATTTTTATACGGTATATGTGCGTATAATTTTTTTTTAGTGTGATTAATGTTTTTAATTATTAATTTTTAACATCAAGTAGTTGGCCATTGGAAAGTAAAGTTAGTTAATAATCTCGCCCGCGAGAAAATTTTATCGATACATACTTTCATATTTTTAATAAAAAAAAAATAAATTTGATGAATTTTTTTTTTAATGCTATTAATTATAACAATAGATTATGTATGTATGATACATTTTAGTTATTTATCTATATAAAATAACAGCCGAAAAGTTGGACGGATGGCTGTTATGCTTAAGTATCAAATTGTAAAGTATGGAAATATAAAAAATTAATTGTAAAAGTTTAAATAATAACAGTAATCGATAATTTTTTTAAGTCAAGCTTTTGGTAAAAAGTTATAAAGTGTAGATTTTAAGCATAATTTTTTGCAATTGCTGATAAACCCTGTTCTGTTACTTTATGTTTTCTTTTTTTTTTTTTTGAATAAAAATATAAAAATATGTATCGACTCAAACTTTAGACATTAAAATATTTATATTAAATGAGTAAATATATATGAGTAATTAGATTACAAACGAAAATTAAACTTTTTTTTAGGCTTGAAACCATTCATATAAATATATAAATATATATGATAATATTTAATGGCAAACAATAAATTTAATAAACAACACACTTTAAATATCATTTTATAATTTGATTTGAAAAATTAACTAAGAAACATTCTTATAATAATAACAAAAAAATACGATTTATTAAATTGGTTTTTTTCTTGTAAAAATAAGTACGAAAAAAAATTCATACAAATTTAAAAACTTATAGAAGTTTGAATCCGAGTACGCGTTATTTAATGTGGTCTGGTAATAACTTTTACTTTTTAAACTGGCAACGATTGCTCGAGCTGTTCAATTTATAAGAGCTCGATTTTATTTGTAATAACAATAGTTGTATTAAAAGTTGATTATTGAGAGGAAAAAGAAACTTCAATATGTTTATCAAGATCGAAATAAAAAAGTTTGGTCGAAAATTTTTTTCACAAAAGCGCCACTTTTTAAATCAATTGAAGTATAACTCACATAATTATAAGTTATTGTAAGAATTCAGGTCCATAATTATAATCAGTGAATAAATAAACTATCGGGTAATTAGACCAAAATAAAGGTTGATTATTTGTTCATTTTAGCGACGATTTGTTGATCTATAAGACACAATTTTCAATACAAGGCCTGAAGAAGTTGGGATACCCAACGCGGGTCAAAAAAAAAACTTGATTTTGACTTCTTTTACTTATTTGACTTGGCCTTTTATTTAATTAACTTACTTTTGACTGCTATAATTTTTTTGACTTTAATTTGAATTGTATATAGTTAACTTAAATTTTTAAGTAAAATCAAAATCAAACTTGACTTGAATTTTACTGAGTTGAGTTAAATTTTTAAATCAAAAAAGTCATATCGAAGTTAAACAAAGTAAGTGTAGCCAAAATCAAGTTAACCAAATCAAAAAATTCAAAATCAAGTTATTTTTTTGACCCGGAAACGAAACGTCGCTAAATTGGATAAATAATTAACCTTTGTTTTGGTTTAAATCACCTGATAGTTTATTTATTTATTGATTATAAATTGTGTTCTGTTAAGTATATGTAATTTTGTTTTTTCATTGCTAATTGTTCCAAACAACGTCATCATGGGTGCCGTATATAAATCGTATTGACAATTTTTTTATAATTCAATAAAATCAAATTAAAACCTCACAAAATTTTCAAAAAATTACTGTAAGAACTAACATTATCTTAATTATTAGTGAAAATTTTTCAAATCAGCCGTAAAATTAAAAATCAAACATTTAAATATAATATTCTACTAATTAAAAGTTCAAATTTTTTTTTAACCTTGTAGTTAATAAATTCAAACCTTGCACACAATAATCTCAAATTTGTATAAATTAATTTTTACCTAAAAACAATCATATATTTAAAAAAATTTAAAACCATTTAACATTTATGGTTCATAAATATTCGCTGATATTTCGATAATTTAAATATTTATATTTTCGTCTGTAATCAAACCAATATTTGTACGATTAATTAACATGGAAATATTTATGATTCAATCTTCTAGAATTAATATAAATATTTTATATATTAATGATGATAATAATAATTATCTATCTATAAATATACGTCCACATGAAATTTTGTATTATACATATTAGTGAATATACTTGTATATCATTCCCATGTACATATACACAATACATAAATATTAATCTCATTAATTATAAAAGTAACATACAATTATTAACATACATTTTATAGTTTGTGTATTTTTTTGGCACCGTTAACTACATCCACGAATTTTCAAATTTCATTTTTCTTCAAACTCTAATACTATAAGACATTTATAATCATAAATAATAATAGTGTGTTCAATGTTTTTTTTTTCATCCACTTAAATTTACATGAAATTGGCGATGCATATTGGCACGAACGCGTAAACAAATAAATATATGTATATATATACAGTTCAAGCTCATTATAAGCAACTCTCCTTGTCGCGCTTTTTGTTACGTCTTTGAAACTCCCCCACTTTTTTGGTCGCTCAAATTTCATGCCTTGCTGTTATAAACATCACTTATATTTTATATAAAATGTCAAAATTTTATAAATGCAGACTTGTAATTAAAGAAAATTTATATGTCATTATCTTTGATTTTTTTAGAAATTATTACTGATTATTTGACTTCTTAACGCGATGCGGTTCACATACGTAACGCATACATGTAGAATTCGTGTCAAAAATTAAAATAAAGGAGACGCTCTAATTTCGAATTTTTTCAAGAATTTTTTTCCCTACACAGAAAAAAAAAGATTTCTTGGCGCCACGAATTTTTATTCACCCTAATAAAATTTTTATTTGCCTCAAGAAATTTCTTGTATTGTAAATTAAGTAAAAAAATTTTTTTGGGGCAAATAAAATTTTTTATGGCGAAAAAAAATTTCTTACACCGGGAAATTTTTTCTAGTCTTGAGAAAATTTTTGTTTTCAATTCATAATGCAAAATATTTCCTGACGATTGCTTATAACGAGCTTGGATTGTATATATATTATATATATGTAATATAAATACCCGTTCACTTAGGACCTAACATACTTAACATTTACATACAAATATTCGATCAATGTAACGATATATATTTTATTATTATTTTTTATATATTTTTTTATCTACATTTATAATTACTTTCCGTAAATTCAGAGTTTAATTTCTTTTTTACACTGAAACATCTAAATAAATTTATTTATAACAATAAGTTCTGCTTATTTTATTTATTATTATTATTATTATTATTATTATAATTTTTTATTTAAAGACATCACGCGTCTTTCTTAAATGAAAGACTTGGCAGGCGGACGCATCTTTAATGAAATTGTGATTTTATTTTATTTATCTATTTATAATTATTATTATTATTAATAATATTTATCAAATGAAATTTATTTATTATAATAATCAAAATCACAATTTCGTGTGGACCCTTTCAAATAACTCCGGCCCGCTTTTTTAATAATAGTAACTATATTGTGTCGTTGGTTTTTTATTTTATTTATTTTTTTTTAAATAAATATATCCGTGAACAAGGCACTGCTCGTTAAAATTTATTCGGTTCGTATTTAAATTCTTATATTTTGAAATATATTGAGATTGTTTCAATTATACGCAGAAAAAAATGGAGTTTTTGGCGCAAGAAATATTTTGCACTAAAAAAAAAATTTTCTGAAGACTAGAAAAAATTTCTCGATACAAGAAATTATCTCTTGTCCCAAGAAAATTTTTGATCTCAGTTTACAGTGCAAAATTTTTCGCGCCAAAAATCCTTTTTTTCTGTGTAACTTTAATTTCATTTTTTCATAATGATAATTTTCAAAATTAAGATATAATAAATACCGTGTAGTTTTTAATTAATAAATAATTACACGTTCATTACTCAAATTTTTTTAAAGTATGGACAGAGTTTAATTTAAGCTGTGTTAATTCTCTAGTCGGTAGGAAATTTTTAACTATTTTTTTTTTATATATTTATATATTATTTATAATTTATAATTTCGCGTATAGTACAATAAAATTTCTATAGAAAAGTGTATCCTTTAAATTGCGAGAAAATTGACAGTGTCAATTTTATAAAAAGATAAAACAATAATTATAATTTTGTTACAATATATACAATTATTATTTTTATTTATTAGCAGAGCTCGTTCTTAAAATATCATTTTTTATTTATCAGTGGTAAATTTTTATTCGTTAACTATATTAGCATAATTTATATTTATTTTACACACATATATATATTTATATATTTTAATAACACAAATTACTTTCAACGCAATAGAGTACACTAACAGATATAATATTAACTCTACACTGAGCGGAAAAATCATGAAACTGTTCCTTGACGTTTATGGAAATTATTTTCATTTTTTATGAAAAATGGCCCCATATAATACGATGACGTCTCGTAAGTATGGGGGCCATTTCTGCAATTTAATGCCAACGGTCCCTATACATGATAAGAATGGTTCCAATATATATGGGGACATTTTTCATAAGTACGGTAATATTTCCTATAGTGTCTAAGGACCATTTCGTTGTGAGTGTTGGAACCGTTACTAAATTTGTATGGGAACCATTCTCTCAATGCATAAAAATGGCCCCCATAATATTATGGGAACGGTTCCAATAATTACTGTAATATTTCTTATAATGTATAAAAACAGTTCCTATACACCCATGGGAATTTCCATAATTTATTGGAACCTATGGTTTATTTTCTTTCTTTGAATTGTCACTTGATTAAATTAAAAAATAAATTCTTTACTCAAAAAAAGTATTCGTTTTTCTGCTCAGTGTAAACAGTTTTTTTTTACCAAATAAAATAAATACTCTAATCAAATTAATTAGCGTCTTCTACATCTTAAATCATAATTACATTATTTATAACATAATTGGTAAATTAATTACGACAAGACTTAAAAAATAATACAAAAAGTTAAAAGAGCAAATTAATCGTGTTAGAGTTAAAAAAACAATTACCTGGTGATCCAGTCTGAAAAAAAGTAAACGATCATCAAAATGATTCCAAATAAAAACAATAATAAAGACAATTATTTCCTTAACGTAGTAAGAAAATACAAAAATGGTCCGGAGCCCGCGTTTATAAAAAAAAGGCCAAAAAAAAATGGTTTTACCCGCCGGCCGCAGGCTGGCCGAGAGGAAGCCGTTACAAGGGGAAGCACTTGGTCTTTTTTTGTGTTACGACTGACCTACAATCGACCTTATCAATAGTAAAACTTTCCGGCTTAACACCGTCTTCGACAGAGATCCTCCCCAATCTTTTTTTAACTCGAAACGGCGTAGACCTCGGGGAAATAATTTCGTACAAATCGCTCGTCCTCCCTTGGATTTTGTCCCTTCTTTTGGGACTTACAGACCCGGTTTGATCAACCGGTATCGCAATATCGACATCCAAACAATTATTACCCGTTTCTCTGTCGTCACTTTTGCAAACTTTATTTGAAATTTCACTGTTTATACCAACAGGACTAGGACTAGGACTTGGACTAAGACTAGTCCGAGACTTTGATTCACCCGGTGGCGGTGACGAAGTAAAAACATCTGATAGACAATTTTTCGAGTCATAAATTATATTATCTGGATAAAACGAATCAATAGTCTCGTCAGTTGCCGACCTAGGAGTACGTGCTGATGCGAGGGATATAGCTCGTACATCCGGTTTAATTGGCTTAACATCATCAGCGTAATCCAATGACAAACATCGTTTTTCAAATAAAGCTGGTCCGCATGGATGCTCTGCAACACTTGTAATTACACAGCCTTCTTTATTGTTATCATCTATCACTACTTCGTTGCCGCCTCTGCCTCTGTCCTTATCATTATCTTTATGTTCCTCTTCCTTTATGTCCCACTTCTTTTCCTTATTATCAATCCTCAATACCGAGGGTCTGCGAATGCTGTTCTCGCGATCAACAGACAGACAAAATTCTTTATCAGAAAGTGAAATTTTCTTCGGTAATCTCGCGGGCCTCAAACAATCTAGCTCCCAATCTTTGCCCTCTTCCGACGGTGTCTTCAACAAACTTTTTATTCTTTTTAGTTCCGTCAGAAGATCCATAGTTTCTTGCGAGGGTTCGTGGAATATTCGTCTCATAGGTTTACGAAGTGACCCAGCAACGTCGGCCTCCTGATCATTTGTGTTGTCAATCCGTTCTTGTTTTTTCAATACTGACTTTGCTGTTGTCGTCGAGGTCGTCGTTGGTGTCATTGATGTACTCGAACAAAGTAATTCTTTGCTGTCATGCTTATCAGTTATTTCTTTAACCTGATTTTCATTTTTGTTCTGTACAACTTTTGACGTTTTATTATTTTTTATTTCGTAGACCTTTCCTACCTGTACAATGGGACCTATTGTAGTTTCCTTGGCAACAAATTTAAATCGTTCAGTAGCAATCGGAAAGTCTGTAACTGTCGTTGTCGTACAAGTTCCGGCAATAGCAGTAGTTGTTGTTCGCGTGCGTCTTTTGAAAGCAGCATAACTTTCGGCAGGTACATCTTGAAGTTCAAACTTGTCATGCAAAAGTTTAAATGTACCACGCAACATATCCTGACTGTTGTTTGATGACGGCTGACTATTTGCAAAAGGCGAATCACTACCACTTTGATACCCCAATGACGAAGCTGATGGAGCTGAACCCACAACTGTCTCGCGTGAATAAATTAAATTATCCGATGAAATACCGCGACGTTCATCATTCAAATGTCTGTAGTCCTTTTTATCCGTCTTGTCTAAAATATCTTCGGATATCTGACGTTTGGTCGTCGCAGTTCGGCTGCCGTAGTCGGACCCACCGAATTTCTCAATCGCGTCATTGAATGTTTGCCGACGAGTTTTAGACGTGATTATTAACTCGGCGCTTCGTGTCTTATCATCCAGCAGTTTAACTCGTGACAAATTTTCAAACTCGGGGTTATTTTTAGTCTGATTAGCGTCAGGTAAAATATCTTCAGAAGCTTGTCGGCGTGTTTTTGTTGGTGATTCGTCAAGATCTCGTGGTAATGACGAATTTTTTCCTTTTGCCGGCACAATTCTCACTGGCAATTGTGGCTCCGGTGATACTTTAGAGATACGACGTTTCGTTGGAGAGTTCGGTACTATAAGTGCTGCCTCCTCGTCGCTTATCGACATATCACGTGAACTATAATTACGATCGAGTGTGCGAGATTGCACTGACGATGACGGTTTGTCGTGTCTTATAACAGGCCAACGAGGTGAATTACTCAAACTGGCAGCGGCCCTTGGTGAGCCTAGATAACCAATACTACCACTAACACTACCACCAGCACCGCAAACATTTGCGGCACTGCTTGAAGACACGATTTCTCCGCTAGTAGTAACACGACATTTAACGAGTTCCGCGCCGTCAATAAACGTCGACTGTAATTTTGAACAGGCGGTATCTTTAGAACTAGAAATAATTTTGCTACAAGTATTGTCATCGAGAGACGGCAATGAACGTGGCCCAGCATCGACGACATCGTCGAGTGACGCAGCTCTTAGCGGATCACATGTGTCATTAATTATTGACGTGGTTTCATCAAGATCTTCTGTTTCAAAGGAATACATCTTCAACAAAAGACCTTTACCACTGCGTTTACGATCAATACATATATTATTAAGCTGCGGTTCTTCGACTTCTTCCTCTTCAACAACCAATATAACATCTCTGCTGGGCTCCTCACGGGTTCGTTCGATAGAGGGTTCAACAATTGTTTGCGTTCTGCGAATCATGGCACGTGGCAAGTCGCGCAAAGCTTCAAAATTAAATTTGTCTAACGTTTTAGAGGATCCAATTTTATCTAAAAACGGTCGCTCAACAGCTTTGCTTGGTCCTATTTTTTCTAAATAAGGTTTTCCAATAATCCTAGGCGCTATTTTAGATAAAAAAGGTCGATCTTCCGTTTTAGAAATACCGATTTTTTGTAAAAATGGCCGTCGTTTTTCTTTGTAACCGTCAGTGGTCGACGAACGATCGCTGAGACGTTCGTTGCTGTAATTTGATGAATTGTCGCTACTTTTAGAACGCGCGCGTTTATTTCTCGAGTTGTTTAAATTGAGCGGCGTTCTGGGTGTTCTTGGTGTCAATGAGGGGCTTGCGTCCGGATTGGGACAAGTTTCGTCGAGCAACGCAATAGCGTCACTTAAATCCATGTAAGCTTTCCTCGGGGCTGAAGATATAATTTTAATTGGCACGCTGTCGCTGTCAATGCTGCTGCCTCTGGTTGAATAGAGATCCGGTCTTGCTGACAAAGATGGATAATACTTATCATTGTTACGGGAGAAAGATGAAGAAGAGGGATACGAGCTGGTTTGATCGAAAGGCCGATCAAGTCCCTGGGTCGAGTCGGTGATTGAGTCGTCGATTGTTGTTGTCGTTGTGTTTGCAGTGGTGCTGAACCAGGGTGTCACACGCAAGTCCTCAGGCCTTATTGCCGGACTCTGTGGTTGATTTATTGAGTGTTGACGGTGATAAAGACCTTTTGCAACGGCGCCACGGCTCATCAACTGGCTAACGTATGACGGATCGGCAGTCGAACCCACAGATGATGCGTTTGCCGTTTGAAATAATTTCGGGGATATTGTGGGCGGTGTTTCTGTTGATGATATCGCTATCGCATGACGGTAAGTTAAACAGGTGGCAAAATGCGGTGGTGCTGGATGGCTCGTTTCAATTACAATACGACCTTGGGCACAAGGCACCACTGGCTCCCCGTCTGTTGGCGCCTCTTCGGGCGTTAATGGTAAGGCTGCTCCACGCCCGAACTCAATAAACCACAGCTCGTCCCTCAACTCGCTTTCTCACTTTTTTTCATTCATATCTTTATTCAGGTAGTGCAGCACGTAGTGAAGTACCAAGTCGTAACAATATTTGTACTCCGTCTGTAATTTAAATTAATAAAACAATTTTTTTCATTCATAAAAATAATATTATTGTTTTCGGTCGTTTAAATTAAAAGAGATTAAACTTAAAAGTTTGAATTGAAAATAAAAAAACCTGTCGAAGAAAAAAAAGTGATAATTAAATTTTTTTAGATAATATAAAAGAAAGTATTTTAATTCAAGTCTTGTTGAAATAAATTAATTGAAAAAGTATAAATCTATATAGCAGAGTCTCGAATTATAAAAGTCGAGTGCTAAAAAAAAAAAAATAAGTAATTAATGATGAAAATTCCCGAAATTGAGTTTTATTAATGAAAAAAAAAAACAATTTTTGTTCATGTTCAATAAATAAATGAAAATAATTACCATATTTTCAACGAGCTGAGGACGATGTCGTCGCACAGTCTTGACAGCTTGAAAGATATCAACTTCACCGTGCTGAATAACTTGCTCGATGCAGGCATTAGCAGCGCAATAAACACCGCAACGGCTTCTACCGTCGGGTGAAACCACAGCCACTGGACCATAATCTCCCTTTTGTCGCCAGCGTTCGACCATATTCATCAGTTCAACGAGGCTGTTGGTTGACGTTGGAACTGCTTGACCCATTGGCCAACACGTCAACTGAAATAGCTGGACCGTTTTAGGCGGAGCTTTAACTCCTGCCATCAATTCCGTAAGTGACACAATCTTCTTGTTTATCCTAAATATCTGCGGGCAAAAAATGAAACCGTTTATAATAAATAGTCGGTGATGTATGTACATATGTATATACGATACCCTTTCATCCTTACACTAAAACTACAGCCATAACTAAAACTCTAACACACCGATATCACTCTCATACTCCCACTGACTACACCCCCTCTTTGCCTTTATACCCTCGGCGCTCAACTATTACGTCACTTACATGCACGTAGTTTATATAATAATAAGTTTTGTAAAATATATATGTATAGATATCCAACACAGGGTAAATATACAACACGTAGTCGGTACTCACCCAAGTTTTAATGTTAGTATAGTGATTATGGCTAATATGATCTATTGTAAAGACAGGCCCGTACTTCTTCGAGTGTTTGCCTTCAGGCCAAAAGCTCGGAAAGTTTGTTGAGGTTGTGGGCGGTACACATAGGATTACTACTGCTGAACACTCGTAATCGTATACTAAGGACCAAAATTCACCGCATGTGTGTTTTAATGGCCATTCAGTAACTATGTATTCACGTGGTTTTGTGTAACCCTGAAAATAAAAATTATTTTTTTAAGAATAAAAATCAGGATAAAATAGTTTTTATCTACGATCTAACAAGACCACAGGTCAAAAAAAAAAATGATTACTTTTATATGAGAAAGATATCTGGAAATTTGGAAGAAAAAAAGTATTAAATAATTTTAACGTTCAAAGAGATCTAGGAAAAAATAATTTAGATCTGATCTAATTTAGACCAAATTTTTTCAAATTTTAGATCTACACTGTAAGAAATTTTCGAAATGAACGTGGATTAAATACGGAGTGTATGTGAAGCGGATGACTGTTTATTTATATAATCTCCTCGGAGTGAAATTCACTTCTAAAAGAAGATTAGTTTGATATTAAAGCTCTGAATCAGAGTGAATGCAGATTGAAAAAAAAATTCAGATCACTCCGAAATCGTTATTTACTCTTTTTGCGGAGTGATTTTTTTTAAAACTCCGACACTCAGAGTAACGGAGTGAATTCAGGTTAAAACAAAATCCGTAATCACTTTGAATTCACTCCCAATTTTTTACAGAGTGCATTGATCTTAGATTTTCTTAAAGTCATTGAGATCTTCATAGATCCGAAATCTGTTTTAAAATTGAAATTTTAACTTTGATCTACGTAAGATATAAATAGAATTCCGAGTTTGATTTATTGATGTCAAATGTGGCTGAAGATCGAAACGTTTTTCGCGGAACGAAAATAAAAAAACAAAATGAAATGTAAAAAATCTACTGGATCTAGATTTTTTAACATGTTTCGTATAAGTGCTAGTCAGTTGAAAAGCGCAGCCTCCTCCAAATACCCTGTCACCTTTAAGCAGTCAAATTAGATGATTTTTTTCATTTTCATTGCGCGAAAAACGTTCCGATCTTCAGGTACATGATGTCAAAGTAGATTCAAAATTTTTATAAATTATATCTATAATCAGATCTTGTTAGATTAACACGATCATTTCCCGGAAATGTTGAGTGTACAAAGTTTTTATTTGGGGTCTGGAAATAATTGGACTTGTATTTTGTTTTATTAATCGAATTGCAGCAGCATACCATTGACAGGGTTTTGGGATTGACACAAAAAATAACAACATAAACTATTACTAAATTATAATAGGCCAATAGCCCGTAGCCACTGTACTCCGTGACTGTTCGAGTATAGTTGCTCAATTTAGTTGACAAGTTTTAAATTAAATTATTCATCGACTCATTGACTTTTGAAACAAAAAAAAAAAAAAGAAAACTGTCAAAAAAACATTCAGCTTCAGTTAAATTATTGAATTCTTGTTTTCTGTTAATTATTCCCAAGTTTTTTACCATGCATTATATATTGACCGGAAGTCCGTCGTCTTTTCTATGCAAAATTTATTTCCACATTTTTTAATTTGTAACTTCGTTTGTCTTCCGTTATTTTAATTTTAATCATCATCAAAGTTTAATGCAAAAAATTATTTTCCGTCATCTAACGAATTAATTTAACGTCAGCGAATGCTAGAGTAGTCAAATAAAACGAAAACCGTCAGTATAAAAATTTAATGTTTTTTCAGCGAGCCTGAGTCCGAAAAATTCAAATTTATACTACAATTTTTAAAATACCCAAATTATGAAAAGACACGAATTCAAGTAATTTTTTTTCAAATGATTGGAAATATAAATAATTTTTTATTTATATAAAAAATATAACTGCCATGAAATTTATTTTTTCACAATAATACATCAGCTTACGATTGTCAACAACTCGTTGAAAAAATTTTCAGCGATTTTGATTATACAAACAATATATATATGGCGTATTGATTGTATACATACACAAAATAAAAATATGTATGCATATTTGTGTAAAATATACCCCCACAGTTATACTTTATAAATATCAGCTAAAGTAGTCATCTATATTATATTTGCTCGGTAAATATGTGACCTCTAAAATTTACACCAATACATTACATATATATTCAAAAATACTTCAAAACCGCACATTTATAATATTTCATGGGATGTTTATAGCATTTCTGCGGTATGTACAGGGTACTTCTATCGTACGTTGATACACGGATATAATTTCAGAGTAAAAATGAATGTAATACAAACCTGCATATAAAAAAAAAACTGATACCAATTTTGTATTACATTCAATATCCCCTATAGATTTCCTATACAATTGCGACCCACTTCCTGTATCGACGTTCTCATTAGCAAACTCCCTTCTCTACATTTTTAACAGAGCGTCTTTCCGACGTTTTCCGCTAGCGAATGTCACAACGCACATTAAGTTTATTTATTATTCTTTAGTTACAAAAATTAATGCACGGAAATTTCGATCGTTTCCCCAACGCTTAAAATTTTCGGAGAGCGAGAGGTTGAAAAATCAAACCGACAATTTTTTTTATGCACTTTAGCAGAGAAAATTTTTCTGAATAATAATATTTACATAATTTCCATGCTCAAATATTTTTTTAAGGTAAAAAAAAAAATGACTTTTTTCCGTTTTGTGTCTCGTCTATAAAATGAAAAAATAAAATATTGAGTTAGACGGTTTACTATCGAGAACGTCGATGTACTGAACCAAAAAATATATAAGTTCATACAAATTTAGTTTTTTTTTGCACGTATTTTTTTTTACTTTTTCGTATATTATTCAGCTACAGAATAAAAAATTTTTTTATGATACTGAAGTTAGCCGGGGTCTAATAGTTTTTGGATTATTTTAGTTTTTTTTTTTGTGTAGTTGATTTGTTTAAAAAAAATTCGAAAATTTTTTATCATCTGTCAATTTCAGGATCATATATTTTTGTAGGGTAATTTTGATTAAAACACTTTTTCTGTGCTATTTCTACAGAATATGTAAAAAAATAAGAACAAATCAAAAAAATTAATGAATCGATTTTACAGAGGATCGATTGCAATTTCGTCGCGTATAAATTTAGAATGGAAATAGCATAAATATACGTATTTTGTGATAGGGTTGCGGTAGATAGCCCGTAATACTGTCGTAACATACCGCATTTAGGATGTAGATACGTTGTATTTATACTTATACCGTAAATAAACTATATAGATGTATATAGAGTATTTATGTTGCATAATTAAAACCGCTGGGGCATATAATTGTTAGTGAGAAACGTAAAATGTGATTGTAGTTGTAGTTGTTGTTGTTAAATAGATCTTGTGCAATGACACTTTTAACAAGATGAGATAATCTCCAACCAAAAGGAAATTCATTATGTTGAGCAATTATACACATTGTTTGGCTTAATTTAGTAATTAAAATTTTGAATAATTACACTGAGAGACCAATTTTTTTGAGCCAAATGAATAAATTTATTTGACTGAACAAAATCATTTATTTTATTCAAATATATATTTGTTTATAGTTAACAAACCTTGTTTGAAAAAAAAGTCCAAATAAAGATTTGATAACTATAAACAAATCATTGTTTCATTCAAATGAGCCATGTCTTTGTCTCAAATAAACACTAATTGGGTCCATTCAAATATGGGATTTATTTGCCTGAAACAAATTTTATTTGGCTGAAATAAATTGTTCTCTCAGTGTATGATTGTTGCATACTTATATTATTATTATAACTCTGACATTTATAATAAAATCAAACAAAATTAAAACTTCCCAATCTTTGGATTATTATGACACTTTTTGTACTCACAGTTATATAATTAAGATTAATTATTAAGTAAATAAATATGAAATTAAAGTAGTAACTAATTATAAGAGTGAAAATATTGCTAGATAATTAATAATCCCAAATTATTAAATCATTTTTGTCACTATCACAATTGCATGTATATAAACATATTAGTTTAGACCAACGTTCGGCACGAATTTAATGCATGGAGCGCGCCTCGCTCAACTAGCCCCAAACGAGGCAACAAAGAAAAAGTTAAATTATAAAAAGATGGTAAGAGTTAAAAATAAATAATCATGTATAATCGAAAGAGCAATAATTTAGTTATCTTTGAATACTTGACTGATCACGAAAAAGTAATTTCATACGAGTATAGGAGTAAAATTCTGAAGGCCTGTTTTTTTTTTCGACGCAAAAAAAAACAGAGCTTTCTGTTAGTTAGTCTGAGCACCGGATGGCGATTGATAATCATGCAATGTGTTCTCCTTCCGTAACCTTTTTTTTTCACCATTTAAACTTTTGTCGTAAGTTGCTTAGTTTTCGAGATATTTCGATTGCATAACTTGCCCATATGATCAACTAGCCCCGCTCTGCACTATAAAAAAATTTTTAAAGTTCAATACTCAGTATTATTAAATTTTGGTCTGCAGCACTCAAAAGTTGAAAGACAAATTTGCGATAACGTTTTCAATGCAAGTTAAACTTATTAGAAGTGTCTCTTTGTATAGTGACGGGTATCAGAGTTTAATAAAATGGCCGCGAATCAGAACAAGGCCAAATTTATATGGAATGAAATTTGAATACTTAAATTATTATCGTACCTAAAATTTGTAATAATTTCATAAAATTCAAATCAAATACTAATATTTTGATAGATTTTCATAACATTTATAGATTTCATTAATTTAAAAAAAAATTAATTAAGTAATTAATAATTATTATTCATCGAAATGTTAAATTGTTAATTTATTTATCCCCGCGCATCTGATAAATTACTTATATAATTGAATAATTAATTTTCGATAATACTACTAGCAGTGTTTTAGCTTAATCGCTTTTAATCTTTGGGTTATTTTGTGTTTTTATGATCAGATAAATAAATATTCCAAAGGATAAAGTATCACGGCAATATAACAACTTTTAAAAGGATAAAATTTATTGAATAAAAAAAATTGTTCATTTTTTATTAACTTTAATATAAATATTTATTTTATAATAAACGCGATAAATATTTTTTCGTTATAAACATGATAAAGTTTTTATTACTAAAAAAAAAATTTTATGCCTTTTATATTTCATTTTTTATTATGTAGATTATGTTTTATCGTCACTAGAAGGGCACAAAAATATTAAGGCCAGAATAGAAAAGATATAAAGCATTGATATGATAATGGTAAATATACCGGACTATCTTTTGTAGTTTATCGATCAAAAATACTTTTTCGTATATATTAAGAACAGATGTTTTGCTGTACAGTATATTAAAAATTGATTGATGGAAATAAAATAACTCGTAGCTATTTGTATCCCATAAAAAGTTATTAAATATTTAGATTTACTGACATATATTCAAGATAAAAATTTTTTGATATTTTATTTCATGTAAATTACTTGTTTTCATCCCTGTGAAAAAGTTGCCTTTGAAATTTTTTGTTTTTATAAATTTCTATGCTACGCAAAAGTAAAAATTTTTACTTTTATCAATAAAAGATTATCAAAAAATATAAAAATAAAAATTAGTTCATATTTAGTAAAATATCGGATTTTGACTCGTTACTTTTTGAGTTAAACAAAAATTTACTGACGTGCACGGAGAAAAAAATATTGTTCTGAGAAGTATACTGTATAGTTACAGTAACAATACGAAAAAGTTATCTACTAGAATTTTACTGCAACAATCTTCTGTATCGTTCTGACAACAATACGGTAGATAGCTCTGAGACCTATACCGTATCGTTCTGACAGCTAAACCGTATCGTTCTGAGCCCTATCTGACGTCACGTGCGTTGCAAATGATATGAGACGTTTAATAATCTGTATCATTAATAAATAAATGATAAATAAATAATTTTGATTAAATAAAATAATTTATTGAAAGTCGTATAGGGCTCACAGCTTTCTAATAGATAGTTACAGGAACGATACGGTATTGTTACCATAAGTATACATAATGTTGTGGTAACGATCTATGAGTTGCTATACTTTAGATCGTTCGAGGAACAATATTTTTTTCTCCGCGTGAGATCGGTTTAGAGTAAAGAAAAATTTTCGTCTGGGAGAACTGAGTTTGAGCTCATCAATGAGCGGAAGGTATTAGTAGAATATTAACTGTATTGATTGGGACTTTCTAATAACCCTCCCGGATCAAAAATGAAACTTGAAGAAGTCGAAATTTAGAGTAGTTTTTCAGAAGACAAACTTGGTTTAGACTTAACTGGCTTACTTAGTCACGATTTAAGACGGAAAAGTCAAAATCAAGTCGAAATTGACTTTATTTCGACTTATTCGACTTAAACTACAAGGCCAAAAAGTTAAAATTAGGGTAAAACGTGAAAAACACATTTTACACTAAAAAATACTGCTTGCTATTGACGTGGTTCAGAAAATCAAAAGTAAGGTGAAGGACTTTCGTGCTTGAAGTAAAGACGAATAAGTTGAAACTAAGATCAAAAAAGTTCTAAAAGTTGACAAAAATTTAATGTAAATCGAAAAAGTCGAGATCTTACCAAAAAATCGTCGGCAAATCGATAACTTCAAAAGAGAATAAGTTCAAGCAACCCTGAATCAAGTTTTATTTTTGATCCGTAAGCCATTTTGATCACAAGTTGACGGAAATCTACAACCAAAAGTAGACGTCAAGTTGATTGCAAAAAGTTGACGATAACTTAAAGTAAGATTTTGCTCTTCAAGTTTTTTTCGATAACATTCCGTCGGTTCAAAAGTAACTTTTGCTCAAAGTTTTTTTCCCGCAACTTAAAGAAGAAATTCTGGGTTAACTTGCATCCCAATTGCGCCTTTAGATTCACGTCAACTTGTGGTTCATGTACTTATATTATAGTCAAAACTTGATGCAAACCTAAAGTTAACCTGACTGAAAGCTCTGAATAAAGAAATTTCGAAAAGAAAGTTCGGCTATCAGGGAATGAAACAAAATAAAGGCGTCTTTTTGTTCAGATAAAGAATGAGACCAAGTAAATCAGTTGCAATATATGCAGATCTGACAAAGAAAGGAAAAAGTTTGCACAGTGAGCATACAATGTAAAAAAAAAAAAAATAATTCAATGAATTTAAAATAACTAGTTTAGCAATAAATTCATCTAGTCAGCGGGAAAATAAATAATCGCCTGCCCGATAGTGTAATAGTAAAGGACTGGAAATCAGGTACTTTATTGCACTCATATAAATTTTATTTATAACTTTTTTTTTCCTCAAAAATTATAGTGACATTTTAAAAATTTATATGTATTATTTTCTTAAACTTTAATTTTATAATTTGTCTTTAAAACTTTAGAAAAAATTCCACTAAGACTGGGAAAGAGTTTTTACAACTTGAAAATAAATAAAAAAAAAAAAAGACGTTATTCAATCTTATTGGTTGAAAAAGTTTTCCAAGTAAGTAAAAACTAGTGCAAGTGGTGATTAATTTAATTTATCAAGTTCGCACCGGAAGGGTTTTAAAAAAATAGCTAAAGATTTAAAAAGTGAAAATATTCTTGACATGAAAAATTGTATCTTTTTATTTTTATTTAAATTTCCTTTTTTTATTTTTAAACAAATAAAAGTTGATAGTAAGAAAAAAACTACTCACGTCCACAAAAACAGCATTTATATAGTCGGTAAAACTATTGCCTTGAAAGCTCGTTAAATAAGGACGAAAATTATCAGCTGTAATATATTAAAACTTTTTTTATTACTATGAGCATTGAAATAAAGATAAAAATAAAATGTAAAAAAATACTTACGTGGAACAACCAAAACATCGCGATTTTTTTCTCTGTTGTCTGCACGATGTCCGCCAGCGCAATCACCAATCGTAAATCGTGGTGTTTGCTTGCAGATCTGTTGATACTCTCGTTGATACTCATTCATCTTCGTTATTGGATTCTTGACACTCTTCTGCTTCAGCCGCTGGGAAAGCTCAGAGACAGGAAACCACGAGGCTCCGCATATAACAAACTCCTCGAGGGTGTCGTAGACAAATTTATATTGGTCCTGCAGTAAAAAAATTAAGGTTGGAAAATTTAAAATTGCATAACTCACTTGCTCATTCAAAAAGTGACTTAAAATTGGGTTCGTTTTATTTATTAATAAATTATCTTTCAAATTGTCCGAATTTTGTTCTAGTTGGGAATATTTTGATAAATGTAAATATGATTTTTACGTGAATGAATCAGTTAGGACCGAGTAAGCGTAAGCAGAACAAATCTCATTGCTTCGCAATTGGGTTGTGCAAAATATTGAGGTTTAAAAAAAAAATCGTAAATTGTCATGAAAGATAAAATATATAAAATTATATAACTGTTCTATATTATTTTATACTCGTTTACATTTATTGTTCGGCGTTGCGGATAAACTTTATGCTCCAGTGGTTATATAGAAGCTGCGGTGATAAGATGGTGGTATTCTAAGTTAGTGTTGGTATTGCGAGCGAGTGCAAGCTCTAGTCTAACCAATATATATATATTTATGTAGTAGAGATAAAATAAAAAGTGGAGAGGTAGATATTGAGGATAGAGGACAGAGGATAAAGAATGAAATGAAAATAAAATTGATTTTAGTTTTGCTTTTTTACCAAACTTTCTATGAGTCCCCTTCTACTCTGACGAAGTTTCTTAAGATATCCAAAGACGTCAAAAGTGTCCTCTTCTTCAGCGAGTTCCATATTCGCGTCTATTGCTAAATATACTCCGGAACGTCCACCGCCGTCGCTAATTAAAAAAACAAAATTAAATTATAAATAAAAATTTTTTATTGTGGTAAATTTAAGAGTGATTAAATTTGAAATATTTAGGACGTGCTAAGAAAGATTTTAATTGCATGGCTTTAGAATTTAATGTGCTGGCTTACATCTATTTAGTTGCTCGTCAATTTTAGGGTATGGGTTTTTTTAAAATATATACAATAGGTTCTCATTTAGATGAGATTATTGGCGGGTAACATGTGTATAATTACTGGAAAATTAATTTATAGTTCGTGGTAATTAATAGTGAAAATGAGGGATATTAAAATTTTTTTGAAAAAATAATTTGAGAAAGGGAAAATCAGTCTCTAATAAATAACATTTGGGAGGAAAACAAACGTGTGGAGAAGATGGGCCAGCTAAAATTAAAATTTTTTTTCATATTTTAATTGAAATTTTTCTCAAATATTTACAGTAATTTTTACCTAGTAAATTTTTAATTTTTCTAATCAGTTTTTCTTATTTTGGTCCATAAGAAATAAAAATTTTGTTTTTCACGTGGTCCATTTTTCCCTGCATTAGATTTAATTGTAAAAGTGTTACTTTTTATACAATATATATAATGAAATTAAAAATACAAACGTCTAAAAAAATTTGAATAGTTTCATGTCAGTTCACTTTGAAATTTATGTCAAAAAATAAAATTTAATTATAGAACTAATCCGCTGATTGTATACTCATATGTATGTGGTTGATAAAATTTGAAAGACATATCAAATAATTTCTTTACCAAGTTCCAGACTTGAGATCCTCTAAGAATAGAACTATCTAATCGCCCGCCACTTACATCCTCGCTACTTAGTTATTAATAATAATAAATTAATAAGAAGACCGACAGTATCGCGTCACATGTCTGAGTTATTTAAATATTTCAACCCGTTTAATTAATTGTAACGTTCTGTTAATTTAAAGTATCCCCCAAACTAAAATGTGTGTTAAAAGTTTTCATTTATATGCATATAAGTTATAAAATATTTTATATCGCGATAAATTTTCTTTCAAACATTAAAACTTTTTTTATGACTAGGTATAAACTATTAATTTTAATTCTCATTCATGATTCATTAACTCATAATAATATCAAAGTATTTTTTTATCAACTATTTCTATACTAAAAAATTTTAATAACCATAAAAAAACTAAATTTTTTTTTCAATTACTCGAAAATAAAAAATCGTGATTTAAAATGAAAATGTAATTGTATACGCTGAAAAAAAAAATGCTAACTATCACCATTTTATAATCGGGAATGATTACCATCTGTATGTGATAATCATTGTCAAGCTTTTATGTTAACTATTACTATCGGAGATGGTAAGCATTCTTATCCGTGATGATAATCATTCCCATCTTAGAAGGCAAAATTAAAAAATTGTTCAGCCATAAGAAATATTACTATCTAGATGGTAACTATTACTATCGGCAATAGTAATTATTACTATATGAGAAACAAATAGTTAACATAAAAGCATGATAATGATTATCACATACAGATGGTAATCATTCCCTATTACAAGATGGTGATAGTTAGCACTTTTTTTTCAGCGTGTAAAAATTAATAGATAATTATTCTAAAGCTTTGATGTTAATATTAACAAATTAATTAAATTTCTAATTACTAATTAACATAATAACAAAATAATATTATTTCCCACATCCGCCTACTCATGGATTATAATTTATAATAAATCCATAATGAATAGACCAAAAGCACTGCGTCGGGCAGCAACTAAAAGGTTAATTAATTTTATCTTATTTCCGGTTGGTAGAGGCTCTGTTAAATGTAATATGCATATTATATATATATATTTATATATATATATATATATATATATATATATATATATATATATAGTATAACTAATATACTATACTTACTTGCAGTGTACCACCATGGGACCAGACTCGTTTTTGATAGTTGACCCAACGACTGCCCTCACACGCCGGCGAAATTCCAGTACCGCATTGCTAAAAGGGCACGTGTGTGAATGCCATTCCGTATAGTGGAATTGCAACAGCGTTCTCTCTTCCGTTACTTCATCTTTTTCATTTTTTTTGTACAATCTTATCGTTCTTATATGAAAATTTGCCAACTCTTCTTCTTTCAACACTGATACGCATATTCCTCCATATTCTTCGATTTTCTCTTTATTTGCTGGCCAATATTGTACACACATGACCTTTAAATATTTATCATTATAAATATTCAAAAATATTTATGTTAAAATTTAAAAAATTAGCTGTAGATATTTTTATATTTTATGTTACTGAAATTTTTTTCACGGGTTTTAATGATCCATCGTTAAAAAAATATCAAATTTTTAATTCTACTGAATATCAGAAAAAATCGAGTTTTCAAGACTCTCGGGAAATTCAAAGAATTTTTTTCAATTTTTTTTTAATTGAATAATTGAAAAGAAATTTTTTTTCATTTTTTCGGTCTATGCTATTCCGCCCAAAGCCGAAAAAAAAATTTTTAATGGAATTTCCGAAGCAATTAAATTTTTACTAAAAATTGAAACCTAAAATTTTCTATAAATCTCTTATTTTTCAAAAATGAAATGTCAAAATTATTACAATCGCCATGAATTTAAATTATGATTCAAATTTAATCGAAAATCTTTAACGCGATAATGATTGATTATAAATATCAATTAGTTATGCTAATTAGATAGTCATTAGAGTTAAAATAGACAATTGTAAATTGTAGTATTGCACATTCTGTGGACGGTCGTAGTTGAATTACGATGAGATGACTTGTGTTCAATATATTGTATATATTGTCTCTACATATATAAATATAGTACGATCCCTAGCCTATTTATAGACACTACAGTCTAGAATTAATGCTCGACTAATCAGCATACAAGGTGTTACGTCAATCAGGTTTGATGTACGATTGATCAGACAATCAATTTGCTCCGTCATTCTCATTTGGTACTCTCACAAACGTAAT
The DNA here is from genome assembly GCF_029852145.1 of Microplitis mediator. Taxonomy (NCBI): domain Eukaryota; kingdom Metazoa; phylum Arthropoda; class Insecta; order Hymenoptera; family Braconidae; genus Microplitis; species Microplitis mediator. The sequence goes on from NC_079974.1 coordinate 15,293,105, forward strand.
CGACAGCCCTTTCATAACAACCGAGAGTACAGCATTCGTGTAAAACGAAACATTAAATTTCTGATGTTAATGGAAATGTATCTGGACATGTTCATATGTGATCATTTGTGTATCTAACTGTCTCTACACATACAACAATCGTCAAATGAAATATTTTGTCCAATTAACATTAAGCATACAGCTGACGGTTGTTAAAAGCAAATTCTAATATTATATCTATACTATACCTTTATAAAATCAAATGTTTTAGTTAACATAACGATGCATGAAGCTCTTTCTTGCCAAACCATTCGCCAAAATTCAGTTACGGTAGTTTCTATGGGTCCCTGAGTCACAATGTAGGCATTTGGTTTCAGTAAACTCTGTAATTATATTTAACTATTCATACTTTAAACTGTAGGAATTATTCATTTTGTTTAATTCAATACACTGTCAAAAATTTTTTCTGAGAAAATGGCCCCTGAGGACTTTACACGGTCAGCTCGGTATGAAATTTTATTGGTCTGAAATATCAAGCCGTGTACTTTTAACACGGTATGAGTGTTTCCTATCACACCATTCGGTGTTATTACCTAAATTATTGTCAGATAATATCGCGTTACAGATGCCATAAGGGCATATAACAAGTTATATGCCCTTATGGCACCCCGGAACCATAAGGGCATATAAATTTTTTTTTTGCATTTCTGCACATTTCGGACGAAAATACATCGATTCCCGAAAAAAATTTTTTTTATATGCCCTTATGGCTCCCGGGACCCACCTCGGATGCCATAAGGGCATATAAAAAAAATTCTGTTATTTTTTCTAAGTCCAAGAAAATTTTTAGTTAGCAAAAATTTTGTTTTTGCATTTCTACACGTTTCATACAAAAGTACGTTGATTCCCGAAAAAAAATTTTTTGCTATACCCTTATGGCATCCGAGGTGGGTCCCGGGAGCCACAAGGGCATAGCAAAAAAATTTGTTTTCAGGAATCAACGTACATTTGTATGAAACGTGTAGAAATGCGAAAAAAAAATTTTCGCTTAACTAAAAATTTTCTTGGACTTAGAAAAAATAACAGAATTTTTTTTATATGCCCTTATGGCATCCGAGGTGGGTCCCGGGAGCCATAAGGGTATAGCAAAAAATTTTTTTTCGGGAATCAACGTACTTTTGTATGAAACGTGTAGAAATGCAAAAACAAAATTTTTGCTAACTAAAAATTTTCTTGGACTTAGAAAAAATAATAGAATTTTTTTTATATGCCCTTATGGCATCCGAGGTGGGTCCCGGGAGCCATAAGGGCATATAAAATATTTTTTTTGCATTTCTGCACATTTCGGATGAAAATACATCTATTCCCGAAAAAAAAATTTTTTGCTATGCCCTTCTGGCATCCGAAGTGGGTCACGGAAGCCATAAGGGCATATAAAATTTTTTTTTAGCATTTCTCCACATTTCGGACAAAACTACGTCGATTCCCGAAAAAAAATTTTTTATATGCCCTTATGGCTTTTCACCAGGACCTTTTGCCGGTATATGCCCTTATGGCATCTGTAACGCGATATAATCCGTTAAAAATTACCAATTAACATCGCGTTACAGATGCCAGAAGGGCGTATAAAAAGTTATACGCTCTTATGGCACCCGGGAACCATAAGGCCGTATAAAAAATATTTTTTTTTTTAAGAATTGACGTAATTATAATCTATAAGTAAGTATAATAGAGACAAAAAAAAAAAATTTTCCAAAAATCAAATTTTTTTTATACGCCTTTATGGCTCCCAGCGTCGGTACCGGGCGCTATAAGGGCGTATAAAAAAGTTTATTTTTCGAGAATCGACGTAAGTATGTTCTCAAAGTATGATACTAAAAAAAAAAATTTTTTCAAAATTTCATTCTCTTTCATACTTAGAAAAAAATTATTTTTTTTTTTAAATTGATATTTTTTTATAACAAACGAAAAAATTTTTTCTAAGTTCGAATGTTTTTTATCATTTTTATACTTTAAGGTCACAATCACGTTGGCTCCGGAAACTCAATTTTTTCGTCTCTATTATACTTATAGATCATAATTTCATCAATTCCCAAAAAAAAAAAATTTTTATACACCCTTATGGCTTTGCAGCGGTATATTTTGTAGGTATACGCCCTTATAGCATGTGTGACGCGATGTGTAGGTTGCAGCACTAGTTATATCATTATTATTAGTGATGTAGATTATATATTTTAAAATAAAATAAACTTCTAAATTTACACCAGTGGTGTAAAAGCTAATTCACACAGTCCGAAATTTAACACCGTGCGTCGTATAACTTTCACACCGGTAGTGTTGAAAATTTTAACACTAAATAATTCACACCATGGCGTGGACTTAAAATTTTTCACAGTGTATGGGGTAAAAGTATTTTTTTATTAATTAAAATAAGTATTGAATGTCCGAAATTGGTACTTCTACCCTATTTATTTTATCTAATACAACTGCGACTTCTGTTTCAAAATTTAGTAAGAGCCAAATTTAAAAAAATTTTTGACTTACTTTTATGTTAAAAAAATTAAAATTTTTTTTTCTAAGGTAAATTTAGAACAAATTGATAATTGACTTTCACTGAGATTTTTTTAAAACTGTAATTGCTGTAATTGATTTTCAAAAAAAAAAAAAAAAAAAAAAGTAAATGATACAATAGAAATTCATAGATATAAATTTTAATAACACTTGATATTGATATACAGTTAATTAAATATCAAGTTAACGTAATAATAATAATAGTAATAATAACAATAATTACTTACGTCAACGTAAGACGCATTGACATAATCAGAGTCTGGTTGTCCCTGTATCGTTTCCAGAACAACTCTATTGTAATCATCTAAAAAAACAATGAAATATGATCAATAACAATTGGTACAATATTCCACAATTATGATCAATATGATCAATAACAATTGGTATAAATATTCCACAATTAAATTATGTGCATTGAATAATCGAGCCTACTCAATTACATTTTTATTATGTTAACGTAAATAAATTCCAATAATCGACTAAATAATACCCTTTATTGACAATAATAATTTACTGACGTACGTCAATAACGCGATAATTATCGACCCCTCCAGTTTAATTGTTTTGTTTTTCTACTTCTATACGTATATACTCGTGCTTATTTTTATTTATGACTATAGAAGATGCTTGTGCCAGTAAAGGGCTTTGTTTTCGCTCAGTAAATTGACTCGTTTCCAAAAGTACGGCTCAACGAGGTCTTTATGCGTGTACCCATGCTCAAAACATCAATGAAGTGAGAACAATCACTCGTATAATTAACTTTTCTTAATTGGTTTTGCGTTTCCAAGAAATAGGAAAGTGTTGGTTAGATGCACCACTTGTTGATAGAGGAAATCGTTCAAGCTCATTACTACGTCTGACCTAGCCGTCTATATATCTACTCATTATAATTTATTTTCTTTTATCTTTCTTTTTATTCATCACTTTAACTTTTTGTGTACTACTATTATTTGTTATTACAATAAACTTTCCACTACGCCGTAAATTCGGAGTGATTACGGATTTTATTTCAATCCGAATTCCCCGCGATACTCATAGTTCCGGAGTTTTTAAAAAAAATCACTCCGTATATGGAGTAAATCGGGAGTTTGTTTTTTTCAGCTGAGTCATCTGAGTTTTATTTATATCCGCGTTCACTCCGATTCGGAGCTTTAATATTAAAATCAACTCCCCTTTGAAGTGAATTTCACTCCGAGGGAATTAAATGCACTGTAAAAAATCGGGAGTGAATCCGGATTTTATTTAAATCCGATTTCACTCCCTCACTTGAAGTTTAAAAAAAATTACTCCTTATGCGGAGTGAATAGGGATTTTTTTAAGGGCGGAGTGATTTCGGAGTGACACGGATTTTATTTCAATCCGCATTCACTCCGGTCCGGAGTTTTAATACTCAAATAAATTCATATTTAATAGAAACAGCTGTTCATTAGAAACATAATTATTTTAATGAATAATTCATTCAGATATTAATAATTGAACTTAAAATATTATGTTTTTAATTTATAAAATGTTTTAGTAACTCACTAAATTATAATTTTATATATATTATGCATAGTGAAGATATTGAATTATTGAATAGCTATAGTGACATAGGTTTTATGGGAATATTTGATATTTCGGTACAATATGAAATGTTATCTCGTGGTAGGGTTGATGTAAGTCATAAGACAGTTTGTGATTCAGTGGAATTTTGTTTGTTCAAGTTTTATTATCAGCTGCTTATAATTTTTAAAAATCATTTCGCGTGAAAGTATGGAAAGGGAGCTCGTAATTATTTCCGTACTTAATATAAAGGTCAAGATATCAACTTAGATACCTAAGCTCACTATGTATTAGTAATTTTTTTTGTAATTTATATTTTCCGAAACTCCTCTTCGAAGTGAAATTCACTCCGTAGAAATTTAATAAAGAAAAAGTCATTCACTCCATGTTTACTCCGGAAATTTTTTACAATTTACATATTTTTGTTGATCCGTTTGTTAAAATAAAAATCTGGGCGTCGGTTGGCCCTGCGGGCTTTTGAGCCCCAAAATTTCCCGCTGTTTTCGAGCTCAAAAAGTTCGAAAACATTAGTGTGAATACATTTTCGAGCTCGAAGAGCTCGAAAATGCTTTTACATGCACTTGTTTTTTTATGAACCGTTTAAGCTCTAACAAGTTACGTTTTATGTTAAAGTTTGAAAATTTAAGAATCGAAAATCATTAATGAACATGCGGTTTTCAAATTTTTAGTCCTGATTATGTTCAATAAAATAAATAAATTGAGGTAGAAATCAATATTAGTAATAAAAATAAAGATTTAAATGAGTTTTGAAAATGTTTTAAGAACTGTGTTTTTAAAATTTTTTTGTTGATAATGATTCAAACTAAAGAAAGAGTTGGATGAAATTACATGGGGATCGAAAGAGACCATAAAGACAAAGAGTTGGTATGATTTTGGATATATTTTAGTACAGTATATTATGACTTATCCGGAAAAAATAACATAAAATGTTATTTTTTTAACATTTTGACGCCGATGTCTTTTGAACTAATCAACCGATTCTAACGTTTAATGTTGCAATCGACGCGTTTTGTTGAATTCTAAAGCTGATCAGATTTTGAAATAATTTGGTTCAGTTATTTTAAAGATATTTGCAAAAAACCGTTTTTCACCATTTCTTTTTTTCCACGATACTTCTTAGACGAATGACCCGATTTTGATGGTTGGGTGGCAATCGACGCGTTTTATTAAATTCTAAAGCTGATCAGATTTTGGAATTGTTTAGTTCAGTTGTTTCAAAGATATTCGCAAAAAACCGTTTCTTACCATTTTTTTCTCCCGCGATAACTCTCGAATAAATTATCAGATTGAGATGGCTAAGGCGGCAATCGACGCGTTTTATTAAGTTCTGGACCTGATTAGATTTTGAAGTCGATCGTATAAGTCGTTTCTGAGAAATCAATAAAAAACTAAAAAAAAAATTTTTTTTCCGTAACTCACCAATATTTTCGAGTCTACTTGATCAAATGATCTGAAATTTTCAGAAAAGTTGATGGCCAACAAGCTCTTGCGACTGCCGTCTTAACCATCCGAATCGGTTCATTGGTAAAAAAAATATAGACCGGTCACACACATACATACACGCACACTCGCACACACCTACATACATACAGATACTCGGACATCATTCTGAAAATAGTCAGAATAGCTTCCCAGGTCCTCAAAACGTCGACATCTGATGAAATTGCGATTTTCGCAAATCGGGGTGAAAACAATAACTTCCTGAATTTTTCGAAAATCGTCGATTTTCTAAGTAGGAAGTTAACAATGAAAATTTCTTGGACTTACATGGAATACAACGTTGGTTCTGGTTTTTCTCCCTATTTGTTGGTTTCATCGCGTGCCTGCACAAATGAGTTTCTACTTTAGCTGCACTCTGTAAATATAAATCAAACATATATTTAAATAACACGGTTTCATATAAGTAGACGGTTAAATTTAATAAAATTATTTCTTTACACTTTTGTACAACCATTTATTTATTATTATTTGACTTTAGTTTTTTTAAACTGACTTGATGTTTACTACGTAATTTTTTACCACTGTTAGAGTATCTTTTTAATAAAATGTATATAATTAAACTATCCAATAAAGTTCATAGCTCATTCATTAATTTTATTCTTTTAAATTATAATTTTGAATTTTGTTCACTTAGCGTTTAAAGAAAAAAGTAATTGCACAGTTTGTGATATTAATTTTTTCAGTTGAACCGACGAGTTGTAAAAATAATTTAAATTTAATTAAATGATGGTCTTGAGCCAACGCAAAGTTATTGTCAGGCTATTTCGGGACTAAACTTTTAAAGGCCCGTAAGCTCCTTTTATCCCTAAAGCTTCTCTGATTGGTCCCTTGGTGTCCGGTGGTTCGCATAAAATAGAAGAAATTGAATAGAATGGATTTACGGTAAATAATTATGCGAACAACAACTTAAGTCTAGTTTCCTAAGCAACAATTTATTTTAAACCTTTTTTATGTGAGTTTCTGTGAGTTTTCTGTAAATATTTCGAGCCGACCGACCAATCAGAAAAAAAAATTTTGGAAAACGATTGACTTTGCGGGCAAGTCCCGAAATTGCCTTCTAAGAAATTCTATAGAAATCCTATAAAAAATCAACTCACGGGTTTATGTACAGAAAAAAAAAAATTCTCTATACTTCTATGTGCTAGCGGTCTTCCATAAGACTTGTCTTTTCCTCTCGAAGTCTGCAAACACCAAACCCACGCTATAGTTTTTGTCAGGATTACATTCTAAGAAATTCTATAGAAAATCGGGACTCTCTGGCTTATGCTGAAAAAAAATTTTTTTTCCCTACGTTCACATGCTAGCATTCTTGCAAATGATTTGTCTGATGTCTCCAAAGACTCAAAAATTCAATCGAGGCCGTATTTTTAGTCAGGATCGCCGTCAAAGAAAATATATAGAAATTCTATAGAAAATCGACTCACGGGCTTATGCTCCAAAAAAAACAATTTTGTCTCTGTACTTCTATGTGCTATAGCGTTTTATCAAAAACAATTTTTTAAATTGAAAATAAATTGGGAAAAAATTTACTCGTTCAAAAGATCACTATTATTTATTAATGATCAATGAAAAAATTATTACTATTAATTTACCATTGATACTCTATATTAGGATTCAGGAAATAAGTAATATTTATTTTTATTTCACTAAAGTATAAATGAAATAAGTTTGTTGGATTAAGAGATAAAATAATATATAGAATATATTAAATTTCAAGTTTTACTTCATATATACTCTATATAAATATTTATTAAATTGAAAATACAAACTCGAAATTTTGTATCTCGGAAAAAAAAAAACTTACTAAAACTTTTTCCAATTCTGTATGAGTTGAATTTAAATCATTGTCTAAAGTATATCATATGTTTTGTTACTGTAAAAAATTATAAAAGTTTAAATATAATTATTTCATTTCAATTTGTATTCTTTCTACATCTTATAGAAAAAAAAAAGTCTATACTTACTTTTGTCACGTAAGTTTCGGTCAATACCATTTGATTTAAAAGTTTCAAATTGAAATTAATTTACTTTAGCAATAATAAATTTTAAATTACAATTCTATTTTAAAACTTTTTTTCCATCTAATGTTTCAAGTTTTCTGCATAAATTTACAGTGATAATTGTAAATAAAGTTATATTACAGATTACTTGAGCTATAACTTTATTTCCAAAACAAAAAGAATTATTGATAAAAAAATAAAAGATTAATATTTAAATATTTATAATATCGGTTCGTTTTTTAATGGATCAAAATGTAAGAGACATTGAATAAAAAGTAAAAGAAAAAAAAAAATGAATTGACCATCAACAGAGTAGCAATTTCAAGTTAGCCAGAGGCAAAAGAGTGACATATACCAAAAGCTTTTTCGTGTTTTCAGTGATACGGTATCCGTCTGATCGTACGATCTAGTTGGTTGCGGTTACAGCTGTGACTTTACGCCCACCCTTAGCCATTTCTTTCCCTTTTACTTGGGTACTTGTGGCCTACAGCTGAATAAAGGGAAAATCGGGTTTTAACATAGATATATTCACCCATACATTTAGATCCAGGTTATTGATAATTTTTTATACTCTTTGCTTTTGTGTCTTCTTCTTCTCTTCTTTTTTTTCTATTTTTTTTATCTAATATCTATTGACTTTAATGAAAATTGCACATTGTGCATAAGTACTTATTAGTTAATGGATATAAATTTTTTTTCAATACTTCAATAAGAGTAATACCAAAAAAGAAAATATAATAACTGGAAAAATGAAAAGTGGTTACGTGGTCTGAATTAGTAATCGATTGTTTGATCGGGTAAGTTATAACTGAAAATAGTTTTACACAGTTTCATATAGAAATACATGTACACGAGTACTTGTTCAGTTTCTCGATTTACTAAAGAAAGTTTGAAATGTAGCCAAAGTCCTCGGCGATCCTTTCTAGTCGTCACGGGATTACGTGCGTGACAAAAAGTGGCTGCTCAACAAAGCCTCAGTAACAATCCCACCGTCTCAACTTATTCCAGTAGCTCACTTTTTTTTCTCTTTTTTCTTTTTTCTTTTAAAGTTTTTTTGGTCTCTTTATTTTTTATTTCACTTCCCCGTGGTCACGTTCCCGGCAGATAGGCTACAAGATCGAATATAAGTTTCGATATTGCTCGGTAAATTGAATGTGCATTAATATCATATATAAAATCATTGTCTCTTTAAAACTTATTTTATGATATATGTATTTTTTTGTTTAATTTTTTTTCTTCACCAAAACGTTGTTTTCATAAAACTTTTTACTTTAGCGAGAATTCATATTTTCGAAGGATATGAAAATTTAACGAAAAATTCTTTTCATCCATAAATAAAAATATACAGTAAACAAAATATAAGTCTCTTTCCCTTAATCGGCGGTTACTGAGTCCAAATAGCTTCTCCCACTTTACCTCTCTTTCGAGTATCGTACCAGAGAGCTTCCGTTAAAATTTTCGAAATTATAAACCAACAATAGAAAAATTGCTTGACCTTGACATGTTGAGAGTAGAGCATTACCTCAAACGCTCCGCGTTATGAGGCGTGCAATATAGACAAATTAATGATTCAAATTAACTACACTGTAAGAAATTTGCGAAGTGAAGATGGGTGAAATCTGGAGCGAATGTGGAATTAATGCGGGGCGGATGACTGTTTATTTATTTAATCCCCTCGGAGTAAAGTTCCTCCTCGAAAGAGGAGAAAAAAAGTAAAGTAAAAAAATACGTATTTATTATAGCACTATAAGTGCAAGAAAAATTTTGCATTGTGGAATGAAAACAAACGTTTTCTTAGGACTAGAAATTTTCTTGGCGTAAGAAAATTTTTCTTACCCCAAGAAAATTTTAGTTTTCAATTCATAATCCAAAATATTTCTTAGGGCATCTAAAAATTTTCTTGAAGAGAGTAAAAATTATTTGCGTCAAAAAAATCCTTTTTTTATGTGTAACATTTAAAATCATAAAATACAACAGGCTTATAACCGGTAGTCGACCGTAAAATTAACAAAAAACATGTAATTTTTTTTTTTCATATATATTTTTACCAAAGATTTTCATCATTTTCACCAGTTATCTTGTCATAAATGTTGAAACGTCGAAAGGTACTATATATTGATTTCTTGTCTTTGAATGCCAGTTCTATCGACACGCTACTCTATACTATGTACATATTACCATACATACATGCAAATATATTGATATTCACAACAAAAAAATAAGACGTCTAAAATAGAGTGAACAAACTAAGAAAAAAAAAACAATATCCCTATTATTTGTATTCTTACCGCGTACTATTTATTTTAATAATAAAACCTAAAGATAATCAAAGAATCTTTTCCACATGTATGAATTTTTTCACCTAGTGATTTTACACAAAAGACTACTGGAAATAGTTCAACTGTCGGGCTGCACATACAAATGAGTTTGAACGATATTCTAATATAATCCACCGTTTCAAAGTTTCTGATTTTAAAACTTAGAAAAACAAGTTTTTATGCATTTTCATGACAAATGTACCAACTTGAATATTACAAAACCCAGTATTTCTATGGAATAATCAAAAACATCAAAGTTGATATCCGAGTTCATAATAACTTTCTACTCTTTACTATTATTTGTCAAAATTATTTAAAAGTAAAAAAAAACTGTTCAATGATCGAAGTTTTTGTTATTATTTCATCTTTTATCTTTTTGAAACCCACGCAAACTTTTCTGTGATTTTAATACTAAAATCTGAAATATATTTGTCTATGTGAATATATAAGTACATATGTATAGGTATAGAGAGGATAATAGTAAGAAAAAGCACGTTCAATGACGACGACAAACAGGCGAGACGGAAAGCCGTTGCTATGAGATTCACGACTCGAATCTTGAGCCAAACGAGAAATCGATGTCGACCTCGATACTTCCTCTCTCTTTCCCTTTTGGTGACACTCTAAAAGCATTCTCGTAGGATTTTCACTCGACTTGTCTTCAATATATATATATATATATATATATATTATGTTTATCAAACATAGATTTATTTTATGTAGTACCATCTTCACTCTATTGGCATCCACCGGAAATAAATAAAACCTTTCAGTCTTCAATGGTTTACGTTCATTTCAATATTTAACGTGTCAGCTCAACTTGCCACATTTAAGTTTATTCGATGCTTCGAATAGATTCATCATTATAGATTGTATGTATGAAGATATATGTATATGTAAACTTTTGCATAGACTCGGAGATTCTAGAACTTGTTAAAGCTGCATCAAACTTTATCCAAGTTTCCAAAGCTGTTGGCACGTTCGGCATTAAGCGAACAAAACAGAGTGTGTTTAATATTCGAATTGTGTATTAAACAAATTATACTCATATATGTACATGTATAGAAGGTTCTTGTGTTCAAATTTACAACTAATAAATTCAATAATAATTTAATTAAACTCAAGATTTTTATATGCTAGGTATATTATTTGCCAACAAAACATTTTGGAGAGGTTCAACTTTCAGTTGTTGATAGTTTACTAACTGGCATATCACGAATTACTAATGGTTTGCTAACCGGCATCTCACCCGTGAGTTGATAATAGTTTACTAACTGCCGTTGTACTCTAGCAAGTTACTTACTCACTGTACATTCTAAGGCTATAGATTTTTTTTTTACGCATCCCAGCATGAAAAGCTTTGAGACAGTGACAAATACTGACCTACCGAATGATTTCTGTCGAATCTCGAACCCATTCTTTGACAAATTTATTTTTCTCTAACCGCAAGAAAAATGATTTACAAGAACTTTAGTAAAAGTTTAAATATTTGCCATCAATAATGATTTGTAGAGTAAATATATAGGGTGAATTGAATGTATTGTAGTTCTACAAGTTGTCAATCAAACAGCAATCAAGTATTTTCTCTATGTAATTATGATTAAAATCTAAATGATGTAGATAATATCATGGTGTCTAAAAAGCTCGAAGATTAAAGAATCGCTTAGTGATGGATGAGGGTAAGTTTGTGACAATGGCATGTCTGAAATCTTAGTGATTATAAATGGAGGAAGCCCTTTTTAGGATATTAAGGAGAAGTTGCGTCTTATCACGAAGCAACTTGTCGACCAATACAGAGAATTGGTACCACGGGGGGTCTTTCCAAGCCCACTTCGACTAGAGTTCTTTATTTCCTAATATGATAGTAGTGTTTGGCCCAAGAGAGGTAGGGACTCGTAGTGGCTGCTGGTGAGACACCCACACGCAAAAGGATCTTTGATCTGATCATCTATCTTAGGGTAAGCCAATAATGAGCTTATGCTCAATATTTCGCTATCATTATATTATAGTGGGTGATGAGGATGTTTCGAAATGCGTGTATGCCCAAAAGAGTGCGGAAACGGCCTCTCGTAAAACGGATGTGGACTTCGGGCCTGTTACATTAATTAATTCATCCACTCCACATTCGCTTCAGATTTAATCCGCGTTCACTTCGCAAATTTTCTACATATATATTTTTATTGATCCGTTAGTTAAAATAAAAATGAAAATTTATAGTTAAATTTTAAAGTAAGCAATATTTTTAAATTTATATAAATTTCATATATTTTGTATTCGTTTATAGTAAGCATTCAATTTCATGCAATTTCCTTTTATAAGATGTATATGAATATTTTATTTTCATCTACTAGTTTTTTTTTTTTCGTGTTTTTTACAGTATATAAAAATATTTTCACGCAATAAATTCTTTGAGGTTTTTATATAAGAGGTATGCTTAAGTAAAAAACATAGTAAGAACATAAAAAAAAGAAATATTGTTGGAAAATAAAGCGATAAAAAAATATAATAATAATAATATATAGTATAATATAATAATAAAACGTGTATATATAGATGCAGTTTATACATAAAGAAAAGGAGTGAAGTGTAAACAAATGTAAAAAGTACTCACCTGAAATTCAACGCGATACAATACTGGAAACTTCCGGCGTAATTCACAGAGCTTTGGATATTGCGCAAGAGATGTTGGTGCGGACGGTAAAGTCGTGCCCATATCGCTAAGTTCTTCAGCAGCTGTAACAAAGAAAAGAGAATACCAAATAAATAATTATGTAATTTTAATTATAATAAATTATCAGCAAAAAAAAAATATATCTCGAGTCTCTAGTGTTTGAAGAAAAATTAATAATTGGATTTAATTATTTTGGCGAGTAAACAATTAGGATTATAAAAATTATTTGTTTCAATGAATGAAAAAATGATTATTTACATAGAATTTAAAGCGCGTTTCGATAATAAATAAATGCCATGAAAATTTCACGGTCTCACGTTACAATTAGAGAGAATTCAAAGCACCCTGACCCACTTGGCATCGCGCAATAAATACGAATGAGCTTTCACGATCACAAAAAAAGAAAAAAAACGAACGAATGATTTTTACGTGATCTATTCATCCGCGATCTGTTTATAATAAAAAACTGCAAATAAAAAAATTTCAAATCAATAGCGCGATAATTAAACAAAACCTGTGTAGAAAAAAAATATATATACATAAAGTAAAAAAATAAAATATAGAGTAGTATAGCACCAATATTCAAATATTTTTCTTTACTATTAACTCTTTTTTTTTTTTTGTTTTTTTTTTTTATATAATCTGTTTTTGAACGCGAAAGGTGAATGTACTTGTTAAATTTCTACTCGAACGATTTCCAAGTTAAAACATCTGGAAAAAGTATGAACCAAAATAAATATACCGATGTTTATACATTTTTTTTTTCAGGTCAACGCTACACAAAATGAAAGAATGAGCAATGAATTAGGGATATGTCGAAAGTTGTTTGACCTATTATATTTACAAATCGGTGACTTTGAACTCAGGGTTATGGGAAAAAAAACTGAAATCGTAAAAACCGCCTTGACATAGTTATATTTGTTAGCTTGGGTTTTCTCCAACACGTGTATTCAATCAACGGATTGCTCTCACGTCTAGTGTCACATACATCATAAGAAATAAAAGCTTCAAGCCTAATTACACGACTCAAAAGTCCATTATCTTAATAATTATTACATATGACACATGTTTTTAAACTGTTTCAAAATACTTCAATGATATTGCCTTCTAATTTATGAATAGAATTATTTTAAAATTTTCCAACAATTGTTTTGAGTAGATTTCTCATAGAAATCTGGATATTGCATTTGTCCTTATGGTGGGATTTTTAAAGAATTTTGTCATAACCTATGTATGTGTACCTATATGGGATAAAACCCGGCTTGTGGACACGATAACGATTACAATTCCAAACGGAATTGAATGAAACTTAACATAGTTATTTTTTGGGTAAAAATCTAGTTCATGTTCAAAGATGAGCCAAATCGGTCGGTCAGTTCAAAAGTTGTGGGTATTTGAAGTTTTTCAAATTCAAAGAAAAAATAATCGTTTTTTGTCAATTTCTCTCCAAATAACTTTTGAGTTGAAAGCGATAGCTCATTTCTGTCAAATGTATCTGAGAGCTCATGAAATTAGCTTTAATTTTCTCTATTTAGCTGACTATTTCGACAATCATTTCAAATAGATCAAAGACTTTGAAAAAATTAAAAAGAAAACTTTATGGCTTCAACTCTCAATATCTTTTGAATGAAACATTGCAGATTAATTTCGTTCCCTCTAAAAATGAATCAGTGAAATTCACTTCGAATAAGTGGATATTCACTGGGAACCAGCTATAAGTATACTGGTTGAATTAGTGGTATACTTATAGCTGTAAAAATAGTGACTATCCACTGATTCGCAGTGAATTTCACTAGTTCATTTTTAGAGGGTTATTAGCATCTTGAAACTAATAAAAAAAGCTTCAAATCACACCACTATGACTTCATCTAAATGAATCTTAGCACACATATCGTTCAAGTTAATACTTAAATTTGGATAATTTATTTAAAATATTATGATTCAAACTTTATACCATGGATTTCTAATGCTGCTTACTATTATTAAAACATTTAGCAATTCAATAATGAATATATTTCGAGAAATCTACTTCTATTTCGGCTGCCGAATGGCCTTTTTCTTTAAATTGTATTTTTATTTATTATATTTATGTGTGTACAGTTGATGTCACTTGTGGACTATAATTTTTCGTTAATCGGCGTTGGGAAAATTCATTCGATTACAGAAGCGCCGCCGACCGGAAATGCAACTTTAATGAGGTCGAGAGTTCGGAGGATGTCTTTAAGCTCTCACTGAAAACTCAAAACAACTACTTTGCTGTACTTGTACACCAATGCTCCGTTTTCTCGTTTCTCGATTATAAACTTTCGAGTTATTCTCACTTCGCTAAATAGCTAACTTTTTAATGTTAATAAATACAAGTCAACGGCTTACTGCTGTAAGTCCGTGTACTATGCAATGGGATTTATTTTTTTTTACATCTATTGGAAATTGTTTCTGCTTTTTTTCAGAAAATGTACAGAGACTTCACCCATTTTGGTCGAGAAAGTTTTTTCGTGACTTTGGCGATTTAATTTTTTTTTTTGCCATGTCATCATTTTGATGACTCGAAAATTGAATTGAAAAAAAAATTGCAAAATCGTAATTTGATAATGAGTTACAGGAATTTGAAAACTGAAAACGTTCAACTCTAGCAGTCTGTGTTGGGTTCTCAAAATATCGTTTTAAGAAGCTCAGAGTCAATAAGATTTTGTCAATTTTTTCAAACTTTCGCGATTAATTAAAATGTTTAAATTCTTCAATATTACAAATAAGTATTTTTTTTAAGCAAAAATAGGTGAAGCTTAACTTCGAAACCTTCACCAATTTTTGTTAATTGCTTGTTTGAGCCAAGTTGTAAAATAACAAGAAACATTACAAAATTTAAATTTCTGAGCCAGTTACGAAAGTTTGAAACAAAAGAAAAATGAAATAATTAGCAGTCACTTTAAGGGACTTGACGGAAAATTTTTCAATTTTCAAACTTACACAACACTCGAAAATTTCTATTTTTACTTCAAAATCCCACATCTACTTATTTACGTTTTTTTTTTTAAATAATTCAATTAAAATGCTAAAAATTATAATAAAGTGAAACGAAAGTAATATATTTGTATCATCATTGACATTTTTGACGTCTCTGAAATTGTAAAACGTCCCATGCGAGATACGCGGAGGAGATTTGAAAACTTTTTCTCCCGTCACGATAAAATATTACTCCTGACAGGATCCCTGTGTGCATACAGGACATATTGAAGTCAGTTTTCTGTCCAGCGACACCGAGGCGCCATTTCACCCATGAATCTTTTTCCCCTATCTCTTTTTATTATATTCTTTGTTTTTCTTATTTTCACTTATTTTATTTTATTTTTATTTTATACATCTTCCTCTATTCTCTATTCTCTATTTCTTGCACCAACATCACACTCGAATAACAGTATATATATATATATATGTATATATATATATATATATATATATATATATATATATGTATATATATATATATGTATATATATATATATATATATATATATACATACATATATATGAACACATGCTGACGACGTATCTTGAGAAGCTGCTTATTAAGTTCGTTCGCGTTAGCTTCAACAAATATATACGATATATATCCATATCACATCACGTACATATATGTACTCTATTCTATACTCGTCTAACTCAATCTAAAAACAAGTCATATATATATCGAATACGTATAACTTCTGGCTCATCACAAATTTGATTTTAAGCAGTTGCGTAAATTGAAGCCAAGGTTTTTTGTCAATTATTATATATTTTTCACTATTAAATATTTCACTGTTGCACGAAAAATGAACTACTATTTATTTATAAACTTTCATGCGCAATTCAAATTGTCACTGATAGTATTAATTAAAAATTGTTGTTTAGTTAATTTGAAGACAAATTTAATTTCAAGTTCACTGCAATAGAACGTTTGTAATTTTGTAAAAGTTGTAGCTACAAGAAAAACAAAAAATAATAGGTGGATAGTAAGAAAAAATGAGTGACGTTGAAATAGTTAAAAGACAAAACGAACAAATGGAAATTAATGAGCTGTAGAAAGTCGGACAGTTGAGACATCTATATAATTTTCAAAGTTGGCGAAGCCATATTCTCTGTACACAAGCTAGCGCTTTGGTCTCATCTCTATACTACTTTTCTTGGCCTCAAGTATTTAAGTGTATATAACGGCTGCAAGTAACAGTATTGTACAACACTACATGCTCTGTACCAGCGCCATCCTCAACACGCTCGGGGCTGTAATTTCTCGTGGGTTGGGGTTGTGGTTACGCAATAACAGACGCCGGTTCATGCTTCATGCTGAGCTTCATCTCCAATTTCGTTCTATAATTTCATTACTTTATCTTATAGTCATTTATCTAATTAATTTTATTGGTTATTATCATTTGTTATATTTAAGTAGAACTTAATTTTTTTAACTCCCCGCTGAGAAAATTGAAAATTTTCAAAAATTCGGGAAGTTATTGGTTTCGGTCCGATTTTCAAAAATCGAATTTCTAAGAGATCTTGACGTTTTGAACTTCTAGGAAGCTATTCTGACTAACTTCAAGATGATGTCCGAGTGTATGTGTGTATGTATGTACGCATGTAAATATCTGTAACTTTTGAACGGATGAAGCAATTTTGATCGTCAATGTAGCATTCGACGCGGCTTGTCAATGTCCAAAAGCTGTGAAAAATTGAGCTTGATCAGTAGGGCTCGTTCAGAGATATTTCAAAAATAAAATTCTTTCAAAAATGTTTTTTTTTTATAACTTTTAATTCGCTTGATGGATTGATTCCAAAATCTAATTAGCTCTAAAACTTTATAAGCCGCGTCGAATGCCACCTCAACCATCAAAGTCGGTTCATTTGTTCAAAAATAATCGTTTTCGATGGAATTTCGAAAAAGTGTTTTTTTCTAATAAAATCCGAATTGTTGAACTAATTAATGACAGTTTTTTAACGTTATAGTGATTAAAAAACTGCGTCGAATGTCACCTTTAACGTCAAAATCGGTTCATTATTTCTGAAGATATTGCTGATGTAAAATAAACAAAAACACAATTACTACTCTCGAGCTTGAAGAGCTCACAAATGTATTAACAATAGTATTTTTGAGCTCTTGAGTTCGAAAATAGCGGAAAGTTTTAGGACTGGCCGGCAGGATCAAGCGGTCTTCAGAATTTTTATTTTTAATTGACATAAATCTCAATATTAATAAGAAAAAATATTTCTATAAAAATTGAAATTCGTAAAAGTCGATGCTTGCAAAAAATTAATTTTATTTACATTCACGTTTTTACAATAGTCAGCTAAAGATTTTGAGATATTTAACTTTGATAAAAAATCAACGACAAATTTAGAGCAACTTTATGTGTACAATTACAGGCGGACTAATAAAAATACAAATGGAAGGAAAGTACAGTTGATCGAACTAAAATTCGATTTTCTTGAATCAACATTTACTCGTATCGGTTGGACGTTGTCTAAATCCAACCATCGTTGGCTAAACAACTTATGCCGACATTCGGGGCAAAGTAGAGGCAAATAAAGTTTCCAAGGATATCGAGCTTTTTTTTTATTTTTCGTTAATTTTCTTGAATGTATTGAGCAGAAAATTGAATAAAGCCATGCCCGACCATAAATATAATAAATTTTTTCGAAGGATTTTATAGATATTGCGAGTATGCAAGAGTAGATAGGAAATATATTAATCATATGATGCATAATATTACATGGTGCTTTGAAATTCGATACTGAAAATATTCATCCATATATATAAGGAATATCACTTTATGTGACATTTTTATTTTACATACTTTATTTGTGATTTAATATTATGTATTGATTATTTATTTCAGTACAAATAGTTTATTGAAAAAATATAAATTGAATTTTGTAAGGAAATTTCATTACTTTGATATCAATATACTTTCATATAGATGAAAAATTTCATTATTAAATAATTTAACAAATTTATTGCAGTTTATAAGAAAAATGTTTAGTGACCCGTTTTGCCCTTCTTACATTTTTTTTTCAAAAAATTTTGGAGTCTGTTTTGCCTCGAGAAAAAATTAATTGTCAACATTAAATATATACACTGTCAAAGAAAGGCCATTCGGCAGCCGAAATGGACGGTAGATTTTCCAATTAATCTGTACAAAAAGTTTCATATACATACATATCTTGTGACACACGTTAGTGTATAAGTGTATAGTCATGATATGAAATTAGGCTCGTTTTCTAAGAGTGAGGGTAAAAAAGGACAAAGACTATTTTCGATAGAGAACTTCAGACAGTTGATTTGACAAAACATTATATAGGTAATGTACCAAACTAACCTTCACGTAAACGAAGTATAGAAAATTTAATTAGTATGAGATCATAATTGTAATCGCTTTTACGATGGCAAGACCAGTTATGATTATAGGACGTACAGGTACGATTGAAACATCATAAATAATAAAAGAAATACTTTTAAAATATAAAATAGCAGTGAATTGTATAGGTTATTTTGTTCACAATAAGATACAACTGACAAAATTGTATCATAATGGGAAATGCATAACTTATGTGGAATGAACACCATATTTTCAACGTTTTTTGATTCCATTAGAATTTTCAAGGCTATCAAATTATTTGAAGAAATGGTCAAAATATAAAGTTTAAGGTCATAAATTAAAGCTTGTTAGAGAAACTTTCACATACTTTTTATGGAAATTGTCTGTGAGTATTAGTTTTAAAATAATATCAGCTTGAAAGTGGATAAAAACTGATTTTTTCGAAAAATCGTGGAAATTTCAAACAGCCCTAACTTCTAAACTAATCGAACGATTGAGCCCATCTTCGAACTTAACCGTGATAATCGCCCATAGAATAAGTGTAGAAAATTTCATTAAGATCTGATAAGAATTGTAGACGCAATCGTGTCCTGAAAACTGCGTTATATCCCATATAGATACATAGATACATACACATATCAATTTTTTAACGAATGGTATTTTTGAACCCTACTCAACTAGTTATTATAGGTTGTGACAAAATTCCTTGAAAAATCGACCATGAGGACAAATATAATAGTTAGATTTTCGAAAAATCTATCTAAAATGCGGAGTGAACGCGGAGTAGATGACGTTTTTTTTTGTCACTTATTAAATTCGATCGAATTTTATAAAAAAAATAATAAAGTAAATTTCCCAACAATGAATCTTATTTAGCGTCACCATGATGTAAGCATCTATCAATATCTCGCGGAAAACCAGACTATCAACCCGAGATAAACTTGCGCAAGACATTTTTAATTAAGATTCTAGATACTTATTTACGCCAATCTATTTTATTGTTGGAAAAAAAAAGTTATAAAAATAATGATATCATTTCAAACAATCAATTAACGAATTTCGGTTTAACCGGACGCGTATTAATAACTTAAATGATTTCGCAGGTAATAAAAAAAGATCGATAAGAAAAAACTACAACGTAATAAATTTTTCGACATATTAAGCCGTATTTCAAAGTGATGAGCTAAAAAAAAAAATAGTTGAGCGCAGCCAAGTAAAAAGTGCGAGCTATTTAATAAATTGTGAAGTATGTTGAAGTGGATAATTATATTTGTTAATATAAATCTTAATTACGTAATAGAAACATGTCCGAAGGCTTGTGATAAATATACATACAGACCGTACATGGAACGGATTAAATATTTGGCGAAACTGCCGAACTCAAAAAAACTAAACGATCTTTCGCTTATTGGGACTCACTCATCACTGTCGTACAAAACGGACATGACAGAATTTCGAACTCAAGATTTAAATCTTCAACAGCAATTGAAGTACGGTGTTAGAGTTTTGGATATTGGTATTCGTCCAAAAAAAAATTTATTCGAAATAGATTTTTATTATAATCAACAACGAATAAAAAATAAATTCAAAATTGTTTTGCACGAAATAGATGTATTTCTTGATGATAATCCAAGTGAATTTATAATATTATTTTTAAGTCAAACATATAAAGCGTCACTGGATAAATCATATCAATATAGTAACTGTAAAATTATAAAACATTATATTTTAAAAATTAGGGGTGGAAAGCGACTAGTAACTAATTGGGCACTCAACGACCCTATTGGAATGTATCGCGGGAAAATATTACTTGCAAGCTTTGAAAAATCATTTAGGGGATGTACTTTTGATATTAGAAAAGAGTGTATGGTTCAAAACGACGATAAAATACCACGAAAATTATTAAATTATAATACTAAGTGGATGTATATCGGTCATTTAATAACCGAAAGCTACTTAAGATTTTTCAAGTGTTATATTAATGATATCAGCTTCGATGATGGTGAACACAGCCGCTGTGCGATTGCCAGAGATGGTGGATATAAAAATAATGATCACTGTATTTATCCAATTAATTATCTGATGGCCGAAAGTTTTGACAATCCAAGTGAAGTATTGAATATTGTTATAGCTGATTATGTTACTCAAGAATTAATTGATGCTATTAATGACAGTAATTTTGAAAATTCGTCGTGGCGAGGTGGGTGGGAGTAACTCATCGCTGTACGCAGTTGTAATTATCTATTTTTTTTTAATCATACGTTTGCGCGCTTCAAATGCCACTATTGTTGCTTTGAAATTTTTTAACGACTTGCTCAAGATAATCATATCTACTCTATATATAAACACGGCAATAAAATTACGAATGAACGTACAAGAAGAATAACTAATTACACGGCTAATAATGTTTTCCGTCGAATTCTCAGAATAGATTTTCGAAAAATGGACTGAAATTTCGTTCATTAGACATTTTTTACATAAGTTATATACGATACTACTCTCTGAATCTGTAACAGTAAAAACTATACTGAAAAATAGTGTATACGGGGTATTCCACGCCAAATCAGCCACTTTTGAACTCGACCCCTTTAGATTTAGCTGAAAAATTTTTCTTTTTCTACCCCATCAAAAACGTTTCTCATAATTTTTTCAAATTTTTTCACCCAACCAAAAAAAAGTTATAAATTTTTGAAAAAAACGGCTTTTTATTTTAAATAGCTATAACTTTTTAGAAATTCGACTAATTGGGACTTTTTTTTTTTCAAAATTTTTGTTTTTGTATGTACTTTTCGAAAAAAAAGACAAAAAAATTATTGCAACCTATCTTCATTGTTTTTTTATAGATTTTTGTAGAAAATTAAAAATTTTACGATGTTTACCATTTTTAATTTTTGATTTTTTTTTTTCCATATAAAACTTTGACATTTTCTGCAAATCCTCAAATTTTTTTAGAGTAATGTTTTTTCGATTTATATTTCTTATTCCCAATTTACAAACACAATTTATTTTAACTACACGGAGAGAAAAATATCGCCAGAATGACTATCCAATGTATCCTCAAATGACGTATCGTCAGAATAACGATTCGTATACCTAATTTAGGCATACTCTCATATTAATTTAATAATCTATAGTATCGTTAGAATAAAGATACGTATTTGGGTTAGGTTAAGTATTCGTTTATGTAATTTAACAATACGACGAATAGC
Source organism: Microplitis mediator (assembly GCF_029852145.1). NCBI lineage: Eukaryota > Metazoa > Arthropoda > Insecta > Hymenoptera > Braconidae > Microplitis > Microplitis mediator. Next base: position 15,315,263 of record NC_079974.1, read on the forward strand.
CTTTGTAACGATATGTAGTTTCGTTGATATAGGTATCTGTATCGCCAGCGTGAGGATCTGTATAGCTAAATTGGCTATACGTATCATCGTTCTCGGTTGCCGAATGCCTAAATACAGAGTTTGCGCAATAGTCATGTCAGCGATTCATAAAATGCCTAAAATAAGGATACGGATCGTCATTTTGACGATCCACTGTGAGGATACTCTGTATAGCTGAATTGGCTTTACGGCGTATCGTTAAGTAAGATGACTATACAGCGTATAGCCAGAATAGCGATACGTATCCTTAATCTGGCGATATTTGTCTCTCCGTGTAGCCTTCTTTCTCATAACACCATGCTTAAAATTTTTGAGAGTGCTCAGAGAATTTTTAAATTTGGGAAAAAAAAAATAAAAACAATAAATTTAAATGGTAATCATCGAAATAATTTGAATTTTGTTAGAAAAATCAAGTTAAAAATAGAAGGACCGTCTGAATAAATTTTTTGTATTTTTTTCTGAAAACATCATTCAAAAACGAAGAAAATATAAGATGCTGGAAATTCAAAAAGAATTTCTTCTACACTCATTAGTTTATGGTTAAAAGAATTTTTTTTGAATTCCCAGCATTTGTTCAAAAATGGATCAAACGGAAACGTTTTCTTTTGTTTTCTCCGTTTTTGAATGTATTTTTCAGAAAAAAATACAAAAAAATTATTCAGAAGGTCCTTCTATTTTCTAACTTGATTTTTCTAACAAAATTCAAATTATTTCGATGATTACCATTTAAATTTTTTGTTTTTATTTTTTTTTTCCAAACTTCAAAGTTCTCTGAGCACTCTCAAAAATTTTAAGCATGGTGTTATGAGAAATAAGGCTAGTTAAAATAAATTGTGTTTTTAAATTGGGAATAAAAAATATAAATCGAAAAAACATTACCCTGAAAAAATTTAAGGATTTGCAGAAAATGTCAAAGTTTTATATGAAAAAAAAAATCAAAAATTAAAAATGGTAAACATTGTAAAACTTTTGATTTTTTCCAAAAATCTACAAAAAAACAGTAAAGATAGGTTGCAATAATTTTTTTGTATTTTCTTTTGAAAAGTACATACAAAAACAAAAATTTTGAAAAAAAAAAACGTCCTAATCAGTCGAATTTTGAAAAAGTTATAGCTATTTAAAATAAAAAAAGCCGTTTCTTTCAAAAATTTATAACTTTTTTTTGGTTGGGTGAAAAAATTTGAAAAAATTATGACAACCGTTTTTCACGGAGTAGAAAAAGAGAAAAAATTTTCAGCCAAATCTAAAGGGATCGGGTTCAAAAGTGGTCAACTTGGCGTGGAATGCCCCATATATACTATTTCAGATTTAGAGAGTTAAGCCCATATTCAAAAGAGTTAATTTGAATTACTTGTTGTTTAATAGTGAAAAATACTCTCTAAATAGGAATTAATGAAAATCACATAACAATCACTTATTGTAAGTGAAAATTATACCACTATTTGAATTAGTGACATACTTTTCACTAATAAACAGTTAATAGTTACTATTTTCACTATTTCAAATTTAAGAGAGATAGAGTAAAGAAAAAATCGATAACTGTACCATAAATTACAACATGATAGTTGGAAGTATGCACTTTTGGATTTTCAAAATTATTTTTTTATTTGTATCAAAAATACTAATTCAAATTTCTTTAGTTTATATGTACAATAATCAATTAATACGAAAAAAAAAAATTGGTTTATTATTTCTTTCAAATGATTCATAAAATACTTTTGAACTTGGTATATTTCCTTTACTTTGCTATATACTTTTTTTTCAATCAGTCAAATACAAATATAGTGTTGGGTCAATGTACTAAATAAAAAACAATTTTTATGTTTTAAAAATAATAAAAAACGTTTGATAAATAAATTAATTGTATATCTATTTATTTTAGAACATTATTAAAACATAAACCAGTGATAAGTAAGTAACACAAGTGAAAAGCAAGAAAATAAACCAATTCCTTTTTTTGAAAAAGTGTTCAATATGTTGAAGTGGCTTATATTTTTTACGGTGTTATATTATGTTATATTGAATCACTTAATAGAAACATGTCCTAAGACTTGTCAAATATATATATATAAACCATATATACAGCGGATTAAATATTTAGCGAAATTGCCGGATTCAAAAAAACTAAATGATATTGCACTTATTGGGACTCATTCATCGATGTCATATAAAATGGATAAAAAAAAATTGCGAACTCAAGAATTAAACCTTGCACAACAATTGAAGTACGGTGTTAGAGTTTTGGACATTACCGTCTGTCCAAAAGAAAATTCATTTGAAATTTATGATGAAAATACTTTATTTCTCGACACCGAATTCTATGACGTTCTGAGAGAAACAGTTATCTTTCTCGATGACAATCCTGGCGAATTTATAATAATATTTTTACATCAAATAAATCCTGCGCTCTTCAAAACTACGCCCGATCATAACAACTGTGAAATAATTGATTACCATATTTCAAATATTTGGGGTGGATGGCGGCTAGTAAAAAATTGGTCACTCTCTGATCACATTGGAAAGTATCGTGACAAAATATTGCTTGCAAGTACCGACGGATCTTTTCGAGGATGTACTTTCAATATCGAACATCATTGTCATATTCAAAATGACCGTACTGTAACACGGGATCATCCATACGATGCAGTTTTTCAGCATGATAAATTAAACTATATCATCCAATCACTAAGAGCCAGCAGTTTCAGACATCATAAATGTTACATCAACGACATTAGTTTTGATGACTTAATACACGATCGGCGTACTATCGCAAAAGATGCTGGATATGAGTACAATGATAATTGTCTTTTTCCAATAAACGAATTAGTTACTAGACTTTTTATCAATCCGCATAAAGTTTTGATTGTCGTTATAGCCGATTTTGTAACCCAAGAGTTAATTGACGCCGTCAATGACAGTAATTTTCCAAATTCATCATGGCGGGCTGGATGGAAGTGATAAATTATTTAATAATAAATTATCGATAATTAACAATCAGTTTTTCAGTTACATTATTAGTTATTTTTAGTATTGATGCATCCTTCTTCTGTAATCCAATTGACTAAATTTAAAGAGATCACAAAATTATACACAATAAATTGTCAACGATAAAATAAAAATTATAATCCTTGTACTTTGAAAATTTACGCATTTTAATTAATAAAATCATTCGATCGTTATTATATTTTAAAGCTAATATTTATTGTGTGAATCATTAGTTTTAGTTAGTAAATAGTCAAACATGGTTTATTAGAATTTCATAGCGTAACCACATACTTTGGGTTTCTACTCTGACTATTACGCTACTATGGAGAGTTGAAATATCGGTAAAGCTTTCTCTTACGTTCAGATATGGTTCATTAACAATATCGATCGGATTATTATCCGTTGGAGATCGCGGCCATTGATAACTCTCAACTTCCTTTTACTATGTATACATAAAAATATGTACATATATATTCCTTTAATAACCCTGGCTGATAGTTGACTTTTATCATTGTCAAAGATCACGGTCTTTGTACATTATTTTTTATCTAACTTCTGAATTGTTAATATTCTATATTTTTTACTTCATACATCGTTAAATAGAACAATAAAAGATAATAAATTTAAAGAAAAAAAATACGATATATTTATAAATATTTTCAAGTACCCGAGTCAAATAATAACATAAATTTGACTTTATTGACTTAAATAGATACTGAGGGGTCGTTAGCCAACAGCAAGTCAAAATCACTCGTACTAAAAACCATAAATCGTAAAAATATATATAGAAATATATTTAGAGTATCGGATAATATATGTGGCCAGTTTAACTATATTTTAAAATATGTGAATTTCCATATATTGAACTTTATATTTTTCCATCATATATATCTAAAGATATATTTTCTGCGATATATCATAAAATATATATGACATCTTCTTACGTACTCACATGTACTTGCAAAAAAATAACTTTAAAAATTATCAGAAATGGTTTACTGGATCTAAAAATGTAGAAAAATATTAATAAAGTAACATGAAGCTTATATGTATATTGTATACCATATAAAAATTATTATATTTTATACAATGTACTTTTCATCTAAAAAAAAAATATATTCATGTAATATGTTGTGAATTATACATTTACAAATACATAATTTATAAGATACAAATTAATATATAAAATATATATACAAAAAAAAAATGTATGAGTTCACGTAAGTGTGAAAACATTATTATATATGGGGCATTCCACGCCAAATCGGACGGTTTCAAAAATTGATTTTTCCGATTTCCTTAATTTTTTGTATTTTTTAGTACCCCTCAAAAGAGGCTTCCTGGTAAATTTTGAGATTTTTTTGATCAATGGTTCAAAAAATATTAAACTTCAAAAAAACCACTTTTTTATGGTTTTTTTAACATAACTTTCGTAATAATGGTCGAAATTCAATGATTTTTTTTTTTAAATTTTCGTTTTTAGATGGCCTTTATAGAAAAAAATACAAAACAAATATACAAAATGTTTTTAATCGAGATATTTGAATTATAAGTTTTCAACCGTGTTTTTAAAAAAAGATGTATCCTTCGATTTTCTTGAAAATTTTCTATCTTAAACTTCTATCCATTTTGCAACTTTTAAGCCCGGTCCGGTAGTGGGCCTTCCATAATTACTATTTTATTTAGATTTTTGAAAATTGAAAAAATGTTTTTTTCGCTATGAATTATTATCAATACCGATTTTTGACATTGTACACTTGTTTTTCTTGCATATTATAAATTGATTTCGATATTTTTTTGTTCTGAGTAGGGATTTAAAAGCAGTAAGTAAAAGTTAATGCTATTTATAAGCAGTTATAATAAATGTTTTTATTTATTAAAAAGCAACTATTTCGAAGCAAAACAAACATTAGATTTGCTATACAATAAAGCTAAGACCATTACAGGAGCTCAAAAATTCCATATAATTCTTCGAAAAAGCTACGAAACTGTATTACAAACGTTTTTAATTATTTTCGTGTTCTTTCGAAAATTTTACATTACCGATTGTTTTATAAACTAGAGTACTCATGAGCAAATATAGCTCCGTCGCTTTTTCGAATAATAATATGGAATTTATGAGCTCCTGTAATGGTCTTAGCTGTATTATATAGCAAAACCAATGTTTCTTTTGCTTCGAAATAGTTGCTTCTTAATAAATAAAAACATTTATTATAACTGCTTATAAATAGCATTAACTTTTACTTACTGCTTTTAAATCCCTACTCAGAACAAAAAAATATCGAAATCAATTTATAATATGCAAGAAAAACAAGTGTACGATGTCAAAAATCGGTATTGATAATAATTCATAGCGAAAAAAACATTTTTTCAATTTTCAAAAATCTAAATAAAATAGTAATTATGGAAGGCCCACTACCGGACCGGGCTCAAAAGTTGCAAAATGGATAGAAGTTTAAGATAGAAAATTTTCAAGAAAATCGAAGGATACATCTTTTTTTAAAAACACGGTTGAAAACTTATAATTCAAATATCTCGATTAAAAACATTTTGTATATTTGTTTTGTATTTTTTTCTATAAAGGCCATCTAAAAACGAAAATTTTGAAAAAAAAATCATTGAATTTCGACCATTATTACGAAAGTTATGATCAAAAAACAAAAAAAAAAGCGGTTTTTTTGAAAATTTAATATTTTTTGAACCATTGATCAAAAAAATCTCAAAATTTACCAGGAAGCCTCTTTTGAGGGGTACTAAAAAATACAAAAAAATTAAGGAAATCGGAAAAATCAATTTTTGAAACCGTCCGATTTGGCGTGGAATGCCCCATATTTAAACCGCTAAAATATCTATATAAGGAAATATGAGGTATTATATTTTCTCATATATTTTTATGTTGTAAATATACATTATACCATACATTTTTCCCATATATTTTTTTTTTCATACGGTCAATTGGGTTTTTCATTCATTTTCAACTCGCGTTGGGTGACCTACTTAGTACTCTCTTAAAATGAATCAGTGAAATTTCACTGATTCATTTTAAGAGAATATTCATTTAAGTCAAAAAAGTTCAATTTGGCTTGATTTTGACTTAAATTTAACTTCAAAAAGTAAAATCCTGGTTATTTTTTTAACTCGGGTATTTAAATTTAATTTTAAATTATTTTTTAGTCGTTAAAGTGATTCATCAATCAAAAACTCATTTAAATTTTTATGAAGTAATGTTAAATGTAACATCTGCACTTTAGGTAATTCGTTTTCCTTAGCCCTTTTCAAAGTTACTTTCATTCTTGTTAATTCTTTTTGTTCCATTGGTTCTAACTTACTTTTTACCTACTTCATCCTGTCACTCGTTCCGGTAATTGCACCAGGATTCTTATTATAGTGTGGTGGGAAATCGCGCGAGAGGACAATTCAGTTCATCTTATCCCGGATCGTTGGGCCAGATTGCTTGATTGCTCATACTGGAGGTTTCTACTAAATTTTATTATGCTTTTGGTAAATTATTCAAAGTTTTAAATATTCAAAGAATGTTGACGTTTTTATGTTTCATTGAAATCTGTAGCAATAAAATTCACTTTAAATTTTATTCATTTTATTTACAGCATAGTAATACTATTTTATGCTGTATTTTTTATTGCTATTTTTTTTTATAACTTTTTTCATGTTTTCTTACCTTTCTTGTTATAACATTAACCTGAATTATTAAAATTTATATTAACAACCAAAAGTAAAGAAGGAAATGAAATTAATGGTAAATAAACACAATGATATAGTTGACTACCCGTTATAAGCCTCTTCCCCTCAATCGGTAGGTACTGAGTCCAAACAGTCCCCACTTAACCCTTTTTTGAGTTTCGTACCAGACATCCCGTTATAAGCCGCCGTGAAAATTCTCTAAATTATAAACTAACAATAGGAACAAAATATCAAAATTAATTATGAAAATTTACTATCGATGTTTCGCGGACAACAATTTAATGAATTTTAAGTAAAATATAATTTATTGTTGATAATTTTAATCATTAATTACAATTAAAGCTTCTGTTACAATTTAAAAGTTTTAGTGAGCATTATGTTGATCAAAATTATTATTAATATTACTGTAATTAATACCGTTGTCATTATAATTTTTTCCATTAAAATTATTATTAGTGTAAAAAGATAAGTATTTATTTTATCGCTAAAAGCACTAGAAACATCGGGATACTGGCGCATGTGACGAACCGTAAATATGATGTTTGAAATCATATAAAATAAAACAGGCTTATAACGAGTAGTCGAGAAGAAAACTAAACGCACGGTAGTAGGAGATTGAAATTTCAAGAAAAATTTTCCCTACGTTCCCTAGACCAGCTGATGACTGTAATAACAATAATAACAATTTAATTATTTTGGAAAAAAATCAATAAAAAAATTCTACTTTTATTTGATAATAAAAAAAATATATATATAAAGTTAAAACTTCAATAAGATGGCATGTGTGCACATCTCGTGGTTCGATGCAATAACGCGAATATTGTCGATTGTATACATGACATCAATGACGCCCAGGGTCTTTCGTACGTTTATTTAGCAGTTTCGATACCCGATGCTATTTTTACTCGGTACATCCGTCGATCCGTACAGTCAGAGGGCCAAAAAGTATTCGAGATATTTATTTAATGCATTTTTGCAATTAAAGTCATTCATTAAATCAATATTATTTATTATTATTACTCATTCACTAAAAATATAGCAGTATATATATGTTTTTTTTTGTTTTGAGATAAAATTTCAAAAATATTTGCAGATATAATAAATTTGGTAATTGAGTGTATATTCATCAAAGTGTAATAGAGGCAGGAGACATGAGACACAAAGAGAGTAAATGAATTTTGTACGTCACATACGTGCTTAATGAGTTAAAGCTCCAAGTCTCGATGCTATGCTTAACGTGATCTGACTAATAACATAGTGGGCGAGAAAATACGAATGAAACTCTTGCGCTCCATCACTTGCTCGACAACATGAATTTCTAAGGCATTCGTTTATTGCACCAGATTGGAATTTCAAGTATATATATACATATATATTCATGTATGCACATCATTTTGTGCTGTTTCAATGTGAAAACTATTTCATGTAACTTTTTCTGAATGACAATTTTTCAGTTTTTTTTTTTTTTTTTACAATAAAAAGTCAATAATAATTTTTTAAAGTCGTAAAATTTTTTTTTTTTTGTCAGAAATAGAATCAGCTGGGATTCTTGATATTCATTGTAGATTTAAAATGCAATTATTTATTTTGACTCTAGATTTTATAAAAAAGTATTTTTTTTTTCCAATAAAATTATTTTATAATGAAAACTGAGATATAGCAGTAAAAAAAAAAGTTGAACAATGAAAAGAAACTATATTGAGAATAATGATCGATCGATAGGTAGATGTGATATTACGAGTCGTTGTGGAAGCCCGCAAGGGAAATACAATTATCGGCCAATCAACGTGTCTGAACCTCGTATAATATTACAACGATGAGTTTTGGCCTTTTCTTTGTTCCTTCTCGCAGTCACCGATACTCCAGATTTAAAAAATAGAGTTTTAATATTTAAATAAAAAACTAGAATGAATCTTCTGATCGGAAAAAAGTTATTTAGAAACGGTTGAGAAATATCAAGAGAAAAAAAAATTTATTGATATTTTTCATGTTTTTTTATAAAACACAAACAATTTTTTATGAGATTACAACCCGACAAAAAATGTAAACAGATCGATCTTGTAGAATAACAGAGGGAGAGAATGGTTATGAAAATAAAAGCGAGGACATGACGTGTTGAAGAGAACACACTAGTTGTCTCTCTTACTATATACGGGCAGTGTGTCACTTTAATTACGTCCCATCTATGTTATTTTTTTCTATCAAAAATATATCTAATAGGATCACTCTATCGCCGTAGCTCTGTCATTATTGAATTATTTTTTTTTATACATTTTTTTTTTAATAAAGAAGAAATAAGAAACTTTCTTATGATCTAATAAAACACACATACACATATATATATTTTTTTTTCTTAATATAAAATTGAGAAAAAAAATTTTGGCAAAATATCAGTGACCAAGCATAGACCGGAAATGATATTTATTCATTTTGATCTTGCAAAATATAACGAGTGTTAATAAAAAATAATAAGTACATATATATATTGAAAAATTTTTTAACTATAGTCTTAACGTGTGTTGTTGATACGTAGATATTTCTAGTGGCCAAAAATAGTTGACGCGGATCGGCCTCAGGGTCATCTGACGTCATTTTAAGAGTCAGATAGTTTCTGGCTTGTAACTTTTTTTTAATATATTTTTTAACTTTTCTACTTAATGAATTTAGTATAGTTTTTTTTTTCTGGTATTTGTAAAAGTTATTTTTTCAACCATACTTCCGCTTGTATTTTCGGTTGAAAAAATATATTTGCTAGAGAGAAAAAATGAAATAACAGGAAACTAAACATCGTCAGTACTGTTCTGTACGCAAAATTTTTTTTTTAACTAACGCTAAACCAGAGAGTAAATATTTTATTTGGTACACAGATTATTTATAACAATGATCTGTAATAGTTTCATTCGATATAAATATTTTAAATTACATTAGCTGAAAAATTACTCGAGCATTTAAATAAATGGCTGATTTTGTTTTCAACGTTAATTAAAATAATTAAGGTTGTAGATTTCGAAATAATTATCATGCTTTAAATTTTTACACCAAAGATATCTAATTACAGCAATTTTAAATAAAAAGGCGCCTAGAAAAAAAATTATTGCACACTTTTTTTTTTTTTCAAATTTATCAACATCCAATATTTTTAATTAAGTATCCAATTAATATTTTAATGACAAAAAATTAAAAATATTTCCAAGCATGAATAAATAATTTCATTTAAAACGAACTTCAAAGCCAATTCGATCAATTATCGAATGAAAATTTATTTATTAAATTTTTAAAGTCCTACTCAAAATAAAATTTTAATAAAATATTTATCAAAACGGCTACACTGTCAAAAATCGGGAGTGAAAACAGATTTTATTTTAATCCGAATTTACTCTGTCGCTCGAAGTTCCGCAATTTGAAAAAAATCACTCCGCATATATGCTTCTTATAAGGAGTGAATTGAGATTTTTTTTTTTTAGGGGTGATTTCAGACTGACGCGGATTTAATTTCAATCCGCATTCACTTCAGTCCGGAGTTTCAATACTTGAATAGTATATTAAAATTTTACACACTGTTAAAAAAAACCAGGATAAAGTCCAGTGTTAAAATAACACCGCCGTCGGTGTAAATATTCCTTATAGGTCTTAAAAAAATTTCGCGGTGTTAAAATATTTCACTACAGATAAACAGTGTTTTTATCAATTAATTAAATTATTAGTGATTGAAAACTTTATATTTTTTTATATGTAATACGGTTTTTTTTCTAATCTCTATACATGAATTTTTTTTTACACCGATTTAACACCGCCTACACTGGTGTTATTTTATTTATACACCGCGTGGTGTTGAATTGAGCCCATTTTTAACGTCGCTCTTTTTACAGTGTATGTTATCCATAGTGAAAACATTGAAGTATTTAATAGTTTTAGTGACATAGTTTCTATGGTAATATTTTATATGTCGGTAAAATATAAAATATTATTTTGTGGTATGGTTGACGTAAGTCATGATACTCATGACAGTTAGTGACCGTAGAATCATATTAATGATGGAAAATACAAAAACTATTTCTTTAATTTCATAAGAGTGAAAATTTTAATTGTCAGCTGCTTATAATTTTTAAAAATTATTTCACGTGAAAATATAGAAAGGTAGCTCATAATTATTCCCATACTCAATATAAATCTCAAAATATAGAAGCACCAACCTCACTATAGATTAGTAATGTTTTTTATAATTAATATTTTCCAAAACTTCCCTTCAGAGTGAAACTCGGAGTAAATTTTTTTTAGTGTAAGAATTATTTCCTAAATGACCAAAGTTTTATTTTATTTTCTAATTGTCAAAGAAGACAATTACACTAATCATACAAAGAGACAAAGAGAGAAATTTAACAAAGCTAACCAACGTACAAAGCTTTCCTAGTCCTTATCCTTCCAGCCTATGAAATACTAATTCTCAGACAATTAATTTCAGAGAATACCGAGAGAATCTCAAGGATATTGAGAATTCTCTAGCATTGAACCATTGTCTGTACATTATATATATATATATATATATATACATATAGGGGATAATCCCGATTGTTGCTTTGTACATTTCCGTCAGTAGTATTGCCCTGTGACAGGTCAGACACCTCGAGCTACTACACGAACCTAACATCAAGTACTCTACACAATTTCCTCAGTATAGCTCTACTCTTACAACTACTTATACAATTTACTGAGTTCACCCCTGTCTACTGCCGTAATATATCGCCATAAAGTTGTACATTTCCACTGTACAACCGTACATACGGAAAATCAATCATCATTCTATTTTTAATCCTCGTCTATTCACCTTTAAAACTCGTCGAGTCCCACATGATGGCGCAGTAAGAGACGATTTAATTTATAAAATACAATCTATAGTGCATACTGGTGAAATAGAAAAATCATGTTCCGATAGCACTTTCCAAACGCTTGTCATGATAAAACGTACAACATACAATTATATATATATATATATATATATATATATATATATATATATATATATATATATATATTTATTGTGTAGAAATCGATCCGCTCTAAATTAATTGTGAGTGATATCGTTGCATTCTTTATTGCCACTGACTCGACACAACCAAAAAAAAAAAACGAAAATAGACACTTATTTGTTGGAATTATTTATAAAAAATTATTAATAAACGTCACTTTATTTTTTTTTCTATCCATCTTATTCACATGTTTATTTAATTTTTATTTATTATTATTATTTTTTTTCATATTTTTTATTGTAGCTGAAGGTTACATTGCCGAGGTGAGGCAGATAAAGCCGACAGTAAATGAGGACATGTCACCACATGTTGTAAGTATGCGCACTTACAAACATGCAGTGTTGTAAAATACAAGAGAAAAAATTTATTTCCCTCTTATACACGTGCCTGTTATTTTTTTGTTTCATTATAAAGTAAAAAAAAACATTAAGTCCATTAAATATTTGAAAATTATTGTGAGGATTTTAAAAGAAAAACATAAAAAAAAAAAATTTTCCGCATAAATACTTTTTCATAGTATAAATAATAATAGTTCCATTAGCGCAATGAAATATTATTGCGTGTGAAATTTTTCATGTTGTATCCATACAGTACATAAATACTTTGAAACGTACAACGGAAAATTACAACCAACGACTAATGAAGAATAAATAAAAATAGAGTGAAAAATGATAGGGGTGGAAGTGTACAATCAATGAAGCGCCTTGGCTTTCAATTTACACGGAAATACATCGTCATACAAATATGTTATTAATGTCCCATGCCGTGAAGGAATGAATTGAACGTCAACAGGGATAAATTATGCATTGATATAAAGTTAAATAAGAGGGAAAGAAATAAGGTCACATCCATTATTTATTGAAATAATAATAATAATAGTAATAGTAATAACCATAAAGCTAAATTATTATTACGATCCATTGGCTTTGCCACATAAAATATAAATATATCAAATGCATCAGACATTTTTTTTTTTCATTATAATAAAATTCATGTAAATCAAATAATTTTATCATGACAATTGTTCAAAAGTCCGTTAATATTATTTTGTATATATACTAAATACTTAGTTCTTAAACTTGTAAAGATAATAAACTATATAAATAATATGAAGTAATTTTGTCGAAGATTAATGTCTTACTATCGCATCTAGTGTCACAAACATAGATAGAAACAACTCGGAGTAGCTTGAGTTTCAAAGTTATATATATATGTTACTCTATGAAATAGGTATCTGTGGCTTTGCGATGTCTCTAGGCACCTCCGATCTTTACGTACTAGTGCTTATATACTGTACTGATGTACTACATCGTAAGTGAACTTGCTACTTATGTACAATTTACTTGACTACTATATATAAGAGACAATGTATATATGTGTAAGTTAGATGCATTTTAGATAGACACTAGATTCTTGGACTTTGAATGCACTACTTGGCTTATAGTAGATGAATAATCAGACCACAGAATTTGCTGTTAATTCAGGTGTAGGTGAAACTGAGTATGATTTTCAGTGACTTCTCGAGTAGACCTCTTACAAATGATGGTTTACAAGACACTTGAGATGTTAAATATTTTGAACCCTTAATTGACTTTTTTATTTTTTTGTTTAATTTCTTTTTACTCAATAATTGGAATATAATTGAAATAACGGATTTAAAAGAAATATTAAAAATAGATAATGTGCGACTATCGAAGTGGATTTGAATTGGGGGAGTTATGGAATATTTTCAAATAGAGCATGTCATTGATTGAGAGAAAGGACAAATAGGAGGAATTCTATTGTTCATGTCTTTTATAAGAATATATATATGGACGTATACATAAGAAAGAACAAGAGAAAGCGAGAGGAAAACAAAGTTAGAGGTCTTACATAAAGCTTTCGAATCGCTGATGGGGCAAATTGGAGAAGAATAGGAATGGAATATCGTAAGAAAGACTTGAATATCCTTTTTCTCATGATGGGATTATACTCGAGCATTACCAGATCTATTGACCTCTTTTCGAAGCTAACTTACTTTTTTTACTCAGCCACGTGCTTCTCATTCCATCCAATCATTTATCCGGCATTTAAACAATCATCCTTATTTCTCTTATCAACAGAATCACTGCAGCAGAATTTAGTTATTTTTTTTTCTGCTATTGTAAAATTTTCTGGATTGTAAATAATTATTTTATAATTGAAAATAAAAAAATCTATATCAAGTTTTTCGTACACTCAGTTTTCCTTCTGACAGTAACTTCCTGTCGGATATCACAACTTTTTGTGTCTCGCCATACAATCCGTACTCGTACACTTGATCCCCACGTTTCTATCACCTAAGCACAATTGAGTCTGCTATTTTTTGTTGTGCACCCTCCGGAGATCGATACCCATATTTTTTTTCACCCCTTTTTTACGATAAAATATATTTCGTTTGAGCCATAAAAAGTAGGAGTTGCAAGTATTGGATATTTTTTAAAAGAATTTTTATATTGATTCTGATTGGTAGGACGTATTTCACTCTCATTCAGTAGTTTTTAATAGTGAAAATAAAAAATCAATTTTCCATTTCAATTTGCCGTGAACTGAGTGATGGTACGTATGAATAAAATATAATTGAGCTTGTGAGATAGGGTCGTGAGTAATGGAAATGAGGCTAAGAGGCTCGTTACTCTATACAGAGAGACTGCCGCGATGGTTTTCGTCAATGTATTAGCTCTGTCTCTTGGCATTAATTACCTTGTACAGTAAAGGATTCTACTCACGATGCAGATACTCTATATACTTATAAGAACACAATCAAAAAGCTTTTATCTCAGCTAATAACACTTAAACGTCACAGCTTTAGGTCGCATACCATAAATATTTAAACTTTAACTTCTCTAAGTGTCATAAAATATTTAAAAAATAATAGAATTTCCTTTTATGAACTTTTACATATAAAATAATTGAAAATTAATTTTTGAAAATTAGTGCACAAAGAAAAGTAATATATTATTTCAAAATACTTGAACTCAAAATATTTGAAAATTAATTTTTAAAAATTAGTGAACAAAAAAAAACTTGTAATTTAATATTTTAAAATACTTGAACCCAAAATAATTAAGCATTAATTTTTAAAAAACAATTTTTATAAATCATTGCAAAAAAAAAAATAATAATTTCATGACCTCAAGATAATTTATCTTAATTAAAAATAATAGCAACGGGAATTGATATTCCCGCGAGGTATAAAAATGATTAAAAAGTTTAATAATTATGCCACCAATTTGCTGATAATTTAATTAAAGAATATTATTTTCTATAATAACAATAATATTTTTATAAAAATTAAGCTTAAACATTATTTCCCACCAAAATAAATTTATTTATAAGGATAGTTAGTCAACTATTATCTTTATATTAAAATTCTTTTTTGCCTTTAATCAATTCTTTAATTTTAATTAAATACAACAAAGGGATCGTAATTACACATAATTGTAGCAGAACATTGATTACATTCAGCGGTATGTAGGTAAAAGCAAAGGAAATTTCGTAGCATCAAAAGTCTCAAAGACTTGACTTTCAAACTAAAACGTATCCAAGCTCTTGATTGTAGGATCTGATAAAATCTATATATGTTGTACATCTAACAAACTTTGAGGATCCTCTTTTTATTCTTCATCTCGATACCTTTCGAGTTCATCCTACCATTATATTGGATCTTTTATATGTATAATTTTTTTTTTTTTTATTGTTTGAGTTATATTTCAATTCTTATATGAAACGTTTCTATGCAATGTCAATAATAAACTTTTTATTGCATCACCGGTTTGATTGACTATTTAACTGTAATAAAAGTTTCAACAGCGGACAAAATGAATAATTAAACTAGTATTAATCAATTTTTTTTTATCAGTAATTTTAATTATACACTGTAATAAATTAGCAGAGTGGATGATTTTTATTTATTTAATTCCCTCGGTGTGAATTTCACCCCGAAGAGGAGCTTCGGAAAATATTAATTACAAAAAAAATTACTAATACATAGTGAGCTTAGGTATCTAAGTTGATATCTTGACCTTTATATTAAGTACGGAAATAATTACGAGCTGGAGTGATTTTTTTTAAAACTCCGGAACTCCAAGTGAGAGATTGAATTCGAATTAAAATAAAATCCGTATTCACTCCCGATTTTTCACAGCGTAGAAAAATAAAAAATTTAATAATAATAATAATAATAATGAAATAGTGATGATTTGAATATCCCGTATTATTGCGAACAATAACACGAAACATGTACAGAGTAAAAGCGTACTCTGGATTAGATCCGCAGCAAGTCTAAAGGGAATATAGAGGTGATAGAAATTCTACATCGGTAAAGGCGGCTAATAACCAAACCTCTGATTGCAAGGTAGAATTAAATTGGAACATGAGCGCATATCGGCCAGGAAAATAATTCAATTCCAATCTATACCGTGTGAACTATATTATTATATTTTCTTCTATTGGTAAAAAAAAAAAAAAAATTAAAAGAAATAAACATTAAATATTTTAAACTTGTGGTTTACCTAAGCCACAAATTAATTTCATAAAATTACAAAGAATTTAAACTTGTAAATGTTCACATTTTTTTTTTCTTTTTATATATTTATAAATGTAAGTAAAAAATTGATTGGTGTTTTACATAAAAGCGATTCCACTTCAAAGCTCCTTTTTCATGTAAACTTTTTTTTTACTTAATACTTTTTCAATAAAAAAATTATTCAATATAATAAAAATTTTCTGTTGTTAATTATTATTCCAGACTTTATCTCTTAAGTATATATATACATAAGTATATATATATATATATATATATATATATATATATATATATATATATATATATACAGGGTGATTCAGAATTACCTTCACAGCGGGAAAACTTGAATAGAGGAGACGATTCTAAGCATAAAGTTCCTTAGCCATTTTTCAAAATTCTCAATAGTTTTTGAGTTATTTAAAATCTAAATTGACCAATCAACGACATGCTTTGAGATTTAAAAAAAATTAAAAAGAATAATGAATAAGTTTGGCAACGCCGCAACAGTAAACTTCAAGTTATACACTATTTATTTAATTTAAAAAGTTCGATTTGTCACAGAAGAGAAACAAAACACACAATTACAACATAGAATATATTCGTATATTTTGTTTTATCTTTTCTCTTTTTATAGAAAGAATTATTAATGGAAAATAATGCTTTTATTGAAAATGAAGCTTTTGGAAATTCGAAAAAAAAAAAAAAATTACAGATTTTTAATTATATGATGAGCAAACCAGATTAAAAAAAGAAATTTGAAAACTAATTGAATTGTGATTTACCAGAATGAAAGCAATTTCAAATAGACAAATATATAGATATACACATCATTTTAAAATCTTTTATTTCGCTTGCTCTGTCTCGCTCAAGACTTTGCTAAGCGCTCATTGCACGTCATACTAAACATATTTGTAAAGATCTCGCGGATTGTCTTGTGAAACATGTTCCAAGTGATCTTTCTCGGCGATTAGCTATCTGACTATCTCGCTAATGGTCTTGCTGGTGATATTTCTTAGAATTTTGCTGGTGATCTTGCTGACCATCTGGCTGATGGTCTCCTGGTGGTCTTGCTGACCATCTTGCTGGTGGTCTTGCTGGTGATCTTGCTGGTGGTCTTGCTGGTGGTCTTGCTGAAGGTCTTGCTGATGGTCATGCTGGTGGTCTTGCTGAAGGTCTTGCTGGTGGTCTTGCTGGTGATCTGTCTTGTGGTCCTGCTGGTGATCTATCTGGTGGTCCTGCTGGTGGTCTTGCTGAAGGTCTTGCTGAAGGTCTTGCTGAAGGTTTCGCTGGTGATCTTGCTGATGGTCTTGCTGATGGTCTTGCTGGTGGTCTTGCTGATGGTCTTGCTGGTGGTCTTGCTGAAGGTCTTGCTGGTGGTCTTGCGGGTGGTCTCGCTGGTGATCTTGCGGGTGGTCTCGCTGGTGATCTTGCTGATGGTCTTGCTGGTGGTCTTGCTGAAGGTCTTGCTGATGGTCTTGCTGGTGGTCTTGCTGAAGGTCTTGCTGGTGGTCTCGCTGGTGATCTGTCTTGTGGTCCTGCTGGTGATCTATCTGGTGGTCCTGCTGGTGGTCTTGCTGAAGGTCTTGCTGAAGGTCTTGCTGAAGGTCTTGCTGAAGGTCTTGCTGAAGGTTTCGCTGGTGATCTTGCTGATGGTCTTGCTGATGGTCTTGCTGGTGGTCTTGCTGATGGTCTTGCTGGTGGTCTTGCTGAAGGTCTTGCGGGTGGTCTCGCTGGTGATCTTGCGGGTGGTCTCGCTGGTGATCTTGCTGATGGTCTTGCGGGTGGTCTCGCTGGTGATCTTGCTGATGGTCTTGCTGGTGGTCTTGCTGAAGGTCTTGCTGATGGTCTTGCTGGTGGTCTTGCTGAAGGTCTTGCTGGTGGTCTCGCTGGTGATCTGTCTTGTGGTCCTGCTGGTGATCTATCTGGTGGTCCTGCTGGTGGTCTTGCTGAAGGTCTTGCTGAAGGTCTTGCTGAAGGTTTCGCTGGTGATCTTGCTGAAGGTCTTGCTGATGGTCTTGCTGGTGGTCTTGCTGGTGGTCTTGCTGATGGTCTTGCTAGATGGTTAGCAAGACCACCAGCAGGACCACCAGATAGATCACCAGCAGGACCACAAGAAAGATCACCAGCGAGACCACCAGCAAGACCACCAGCAAAACCACCAGCAAGACCATCAGCAAGATCACCAGCGAGACCACCCGCAAGATCACCAGCGAGACCACCCGCAAGACCACCAGCAAGACCTTCAGCAAGACCACCAGCAAGACCATCAGCAAGACCACCAGCAAGACCATCAGCAAGACCATCAGCAAGATCACCAGCGAAACCTTCAGCAAGACCTTCAGCAAGACCTTCAGCAAGACCACCAGCAGGACCACCAGATAGATCACCAGCAGGACCACAAGACAGATCACCAGCAAGACCTTCAGCAAGACCACCAGCAAGACCATCAGCAAGACCTTCAGCAAGACCACCAGCAAGACCACCAGCAAGATCACCAGCAAGACCACCAGCAAGATGGTCAGCAAGACCACCAGGAGACCATCAGCCAGATGGTCAGCAAGATCACCAGCAAAATTCTAAGAAAGATCACCAGCAAGACCATTAGCGAGATAGTCAGATAGCTAATCGCCGAGAAAGATCACTTGGAACATGTTTCACAAGACAATCCGCGAGATCTTTACAAATATGTTTAGTATGACGTGCAATGAGCGCTTAGCAAAGTCTTGAGCGAGACAGAGCAAGCGAAATAAAAGATTTTAAAATGATGTGTATATCTATATATTTGTCTATTTGAAATTGCTTTCATTCTGGTAAATCACAATTCAATTAGTTTTCAAATTTCTTTTTTTAATCTGGTTTGCTCATCATATAATTAAAAATCTGTAATTTTTTTTTTTTTTTCGAATTTCCAAAAGCTTCATTTTCAATAAAAGCATTATTTTCCATTAATAATTCTTTCTATAAAAAGAGAAAAGATAAAACAAAATATACGAATATATTCTATGTTGTAATTGTGTGTTTTGTTTCTCTTCTGTGACAAATCGAACTTTTTAAATTAAATAAATAGTGTATAACTTGAAGTTTACTGTTGCGGCGTTGCCAAACTTATTCATTATTCTTTTTAATTTTTTTTAAATCTCAAAGCATGTCGTTGATTGGTCAATTTAGATTTTAAATAACTCAAAAACTATTGAGAATTTTGAAAAATGGCTAAGGAACTTTATGCTTAGAATCGTCTCCTCTATTCAAGTTTTCCCGCTGTGAAGGTAATTCTGAATCACCCTGTATACATACAACTATTCATATGTAGTCTATTCATAAACTTAATCCGATTACTTATAAATAAAAGAAAAAAAAATCCAGCACTGACTTGTCAGTAAATATATATACATACATATATATTTAGTAGTGACTA
This sequence comes from Microplitis mediator, assembly GCF_029852145.1. Taxonomy (NCBI): domain Eukaryota; kingdom Metazoa; phylum Arthropoda; class Insecta; order Hymenoptera; family Braconidae; genus Microplitis; species Microplitis mediator. Next base: position 15,334,977 of record NC_079974.1, read on the forward strand.
GAATATTAACAGCTCGATAAATTTTCACACATGTGTAGCTAACACGTAGTGTATTGGTCTGCAGTAATTCGACAATGAGTATCGCAAAACTACGATTCCCAGGCGTCCAGTAATCGGATTTGCTGGTTCCATTAAAACTTACTGTTCGACGTGAGCTTGAAGGAGTAGAAGAGAAGGGAAAGAGGATAAAATATAGTCAAATTACAAGTCAACCAATATGATGGTAGGTAAACAAAAGTTAAATTAAAGTGTAACAAAAAAATATGAATAAAAATATACAAGGCTCCATTAATATAATGAATAATAAATGCAAAAGGTTTTTTTTCTTTACATTTTTATTTCGAATTTAAAAATTTTAAAATAAATAAAGGACAACAAGAGATGAGGTGATACGATCGATTGGATATTCAGAGCAGAGATTCATGCGGTTCTATCTCAATTATATGACCTAGGACATGCAGGGTGTGGTCGACATCCGTAAGCTAAAGAGAAAATTTATCCTTTAAGCTTCAAAGTATACCGATCAATAGCTTTCAACTTTTTTTACGCGACAGAGAAAGATCTAACTAATTAATTATGTTACTTTTTTCTTTCATTATCATTATTATTATTATTATTATATTTGCAAAGAAACCTTAATTAGATGAGATCGTTTTAGAAAATTTTAAGAGAGTTGAAGATACGGGAAAGAGAGAGGGGAAGAAAGAAAATGAAATGAAATAAAATAAAATGTTGAAAAAGATGATAACATTTGTAGGAATGTAAGCATCCATGCGGAGATAAAAGAGCTTGTGACATGGATAGTAAAAGCTTTTGGATTCTGTTTCTACGTGAGAAATATATAGTCTTGTGTGGTCATACGTAATCCAGTTATTTATTATATATTCTGGCGTCTCAGTACGGATCTCATCGATTTTGCATAATCGAATGTGACTGGCTGACAGTGTTTGATATACTATGCATTCCATCTTCGCACTTGATAAATATAAATCGATGGAGAAGTAAATAGATTAAAAAGTTGAGGCTGAATTAAATATTTAATTTTAGTTTACTTCAAGTTTTATAAATTTGAAAATTCATCATTCATAGAAAAGTTGGTATTGAATAATAGATATGACGGAAGGGGTCAAATGGGCCACCAAAAAAATTTTGATCAGTGTCATTTTTTTTTTATTATTATTTCTACTTATTAATTGCCAAATAATTAATTTATATTATTATGCGCTTGTAAAATTAAAAACAAAAGTGGGGTAGAATGGGTAATTGTATTTAAAATATAAAGAAAATTTTTTTTTATTGAAAAATTAAAGTGGCCTAAATTTTGGGGGTTGTTATGCGTAAATTGGTCTATTTTTTTCTCTTTTCTAGCTGTTTCTAAATACATTTAATTTAAGTAATACAGATAGGGGAAGGAGGGGCAAAACGGAACAGGGGGCACAATAGGATATCTCCAAAATTCTATAAAAAAGTTTGTTTTTTAAAATGTTTTTAAACATTCAAAAATTACTTTTGTAAATACAATTGAACATTGTTTTGAATTTTTTTATTTGTTAAACTTTTTCAAAAATTGAATCTTTCAGTCGAAAAATGTTAACGACTTTTGTTTTATGATAATATGTATTGAAAATATTTTTTTTCCATTGCATTCAACAATTATATGGAATGTCATTTTTCATTACGTAAATTACATGTAAGAAAATTTAATTTAATCAAATTTATTTAATTTCCAAAATTTTTTTTCTCATCTTTTTTAGGGGGTACCTCATTTTGCCCGCAAAAAAGAAAAACTTTTATTCAACGACAGCTAAAAATTTTTTCTTTTCACTTCGAATGTCATTAAAAAAATCGGTCTATCGGTTGATCCTGCAGGCCAGCCCTAAAACTTCCCGCTATTTTCGAGCTTAAAAAGCTCGAAAACGTTGTTGTGAATACTTTTTCGAGCTCTTCGAACTCGAATATATTTTTGTATGCCGTTGTTTTCGAAAAAAAAACGTTTTTTACTATTTTTTCTCCAACGATATCTCTCAATCGAATTGACCGATTGGGACGGTTAAGGTGGCAATCGACGCGTTTTATCAAGTTCTAAAGCTGATCAAATTTTGAAATTGATTTATTGCGTCGTTTTTGAGAAATTTCAAAAAACTAAAAGAAAATTTTTTTTTTATTTCTTTCAGCAACGGTTTCTCTTGATCGAATGAACCGATTTTGATGGTTGAGGCGGCATTCGACGCGGCTTATAAAGTTTTAGAGTCCAGTTGATTTTGGAATCAAGCCATCGAGCACATTAAAAGTTATCCAAAAAATCACTTTTGAAAAAATTTTATTTTTGGAATATCTCTGAACGAGCCGTACCGACCAAGCTCAATTTTTACAGCTTTTAAATATTGACAAGCCGCGTTGAATGCCACTTTGACGATCAAAATCAGTTCATCCGTTCAAAAGTTACAGATATTTACATACGTGCGTACATACACTCGGACATTATTTTGAAGTTAGTCAGAATAGCTTCCTAGAAGTTCAAAACGTCAAGATCTGTTAGAAATTCGATTTTCAAAAATCGGACCGAAAGCAATAACCGAATTTTTGAAAATTTCCAATTTTCTTAGCGGAAAGTTAAAAATAAAATATTTAACGTATTCAAGTCCACAAAAACTTAGTATTTCTTCAAGTACCCCGTTTTACTCTTCATCCCTTCCCTATATACGTATATATATATATATATATATATATATATATTTTTAATTAGTAATTAATCATTTTTTTAGTATGATTATTATTGGTTTATTGTGTAATTACACAATAAGCTCAGTGAAATTGATTTGAATGAATTTAGTAGGGCATAAGTTCATTTAAAGCTTTATTGTCAATCTACTATTTATTAATCTGAGAAATATATATATTTAATTTTAAAACAAACAAATTTTTATTGAATTTTGAATACTTTTTATAATCTTGACTATTTTTAGAACAGAATAAAAGATAAAAAAAAATAAACAACAAAAGTCAAGTTAAAGAATAGTGGATAAAAAATGGATAAAAAACAGCTCCCGATTAAAAATGAAACTTTTTCAGTTTCGCAATTGCAATTAAAAATCATAAGGTTTCTTGGGAACCGAGTTAAATGACCTATCCACTTTCAACAAGCTCACAGATCGTTTTCATCTTTTTCTTTTCCTCGGTAATTTTAGATTTTTATTTATTTATTTATTTCATTTTTTTTATTCCATTTCTTTTGAGTACTGCGAAAAATTTTATTTACTAAAGTACCTTAGGATGCCTGTGGGTATTTGTAGAAATTGCAAGAGATCACCAGCGGGAAACTCTTGGTGTTTTATTTATTTTTATTTTTCTAGTACCTTTTTTTTATAGAAGCACTCTAGACTCGAGGCAAACTCGTTAGTTGGTTTAAGATTTTTCTATCATTTGTTCGCATTTCTCACTCATCATCTGTCTACTGGTGTCATAAAAAATAAATTGTCAATTACTATATAAAAGTATTCTCTTATTTTTTTATTAACTTTTTGATTGACAAAAAAAAATCACATTTCAGTTTTTTTACTTTTACAAAAAAATGATAAATTAACTTTTCACTGTTGGTATCAAAATTTAATTCAACTTTAATCAAATATATTTTATATCTAAATTCAGTCCACGACGTGAATGAAAAAAAAGTAGAACAAATTTTGAAATTTTCTGATTAGTCGACTACTCGTTATACGCCTCTTCCCCTCAATCGGCAGGTACCGAGTCCAAACAGCCCCTACTTAACTCTTTCTTGAGTTTCGTACCAGACATCCCGTTATAAGCCGCCGTTAAAAATCTTTAAATTATAAACTAACAAGAGGAACAAAATATCAAAGTTAATGATGAAAATTTACTAGCGATCTTTCGCGGATAATAATTTAATGAATTTTAAGTAAAATATAATTTATTGTTATTAATTGTAAATCATAAATTACAATTAAAGCTTCTGTTATAATTTAAAAGTTTGATTGAGCATTATGTTGATCAATAAAATTATTATTATTATTACTGTAATTAGTACCGTTGTCATTATAATTTTTTTCTTTAAAATTATTATTAGTGTAAAAAGATAAGTATTTTTTTTAGCGCTATAAGCACTAGAAAAATCGGGGTACTCGCGCATGTAACAAAACGTAAATATGACGTTTAAAGTCATATAAAATAAAACAGGCTTATAACGAGTAGTCGAGAAGAAAATTAAACGCACGGTAGTGGAAAGACTGAAATTCCAAGCAAAATTTCCCCTACGCCCTCTAGACCAGGCTTATGACGGTAGTCGACTGTACTGTCAGAAAAAATTGCAACTCGAATCAGTCAAATTCAAAACCCCCAAATTTCGGTTTTAATAAAAGCATTCATTCATTTTCTATCAAATGAAACAACCGAAAATTCACATGTAAAATTTCCAATTATTATTTCTTTATGCCGCCAAGTTTTTGACAGACGAAAGTTAAGAAAATAAAACTGAGATTTTTTAAAATTCGTTTATTTATTGGAAGAAATGATGGAAATTAATCAAGGAGGCATTTCGGCCAACTCAATGTAGATTAGAAACTAAAGTAGTACGTTAAATCACAGGAAACAAACTTTGTACTTGTCGCAGTGCCAACTACGGTCAATTACCGAATAGTCAGGCTCACTTGGGTTATGCTAATGGACGTTTACACGAGTGCTTTGTCACTATAAACATGATTTGCTCATTTCCAGTGACTCCTGAGATATTACACATTCGCGCATTTCATGTGCTCTGACATTAAAAAAATTTATTTCATAAAAAAAATTCAATTGCATATCCGAGGTAATCATCCTTTGACTCTCTTTATTTCAGCAAAAAATAAAAAAAAACCCAAGTAAATGTTTTGTATATCTCACGTTGAAATATAGACGTTCTCAAACTCTTATACCGGCGCTTGAAAATGGCAAACGGTCTTTGCGAATAGGTCTTTTAACGAGATCCTGTCGTCTAGTTTCCGCCTCAAATAACGCAATGTGTCCCCGTTCGATGTTAACGTGCAACCGAGATACTTTGAAAAAATCATTCAGTACTTTTCCCGCCACTAGGGAGAAATTTCAGCCAATGTAATTTTCTTTTTATATTACAAGCTTTCATTTCAGTTTAGTTTATATACTTTTTTCTTTTTTTTTTTACAACTTGGTGAAGTGCGTATTTTATATCTTTTTCTTTATAATAAAAAATAATGAAAAATAGTTACTTTACATTATTACTCGAAATAAAATTTCATTTTTGATGCTTTTGTAATAAGCGTTTTTTTAAGGTCTCCTAATATTGTTAAATCATGATAATCTTTTGATAAAAAATTTAATAATATATTATGTTAGTCCTTGAAAAAAAGAAAAAAAACTTTAAATCTTTTATAAAATTAGATATTAAAATTAAAAAATTTAAATATATAAATAAGTCATAATTTAAATTTATTTATCGCAAACTTCAATTGGCAATTAAATAAATTTATGAAAAATTGCATTTTTTTTGTGTGAAAAAATGTTTCTTTGTTTAATGAGATAAAATTAATATGAGCTAAGTGCAAGAAACGAAAGAAATAATGCTCGGTCAGTGTCATCCAAAATCTGTGTCAAGATCAGCTTTAAGTAGTGGGAGTAAGTGACTGAGAGTGAAGGAAAATTAACTAATATAATTCAAGCGATAGTTTGAACCACAGTATAAATATAGGGCTAAAAATATATACATGTAATATATATACATTGAGAATTGTCTGGAATTCACGGGATACAATATCACATGTTACATTTAATATATATTATCCTTATTTTACTGGACCCGTAAGTCTTACAGAGCAATTCCACGGAAATATATGTGAGTGCAGTCTGCCACGGGAATTTAAAATTGCAAGTGCATACAAGACATCAGTTGTCGGCTACACCCCCTTTAATCTCCCAAGCGTTTTAAATGTTTCTAAAGGTTTAATTGCATTTTTTATTATTTTTTTTTTTTTCAACACTTGCTAACCCAATGTAATTCATGGGAGCAAATAAAAACGAGTGATATATAAAACTTTAACTCACACACCGTTATAAGTATATATGCTCCTATATATATGCATTTAATTGCATACTAAAATCAATTTTAATTAATGCACTAAAGTCTTTCATGGCTTTTTTTAAACAAGTTATCATTTTTAATGATATGTGGGTGTTGAAAAGATAAATTGACCTTTCATATCTCAGTAAATACAAATTTATATTTTTATACAGGGAATCTGGGGTAAAATGATCTACTAATTCAGAAAAAATATTTATCTCGTCAAAGTAATTTTTTTTTGCTGTCCATTTTACGACCGGAGCTTTGTTTTGTTTCAATTTTCTCAAATTTATAAAAAAATCAAATAACCTGGGAAGAAAAATTTTTTGAGTGACCAAAAAAAAATTTTTGTCTGAAATGGTGTCTCCGGTAAAAAAAATTAAAAAAAAAATTTGTTTTTATCCTTAAAATTCAGTTTTTCAAGAAACTCTGCAACTTTTATGACCATTGGGCCTACATTGTAAAAAATTTTCGGAATGAACGCGGAGTAAATCCGAAGTAAATAAGAAGCGGATGACTATTTATTTATTTAATCCCCTCGAAGTGAAAGTTACTCCGAAGGGATGTTTATTTGAATATTAAAAGTCCGAATCGGAGTGAATAAGGATTTAAATAAAATATAGACCAATCCAAAGTCTCTCCGCTGAAAAACCAACTCCCTATTTACACCGTATACGAAGTGATTTGTTTTCAAACTTCGTAACTCCGAGTGAATTCGGATTTGAATAAAATCCGTAATCACTATGAATTCACTCCTGATTTGGGGGGGGGGGGGCGTCATGCCTCCTTCTGTTAAATAAATTATGGAAACTTATTTTGTAGTCGATAGTGATAAAATATCCCAGTTAATTTGATAATATTATAATAAAATTTTGAAGGAGGCCGTCTTACCCTCAACTTCTCTACTATAATCACAGAGTTATCCAGAAAGCTTTGAAGTAAAATGATGAAGTCTGAATACAAGAGAAGCGTGAAAGCGTTCGGGGACGACATAGTCGCTGCTTGCGATGGCGGAATTACTTATATATGCTCGTGTATTGACTTGCTAATGGTGACAAAATTTAACATTCAAATCACTAACATCTACTAGTGTTCGCCCGAGTGTGTTTTCTTTTTCTCTTCTTTCCTCTGTCTGATAGTCAGATAGATAAAACAGGGAAAAAGTTAAACGAAGAAGGGGCGTAAAAATAAAAAATTGAATCAACGCAAAGTTTAATTAGGTTTGGCTTTTTTTTAAATTTAATGTTTCAAAATTCGAAAATTTAAAAGGCAAGAGAAGTTATCCGAGAGTTGTTAGTTATAAGCTAGTTTAGCTGAAGTTGACTCACCGAATGAAATAAGACCGCTGTTGAGCATCGACAACTTTATCTGACTGGGTATCGAGGCAAGACTTGCACCAGTGTTGAGATGACGCTTACGTGGCGGTTTCTCTGGAGTTCGCGGTGCACTTCTACTTCGATGATGATGATGATGTTTTCTGTGTGAGTGTGAATGCGAATGTGAACCACCTGCTGTTGATGTTGCACCAGTACGATCTGATCCAACACTACCGAAGCCCACTACTGCGCCACCACTTGATTGTGTACGTAGAGAAGACATTTTTTTCTGTTAACATATTTTTTAAATTTATATATAACATATATATTGAAACAATTCAAATCTCTACTTCATACTTAAATTATGTCAGTTCATACGAAGACAGTTTGAAAAATCGACGAAAAAAATTCTGATTCGTAGAAACATTTTTTTGGTTTAATTTTTTAATTTTCCTGCAGCATTTTTTTTTTTTTTTTACTTAATCATAAAAAAAAAATAATTTTTTCTACTGAAAATTATCATAAAAAAAAATCACAGAACTCACTATTTTTTTTTTTTTTTTACATCAATGACTAAAACTTGAGGCTTTTAAGCTGCAATTTACTTGAAAGAAAAGAGAAAAAGAATTTAACGATTTTTCGCATTCCACTTCTTTAACCTGTAGCTTTTTTGAATAAATTTTAATACCAAAGCAATCAAAAGTGTCTTAAAAAAATATACCGAGCTTGAAATTGATTATTTTCATTCAACGCAATCTCAACAAAAACTAGAATTATATTATTTTTTTACAGATAAATTTATACATTCTTCATCTACTCTATTTGATAAGAACCTAAATAAAAATTTAAATTAAGTAAATAAATTTATTTTTATCGCGAATAAAAAAAGTGTAGCATTAGAAAGTGAATTAAATAGCAAGATGAACATTTTTTATTGAGTGTAATGTACGTCAGTTTTAATCCACTCAATAAATCATTATTTTATCACTTAAAATATCGACGGGCGTTTGTAAATGACCTACTTCATACCAAAGGTATTTTAAAAGATTACTTATGATTAAATAAATACAATTTTATTTTTTTATCTTCAAAAGTATCAATCAATTTTATTATGTTTAAATAAATTTTTCATTTCCCGCTATGAGAATTGAAAATTTTCAAAAAGAGGGAAGTCATTGGTTTCGATCAGATTTTCAAAAAGAGTGTTTTCATCAGATTTCGACGTCCTGAGCTCCTAAAAAACGGTTGCGTAACAGTTCAACCAAAGGAAAAATAACCGCGACAAAATAACTGACGACAAAATAACAGAATGACAAAATAACCAAATGACAAAATAACCGAATGACAAAATAATCGTTCAACACAATAACACCACATATTGATTATATTCAACCAACATATTTATTACATTAACATTTTACGTGACATTTTCCATTAAATTATTGTTATTCTTATTTGGTAATTATAACATACGTCACAAATATATTTTTGCAGTCATATTAATATAGACAAATCACAGTTATTTGATAATTACCAAGTATGCATTAGAACAAATTAAATACTACGTCGAATAGAATTCTTAGTTTATAACTATTGTATCAGTTAATAGTAAATAATCACAATCATATCATTTGTATTATCTTAACATATACTAAATATAATATTTTGTCATATTATTAGTTACTTAAAATATATAACATATGACATTTTTCATTAGATAACTAATTTCTTCAATTAATAACTATCACATGAATTTTTATCGAATCGTTACAATTATATCAGTAATGGAAAATCACATTTAATTTTTAGATTAAAGTAATCTTAAAGATTACGACTTATATTTGAAATATTTTATTTTTAAATTTAACATAAAAAAAAAAATATTGTTACATATCGCAATTTTATTAAATTAATCATCATTCAAAGATAATGATATAACATAATAACGTTAGATAGAAAACTATATTCAAAGTTTTCATAACAATTTTCATGTGATTGTGAGAGTGACACATGAATACATCCAAATTTATCCAGAATTTATCCACAAAATCAAAGTTTATACAAAATCCGTAATTATTTTGTACGTATTTATCGAAATATACGCCAACACATGAGCTTTTTACCGTTTTGTGCCCTTATATCATGGTTTTTGTGTGTGTTTATTCGACATTAGACCAACACATAAGCTTGTTATCGTATGCGCTAATAAAGTACGGAAGTTTCATACTCAACATTTGAATTTTTAGCAAATATTCCATTAAACGGTTATTTTGTCATTTGGTTATTTTGTCGTCGGTTATTTTGTCTGTGGTTATTTAAGCGTGACACCTAAAAAACTATTCTGGCCATTTTTAGATGGACGTTGACGTGTTTGTGTGCGTGTATGGATGTGTGGGTGCATGTAAACTTTTTTTGTCCAACGATATCTTTGGAACGAATCAACTGATTTGAACGTTCTTGGCGGCAATCGAAAGAGCTCACTAAGACTTAGAACTGGATATAATTTGAAGTCGATCAGTCAAGTAGTTCACGAGTTATACGAAAACTAAAAATTAAAAAAAAAAATTTGCCTGCAAATGTATTCAGTTCTAAGTTTTAATGAGCTCTTTCGATTGCCACCAAGTACGCTCGAATCGGTTACTTCGTTCCAAAGATATCGTTGGACAAAAATTATTTTTTTTCAGTGAAATGTATATATGGTTTTTTGGTCTAAAAATCTTTTGAGCTCGAAGAGCTCAATAATTTACGAGTAGCTCAGAGTTCGAAAACAGCGGGAAGTTTTGGAGTTGTCTTACAGGGTCAACCATTTTTCAGATTTTTTTTTTTATCAGTTCGTAAAAAAATTTTTAATAAATAAATAAATTATGAAATTAATAAACAAGTAATATTTTAATAGCTTGAATAACTTCAATAAAATAACAATGCAGTAGTAGTATGAGCCAACTGGCAGCAACACTCGTAATAATAATTTTTTTTTATTTTGCATATATGAAGAATATATACATTGTATTGTCTCGATTATTTTTTACAACGCAGTAAATTATATTTTACGGCCTTGATAACTTTTTCGTAATAAAATTAATTCTATTGGATACAAAATCTCTAATAGTGTAGTCAAAAACAATTATTATTTATTGAATTACTTTAGAAAAGTGATGCCAATTGGATTGATTACTGAGAAAGTTGAGTATTTCTTATCACTTTGCTACACACTGAAAAATATTGTGTACGTGCATTACTCGAATTATGTGTTGGTATTTTAACACAAATTTGGTGTGGACCGTTTTTAACACAAAAACGTTAATTTTAACACAATATTTTTACTGTGCATTAGAGAATTTGTTAAGGTATTCATCATAACTTTTCTAAAGAATCCTCTTGAGATAAAAATATTAAAAAAAAAAAAAAATGAATAGAAGATAGCGATGAAGTAAAGTCGTGACGACTTGTGAATTTAATCAACTAGTATCTGATTTTCTTTATAAAGTATCTGTAAACTTATCCGATAGTAAAATCGTAAGCTTGATAAATGTTTTACGAATTAAAACTTTGAATGCACTTTTTACTTTAAATAGTAAATAAATCTTTTAGAAATTTTTTTTATCTTTGAAAAAAGTACAGGATTAATTTTCAAGACGAGGACTTTTTTTTTTTTTTTTTTTTTTAATTTGAATTAATTTGGAAAATTATTTTTCTGATAAAAAAATTTTTACGTAAGTAAATTTTAAAAAAGTTTTATTTTATCTAAGGAATATTTAAATTCAAATAATTAAGGTCTAGTTATTTAGGATACAGAGTAAATTTACTTAATTAAATCAAAGACCGAGATAAAAAAAATTATAATTTATTCAAATTAAAAAAAAAACCCCTTAAGAGGGGTCCAAACTTTTTTCTCTGTCACACTCAAGTCGACAAACGGTACTATCTCTGTTGCACTTGCGCAGTAAATGGAAACTTTGTCCACGTTTTTCTCTTAAACAAATGAACATTTTTGAAATATAAAAACGTAGGTTGCTAGATTATAGGGTAATGCATCGAGCCTCGTTCTTCTTTTTGCGTTTAGAGGTTTTATTTGAAAGAAAAGCTTGGACAAAAATTGCTATAGACCCTCCTTAAATAAAAATGTAAGAGTTGAGGTGTGATTTGTTGAATCAACGAAGTATTTATAAAGTTTAAGAATTTTTAAATGTTTTAAACACTTAAATATTTATTTAGCAACACTTGTATTATATAATTTTTTTTTACACAAAAAATCGACAGTACTCTGATGAACCGCGGCTTATCCTGACGAGGTCAAGACCCTCGTTGTAAGAGAGATCCTACATCTTAGTGGGTTCAAGTGCCAGACGAGGACTTTTTCGCGTTCAAGGATATTCTGTTTCTTAGATAACTTCACGAAAACACAAAAAAAAAAGTATAAAAAACGTCCGTCAGCAAAAAAAGGAGAAGCAGAAAAAAGCCTGAAAATAATGACAAAGAATTTATAAAAAAAAAAGTTTCAAGATACCAGAATCTCCAATTTATTTTTATTAACCTTGTTAATCATTATTTTCAAGTATAAAAATTTATAACAGGAGTAAAATTTTTTTTTATTTCATTTGAAATTTATAATTTACGAGATAATAATTATTTAGGCGGAAAAATCAAGTAAATTGTGTAGGCGAATTGGATTTTTTTTTACGGTTCATTTGGAAACCAGAAAAATAACTCACCCACACAGCGGTGAGATCCTGCAATTCCTCATTTTACATACCATATGATTTGCCAAACTCGCGGATTATTTTTCACTAAAAAAACACGCAAACTATAAATAAAATTATTTATATAAATTTTATTATTGGATATTCAGATCTATTAATAGATTTTATAATTCTCAAACAAAAAGGGAAAAATAATTAAATAAACATAAAGCTTATGAAAAAAAATAAAATAAAAAATGGAATCACTTGGGCTTGACTTTTAACTTTTATTAATAACACACGTCATATATATCCCTATTGACCTTTCAGTCATAGAATCCGGGGAGATATAATTAATTATCAAGTGATGTCGTATTTTTAATATAAAAAGTAAATGAAATATTCAGAACATTTCAAAAATATTACTGTGGAAAAAATAACTAAGATCTACAAAGATTTATATCCCAAATTTTATATAGATCAATATAGATCTAATTTTTTCATTTTTTAGATCCATGTAAAACTTTAATATGAGGATGAGATCCATAGAAATGCAGACTTTTATTTTATGAGAGATTTTGGTGTTTGAGGTGGCATTTAACGCAGTTATTTAGTCTCTAGCGCTGAATAATTATGGGAAAAAAACAATGATATGTTTTTAATTCTATTCGAAAAACCACTTTTTCTAAATTTTTTCAATAACGATAGCTCTTAAACAAATGATTCAATTTTAATGGTTGAGGTGGTATTCGTTGCAGCTTACAGTTTTAGAACTGATTAAATTTTGAAATGAGTCCATGGAATAAGAAGTTATTTGAAAAAATCATTTTTTCAAAAATTTGTATTTTTCAAATAACTCTGAAGATACTGGACTAATTAAGTTTAATTCTTCAGAGATTGTAGGAATTAATAAGTCACCTCGAATGCCACCTCAACGATTTAAATTCGTTAATCCTTTCAAAAGTTATGGAATATTTACATATACATACTCAAGGCTATCATCTTGAAATTAGTCAGAATAGCATCCTAGGATCTCAAAACCTCAAGATCTGTTGTAAACTCAGTTTTCGAAAATCGGACCGAAACCAATAACTTCTTTTTTATTAAAACTTTTCAATTTTCTTAGCGGGAAGTCTAAAATTTTCTTTATTTCAAAAATACTGCTTCATTCTCTTCAGGTTCCCTTATATATATATATTGATCTCAATAAAAATGTCTGAAACTGCATGCATACAAAATGTATGAATCAGTAACCGGAGTGCAGATTAAAAATAAATGTTGAAATATATGTTTGCTTGTAAAGTTTCGAGTACGTTTAAAAGATAAATAGACTCAGTGATTACAAAATCACGGGTCATGAAAGTGGAAGGATTCCTGGCATGCCAAAGATTGGTGAATATTTCGGTGACAAGAAAAAAATTTGTTATTTATTCATAAAATTCGTAAAACTAGATCTATCGGATATGAATTATATGCGATTAATTTGCCGTCACCCCAGCGAATGATATCTCAATCCGCGAAATCTATACTACCGTTCGCCGAATAATAATTCCGTTATAAATTTGGTTATGCTGATCGCGACTGAATTAAACCGATGAACCAACTGCTCTTCTCATCTGTTTATTATAGATGCTAAGCATTGGAAAATTACGCGAATGCGATGGTTTATATAAATTTTCACTGTAATATTTGCATTGTCTTTATTGGATTTATTTATTACCGATATCAGTACACAACAGAAGTCATTATTTTCGTAATATGAACAACCGTACAACTAATTTTTTTTTTGAATCCCCTTTCAAAGAGGTAAATATTTTCTCTCATGTACTTCAAAGCGTAAACCAATTTTAAAATTATAAATATTATTATAATATTTAATTAAATAATTGACCCGAATTTATTGAGGTTTATGATTTACAAAATTTATTATACTTTCAACGTAACTCAACACATCATTTACAACTTTAGTATTTAGGTTTTGATAATTTATTGCCGTATAAAAAGTTTAATAAAATCATCATACAAAAAGTTGTGATTTAACAAGAAAATGTATCCTGAATTTTTTATAGTACCCATGTTACCTAGAATGTCTGAATAATATCAACATCCCTTGAAATAATAAGTATCTCAAATATAAATTCGTATCAATGATTCATAAATTTTTTTTTTCATTTCGTGTTTGATATTCTTATAAAAATGGTTGATACAAAAAAAGAAAAAAAAATATTGTTTCAATGATCTTGATGAAATAGAAGAAAGTACTGCGAAAGAATAAAGATAAGCTGTCACTCATAAAAATTTTAAGATAAATAACTGAGAGCAAAGTGGTCTGACCATATCTGAGACATATCTACTGGGAAATAAGGTGTAGTCTAGCAGGATTTTACTAGGATCACAAACTCTCACTTTACTTTAGTTGGCTGTCTACTTACAACATAAAACATACATCTATATCTATATATGTATGTATATACATACAAAGGCTAACTTGACATGACATATAGCCGTCGCCAATTTATTGCTATCGGTTAATATTTTTACGACACTTGTCTGACCTTGTTGGGATTAATCTACTTCTCATAAAAATACCCCATCAATTTTAAATATAAAATTTTATTTTTATTTACTGGCACCATTACTTGTTAATAAAAATTTTTCATCTTACTTTAAAACTTTTACATTTTACGTGACAAAAATACAGACCGAGAAATAAATAAATAACCCAAGAAAAGTAATTTATAGAAAAAAAAAAAAAAAAAAAAAAAAAAAAAAATCGAAGGGTAAAATAAAAAAATAAAATAAAATGATGACATTTGGCCCTCGACACTGACAAACAATCCTCGAAAACTACTGACCCCTCGATGTCGTACGCACACGTGTCATTCTAAAATACAAACCGCCGTACAATCAAGTGGACAAAATACCCAATAACCAAATTATCAATGTTTCAAAACCACGATAAATCGACAATACCAATCATAACACACTCAATTTCATTTTAAAAACAACCTCAAGCGTTATACTCTTATCCACCTTTTCCTATTCCGCTTCCTCTTTCTCTTTATTTCCTTTTTTTTAATTCTATAATTTTCCACAATATTATCACATACCTTTTGTAAGCCACCAATCACGTAATTATGCACTTAAATAAATAATAAACTTTACAAATAAACCACAGAAACTAAAAAAATTTAAGTTTATAAAAAAAATAATTATTTATCAAAATTTTCCAATCCATTGACACGTGTCCGAATGGTCAAAACTTAATTCCAAAGTTGAAACTATTTTTGATAATTAAAATAAAAACAATAATTATTTTTATTTTTTAAATAAAATAAATAATAAAAGTATGAGGCACAAAATAAAAAAATTGAAAAGACCGTACCGAAGACGCGGTACAAATCGCGGAATAAATAATTCCGTGGTTAGTACGATGTTACTTATAACCGGTTAGGTGGGAGACTGGTAAGTCCGGTGTATGTTAAAAGCTGCCGAGTCGTCGGCAGCGGCGTCGCGACGCTGAGGATGCTGGGTGGGTGGGCTGGCAGCCGGCACCGCCGCCGCCGGCGCGACGAGCTCGCGCTGTAGAGACTAGGGCTCTAACGCTTGGCAGGGCCACGACGGCGACGGTTCTTTGCGAGGGCGTGGTCCCACACCACAGACGGATCATTCTGCTCTCTACTCTTTACTTCTACACTCGGTACTACTCCTATTCATGTTATACCGCTTGTACTATGAGTTAAGATGAACCAAATAACCAACTTTATATTTTTTACTTGTTTTTATTCTATACCTCTGATTCTATCGACTCTATTTTAGCTCAATCTACTCCTCTTCTACGTCAATCCACAGAATAAATCAAATTAAAGACTTTGAGATTTAAATTCGAATCTCTTACTTTATAACTGCTACGTTCTTTCAAACAAATCTGAGGTCAGGGACTTGTTTCAATGAGTCTTTGAATTCTAAATATATATATATATATATATAGAGATAGAAAGCCTAGCAGCTCTATGTAATAACGAAACTTTGGCCTTGTCTAATTCACTACACAGATTTTTTGATCCTGAGGAAAGTCATACTTGTAAATATGTATGCAATTTTTTTTTTTATATTTTTTCTACCATCAAACATCTCTCAGCTGAGTCTTTACAAACCCGTGCGGTCAAAGATTGCCTCCAGGGACTTTGTAGGGACAAAAGTTGCGGATGAGTGTTGCGAAAGTGTAGAATCTAGAAGAAAACGACAAGTTGGAAAAATAAGGGAAAAGACGAATGCGAATAAAAGTAACAAAAATGAAGATAAAAAAAATAAACAAGTTGTCGAAAGGTTTATAAGAGTTCTCTTGTAGTATTTTAGAGAACTGCGAGTCTGTTGTTTGTATATTTCTTTGGTTTGGTTTGGTTTGTTTCATTTATTTATATATTTTTTTTGTTTTGTTTGATGACTTTAGCCGTTTGCAGGATTCCGATGAATTTTTTTCCGGTGCATTTATAATAATTGTGATTGTAAATAAAAAGCCGGTGGTAAATAAATTTAAAAGGGAAAAATGAGCTTTGGAATATTTGTTTGACGTTTTATTATATTTTAAAATTATTAATGGTTATATAAAAATATATATGTACTGAATTTATGTATATATATTTATATTTTATGATTGCATGTGAAGCCAAGGGCGTTCAAACCCGGAAATAATGGAGCACGTTGAGACTTATGGAGAATACCAAGTGAAAAGTCACTTTAGTGTTGAGTAACCAGATTTTCCTTTGCCCTTTATGGTTAAATTTAACAAAAGATACTGTTGTAGTTCTATGTGTTCTTTAACCCTGTCACGAAATATTTTTTTTTCCCTTATACTTTTTTACTTTTCATTAAAATTTTTTTAAGAGAACTAAATAGATTTTTTTTCTCAAGTTCATTTTATCCTTGTACTCACAAATTGATATTAGTGTTTTTTTTTTTTTTTTTTTTTTAATTTATTTACCAACCCGTTGAAAGAAATATATATGATAAAATTTTATGACCTTTCAAAAGTTCCAGGTAATTATTACAGTTTTAAAATGAAGTAAAAATATTTAATTAAAAATTTTTTTCAATCACTAATGAGTAGAGTGGGCTCACAAACTTTTTTATTTAAACTACAAAACCAAAAACTCTCAAACTCTAATAAGCTAAAAAAATATTTATTCGCATCATTAAATAAATTTATTTACATTTAAAATAAAATAAAAGAGAGTTCTCTCCTTAATTACAAAATCTATAAAATTAAATGTTCCAATTTATCAAGTATTTCAAAAGTATTCTTACATTTTCGTAATTAAATATAACTAACGACCACTAAAAATTTTTCCACTTTAAATATAGGGGACGAGGAGGGGGGGGGGCAAAACGGGGTACCGTTTTTGAGCATTATGTTAAGTTTTTTTTTGTTAAACTTTTCAAAAGTCGAGTGTCAGCCGAAAAATATTAATGACTTTTGTTTTATGATACAAACTATTGAAATTTTTTTTTCTTCTTTTGTATCCAATAATTATGTGAATTGTAAGTTTACTTTATATAAATTGCTTACAAAAAAAATTTAATTTAATCAAATTTATTTAATATCCAGAAATTTTTTTTTCACCTTTTTTAGGGGGTACCACATTTTGCCCGCAAAAATGAAAAATTTTATTTTTTAACAATAACTGAAATTTTTTTCTATTTACTTTGAATATCATTAAAAAAAAAGATTTAATGTATTTGAGTCCTCGAAAACTTAGAATTTCCTTAAGTACCCTGTTTTGCCTCTCCCTCCCCTATGTATACATATATATATATATATATATATATATATATATATATATATATATATTAGGGTGGCGCAAAAAAACCGACTATTTTTTTTGTTTTCGATCTCGCATGAAAATTTGTTGGTGTACGATGTTTTGAGAAGCCTCTCCAAAAATCAGCTCGATAAAAAATTTTCAAGAGGTAGCTCACGAATTTTGAAAATATCAAAAATAATCGAAATGCGGATTTTTATTTCTAAATTTTTTTCTTTCTCGTGGCAGCAATAGTTTGTATTGATGAAATCATGACTACGCTGAAAATTTCAGCCCAAAATTCAAATATTTAAACGTCGCTCAAGAATTTTGAATGTTTCCGAGTGCTGTCTTTTGGACGTTTTTGAGCGACCCTTAAATATTAATGATAAAGCTTCTCGATTTTTTCACCATCAATTTGCATGACAATGAATGAAAACATAACCCGAGAAATAGAAATAATAAGCATTTTACATACTTTTTTATTTTTTAATTCAATTTGTAGGTTTTTTCGCTTATTCAAAACTTACCAAATTTTATTGTTTAAGACTGTCCTGTATATTTTTGGTTATACAAAAGTTATATTTAGGTGAAATGACAATAATTGAGTTATAAAAAAGTATAAAAACTAATTCAAACTATTAGTTGCATATTATCAGTTAATATTCAAAATTCTTGAGCGCCGTTTAAATATTTAAATTTTGGACTGAAATTTTCAGCATAGTCATGATTTTACAAATATAAACTATTGCTGCCACGAGAAAGAAAAAAATTTAGAAATAAAAATCCGAATTTCCATCATTTTTGATATTTTCAAAATTCGTGAACGACCTCTTGAAAATTTTTCATCGAGCTGATTTTTGGAGAGGCTTCTTAAAACATCGTAAACCAACAAATTTTCATGCGAGATCGAAAAAAAAAAAATAGTCGGTTTTTTTGCGCCACCCTAATATATATATTATACTTCTCACATGAACTCAAATAAATCAAAATAATTTCTTTATAAATAAATTTTTTTTTCACAAACAAACGTGGAATTAAAACTGGCATTTAAAATTTTCACGTGGTCACTTTATGCTCGTATCTCCATTTAAATCTTTATCTTTATCTCAAAACGAAACGTAACATAAAATGTTGTTTGAGTATGGTACATTATGGACGAGTCAGTAACACGCACCTGCTGGTAAATGAAACGTTTAATTTCTCTGTAGCCTGTTCATACATCTGTACGTACAAATATATACTTAGAGTACTGTAGGATAAAATGTATACATACATATATATATATATATATATATATATATATATATATATATATATATATATATACATTACATCTAGTATGTAGTATAGAGTAGTTGTGGACCTGACCCAATTGGAACGAATCTCTAGCATGCATTGGTGATATCGCAATGTGAGGAAACATTTCGAGGTAACGTACCTTAGTATACGACTACATGACTCCCTATCTCTTATTAAATATATATCTACATACATATGTATATATCTGCATGTATATATATATATATATATATATATATATATATATATATATATAATTTTAAACGCTTCTGTTTAAACAGCGGGCAAGGTTAACAGTCGACCGTCGAATTTATAAATAGTCAGCCGTTAAGAATCACCACCAATGTCTTTTTTGTTTTCCTGCACAATATTATGCAATAACTTTTAATTATTACTCAACTTAATTGTACATTAAAATGAGAATTTAAAGTACAATTTAAGTGATGGAGTCGGACAGAGTTTTATTTCGTTAAAGCAACGTAATATTCGTAGAGATGAGGACGACAGTTGGGGGTGAGGCAGGAAAAGGGGAATATGTATATGTAGAAATAGGTATAGAGGAATTTTCAACTGTTGAATTGAGTGAGTGAAGTTTAGTGTAATTGTAACACGCGGGTAATACCAGAGTGGAAGTTTGTATTCGCGGGAAGCACTGGCAAATAGCCAAGAGGCCAAGCATTCCTTGGACTCATAAGCATCACTGATTCCGCAGTTATTGTACTGTGACAAAATAAGAGTCATCTGAATGTTATTTTCTCAGACTAATGCCATTTAAATAACCTTTATAGTACATTATTATAATCTCATGTATTATTTATTTATTTAGCTTTGTTATTACACTGAAAAAAATAATCGCTAGCTGCTAGCGATTTTTTTCGTTAGCAGCTAGCGATTTTTAATCGTTAGCTGCAAGCGATTATTTCGCTAGCGGCTAGCGATTTTTTCTTTAGCAGCTAGCGATTAAAAATCGCTTGCTGCAAGCGATTATTTCGCTAGCTGCTAGCGATTTTTTCGCTAGCAGGTAGCGATTAAAAATCGCTTGCTGGAAGCGATTTTTTCGCGAGCTGGAAGCGATTTTTTCTTTAGCAGGGAGCGATTAAAAATCGCTTGCTGGAAGCGATTTTTTCGCTAGCGGGTAGCGATTAAAAATCGCTTGCTGGAAGCGATTTTTTCGCTAGCAGGTAGCGATTAAAAATCGCTTGCTGGAAGCGATTTTTTCTTTAGCAGGGAGCGATTAAAAATACTATTTTTATCAGTTAAATAAATTTATAAATATACATATTCATATATAAATATATATTTATATATTCATATATATATATATATATATATATATAAATATATATATAAATATATATATAAATATATATATATATATAAATATATATATATATATAAATATATATATATATATAAATATATATATATATAAATATATATATATATATATATATATATATATTTTTATATATATATATTTAAATATATATATATTTATATATATATATATATATATATATATACATATATTCATATATATATATATATATATATATATATAAATATATATATACATATATTCATATATATATATATATTTTAATGATAAAAACAGTATTTTTAATCGCTCCCTGCTAAAGAAAAAATCGCTTCCAGCAAGCGATTTTTAATCGCTCCCTGCTAAAGAAAAAATCGCTTCCAGCAAGCGATTTTTAATCGCTACCTGCTAGCGAAAAAATCGCTAGCAGCTAGCGAAATAATCGCTTGCAGCAAGCGATTTTTAATCGCTAGCTGCTAAAGAAAAAATCGCTAGCCGCTAGCGAAATAATCGCTTGCAGCTAACGATTAAAAATCGCTAGCTGCTAGCGAAAAAAATCGCTAGCAGCTAGCGATTATTTTTTTCAGTGTATCGTTGATAATATGAATAATGCTAATTATTTATACATTCAAATAATGCATTTTTTTTTATCCTGGAATTTTTTAATTATGCATTTATGCTACTTCACATTTGGAGATTAAAATATTCTAGATTTTATTTTATAATTTTATTCACTAATCTGTGAATTGAAAAAATTAATTATTTTAGTTGTGTGAATTCAACTCTGCTATAAATTTTGAAAGTCAGTTTTTAAATCGTTCGAGTTTATGGAAATTTCTCATAAACGACTTGATGAATTGGCTCTACAATTTGATAAAACGCGTCAATTGTGAGAAGAATCTAGCACGTGTGCGTCAGATGTCTAACAATGATCTAGATTTGTCTTTTTTTTAACTTCGGGAATCCAATTCGTTGATGAAAAAAATTTTTTACGCGACCCGAAATAAGCTACTGTATCTCACAGCGGCTCAGAACACAAAGTCGGGCATTTTAGGGTCCGAACCTGCACCAATTTTGTTTTTTTGGGGGTCGAGTGACCCTAAAAGGATTCGAAATTACCTATAGGCATGATAACAAGAAAAATAAATCCAATTTGTTGATGGAAAAAATTTTTACGCGACCCGAGATGAGTGAAAGTATCCCACAGATTTAGATTAGGCTTATTTTTTTCAAGAGAGCACGTGTGCGTCAGATATCTAATATTCCCGTGTAAAAAAAAATTTTTGTTCATAATGAATTCAGATCTGAATTTAATCGTGAAACTCAGATCGTGCCACAAATATGACTTTCATCATGAATTGCTCCAACTTTTCGTCTAGTAAATCCGTATCGATTCTAAAATTTATTTATTACGTCTTTGAATTCGACTTGAGATGACTTCGATAGAAATTTGACTGATTCACTCCGAATTCACTCCCGTTTTTTCACAGTTTCTATTGTTAAATATGAGCTAACATCAGGATTTCAAACTTTTTTCATCCATCTGCAAATATATCGTTTTAAAAATGAAAAAAAAAATATTTTTTACGACTAAAAATAAGTGCAACCATAGGACTGAAAAATAAACGGACCGATTATGAGCTACAGCAGAAACCTTTTTAAAAATATTTAACACACAGTGTCACCAGATGGATGGACATGAGTAAAAATATAAAATTTTTCACTACACAGCATTAAATTATTACAGGAAATGGACATTTATGACAAAGGATCGTTATAAATAGGTCGGTTATTTCGTACAAAAGTACAGTCAATAATTCACGTCAATAAGGCAAATTTTTTTTTATCCAAGTTTCATTTTTGGCAAGTGAACAATGGGTGTCTAAAACAGATGAATAAATCCTTTTATCTTTATAGGACGAGAGTGGAAGTATTGAAAAGCTAAATGAAAATGTAATGTATTACAAACTTGACGCTCGAGTTGTTAAGCAGGACAAGAAATACAGAAATATACGAAAAAATGAAATCAAGGGATTTCTTTACATTTATTTCCTGTCCTTAACTCTATTTCGTTCCTCTTTCCCTCTTAAATTACATTTATTATTTCACTGTTATCATGGCAGTTGTCCAAACATGCAGTAGGAAATACGCTGAGCATTATGACAGCGAAAGTTTTTGTCATATGTCCGCTGCGGTAACATTTTAATTCATCCTCAGTCGTCATCGCAAAAAAACAATCCTCCATTTAATCATTTTAAATTCTAATATTTGTCAAACATTACTGCACTATATATCAAATTTATTTTCTTACTGAGTACATAGCACGCAGTAGTGAATAAACACGTCAAACGTATTCATATATAATTAAATATGTAAAGTAAATATAAATAAAGCATTTAACGAGAAAATTTCATTATTAAACTCGACCTTACAACGATTTTATTTATTCTTCACTTTATTCTACATTATATACTTTCAAATATTAGATATATTTTTTCCCATTTTTCTTTTCACTCTTTTTTTAAATCAACCTCACTTGAATTTACTGATTTTTTTTCTAAGATTCCAGAAGCTTCTAAGTCCACTTACTCAGAAACTATCGACATGACATAAAAAATGACCGGAATTTTTCTCGTTTTAAATTTAATAAACTTTCACGAAAAAATTTCTTCATTAATTTTTCTGTCGAAAAAATATAAGTAAAAAAAATTTAATTTCAAATTAAAAATTTTTTTTTCAAACTTTCTATTACACGATAAAAATTCTAAGCCTTCAGTTCTAATAAAATAATTATTTTACTTTAATTAGAAACAGTTTTTTTTTTCACACAAACAAATTTTTAAAAATCCCCGGGAAAACGATTTTTTAAATTTTATGTGAATGCGGAGCGGGTGACTGTTACAGTGTGAAATTTACTCCAAAGGGGAGTTTATTTGGATATTAAAACTCCGACTTGGAGTGAAATAAAATCCAGATCACTCCGAAATCACTCTACTGAAAAGACAAACTCTCTGTTTGCTTCGTATGTGGAGTGATTTTTATTTTAACCCTAATCAGTTGAACATGGGTCGTTTGTGTCCAAATATTCTACTGTAAACAGCCTACATGCCTCCGAATTTAAATGAAAATTTTTATTGAAAAAGGGATTTTCGGGGCTGGCAACAACTCTATGGCATAGTTACAAGTCCAAAGAAGACCTACGAATTTATTCATATTTTTCCTTAACATAGTTAAATAAGCGGCGGACGCTAATGACCCATGTTCAACGATTACGGGTGCTGAAAACAGCGACACCGGATTAGGGTTAAAACTCCGAAAGACAGAGTGAATTCGGATTTAAATAAAGTCCATAATCACTCCGAATTCACTCCGGAATTTTTATAGTGTAAAGACTGAAATTTCCTTTGAAATTATCATTTTTAATTTACAATTTAATAAATTTCCGTGCGTTTAATTTTAAAAAATTATTTTCGTTAAAAATTTATTAAAGCAGCGGTAATTGATTTTATAAATGATTACAAGCATCTGTTCAAAGTTGAATGATTTAAAAATTCAAATTTAATGGCTGGAGGAATATAGCAGGTAAAATTAATCTGCAGTCTCGCTATTGAAACTTAACAAATTTAAAAAAGATGTACTGACAAATAATGTCGTTACCATTGGCCCGTATGCTTATATTATTGTACGACAAAATTGTAATTCTATTACCTTCAAACAGTTCAAAACAAGCTATTAAAGTAAAATGAATATAGAAAACCATTTACATAAAAAAAAAAAAAAATCAAAGCCATCTAAAAAGGTCAGGAATTAAAATTTCACGTCGACTGCCCGAAATAAACTTTTTTTTCACGTAATTTTTTGATGCCTTCAGGCTCTATCTGTTTCATGTTATTCCGCAAATATGGAACTGAATGTATTTAATTGTTTTTTAAATGAAAAAAAAAAATAATCAATGATAAAATAAAGCAATGACTTTTTTTTTTTTTTTTTTTTTAATTAAAACTTTAATAACAACCGCTGCTATTGAAAATCCTATGGACGTCGTTAAAAACACGTATGCTAAAGTAAACAAAAAAAAATATATGTACTGAGAACGATCAAATATCAACATCAATACCCGTCTCTAAATTCTATTTCTCATTTTTACGACAAAAAATATTTACTATTCCTGTTTTATAAACATTTTTTTTTGCGACGTATTTTTAAAATCGGCTCCTTTATTCTATAATAACGATGATGCAACCAAGTTAAATTGACTTGGTTCTCATACTCTTATAGAGTGAGAAAGAGAGGTGTAGGGCAATATTATAAAGTTCGCAAAAGCTCAGCTCCATTATCGTCCACGCTTCATCGCTTCCGTTAATTGATGCACTATACAAAAGGTGTTAGTAAACCAACATTTTCTCAAACCAATTGACATCTAGTCAGTGTGTTACTAAATTTTTTTTACATCACTAGCATCCTAGCACTTTATAAAAAATTAAAAAAAAATCTATTAACGATTGAGTGACTCCTCTTTACATCTCCGCCAAAAATATCTCAGTCACAAAATATCTTATAAAAAAATATCGTGATCGTGATTATCATATATATAATAGTGTTTTTATATACAGTAACTAGTAGATCCCGCCCACTTTGGGTTACAAAAAATTATTGGAAATATAAAATATGTACTTTATACTAATGAGAAAATTTTTTTTAAATAATTGAATAATTTTTTTCTAATTTTCTTTAAAAGCTACATTTGAAAACGATAATTTTGAGAAAAAAAAAAAAAACGTCTCGATAAGTCAATTTTTAAAAAAGTTATAGTTAATTGAAAAAAAGCCTATTTTTTTAAATTCATGATTTTCTTTTTGGTTGGATTGAAAAATCTGACAAAATTCTGAGAAATGTTTTTGATCGAGTAAAAAAAGAGCAAAAATTTTCAGCCAAGTCGAAAGGGGGGTCAGATTTCAAAGTGGTCGATTTGGCGTGGGATGCCCCATGTATAATGTTCTCTTATTTTATTTGAAAAAAAGAACGATCGATAAACGATAAATTTTAGTGAAATAAAATAGTTTTTATCATAAAAATGATAATAATATACAGCTACAACCCTTCTGTGAAATACGAAAAAGTTTATGGTGCTAATTTCGAAAAAAACACCTATCATTTTATAAATATAGATTTCAGTGGAGATATTTTTTCATGAGATGTTTTTGCTGAGATTTTATATTCCGAGACGTAATTTCTAAGAGAAAATAAGGAGCCTAAAAATTAAACGTCAAAAAAATTATTTAAGATTATAAATGATTATATATTTTCAATTACTTAATATATTACAAAAACAAATTATCTATCGGACGAATTATAATTATTTTTTTTTTTACGTTTTCATAACTGTAATTTTTTTTTTTACCTTATTGCTACTTTATTTTAATTTAAATATCAATTGCTCAGCACAAAGGTTTTTTTTTTATATAAAAAAAAACAGTCGAATGTTAAAAAAAAATAATTATCAATCAAAGACTAAAGTCTATTATTATTAATTATTTTTTTATCATTTTTACCATTACAATTTACCAGGATGAGCATTTACAGTATTTACAAATTCGGATTAATGTGAATTGATGCTTGTTATATAAATGTATTTAATTAATATAATAATTATATTAACAACATTTAATTAATCAATTAATTAATTAATAATAATAATTATAATTTTTTATAGTCGATACATATTTTTTTTAATAATAGTCATTACAATATAAGTGCACACACATCGCCGTTGTAATGCTCAATGTAAGGGACGCAATTGTAGAATACTTGGTCTTTCTATCCACCAACTTACTCATTCAAAAAATTATCGTATAATTAATAATATTTAATTAGGCAATCGCGTCATTATTTATGATAAATATTAAATATTTATTCATCAATGAGTAAGATAATAATTTACGAGGTAATTATTATTGTTTTGTGTGGAAGAATAGTGAGAGTAATTTTATTTTACGGCGACGGTGTGGAAGAATTGGGACAAAGGGACGGTGGTCTGAGGCTGGCTCGGTTTTTGGACATAAAACATTCATTTTTTTTTTTTATTAATAATTGTTTAAATATTTTAAACGATTATTAAATCAACAATTAACGTAAAAATTATTTTATTTTATTTAATTACTTTAATTTTTAAAATACTCGGAGATAAAATTATTGAAACTGTTTTTTTACGGGAATAGACCCGATACATTTTGAGAAATATTATAATTATAGAAAATTTTGTGAATAATTAAAATTTTCGAATTATTTATAAAAATTTCTCTATAATTTTAATTATAAATCAATAATTTTGGTTTTTTAAATTAATTATTAAAAGTATAAACTTTCTTATAGAATTTAATTTTACCAGAGATGATTATCAAGTCAATAAATTATTCAACTAGGGTCTATATCAATTATTGTCCAAGCTTTTCGCTCAAACAAAACCTCTAAACGCAAAAAGAACGAGGCTCGATACATTGCTCTATAATCTAGCAACCTACATTTTCATTTTTCAAAAATGTTCCTTTGTTTAAGAGAAAAACGTGGACAAAGTTTCCATTTACTGCGCAAGTGCAACAGAGATAGTACCGTTCGTCGACTTGAGTGTGACAGAGAAAAAAGTTCAGACCCCTCTTAATTAATAAATCTTTCTCTACACAAAAAAAAAAATGATTTCTTAGAGCAAACAATTTTTACTTGTCCTAAGAAAATTTTTACTACAAATTTTTTTTGTATTATAAATTAAAAACGAAAATTTTCTTGCGCCAAGAAATAATTTTTCTCGTCCTAAAAAATTTTTTGCATTATAAATTGATAACAAAAATTTTCTTGGGGTGAGAAAAAATTTTCTCAAGCAAAAAAAAAAAATTCTTACGCCAAAAAATATTTTTTTTTTGTGTATTTAATGTATGACATATATTTAGTACTTTATTGTAACAGTTTCGTTAATTTTCTCTCCATGTAGATTTAAATGTTTATTTTTCTCAAGTGTTGTAGATATTCAAGTTTGTGCATAAGCATTAAATCGATGCGGTGGAATAATAATTTTGATTCATGAGCAATTAAGTGAGCTTAAATAAACAGTATTTTGCTAATCCATAATACAATGTCAATAATTTGTTCAGTTAAACAAATAAAACAATTAAATATTCATTGGTAATTAATACCGAGTGCAAGTAAATCGATGTTAAATTTAATATAATTTTATTCTATTAATTTTATAAAATAAAAGTATTTAAGAAAACAATCAGTTAATTAAAATCAAGTAATAATTTGAAATCTATCGAATTAAAATTTAAAAAATATTTTCATTTAATGCTCGAGGCTCTTTAAATATTAAATGGACTTAACTTCTGATGTTTAATAAAACAAATAATAAACTTGTGCAATTAAACTGAATATCTACAACAAATTATTAGAGGAAAAGTTATAAATTCAAAGTAATTTAATCATTTAAAACATTAAATTAATTTTAAAATAATCAACAATTAAAAATTAACTATAAAACCAATAAAGAGAAATTGTTTTAAACATCGCGTGTATTAAATAAAATGAATAACAAATGGACGTTTACAATAATGGTTCGGTAGTAATACGATGGTTATCGATCAGTCAAAAGAACGATCGATATTAAATGTCTCATTCGATTTTACGCGCTAGCTGCCTTGCAAAAACACCCGCGACAAATAAATTTACATTAATAAATATACAATTTAATTATAATTATATAGTAATAGATAATAATAATAATAATAATAATAAATAACAGACTTAATTACAAAGCGAATAGCGACAACAACACCGTAATTGATTGTTTACACGAATAATTATCAACTACAAATACATCAGAGACAATACGATTTAAAAGATTGGCAACAATTACCGATCGTGTTATCAAATGATAACTCGTCGGTTTATTTTATTTTTTTTGACAATAGATAAAATTTATTTATGATTTTATTAACGTATTTTTTTTTTTCTTATTTCCTTTGCTCTTTAAGCAGGAGTTTATAAAAAATGGACGTTATTATAAATTCTTTTTTTACTCAACGATTCAAGGACTCAATTTCTTTTTTTTTCTTTAAATTGTTAATAAAAATAATAATTAAATAATTATTTAATTAAATTACCTAGCCATCACCTCGTGAAAAATGATTGCTAATAGATTACTATGATAATAATTATGTATATATATATAATATATATCTATTGACGATAAAAATCATCAACGTCATAAAATAATAGTTGCGCAAAGAAATAATTAATTATTTTGATTTAAGTATTAAAATATAAAACGTAATGATTAAACATTATTATACAGTCAGCTACCCGCCATAAGTCTGGTCTAGAGGATGTAGGAGAAATTTTTCTTGGAATTTCAGTCTTCCCACTACCGTGCGTTTAGTTTCGTTCTCGACTTCTCGTTATAAGCCTGTTTTATTTTATATCATTTCAAACGTCATATTTACGGTTTGTTCCATACGTCAGTATCCCGATTTTTCTAGTGCTTATATCGCTAAAATAAATAGTTATCTTTTTACACTAATAATAATTTTAACGGAAAAAATTATAATGACAACGGTATTAATTACAGTAATAATAATAATAATTTTATTGATCAACATAATGCTCAATAAAACTTTTAAATTGTAACAGAAGCTTTAATTGTAATTAATGATTACAATTATCAACAATAAATTACATTTTACTTAATATTGATTAAATTATCATCCGCGAAATATCGATAGTAAATTTTCATCATTAATTTTGATATTTTGTTCCCACTGTTAGTTTAGAATTTAGAGAATTTTAACGGCGGCTTATAACGGGATGTCTGGTATGAAACTCAAAAAAGTGGTTAAGTGGGGGCTGTTTGGACTCAATACCTGCTGATTGAGGGGAAGAGGCTTATAACGGGCAAGCTTATAACGGGTAGTCGACTGTATAAAATCGATAGCTGGAATTTAAAACAGAGGCCTGATTGTTTATTCAAAAATAAATAAACCGGCCGTAGTTAATTAAAATACAAATGATAAAAAATAAATAAAAAATAATACTTATCAAATAATATTGCAATTTTAAAAAATAAGGAGCACAATGTGATGCGACGGAATTTCGTACTCTCTCACTCGTTCATTCGTTACTTTAAAAATTTATTATTTTTTATTATTTATTTATCAGACTAAAAAAACCTACTGATGTTTTTTTTATTGTTACTTTAAAATATATAAAATCTAAAACGCTATTTTCCAAGGACTGGAAATTTTTATTTATTTTTTTTTTTTTTACTAAGACGATTATTTAATTCTACGTCGTATAATTAGTAACGTATTGTCTACAATCGACAAGTCCTAATTTTCATTGAATTTTAAAAAACTCATGACTTGTTTAGTATTTTTGGAAAATAAAAATTCGTAACGAAGAGACTTTCATTGTTTTCTTCGCCTGTTTGTTTTTTTTTTTTAGCCTTTTTTTTTGTAACTAGACTTAATCAACGACATGGAGCGTGAGTGATGAAAATAGAGGGAAAAACTTTGAATCTAGTTAATCCGCTGGGAAATTTAGTCATGCTAACAAATGCCACAATTATCCGGATTCGATAATTTATTTATTTTTTTTTTATTATTATTTTTTTTTTTGTTTTTTAAGTAAAATATCTCTGTGAATTTTTTCATTTCATCTGTATTAATGTTATTGATAGTAACATCAATTCCCGAGGCAATTTAACTTGTATCGAGTTCGAGTATATCATTTTTTTTGGAGTACATGGAAATTTTTATTATTTTCGCAATATATTTTTTTCCAATTAATCACTTGCGTACGTATTTAATATTGAATTTAAATTTATTTATACAAGAAATTTGCGTCACCAAAAAAAATTTTGCATAACAAATTTAACTAGTATAAAATACCCAATTTCCAATCACCGTAACTTTAGAAACTAGTCTTCTAAAAAATTACTTTTGTCAGAAAAATTTTTTATAGATTCTAGAGTAATTAATTTTTAATTTGATACTTATAAGTACTAATTAAATATCATGTCAAAAAATAAAAAAATTCCACTACGATCAAAACAAAATTTCGTAAAATTTCTAGATCAGTCGTCACGTGCAGTAATTAATTTTCTCTGACTTTCAATTAAAATGAAAATTTAAAATAAGTGATTTAACAATAAATCATCTATTTAGTCGTTAAATTAATAATTTTTAATCTTAAATTCATTTTATTTATAAATAGAAATATATAAGGAAATTGGATATTAAGGGGTCAGTTGGTTACTTGACCCTAAATAAAATTTCTAAAAACTTTTCCATTTGAATTTAAAATTCAGTAAAAATTATTGTAAAAAAAAGTAAAAAATTTTCTTGTGAATAAAATTTTGTATAAAATAAAAAAATAAAAAGTCAATGACCGAATATTGAAAATGAATAAAAATATTGTTAGCGTAAAAAATATTTGAATTGTAAAAAAATTCAAATTTCATCTGTCAAAAATAATACCTCGATATCTCGCACGTGATACGTTCAATTTAAATTCCTAGTGACTGAATAACAATCGTATATTTTATAAATTTAATCAACACGATTAAGTTCCATGTACCCAAAAAAAGTTAAAAAGTAAAATAAATATATAAAATAATAGTAATAAACACGACAGTATTGACAAAAAATAATAATCATCACTCAGAAAACTTTGCTCCATATCTTAACCATTTTCTAGAAAAAATCTCTACCCATGTGAGGACGGTGTGTCTGTTGCATGCGAGGAGCACGACCACGTCCACCACCGCCACTGCCACCATGCCTACGAGTATTTCTTAATTCACGATCGACCTCCAATTCCTCTAACTTCATAGTAAGTCCTAGTTTTTGTTGGACAGCAAGACGTAGCAAATGATTGAGCGTTTTCCTGTCCTCCTCAGCAGCAGCCAGTTGCCTTTGCAATTCCTCAACTTGTGTTACATATTCCTCGCATCGTGCAGCGAACATTGCACGTAGACCTGAACAGGTTTATTTGTTAGCGGGTATTTTAATACACACAAGGTTTCTTTTTTTTTTTTTTTTTTTTTTTTTTCGATTTAAATAAAAAATACACAACAGGAACAGCTGCCACCATTTTATGATAAAGCCAATAATAAAACTAATGCAAATGAAAAAGAGGAAACCAAATGAACCTTAACCACATAAACAGGAAGTGAAAAAAAGGATCGAGGAATTTTGTTGTTAAGAAACTAAACGAAAACTATGAGAACTAAATGAAGATGAACTGGAGGAATATTAAAGTAATAAATTGGAATAAAAACCAAAACAAAAATAATAATCACATTATAATTTAACGCAATATCGTTCTTGATGGCAAATGTTAAGAGCAAGCGCCAGGTCAATTGTAAAAGAACTCGACATTAGTATCGCCATGTAAGCTAATGCTGAAGCCCATTATTAATATAAATGAAATAATAAAATAAATTAGTGACCATGTTAGAGGGGATCGGGTAAAAAATAATAAATTTAAAATAAACTTATAGAAAAATAATAAAAGATGAATAAAAAAACGACTTACTTGAGAATGTCGCTGCGTTTTCTTTCAGCCGCCTGAGTTCGTTCCTTAGTTTTGAAATAGTTTCGCTGACAATACTCTTTTCACTTTCGTACTTGCTCTTCAAATTGGTCAGCGCAACTTCAGCGGTATTTTTATTTGATTTTAGTACTGTTCTCAAAGTGGCTATTTGTTCTCGTTTTGCTGATAACAACGCCTTGAGTTTTATCACCTGCTCCTGTAGGTCTCCTTCGTCTGCTTTATTTTCATTGCCGGCTAAAAATAAATCCAGTGTCAGTAATATTTCATGTAAATAAATATTTTAAAAAAAATTATTATCTATATTATTAAGAGAATAAGGAAAATTTTGTTCCAGTCATATCTACATGATAGAATTAGTTATTGTTAATTATATTTTAAACTTTTGTAATCCTTAAAACGCTCAATTCATAAGATCTAAAAAAAAGTTTTTTAAAAATATCTTTATAAATACACATTTTATAAAAAAAATGAAAATGACCTTTTTTGTCAAGAATTTAATTTCCTACAAAATTGTTCTTATGATTTTTTCCTTTAATCTGTATATTTCATGAGATATTTAAAAAAAACCGCGAGTGTATCGAAAAATGAACTTTGATCGTACTGAGACATGTGTTCTTTTTACTTAAAGAAAAAAAAACAAATTCCCCACGTGTTTTTTCACTAAAAAGAAGCACTTTATGGGGCGTCTGAGGAAATTCAATATTTATATATATTTAAGAGAAAATAAAAAAAAAATTTAGTCTATGCCATGTCTTCTATGATAATAAAAATTAAAAAAAGTTAATTTGGTATCAGTAAAAAAAAATATATTAGACGACTGATAAAAAAAATTTGACCGTGTAAAGATTTTTTTTTAACAACAATCCCATGATTGTACAATCATCGAAATCAATAAGATTGCGAGTTAATTTTATAGTATAGATTTGAATAAACAGTTAAATTTAAATTATATTTAATAAATTTGGTAGTAATACTCGGGCAGTCATGTAGTGACTGTAGATTGCTTATCATTATAAAAATGAATACTTACAATTGTCAGTTTGGTTTCCTTTTAATTTTGACATGTCGATGGTATGTTCAACAGCATTCCTCAGATGTTTTATTTGATCCATCGCGGTCTCAATATGTTTGCCGATTTCTTTAGCTTTGCTGAGACTCTTGAGGTCTTTGATCGGTAAATCTGTCTTGGAAAGTGTTCTGAACCATTCAATTTTGCCATTATCTTCACTCTCTTCTTTCTCAGGAACAATTTTCTCATGATCAAGAATTACTCGCGACGGTGTCTCACCATTGACCGCGCACACGTGGTGATAAAGTTGCGCCAACTCGTCCGAAATATTTTGGAGATCATTTTGAGCAGTGTCTAAACAGCCTCCAGCTTCACAAGCGAGTTTTGAAAGAATTTCAATGTCTGACTCGAGCTGAGAATTCCGATGCTCAGTATCCAGTAGCTGTAATTAAATAAAAAAAAAAATAAATTGAATTATTAAATACTTGTTTATTTAAATTCAAATAAATATGACAGTCGAGGTATTTTATATTTATAGATTAATTATTGATGCATGCTCGTAAGCACGATACTCATTGGACAGCTGTATTCATTTATTTACAGTGTAAATAATTGCGTCTAAAATATTATTTTAGCTTTAAAAAGTATCGAGAAAATTTTTATTTTCGTTTTCTTTCGTGCAGACTCAATTTATTTTTTTAAATTTATTTGTTTCTTCGATATCATGGTCATCTACCTGATGATCTTTTTATTTTTATTTTTGAAAATTTAATTTCGAAAATTATAATAAAAAAAAATCAGCTTGTAAAAATAAAAAAATTTTTCGATCGTAAAGCACACTCTGATGCTTCGCATCATGAGTCGTGCAATTTCATATTTGCAATACTGAAATATATATGAGTATGAATGTAACAGACATCAGAGAAATTTAAAATTATAAATAAATAGAGTAAATAATTTTAAATTTGTCTGATGTCTGCTACATTCACACATAAATATATGAATTTAAAATTTTTTTAAACTTTTACCCCTTTTTTTTAATTTTTGTGCTTCCAATAGTAAAAAAAAATTTTTTTTGAATGTTATTTGATTCAATAAAAATTTGAATAAACAAAATTTTTTCCATAATTCAGAAAATTTTTATGCTCGCATACGTGAAAATTTCAAAATTAAATTTTTCAAAGATCATAAGGCTCGACACTGAGA
Source organism: Microplitis mediator (assembly GCF_029852145.1). Classification (NCBI taxonomy): domain Eukaryota; kingdom Metazoa; phylum Arthropoda; class Insecta; order Hymenoptera; family Braconidae; genus Microplitis; species Microplitis mediator. The sequence continues at coordinate 15,369,291 of NC_079974.1, forward strand.
ATATTTCCCATTAATACTGACAAATAAATATGATTTATTCAATGATCCTGAAGTTAACAGACAACAATTCGAATTTTTATAACGACTTAATTTAAAAAAAAAAACTAAAAATATGCACATGTAGAAAATTAAAAAAACTACAGGTGCAATTTTTTCAAATATTTTTCTTTTTTTAATTTGTCGTTTTTAATAAAATCAAAAAATTATTAGACGCTTGTTAATTTCAGAATCATTTTATTCAAGTCTTAAAAATTCATCAAAAAACTATATCGATTATTTGAAATAAAAATAATCACTTATAGTTTACTGAATAATTAATAATTTATTTAACTGGCAATGAATATTAATAAGATAATAATATTTGTAAGCACATTCACTTAAAAGCTTAGTGAGTTTGCCGGTACAATCAATGATTCCACCTGCTTATCTCAGCTAATTTAATAAACATACATTTACGGAAGAATTATACTTGGCAAGTACACGATAAGCAAAATATTTTATCATCACGATACACTTGCGCTGCTTTGTGTTGGTTTTAATTATTTAATAAAGATAAAGATTACTGATGGTGAAGTAACGAGCTGATTTATGAATAGAGTATTAATAAATATGATATTATATTATATGAAGTATGAGTTAAAATATTTATACAAGATAAAGTTTATTTTTTATTTGTATAAGCGACACCTAGATGTTGTTAAGGTCACCGAGAAAGCAATTATAATTTAAATAATTATAATTATAATAATAATATGATAATGAATCGTTAGATAGGCAAAACATTAGCTAGAGTAATTATTATTATTATTAATATTATTAATAGGTGGTAAATACGTTAACAAAGGCCACAAGTTCCAACCTTTTCCTGAAGACACTTCTCTGACACCGGTATCTGCAATGCCATAATTTTCATACTTTTTTTTATTTTTAAATTTACCCACAACCAATTTACCTTCACACTAGTTTACTTTATTAAGTATTTTAATTTTAAATATTTATTATACTTAATACTATTTTTATTACCGATTACTTTTATCCTATCGCAAAATATCAATTGTAAAATATGAACTATCAAAAAGAAAAATAAATTATTAAATGTGTACTATAATGATCCTGAAGTCAGCAGACAATCAACAATTTTCGGCTTTTTTTGTCAACAAATCAATTACGAAGGAAAAAATTAAAAATATGTGCATGTAAAAAATTAAAAAATCCATAGGCGCAATTTTTAACTTCCCGCTATGATAATTGAAAATTTTTAAATAAAAGGAAGTTATTGATTTCGATCCAATTTTTGAAAATCGAGTTTTTAGCAGATTTCGACGTTTTTAGCTCCTAGGAAGATATTCTGACTATTTCCGGATGGACGTCCGTGTGTGTGTAAAATTTTTTTGTCCGACGATAACTACGGAACAAATTGACCGATTTGGTCAAGCCGTTTACAAGTTAGGGTAAAAGTAGGTAGCATTTGTCGTCACTGCTCCATTTTTGGATATTTAATCCTTTATTTAAATTGATGAAAACGTATTAAAAAAAATTTCATTGTAATAAAGGGATAAAAGTATTTTTGAACACATTTTAAAAATTAAATGTCATTGCGAGTTTTACAAATTATTTTATTTAAAATTTCCAAGTGGCCAAAAACAGTACTTCTACCCTATACGAAAAATAAAAATAAAAAAACTTTTCTTTTTTAAGTTTTTGTTCCTTAACTCATAAATCACTCGACCGAATTGTTATAGATTTTGAGCAAATTTAAGTCTCAACAAACTCTTTAGATTGTCACAGAGCACGTGGAAGTCAGTCGATTTGTTCCAAAAATATCGTCGGACAAAAATTAATTTTTTGTAGGAAAATATGTTTTTTCGGTCCAAACGTTATTTGACCTCGCAAAGCTCAAAAGTTTACCAATAATAAAGTTTTCGAGCTCGAAAACAGCGAGAAGTCGGCCCATAGGCTCAACTGTTTTTCAGATTTTCTTTTATAATTCATCGTTTTTAAAAAAATTCACAACTTATTAGACGTCGACTAACTTCAGTATCGTGTACTATACATGTAATGAATAAATAATAAATACATACCTTGTTACGGAGGTTTGTTAACTCCATTCTCAGCTGCTGTGTTGCATCGGAAACAGTCAAATTATCTTCAAGCTCAGCTAAATCCTTCTGCAACTGTTCAACTTCTCGTGCAGACATTGTACTCCACTGATGGTACTGCATAACAGCCTGTTAATAATTAAATAACATTAAATTTATATAACAGCCTTTTCAACCCATTTAATATTAATAACAGCCCATTAATATTTCAATAATTTTGCATAAAAATAATCCGGCAAAGATAAATTAAAAATTTATAGAGTGCAGCATAAATGTTTATTGTTCGCATTTATGACTGAACAAATATATAAGTAAATAAACCAACCCGATTCTCATTTTTTCTCATTCGTTAGTAAAAGTATTTTTTATCTCAAGTATTTGCATGCCATTGATAAATAAATTATTCGCTCTTTTTTAATTAAGTTTTCATTTAATTATGTCTTGTCATTTATATGGGAAATAAATCATTGGAACACACATATAATGAAGTGAAATATTTTAGTTTGAATTATTTTTATCAATGAGCAAGAAATCTAGATTTAATTAATCGTATTAAAAATTTAATTAATAGTATAATTATAGTACTGAGGGAATGAGTCATTTTTAGGGTCAGAGACCCGAGATGTAAATTTTTAAGAATCATAAATATAACCTACGAAGTATTTTTAAAAAGATGGATAAAATTGATTAATTAAATTACAGTCGACTACCCGCCATGAGCCTGCCCGTTATAAGCCTCTTCCCCTCAATCGGCAGGTATTGAGTCCAAACAGCCCCCACTTAACCACTTTTTTGAGTTTCATACCAGACATCCCGTTATAAGCCGCCGTTAAAATTCTCTAAATTATAAACTAACAGTAGGAACAAAATATCAAAATTAATGATGAAAATTTACTATCGATGTTTCGCGGATAATAATTTGATCAATTTTAAGAAAAACATAATTTATTGTTGATAATTGTAATCATTAATTACAATTAAAGCTTCTGTTACAATTTAAAAGTTTTATTGAGCATTATGTTGATCAATAAAATTATTATTATTATTACTGTAATTAATACCGTTGTCATTATAATTTTTTCCGTTAAAATTATTATTAGTGTAAAAAGATAAGCATTTATTTTAGCGCTATAAGCACTAGAAAAATTGGGATACTGACGTATGTAATAAACCGTAAATATGACGTTTGAAATCATATAAAATGAAACAGGCTTATAACGAGTAGTCGAGAAGAAAACTAAACGTACGGTAGTAGGAGATTGAAATTTCAAGAAAAATTTCCGCTTCGTCCCCTAGACCAGGCTTATGACGGGTAGTCGACTGTAAATTGAGTGAAAAATGAATATAAATAAAAATTACCTGAGTGAGTTTATCTATAGCCGTTTCTTCAGTTTGTTTTTCCGGAAGTTTAGAGTGTAAATGCTGAAGCGACTGAACGCGAGCCGCTAATTGAACAATTCTAGCAACAAACGACTGCAATTCCCCTTGGCTCTTTTCAACGGCATGCTGACTGTCTTTTAAGTTTTGTGAGAGGACACTTTTTTCCGACTCTGCCAGCTCCAGTTGTTTCTCCAATTTTTTAAGCTCATTCAAGTGAATTTCCGAAAATAAATCGACTTGTTTACTGGCAGCAGATGTCCCGGGTTCCTGAGTCTTTAAGTCAGCCTCGATCCTCCTCAACGCAGGGGAATCGTCTTCCCCGTCACTGCATATCGTCTGATCATCAGTTATTCCGCGTATGAGAGCAAAATTACTCAAATTAAAAATAGACTCGCTGTTCATACGTTGGTCTAACTCTTTTTTCAGCGAATATTTAGCTTCCCGCTCGGCTTGGAGTGATTCCAGTGCCTCTTCCATCTGCTTCTCAGCTATTTTTTTTAAATTGGAGAGCTCCTCGACTTGGCTATTGAGCAGCTCAACTTCTTCGCTCAATCTACGAATCTCGTGTTTCGCGCTTTCGAATTCTACTTGACTCGATCTCAATGTCGATACTTGTTTCTGCAGAGATATATTTTCATCTTCCAGTTCTGTGTAATCCTGAAGTAATCTCGCCTCTCGAAATCTGCACTCGCGTAATTCAGTGCGTAGATTTTTTCGTTCTCCTTCAGCTTGCTGATGATGTTTACCCACATCTTCGCGTTCCTGCAATGCATGATCGCGTTCTACTTGCACACGTTCCAACTCATGTCTTAACTGTTTTGTTTCATTCTCTAATTCAATTATCAACGTCTGTAGTGACGTTTCTCGTGCCGCTGATTCGCAGAGAAGACTCTCTTCTTGTTCAATCCCACTCCTGGTTGTCAATTTTGTCGTCGTTTGAAATTTAGCTAGAGCCTAAATTATTAAAAACTTTAATTATAAGACACAAAATAAGGAATTAGAAAAAAATATATGAAAAAACCACTAACCTCTTGAGTGATATCGAGCTCGTGTTTTGTGTTCTCGTAAAGTGCCTCGAGCTCGTTACACTTTTGTTCCAACGCAGACTTTTCTTCCAAAAGAGCGAGACCATATTGTGCTGATTGAATTTTTTCAGTCGACGCAAGGTCAAGCTCACGTGAAAGTCTTTCAATTTCCGCTCGTAAATCCGTCACTCGATCGTCAGTTATCGTGGCCATGTTATATTATTTATTTAGTTTCGCAATAATCAGCAAAAAAATTAATACTCCAACTTGGTTAGTTCGTAAGTTGGGTGTCCAGTCAGCAAATTATTAATTGAAATAAAAGTACCGTCGTTTAAAATAATAATTAATCGTTACCGTGAGTAAAAAATGATTATTTTAGTGGACATCAGGTAGCCCGTAGGTGACAATAAGTACCTGAGCATTATCACGCAGACGTTGATTGGGTAAAGTATTGGCTGATGATGATAATGATGTTAATTATTATTATAATTCTTCCTGGCACGTTCTGGCACTTTTAAGTATTTTTTTTTCCTCCCACGTACACAGCCCACACCCACGTTTTTTAAATTAACCCCCCGTCACACCCACTCCTTTACGACGTACCCGACGCGTTTACTCCTTTTTCGGCACTCACATGCTCCATTAAATGGACTCTTGTGACGGACGTGAATGGACACCGTGATCAGTGATCAATCGTCCAGTGCGATGGCTAACTTACGACGCCAGTACGTCAGGAAGCCAATACACTCTTGCTGGTTCACGTTCACGCTTCACCAGCGACAACCAGAACGAGAACATCGGTCGCTTTCTTTGAAAACAAAATTTTCGCGCGTGCGTAGATGTAGGTGCGCACTGGTTCTGCGCAGATTTGTTTTTAAGCGCGAATACTTAAAAAATTTGAACGGATGTCTATTACTCAGATCCCGATGACACGAATTGAGTGTTTACTTGCCGACCGTGAATTTTGAATCGAAAAGAAAATGTTGAATTATAAAATTTCGAAGGATTTTTATAGAATTTCTATAGAGATTCTATGGAAAAATAAGACCATCTAATAAAATCCATAGAAAATGAGAAAAATGACAAAATTTACTTTTGTCAATAATTATATTAATTAGATTAAAAAATATACTCGAAATTTTTTATTTTCCATCAATAATTTATTAATTATTCTTATTACTTGCGCGGTAAATTTAAATGTTCGAAAAATAACTCATTAGAAATGGGAGAAAAATTACAAATCGTAAATCAAAATGAAATGATGGCAGAATATAATAGAAATATTTAAAATATTAAAAAAAAAAAAAAAAACACGCGAAAATATCGTGCTGCTGCTACTACGTTGCACTTGCACAGTCTGCTGCTGAGCTGCAGCGCTCGTAGCATGTCTATTTAAATATTTTTATGATAATTAAAATTTTCACTTTTAATTATATTTATTTACAGATTAAAATCTTCATTCATTGATTATTTAATTAATACCTATGAAGAATAAGCAAAAAAATTATTTGAAAACTGTGAGATAAAACAAAAAAAATTATAAACAAATAACAATTCTCAGAATATTTTATTTTATACAGAATTGATTAGAATATAAATTCTTACCAACAATTTGTACTTCCTGTTACTGTATTTTACTATAAAATAATAATGACAGAATCAGTACAAAAATAATCAGTCTAAATAATTTATACAAAATATTAGAAGAGATTCACTTTAATTATTTCTAAACTTAGTACTTTAATTAGCAGCTGATACTTTAAATTTTTTCATTCTCTCTTCAATTACGGGTCTGAAGTGTCGAATGAGACCTTGGACCGGCCATGCAGCACCATCAGCTAGAGCGCAAATTGTATGTAATTCAATTTGTTTCGTGAGCTCCCACAGCATATCAATCTCATGCTCCTCCGCGTTTCCTTGGACAAATCTTTAAAAAAAAAAAAAGAAAAGTTAAATATAATTTAATTTTCACTGTAAACAAATTACTTACCGATGCATTATTTTGTTCATCCAGCTGATTCCCTCTCGACAAGGAGTACACTGACCACAAGATTCATGCTGATAAAAGCTAATAAGTCTCGCAATCGCTTTGATTACATCAGTTTGTTTGTTCATAACAATAACTGCTGCAGTACCAAATGAACTCTGCACTCTGACAAGGTCATCAAAGTCCATGAGAACGGTATCACAAACACTGTTATCAAATTTTAAAAAATTTAATTAATATTTATAGTAATTAGTAATAAGTAACTTCTTATTCTAGTATTACCTCTTCGGAATAATGGGAGTTGATGATCCACCCGGGATAACACCCAACAAATTGTCCCACCCGCCAATAATACCTCCAGCATGCCTCTCAATCAGCTCCTTCAAAGGTATTGACATTTCTTCTTCTACTGTACAAGGATTATTAACATGACCAGATATATTGAACAGTTTAGTTCCGTGGTTTCTTGCTCGGCCAAAGGAAGCAAACCATGAACCTCCACGACGACAGATGGTCTATAATTAATTTAAATAATTGATTAGAAGTTTTGGAGAATAAGGACCACTTTTGAAGGAGAGTGAATAAATAAAAAGTCATCCACTCCGCGTTCACTCCAAATTCACTCTGAGTTCACTCCGCAAATTTTTTACAGTGTACGCATTAATTTAAATATTAGAACTCTAAAAAAAAATAATATTTAAAATACATACGGGTGCAACAGCGACGGTTTCAACATTTGTTACAGTGGTAGGACATCCAAAAAGACCAACATCAGCTGGGAACGGTGGTTTCAATCTTGGTTTACCCTGTTTGCCTTCGAGAGACTCAATCAACGCAGTTTCTTCACCACAAATGTAAGCACCAGCTCCCCGTTGGACAAAAATATCAAAATCGTAACCAGAACCACACGCATTTTTTCCTATCAATCCCGCTTGATAAGCTTCGGCAATAGCCACTTGCATGTTAGAAGCTTCATTATAAAATTCTCCTCTAATATAAATATATGCAGCACAAGCTCCCATTGCGCGTCCAGCAATCAGACAGCCCTCTACCAATTTATGAGGATCATGTCGCATAATTTCCCGATCTTTGCATGTTCCCGGTTCACCTTCATCAGCGTTTACTACCAAATATTTAGGTCTACCATCTGAAGGCTTGTTCATAAAAGACCACTTCATTCCCGAAGGAAATCCAGCACCTCCACGACCTCTCAAACCAGACACTTTTATCTCATTTATAATCCAATCCGATCCTTTGCCAAGAATCTCTTTCGTTTTGTACCAGTCCCCTCTTCTAAGTGATCCCTTCAATCTCCAGTCATGTCGACCATATAAATTTGTAAATATCCTGTCCTGATCATTCAGCGGCCCTCCAAATTTCTGTTTAAAAAACAACATTTTCATTTATCCCAATCCATATGTCATCTAAATTTTTTTTTTCAAACAAAAAATCGACTATTGCACAACTTGTGCAATCACTTAAAAATTAATATTTAGCTAAAAAAAATTACTTTGCCTTCCGGTGCAGCATCTGCGAAACTTTTTATCTGCTGGTTACTCAAAACAACACCAAGTAGACCTTAAAAAAAAATTTTTTCTTTTATTGTTATAAGCCTGTCAAATTTTCAAGTGAACAAGTGTCAGGATGTGAGTAAAAATACTAATTATAAATATGAGTCCAGATAATTTGTAAATTTACAAGTATCATATTTAAAAAAATAATTTAAATTACAAATAATATAAGTGACATTTTACTCACTTAATTGATTCCTTGGAATCTGAGTACATCGAGTTATAACACCCGCCATTGCGCGAATCCTCTTGCGTACAGTAGTGCAATTTTATATTTCAGTTTATATTCAATAAAAAAAAGACGAGATCCCCTTCTCCTTTCTCTTTTGCTATACTAGATAGACTTGATATAAGTATTGCGCGAATTACATCAATATATTATATATATATATATATATATAGAGTAGAATATAGAATGTATGTATAGTAAGACGTCAGGCGCAAGCTCATGAATTATTTAAAAATACTTAAAGTTCAAAATAATATTTTAATTAAATTCGAGTATTCGAGTATTTGAAAAAATAAAACTTAATTTTCATAAAAGTTTAATTTATTTAAAAATAATTATAATTTCTTATTAAAAGTAGTAACAAAAATAATTTTATAAAAGTTGTTTACTAGATTATTTTAACGATATAATTCAATTGAATAAATAACATAAAATATAAAAATCAATAATTTGTTACCAAGGACGTTTTTTGCGAATTATATTTTTCATTTCTTCTTGTATTGATTCAGGCAAACCGTAACTTTTAATTTGAGGAACTATGTATGAGTCGAAGCGCTTCACTATAGATTTTGCAGATCTGTGTGGTAAATACTGAAACATATAAAATAATCATAGTAGTAATATGTAAATAAGTAAATAAATTATTGAAGAGTAATTAAAATATGTACATTATAACGGTACTTCATTTCTTCCCATACTTTTTGAGAGTTCCACTTATTAACAAGTTTGTCTTTGATTATATAATAAAGCAAGCAATAGTCCTCCCATTTTTCGAAGCGTCTTTTTTTCCTAAAATAATAATAAATATTAATTGTTATTTATTACAAACTCTTATATTGTAAAAAAAAATTGCAGAGTGAACTCGGATTAAATCCGGAGTGAAAGCGGGTTTTAATAAAATCCAGATCACTTCGAAATCACTCCACTAAAAAAACAAAGTCCCAATTTATTCGGTATGCGGATTAATTTTTTCTAAATCTTCGGAACTCCGAGTGTCGAACTTGAATAAAATCCGAATTCACTCCTAATTTTTTAGTGTAACTGACTGAAAATTATCTAATTCTCCAGCATTAAAATATTAACTTACGATTGATCATGAGAAATTATCCATCGTGATTGCGATTTCCCGTGAGACTCCAACCAGTTTTTAACTTCAGCACTTGAATATATATCTTCATCAAAATCACTCTTTAAATTTTCTTTATTTTTTGAAAATGAAAATGAAAATGCAACTGTCTTTTTAGTAGGAGTAGATTTAATATTATCATCACTATCGCTTGAGTCAGGTAAAGCATCCGGTGTTACTTCAAAACCCATAACTCTTTGGTGAGATCCAGGTTTTATTAGTGATTTGATATTTGAATTACTAGGTTTCGCTGCGGGGAAAATTGGTTCACTACTTCTCACATGTCCATCACGATTCTGAGGAATTTTTACACCCAATGATTTAACATTTGAATTTTCTGGTTCACTGTCACAATCAGACGACTCATCTACTATGTAAATTTTATTTTTCTTCACATTATCAACACCAACACTAGGTACTGGAGGATCATTTACCGGGTTACTTTTCTCATGTATTTTACTAACTTTGTTAATACTTCTGCAAATATATAACAATTAATAAATATGAATGTAGCTGATAATTGGCAATTGTTAAAATTTTTAAATAAACAAATAAAAATTAAAAAATGTGTACTTAGATAATTGGAAAATCAGTACGTGAATTTTTTTTAATTTAATTTTAATTAATTAATTTATAAATTTCTTTAACATTTATATTTTGTCTCATGTGTTACATTCACACTCGTAACAATCAATAAAAAATATATCTATTGTTTAAATTCAATTAAACGTCCGCTGTATTCCCAATCTATTATTCCAACATAAATTGTCATCTTGATGTCAAAATTAAATTTTGCAACAAATGACATCTGATATTAGCTGTCAAAAGTTAGAAATTATTTAATATAATTATAAGTAAATTCACTTACAAGTATAATTACATTATCATCTTGTCAATAAATATATGAATTGGAATTACAGCCTACGTTTAATTTAAAAATAATTATTGATAAGTATTTGTAGTAATGTAATTAAATTTTTAAAAAATTTAAATTTACTACCTGGAATTTGATGATTTATCAACTAAATTATTTGTAGACTGTGGTATTTTTTTTGGTGGTGATGGAGTATCAAAATCATCATTTTGGGAACTGTTGTTTGTATCATCACTGAAAAACAAAATATATGTATATATAAATAAACAGTTAATGTGAAACTGAAAATTTAAAATAAATAAAAAAAACTTTTTTTTTTCTATTAATAACAATTTATTAGGTGGATAAAAATAATCAAAACCTTATATTTGTTTCGCTTCCAGACTCATCCCTGTAAGTTTCATTAAATGAACCCCCCAACCATTGGGTTTCAGGGAAATATTTATCTTCATCTTCTTCTTCTTTCCAAAGATCTGGAGATTCGCAAGGACAGTAGTCAGGACCAAACATATTTTTATACTTTTTGTTTTAGTTAATATCGAAAAAATAACAAAATGATGGGTAACTGAGTATATTTTTATTCGTATCTGTATTTTGAATTTAGGTTAAGCAAATATATAGAGGGCATTCTGAAATGCGCCGGGAACAGCTGTAGCGTAAGCGCAGCGTAGTAGTAGCACGATTTTTGCGCGTTTTTTTTTTTTAATATTTTAAATATTTCTATTATATTCTGCCATCATTTCATTTTGATTTACGATTTGTAATTTTCCTCCCATTTCTAATGAGTTATTTTTCGAATATTTAAATTTACCGCGCAAGTAATAAGAATAATTAATAAATTATTGATGGAAAATAAAAAATTTCGAGTATATTTTTTAATCTAATTAATATAATTATTGACACAAGTAAAGTTTGATAAATTTCAATTTGAAATTTCGCGCCAAGTTGGCGCTACTGCGTGTTGCTGTATTCAAAGTTCAAATTTTCACTAAAGTGGGGGTGGTCGATGAATCGTAAAATCGATTGCTTTGTATCAACTGACGGTTCGATAGCGTCAGTCAGTATCATCGACAACGGCAGTAGTAGTCCAGATCTTACTTTACGTTTGAATTGAAACACAGTATTGGAGTTAATTAGCGTAATTATCCATAAAATTTATTGCTCATAGTCATTGTTTAATTAAAATGTGCAGTTTTTGTAAAATTAAAATTGTCCCAAGTGTCGGTAGTCCAGTTAAGTGTTAAGTGTTGCGAATTGCTGATGCTGATAACTTCCAAGTTCTTGACCAAAATCATCTGGCATCGTCTGGTGGGAAATAGCAGTTAAGTGACGGTTTTTTTAACTTCCCGCTAAGAAAATTTCAAAAATTCGGGAAGTTATTGGTTTCGGTCCGATTTGCAAAAACCGAATTTCTATCAGATTTTGACGTTTTGAGGTTCTAGGAAGCTATCCTGACTAATTTCACGATGATATCCGAGTGTATGTATGTGTGCACGTACGTACGTACGTACGTACGTATGTAAATATTCATAACTCTTGAACGGATCAGCCGATTTTGATCTTTGAGGTGTCATTCGACGCGGCTTGTTAATATCTTGAAGCTGTAAGTAAATTGAGCTTGATCGGTAGGGCTCGTTCAGAGATATTCCAAAAATAAAATTTTTTAAAAAATGTTTTTTTGGATAACTTTTAATTTGCTCGATGGATTAATTCCAAAATCTAATCAGCTCTAAAATTTTATAAGCCGTGCCGAATGCCACCATAAAAAATCAAAATCGATTCATTCGTTTAAGAGAAACCGTTGACGAAAGAATTAAAATATATATTTTATTAAAAATATACTAATAGTAGTAAAAAATTACGTACTAAATATCAAGTCAATTTAAAAAAACTAAAGTCAAATAATAATAAATAAATGGTTGGATAGAAGTGTAAAGGAATAATTTTATTAAATTTAACCGTCTACTTACTTGAAACCGTGTTGTTTAAATATATGTTTGATTTATGTTTACAGAGTGCAGCTAAAGTAGAAACTCATTTGTGCAGGCACGCGATGAAACCAACAAATAGGGAGAAAAAACAGAACCAACGTTGTATTCCATATAAGTCCAAAAAATTTTCATTTTTAACTTCCCGCTAAAAAAATCGACGATTTTCGAAAAATTCGGGAAGTTATTGTTTTCACCCCGATTTGCAAAAATCGCAATTTCATCAGATGTCGACGTTTTGAGGTCCTGGGAAACTATTCTGACTATTTTCAGAATGATGCCCGAGTATCTGTGTGTGTGTGTGTGTGTGTGTGTGTGTGTGTGTGTGTGTGTGTGTGTGTGTGTGTGTGTGTGTGTGTGTGTGTGTGTGTGTGTGTGTGTGTGTGTGTGTGTGTGTGTGTGTGTGTGTGTGTGTGTGTGTGTGTGTGTGTGTGTGTGTGTGTGTGTGTGTGTGTGTGTGTGTGTGTGTGTGTGTGTGTGTGTGTGTGTGTGTGTGTATATGTATGTATGTATGTGTGTGACCGGTCTATATCTTTTTAACCAATGAACCGATTCGGATGGTTAAGATGGCAGTCGCAAGAGCTTGTTGGCCATCAACTTTTCTAAAAATTTCAGATAATTTGATAAAGTAGACTCGAAAATATTGATGAATTACGGAAAAAAAATTTCTTTTTTTAGTTTTTTATTGATTTCTCAGAAACCACTTATACGATTGACTTCAAAATCTGATCAGCTCTAGAACTCAATAAAATACGTCGATTGCCGCCGCAACCATCAAAATCGGTTAATTCGTTCGCGAGATATCGTGGGAGAAAGAAATGCTAAAAAACGGTTTTTTTCGAAAACAATGGTATACAAAAGTATTTTCGAGCTCGAAGAGCTTGAAAATGTAACCACAATAATGTTTTCGAGCTCCTCGAGCTCGAAAAGAGTGAGAAGTTTTAGGGCTGGCCCGCAGGGTCAACCGATAGACAGATTTTTTTTAACTGCAATGCACTTGGAGCAATTTAAATTAAATCTACAATCGTATTAGGCACCCTTCTGCATATTATTTCCCCACCAAGGTGTGTTCAAACACTTGCGTGTTTTTTTAAAAATATTTTTATTTATTTTTTTTTTAATTTAACATTATCAATATTTTTAATATTTTGATTCATTTTAAAATTTAAATATACATAAAGTGCATTTCGAAATGCGCTACGCTTCAGCTGCTCGCAGCGCATTTCGGAATGCACCCATAAAGACGTCCACTACAGTTCAATTCAAATATGAGACAGGTGCCGGTTAACCGTCACATGTTATTGCTAATACTAAAATTTTCCGTCTGAATGAAACGCTTACCATCAGTGAAAATTAAAGATAAAGTTTAGAAATCCGGCAACAGGTGACAGTGTATGGATCTATGAGAAAGTTGCTGTTATTATTCATTTTGAAAATGGCCTTGATATTCACGAAAATTAAAAGTGCCCAAGTAGCACAGCGACAACTCTCGTATGTTGTAAAGATGACGTAAAAAAGACAAGACAAATTTTATTTTATATCAAAGCCAAATTTTTTCATACAAATAAGACGTACAGATGTTAATCCTCGGGGTAATAGAAAATTTGTCTTCTATTTTCTATTTTCTATCCTCAAAAAGTCATCCCATTGACAAGTCGTTCTGATGACTTATTTGGTAATTATTTGTAATTTACTGTTTACCAAGATACTGAAGTTAGCCGAAGTCTAAAAATTTTTGGATTTTTTTTTGGACAATAAATTTGGAAAAAAAAAAACATTTGAAAAAATTGCATCTATAGTTTTTTAAATTTTCTACATGTGCATATTTTTAATTTTCATTTTTTTGTAATTGATTTGTTGAAACAAAAAATCCGAAAATTCTCGAAGCAAGTTCATTTTTCTCTGTATTTTCTCGAGAAAAGTTTGAAAGAAAAGGAACTGAAGGCCAGAAAATTTATTTCTATTGTTCACGAACATCTGAAATGATAATTAGATCAAAATAATAGAATACAAAAAAAAATTATTTTTTACATCGGCCAGTAACTCCTGGTTTTTTTTTCTTTAAGAAGTGATTACTATAAAATATAATCAATCTTTTTTCAATTAAGAAAAGGTATCTAGAACAATACACAGCCGTAATATACTTTTATTATTTACCAACAATCATTTCTAAACCCGGTCGTTAGTAAATAACCAATAAATATTAAATAACTGTACAAAGTATATAAATCCAGGGTTCTTCACTTCTATCCTTCAGTTAAAATACGTCATACATCAATCAACAATGCGAATTTTCATGATCCTTACAATCTTCCTAGCAGTCGTGTATTCAAATCACTTGGATAATAGTAAAGAAAAATTTTTAAAACAATATCCCAGCTCAAGAGCACGATCAGAAAGTCTAGGACGTCTTCTTAATCATATTTTCCATGAATATTTCACCGGCTGCATTGTAATTACGATATACGACGATAAAGTAAATACCAACTATCCGGGATTAGTGAATAATTTAAATGGAGATTTATCAGACGTTTCATTCGTTCGTAACCATTTAAATAATTCCCTAGATCAATCACCCCTAAAATGTCAAAATAAATGCTATCACTATTTGATGTTTTTGAATAATATTTATGATATAACCAAAGTTTTATCTAAAGAATCAACAAACAAAGTGGTAATTGTGTCGCAATCAACACCGTGGATCGTTAAAGAATTTTTAAAAAGTTTTTCATCTAGATCTTACACTAATTTACTAGTAATAACTCACAGCATGAGCGAAAGAACAGAGGTAATGCTGAATAATTTCAAATTAATGTCTCAACCCGGATAAAAAAAATAACTTGGTTTTCACTGTCATAATTTTTTTGACTTGCATTTGACTTAGTTCACTAGATTTTGGCTACACTCACTTTTTTTAACTATAATATGACTTTCTTAACTTAAAAATTTAAGGGGGACCACTAGTGTGAAATTTTGAAAAAATCAATTTTTTTTTTTTTTGCTTATTTCGATAATTCATACCTTCAAAAATAACATACTAAAGTTTAAAGTGCATATCTCGAATAGTTTTTTTGAGTTACAGCCATCTGAAGAGCAGCCGCTAATCGGTTCTCGAAAATACATTTTTCAAAATTGCTGCAGTTATAATTCGAAGATAAATCACCCGATCGGTTTTATTCGAGTTGCAGCTTCTTTTATATATGTTTCTACGTACCATGAAACTCCAGTTTTTCGATCGAATCAAAAATGTAATTTTGGCAGGTCAAAAATCATCAAATTCTTGCGCAAAATTTGAAATTTTTTTTTAAAACTCTGCTTTCTTTTGAAGCGTTGGGAAATTGTAATTAACTTGCTGAATTTGGAATTTTTTGGTCCAAAAATTTTATCTAGTATTTATTATATATCCAAAAATATACCTTTAAATCATTAAAACATTCCATGCAATAGTTTTCTTTAAAAAAATTATCGAAAATCATCTTTTTATCAGGCGGTCACACTAGTGATCCCCCTGAAGTCAACTAAATCAAATCCAAGTCAAACTTGACTTGAATATGACTTAGTTAGCGTAAATCGGTACTAAGTAAGACAACTTAGTCAAAAGCAAGTCAAAACTAAATGATTTTTCATAAATCTATTTAAGTAGCAAGGATCATATTTATTGTATACCCACAAACTTTACGTCGACGGAAGCGGTGCAAGTTTTCCATTTCTTTTGACTTCATGGATTGGAGATCGTATGACACAAAAGGCAATCGATCTCTTTCCCAAGAAACTCAGCGGTGGTTTCAAGGGCCACAGATTACTCATTGCGACCGCCCACCAGCCTCCTTTTGCCATTAGAACGTAAGTTATTTATCATCAATCAAACACACGAGCATATACTTATTGTATTTCTTTACAATACTTATAAATCATTGAATCACCGTCTTTATTCTATTATTAACAAGTATCATATTGATTTAGGAATGTAATAACTGGGAGTAAAATCGATTGGGACGGAATCGACATACGTATGATACAATTGCTCAGCAAAACTTTAAATTTTACCGCCGACTTTCGTGATCCCGTTACAATTAACAGGTTTACATTTACATAAACAACAACTCATTCAACTTATTATTTTTATCTACATGTTTAAATATACATTAGCTCGTCTATTGACATTTATCATCCGATCAATTAATTATAATTTATGATGTCTAGTCCAGTTTACGCTGCCACAGCGGATGTTATCACCGGAAAAGCATCTGTAGCAGCCGGCGGTATTTACAAAACGACCAATATTACATCAGTCTTAGATACATCCGTGTCTCACATGGAAGATTGCGCTGCATTTATTTCTTCATCATCATTAGCATTGCCCAAGTATCGAGCTGTCATGGGACCCTTTCAACCAGGCGTCTGGGTTCTCATATGCATTGTTTACTTTATTGCCATTATCCCATTGACAATCAACAGTGATTACAGTCTGCGCTCCTTGATAACTCGTCCTAGCAGATTTATACACATGTTTTGGTTTGTGTTCAGTACATTTACCAACAGTTTTGTTGTTAAAAATCCTTTAAATCCTAATGGATTTGCTAAAAATTCGACGGCTCTTCTTATTGGTACAAAAATAAATTCAATTATTTATTTCTTTCAAAAATTTCAGTGGGTAAAAAAAACGCTGAAATTAGAGCTCTTAATGTCAACATTTACTTCTTGATTGCAAATTTTCCATTTTCCATTTAAATGACACGGGAAAAATTTTTATTTAATTTTGGAATTTTATAACTCACCAACGAAGATGTATGCCGGAAAGATCAATGTATAATTTTGTAGAGAATTCAATGCTCTACAAAAAAAGTCTCTTATTATTTTTTGATAAATTGAATATTTCAAAAGTTATTCTAGGTCACAGTTGAATTTATAGAATTTTTACTATTTTTCGACTTTTCTGGTGAAATTATCAGACTTATGACAAAATGTCATAGGACCTTTTTTGTAGACCGTTTCATTTCCAACAAATTATCTTTCATGAATTTTTAAAAATTTCTGAATGCTCTTCAGTTATTGGCATTCAAAAGCAATAAGCTCCAAAAGTCGTATTATGACTGATTTCAATTCTAATGCAAATAACTGAAGAGCATTCAGAAATTTTGAAAAGTTTGTAAAAGATAATTTGTTGGAAATGAAACGGTCTACAAAAAAGGTTCTATGACATTTTGTATTGAGTTTGATAGTTCCACCAGCAAAGTCGAAAACTAGTAAAAATTCTATAAATTCAACTGTGACCTCAAATCACCTTTGAAATACAGAATTATTCAAAAAATGATAAGACTTTTATTGTACAGCATTTAATTCTCTTCAAAATTATGTATTGATCTTTCCGGTATACGCCTTTGTTGGTGAGTTATAAAATTCCAAATTTTGTTAAATTTTTTCCCATGTTACTCAAACGGGAAACGGAAAATTGCAATTACCAAGTACTCAATGTTTAAGAGCTCTAGTTTCAGCAGGCATTTTTTTTTTACCCTACTGAAACTTTTGAAAGTCAAATCCTTGAAAAAAAAAAATAGATTTTTTGAATCAGTCTAATAAATATATAATATATTTTTAACAAGGTGTCTACTGGGCATTTACAATAATTATTACATCTTGTTACACTGGATCAATAATGGCATTTATTACAGTACCAATGTTTCCAGAATCAATAGACACTATTGATCAACTTCTAGATGAAGGTTACGATGTTGCAACTTTAGGTAGCAATTAAAAATTTCATTCGCTCTTTAATTTCTTGTTTCAAAATTAATCAATAACCGATTGATAATTATTACTTAGACCATGATGGTTGGGAAAAATGGTTCAATTGGACAACAATTGAAGATCCAGTTGCCGTTAAATTATTAAAATCTCTCGAATATGTACCAACAGTTACCGAAGGAGTAAGAAATGCAAGTGATTCATTCTTTTGGTCTTACACATTTCTCGGCTCTAAAATTGTTCTTGACTATCATGTACAGGCAGAATATACTCCCAAGTAATTTGAGTAATAAGAGATTGGAAATATTGATAGCTTAACAAGATGATTATTTATGACTTTAATTGCAGCTGGTCGACAAGAAGATCAGCTATGCATATCAGCAAAGAATGTTTGGTGAACTTTGGAGTTACTTTGGTATTACCCAAGGACTCGGTATACACTCATCCTTTTGATACGGTAATAATGCGAGTCCGACAATCTGGTTTGAGTCAGAAAATAATACGTGATGTTGAATGGGATATTCAGAGAACAGCCGAAGGAACTCGTCTTCCAGTAAATATTTTTTTACTTATTACTTATTATTTTAAATTTTAAAAATAAAATTTATGTAATAATAAAGTTGTTATGAAATTATCATAAAGATCTCAGAGGATTACAAACGACGAAAAGTAATTATAGAAGAGAGACAACTTGCTCTGGATGACACGCAGGGCATGTTCCTCGTTCTCGGAGCGGGAATCCTCATTGCTAGTCTAGTACTTTTAATTGAGTGCTGTGTTAATGGTTTTAAAAAAAAAGACACTGTTGCTGATACCACAACAACTTTTACGTCACTCGCTACTACACCGCGTATGAGTTTTCTGACAGTTCCGAAGCCTTGGGATATTGAAAGTTCAAACTGCCCGCCGAGACCTCGAAGATTCATGAGAGGTAGCATTTAGATAAAAGTTAAAAATTTATTATTACAACAAATCAAGTGGACTGGTATTTTTTATTAACTTTATACCTTTCATTACTTGTCAATATGTTCTTTCACTATCTATATATTTATTTATGTTTAAAATAACTCTTATGTCAGTCATATTGTGGGAAGATTTAAATAACTTTTCATCTTGGTATTAAAAATATGAAAATGTGGTTTACTGTTGACCTTTTATGTCATCATACAAATATTAGTTTTCAAAGGAAAATTATTTATTATTATTTTTTTTTTTACGTCTATTATCTAATAGTAATTAGGCATTAAAAATTTAATAGTTTTATTTTTTTAATTTTAGAAAAAATTCATTTTTTCTAAGCAAGTTTTTATTTTTTATTCTAAATTAACTAACAAATGTCAATTAAAAAATTTCTACAAATTTTAAAAATTCCTAAAAAAAATTTTTAAGCTAATCTGCAATGGAAAAATATTTTAATACCAATAAAAAGTATTTAAAAAACATAATCAGGTAGCATAGAAAATAAATAAAAAGTTTTCGTAAATAAAATTACATTTTATAGTCAATAAAATTGAAGTAAAATAAAATAACTGCCCAGTAAATTTTTATGATCGTTAATTTTTTATGCAGTGCAGCAGTTGTCTAACAATCAAATCATTTAGAAAAGTTGGCTGATAAATTTTATTGTTTTTAACTCAATTTAATGCCACCGCATATCCGTAATTTTTTTTTATTAATTTCTCAATAATTAATTTTTTAAAAACAATAAAATAATTTATTTTAAAACTTGAACAGATTTTCAAATATTTATATTAATCTATAAAAAAAAATACCTTCATAAGTTTAATTTATTTCACCATAAATAATACGATTCTTAAACTTTCTACTATTTTATTCACAATTACATTTAAATGCAGCCCAATACAACTGATGTGTCAAAGACATCCTTAATAATAATTATTTTTCCAAGAAATTAAAGTTAATATTAATAAAATAAAATGTCAGAATGACATTTATTTATTTTAGCATTAACGGAAATAAAAATAAATTTATCTATACTCGAAGGTAATAATATTTATCTAACATTAAAGGGAAGGGAAATAATAAAGGAAGTTTATTATCATATAAAAGAGGTAAAAATATCAACTAAAAACAACCACATTTTTTATTTATTAATTAATTACTTTATTTATTTAAATACACTGTAAAAAATTGAATCCGGAGTAAATGCGGAGTGGATTTAATCTCCTCGAAGTAAAATTCACTCCGAAGGGAAATATATTTTAATATTAAAACTCCAGATACGAGTGAATGCGGATTCGAATAAAATCCAGATCACTCTGAAATCACTTCGCTGAAAAATCAAACTCCCAATTTATTCTGCATGTGAAGTAACTTTTTTTTTAAACTCTGAACTCCGAGTAAAATCCGAATTCACTCCGCATTTTTACAGTCTAATTAATTTATTATTCGAATTATTTTAGCAGACCTTAAAGTGTTGAGTTAGTCATCCGGATTCACACGCACTTGATACATGTGTTATTTTTATAATAAAACCACAATGATTCCTCATCGTTTTATGTCCTTGTCACAATTCTCATAAGCCGCTGGGAAAGTAATGAAAGATGCATCAAAGATATTTTAAAAAGTGCATTTATGTGCGTGTGACAGCAATTACCAAGTCTACATTTCACTTTCAATTACCATTCCTATGTTTTATTTATAACAATAACACTTTTAAGACAACTTATGTCAAGTAGAACTGCCGATAAGATACAAAGACATCCGTAATGCAGGATAATAGCTGACCACAAGGTAAATGCTATGCTGAATGTCAGGGTAACTAGATTCAGTTATTTATATTTTTTATATTTCCATCATACACTTATAATTACTGGTATCTCTTCATCTCTTCGACACATTGGATGCCCTCGAGGCGGGTCTGCTAGTGTCCTCCGAACAGGATTTTTTATCCAAACTTCCGAGACATTAACGATAAAAATATATAAATAATATTTATCTGATATATTTATATGAGAATAAAGACTTGAATTAAACCAACTTACCCATTACTTTTAGAAGAACTTCTTTTAAACATAGCACTTAATTTTTTCTTCAAATTTTTCTTCTCGACTTTAGTTTCATCTATACTTGCTTCTGATCCCGAAGTCTAAATAAAAATATATAAATAAATCATCAAATTCCACTCATATATTGAAAAGAGCGGTGTTAAAATACCGGTGTTAAATCGGTGTAAAAAAAAATCCACGTATAGAAATTAGAAAAACAAATGTATTATATATAAAAAAATATAAAAATTAAATGAATATTATCTGAAGGTAATTTCAATTTTGCTATGTACTCATTTAAATAATTAGTTATGTTATACGTAATTTATTTAAAAATTACACAACTACACGCCCACCATTTCAATTATCAACAATTTAATTAATTAATAAAAATACTGTTTAACTTTCGTGATCGAATACGTAAAAATATTCACAAAGTAAAATATTTTCAACACCGAAAAATATTTTAACACCGGGAAATTTTATTAACACCGGTAAAGAATATTTACACCGGCGGCTGTGTTATTTTAACACCACTTTCGGTGTTGAAATTTAACACCTACATCGCCTGGACTTACTCCGGTTTTTTACAGTGTACTTATAACGACAAAATAATTTTTATTAATTTAATTACCTGTATAGAAAAATCGAAAGAACTGTTGGGATCGTCAACACTCGCAGACTTTGTTAGTTTCGTTGTTATTTTTCTAATTATATTTTTATTATATTTCTTATCCCGCTGAATCATTTCGCTCTTCGTTGATCCTCCAGACAGCCGACTGAAAATATCATTTATTTTATTTATATCAGAAAGAAAATATTTAATAAATAAACACTCGGGTATATTTACCTGTCAATACTCGAGTCTCTTTGAAGACTAAAATGTCGAGTATCAACTTCCGAATCTAATGACTGTATGCTCGAAACGTTGCTATCAGTTCCCCAAATCGATTGGTCGTTTTTTCCAGAGGTCTGTTCTAAAGATAAACTCTTACGTTTGAGAGTCGGTTTGGAGCGAGTTGACGTCGAAGAGCCACGTCCGCTGTCATCATCAATAGAACTAGATCTAAAATTTAATTCACATTTATTATTTTTACAAGCTCATCATTTTTTGAAAATTCATCCAGCTGAATAAATAAACAACTAATACCTCTTAGTGAGTTTTTTCTTCGATGAAACATCACTTCCAGCCAATACCTTCTTCGATTCTTGCAATTCTTTAGCTACTTCCATTAGTTTACTGATCGTGTACTCAAGTTTTTCTGTCTTGCCGCTCAAATTTATCGTAGCTAAAAAAAACATTCATTCATTCATCAATAATTCAAACGTAGATCAATAATTCATCTACTACATCAACTTATAAAAAAGTGAAACCTTTAATGTCTTCTTTAGACTCGAGCATCGGTGAAGATTCGCGTGACTTTGGTCCCTTAGTTCTTCGCGGTGGTGTCGGAGTATAATTATCCGGAGTTTTAGCGGCATCAATTTTGCCACTCAGCTCCGGGAACAGTTTCATTAAATCATCAACTTGTCTCAGCAAAATATTCATATTTTTCGCTTCTATTTGTTCCATGCGTCTTTTACTCATAATCAAATCCTTAAGCTCCTCTCTTTCTCTCTCGTGTCTCTCCTTCTCGCGTCTCATTTTCTCGTTACTTGTCCTGAGCTTCGCGTGGGCATCCCTTAGCTCCAGAAGGTCACATTGCAACTACATCAGTAAATAAACATTAAAAGTGACACAATAATTACAACTCCTCAAGCGTTAAATGAATTGATTGATAAAAAAAAAAAAGAAAAATAATAATGACAATAAAGTAAATAATTAACCTCGATCAATTTCTTCTTGCTCTCGTCCTTCTCTTCATCGAATATCTTCTTCATCTGATCCTGACGACGCTTGTTCTCCAGACGCTCCTTGTCACGCTCCCGCTCGACCTTTAACGAGAGACGAGTTGATAAATGTACGCCCACATGCAGACATACCCGGGCACTATCCACAACCCGATCCAACAACAAAGCTTCCAATACGATACGTACTATTTATACTTTTATTATTATTACTCTTGTTGTAGTTGTTGTTACCGTAGTTATTACTGTTGCTTTTGTTGTTTTAACAAACCTCACTACACGTTACTTGTTACTTACCTCGTACAATGTCTGGCGTAAATCCCTGGCAAGAGTTGCGGTCTCTTGTAACAGCCTCTGTTGTTCTTCTCGCTCTTTCTGCCAGGCAAGCTCGATCCGTGCCTTCAAACCTGGAATCTTTGTTCTACCGCTTGCTAAAATTCGCTCCTCCTCCAGCTGTAACTCAATATTTACTTATCATTTTTAAATATTTATTACAACAAAGCTAAATTATTTATTTTGCATCAAAAACTATTACCCATTCATTTAATATTTCATTTAAAATTTTTTTACCGCATGATTACTTAATTATAAATTTAATAATAATGATAATAATAATAAATGCTACCTCATTTATTCTTGACTGCATTTCAGACATTTTAATCTGCCAGCCAGATCGCTCAGACACTAATTCAGTCTTGAGCTTTGAAGCTTCCAATTTACTTTCTGATAGCTCGTCTTCCATCATACTGATCTGCTGCTCTAATGTAGAGACATTTGTACCGGTCGACTCTTCGTCCTGTCGATAATAAATAAAAATACTTATAATGCGACAATTAATACATTTATTTATTGCTAAATAAATAAATAATAAATAGAGAATGACACAGAGGGAAGTGACCTCATCTGATTTTCCAATTGATGTCGTAGAGGGTCTTCGTTGACGAGTTGCCTTGAGCTCGGCGATAGTCTTCTGCGCGCCTTCCATCATGTGCTTGTAAGTGTCCCTTTCACGTTTATAACGCGACAATTGATTTTGTATTGACTGTATTTCGTCATTTATTGCTTTTATTCTGTGCTCATAACGCATTTTACACTGTGCAAGATCTGTCTTTCGAGCCTTCTCCGCGTCGGCGAGCAAACTCTTGGTCTTTCGTAACTCGGCGTCGAGCGCTGAAGTGTCGGCTGATAAATTTCGTTGAAACTTATTCACGGCATTGTAATCATTTAATTTACTTGTCAAGTCATCGTTCTGAAACATTTTGTTTTTTATTTTTTTACTATTTATATAAATGTACATTATTGTTATTATTATTATAATTACTATAAGTACTCACTATTCTTCTTACGTCCTCTAATTGAATTCTCAAAGATTCATTTTCTTTTACAATCCGACTAATTTCTTCTTTGGATTCTTCTAATTGTCCATTAATTGTCGACGACCTCTCACGTTCTCGGAGCATTTCCTGAAATTACATGATAGCAACAACAACTTAATTAATAAATTATTTATTTAACCAGGACAAATTATTATTTTATTTAAGATCATTCTCAGACAGTGCCTCCACTTTTTAAAAATTTTTAATGAGTTCAACTGTCATAAGTATCCAAATTTTTGCAATTAATTAAAAAAAATTTTTACCGTTAATTGAAAAAAGGACAACCCTTATTAAAAGAAACGATTTGAAACGATTAGAAAAATTAAAATTTTAATACTTTTTAATGCTTTTGAATACGTTGAATACTTTTGAATCGCCCTTCTTATGGGAGTTTAACATTGCAAATCACAGAAAAAAGGATTTCTTGGTACAAAAAATTTTTGCTTATCCCAAAAAATTTTTCTTAGAGAATAAATTTTCTTGGAATAAGAAAAAATTTTTTGCGCCAATAAATTATTTTTTTTTGTGTAGTTGCAATTTTGCTGAGATATAGATTTTAAAAAAGTTACTTACAGTTGATATCAATTGGGAGTTAAACGAAATTTCAGTAAAATCTTCATGTCAATTTTGAAGTTCGAATTTTCAAATTTTTTAGGCTAAAATTTATCCAACAAATTTCATTCAACTCCTAATTGATATCAACTGAAAATAATTTTTTAAAAATTATATACCTTTAATTAATTGATAAAATTTCGATACTTACAAGAGTCGAAAGTCTGAAAATTTTTAACACAGAAGCACTGTCTAAAAATGCCCTTAATAATTAATTGCGTACCTCCAATCGAGATTTTTCTTTCGTCCAAGTGATTTCTTTAAGACGATTTGCTTCTTCGAGATATCTTACGCGTTCAACAGTATTTTCTAATTGATTTTTATAGTCTACCAATTGACTAAAATAAATAAAAAAATTTTAAAAAAATTACCATCCGAAGTTTACTGAACTCCGCCATATATTTTACAAAACAATTCATTATTTACCTATTTAAAATCTCAACTTGATTCTCCAGCTCTCGTTTCGCATCTTGCAAAGCTGCATGTTTTGTATGCAAGTCATCAAACAACTCCTGACCTTTTTTAATCTCTTCTTCTAAGACTACAACCCGAAAACAAATGTCATAGTAAACTAAGAGTTTAAGACAAAGTAAAATATATTAAAAGAATAAATAAATAAAAAAAACACAAACTTGTAATTTTTTCAGTGTATGTTTGCTTAAGCTCAGTCATTTTTTTAGCATTAGCGCCAGCTTTCTCCAAAGCTGAAATTTTTTTCTTCAAATTACTGAGTTCATTGTCTCTAGTCAGTTTATCTTCTTCAAGTTGTGTCTTAAATTTATCTCTCTCTTTCTTAACTTCGGCTAATTCAGCGGTCGCTTTGGCCACTTTCATTGACGTTGAAGATTTAATAGTTTCAAATTCCGTTTTCAATTTCTTCAACTCACTTTCTACTAATGACTTTGATTGCTCCAGCTGAAGAAAAATTAAAAAAAAGAAATTTTAAAGGTCAGTTAAAAAATAAAAATCAATTTTTATCAATTGAAAAATAAAAAATGTTTTTTTAAATTCTTATTAAATATTAAAAATTATAATAATAAATTACTTTGGCAGCATTCTTCAACATTCGACTTTCTTTTTCAGTTGACGTTGTTAAATCGTCTTGTAACTTCTTACATCGTTCTCTCTCAGCATTTAATTCTTTTCTTAATTCATTTACAGTTACTTCCATCTTAGCGTTATTTTTCTCCGATGACGTTGCTGTTTCTAAATCCTTTTTCAACTGTAAAACTTCATTATAAACCTTAAGCTTTTCGGCAGACAGTGATAGTAATTTTGATTTAAGTTTCTCTTTTTCATCTTGTAATTTTAATTTCTCCGCATCCCAAATTTTACGATCCGACTCTCTGCCCGCTGTCACTTCGTTTAGTTTTTTTCTCACTAAAAACATTAAATCCCATCATTACCCTCATTTATTTCATACTTAAAATCACACGATTAATTTAAAAAATTTAACAAACTCACAACTTTGTGGGTCACTTTTAGTTTCCGATTTATTCAATTCTTTCTCTTTGGCTAAATCACGCAACGCATTATCTAATTTCTGTTGCAACAATTCGTTTTCTTTTACTAATTTATCGAGTTTTAACGAACTGTCTTGTCCTCTTGCAGAAGGTGAATCAATACAAAGATTAATTATGTCACCAAAAACAGTATAAACTTCTCCTGAAAAGAAAAAAATTTGTTTGTCATGAAAATATTAAAAAAAAAATTAAATTAATACCTAATTCTTTTTCCACGTCCTCCAGCATCTTTCGTAACTGTACTTTGGATGGATGGTCATTGGACTTAGGCCCTCGGTTTTTAAATTCACCGCCAAGTTTTTTGAGGACCTCTTCAACTTTTCTGATCTAAAATAAAACAAATCATTTTCTAATTAAGGTAAAGGGCCCTGTTTCTGACACTTTAAGAGTGACAGCTGAGGTTATTCTATAAGAACTAATTTAAAATTCCATTTAAATAAACAGTAGTTTATATAATAAACAAGTTTAGAATTTTTAAATAAGGACATAAGTGAAAAATAATTATTTGGAGCTTATTAATAATTTAAATTAATGTTTAAAAAAGTGATGTTTGAAGACCTAGTTTCTGACACAAAGGAATTCTCAGAAAGTGCCCCCCACTTTTTAAAAACTTTCAAGTGTCATAAGCGTATCAAAATTTTATTAATTGATTAAAAAAAATTAAAGCATTAATTGGAAAAAAGGCAACGTAGTCGTCATTTCGCCGAGATATGAATTTTAAAAAAATTACTCTCAGTTGTTATCAATTAGGAATTAAACGTAATTTGTTGAATAAATTTTAGCCTATAAAATTTGAAAATTCGAACTTCGATATTCTATATTTAAAATAAAGTTGAAAGTCTCAGAATCTGGGACAGTGTCAATAATGGGGCCCTTTATTTTAATAAGACAAATTGAAAAGAATCGATAAAATTAATAAAGACATAAAACCTCGTCGTGTTTGTTTTCTAATTCACTTTTTTCGGCCTCTAACTGCTCAGTCTTGCGCTCCAGCTTTCGTAATTTGAAGGAAAGAATTCGGCAGTTTTTATTTGACTGCTCTAGAGTCTTCCTCAACCCTGTGTACTCATCGGCTTGTTCTTCTCTACAATATTAATAGCAGCGATTTGTTATAAAAAAAACGAAAGTAATTACTTAAAATGATTTGTGGAGGTAATAAATATAAATATCAATAAAATGTTTTTTTTCTTAAAAGTAAAAGTATAAAAATAACCTAAAGTTATCCTGCATCTCATAAATTTCCTCTTCCAATTCCCGTATTTCTTTCTTCATGTCCTCATTCTCATCCATAAGACTCTCGCAAAGAGTTTCTGCGGCCTTGAGCTTCGACTTGAGCTCCTCAGTGGCCTTTTCTCTCTCGCTCTTGCCACCTTTAGATTCACTGCCTTTTTCAATATTTTTAAGCCGCGCAAGCAGAGTCATCTTTTCCTCATTCAAGGCTACATAAATAAACAAAAAAAAATGTACATGTAATTTATCATTTTCATAATAATTTTCATCATTTAATTTTGAGTGAAATTAGTATTTAATTTCAAACCTTCATTCTTTGATTGCAATTCTTGAAGTGATTTTTGTAGCCTCGACATTTCAGTACTCTTTGGTGTTTTAGCAGAATCTATAGTCCCTAATCTTCGAAAAAGTATTTCGCTTTTCTCCTTTTCAACCCTCTCGCATCGTGCCTTCATATCACTTAGCTGAGCCTTGAGACTTTCCAATTCATTCATTTCACGACTATTATTATTATCTTTGCTATTTTTATCTAAATCCCTTTTAAAATCCGCCTTTCTCACCTAGATATCCAACATTAATAATAATAAATCATAATCTATTTCTACATTTATAATAATTATTATTAATAATTAAACATCACTCGTTAATAATAAATAATTTTTACAGTCGACTCCCCGTCATAAGCCTGCCCGTTATAAGCCTCTTCCACTCAATCGGCAGGTACTGATTCCAAACAACTCCCATTTAACCACTTCTTTGAGTTTTGTACCAGACATTCCGTTATAAGCCGCCGTAAAAATTCTCTAAATTTCAAACTAACAATAGGAAAAAATATCAAAATTAATGATGAAAATTTACTATCGATGCTTCGTGGATAATAATTTAATCAATTTTAAGAAAAATATAAATTATTGTTGATAATTTTAATTATTAATTACAATTAAAGCTCCTTTTGCAATTCAAAAGTTTTATTGAGCATTATGTTGAACAATAACAATTATTATTATTATTATTATTATTATTACTGTAATTAATACCGTTGTCATCATAATTTTTTCCATTAAAATTATTATTAGTGTAAAAAGATGAGTATTTATTTTAGTGCTATAAGCACTAGAAAAATCGGGGTACTGACGTATGTAACAAACCGTAAATATGACGTTTGAAATCATATAAAATAAAACAGGCTTATAACGAGTCGTCGAGAACAAAACTAAACGCACGGTAGTGGAAAGACTGAAATTCCAAGAAAAATTTCCCCTACGTCCCCTAGACCAGACTTATGACGGGTAGTCGACTGTATTATGAAATGAAAATAAAAATAATGACCATAACAAACTACATGAAATCACCTACTTTTGGCTCTACTTCTACGGGGTGTGCAAGCAATTAATAAATTAAATATCGAGACACACCTGAATAATAAACTCTACATCGTTTTCAGAATTACTAGAAGTCTTATCAATGACCTGCTTGATCTGGAGCTTCGCGGGTGGCCGGTCGTTGTTCTGAAGCGCCGTCTCATCAATGGAGTGACGTCGAAATGTGTAGCTGTCGGCTTTGCTCCCGGTGAAGCTTTTAGGTCGTGTTGGCTGCTTGTCCGACTCCCAGGTCGGCTTGGACGACTCGACCAGACTGGGAAGATCAATTGCCGAGCTCCATTCTGCTGAGACTGACGTTGTCACTGGAGTTTTTGATGAATTTTCGTCTTTTATCAAGTTTGACGTCGATGCCCAAGTTCTTCTAGACTCCGGACTTTCACTTGATCTATTTGGTGACGGTTCCCATCGTGACAAACTTGGTGTTGATGATGTATCTGTTTTTAAACTTGTTCTTTTTCCAGAGTGATCTTTGTAATCTCTGAATTATTTTAGTAAAATTTATCAGTTATTTTTTATATTTACAATCATATACACTGTAAAAAATTTTCGGATTGAACGCGGATTAAATCCGGAGTGAATGTGAATCGGGTGACTGCTTATTTATTTAATTCCCTCGGAGTGAAATTAACTCCTAAAGGGAGATTATTTGAATATTAAAACTCTGAATCGGAGTGAATGTGAATTAAAATAAAATCCAAATCACTCCGAAGTCACTTCGCTGAAAAACAAACTCCGAATTTATTCCATATGCGGAGTTAATTTTTTAAAAACTCCGGAACTACGAGTGAATTCGGATTTGAATAAAATCCGAATTCACTACCAA
Organism: Microplitis mediator; assembly: GCF_029852145.1. Lineage (NCBI taxonomy): Eukaryota > Metazoa > Arthropoda > Insecta > Hymenoptera > Braconidae > Microplitis > Microplitis mediator. The sequence continues at coordinate 15,399,117 of NC_079974.1, forward strand.
TTTTTTATAGCGAAAGTTAAAAATAGTAAATATAGATATTTTTATTAAATTAATAAGCACCTGAGACATCTTTTGCAGCGAGTTGGCCATCGTACATGCGGATGAAAACCAAGTGGACACATAGAATCCCCCTTAACGCTCCCAAACGTATGATGCATTTTTATTTTAAATATTTAACTTATTGTCGAATAATTATAATAATAATAATGCCTATTATTATTATTAATATTAATATTTTTAATAATTCCAATTAATTTAATAATTGCAATCAGACTGCACAAACTCGCCATTGATTTAGGACTTAAACCCAGACTTCTATTTTCTATGACGCACCTCGTTAAAACAAAGTCTATCTTTAGATCTATCATAGAGACATTTTGAACACGCGCATAAGACTACATTAACTAATTAAAATATTTTCATAACAATTTATCAATAAACCGGATGTTTTTTTTCAAACTTCAAATTTATTCACTCACATTATCTACATACTTTTTATAAATAAAATAACTCAACCATTTTTTATCACATTTTAAACCATTTACTTTTTTATTTCCGTATCAAGTCTTCTTTTTTTTACCTTCATACATAATTATTTAAGCCATTATTTAAAACCGCGTATTTATTAATACTAATCCTACTATTAAATCCAAGATAAATGAATATATAAATTAACGCGATTACGTAACTTTCATAAGCGCACCAACATATTATTCGAAATTAGTTTCAATCACTTAAATTGACTATAAAAAAATTTTTTCTCGAGTATCTTAATCACTTTAGTTTTTAAAAATTCAAATACAATTTATAATCTCACATAAATTTATTTCAGTGTCATCGGTATATAGATATATATATATATATATATATATGTATAACGTAAACAAATTTTAGAAAAGAGATATGATAAAAATTCTTAAAATAATTCAAACTTAAAAATATTTAAAAAACAAAATTAAAATTACTTTAATTTATTAAAAATTTATTATCGTACTGAGACAGACGAGACATTTATTTTTTAATATTACGGATTATTAAATTTATTAAATGATTTAGTTTAAGTTATATATTTTATTAAGTTAAATACTGTATAAAAATAATGTAATAATAATAATATATGATATTATAACGTAAGAGTAATTCCGCGTGTCCCGCCATCAAGTAAGCGTGGTTGAACTGACGGGGGTTGCTATTACGGGCAACAGCTTACAGCTCAGCATCAGCAACTCAGATACTACGGACCACTGCATACATTACACATCACACATAACACATATACTAAATAAAAGCTAAAGCTTAAGCTCAAACTAAAACTCTCAGCTGTGTGGATCATTGGACTCGTGCCAAACTATATATTTATCCTCTAGGATATATATAGGTCAGCCGTATTCCCGCAAATTTTGTTAAATACTCACTCAGAGGCCCATTTCTACAGTCTAAGCTATCAATTATAGACACGTGACCTAATTATTTAAATTATAAATCATTAAATCATCATAAATTACCACTAATTGACAAGAGTGTGAATGTACCAGATAGAAGACAATTTATGAATTTTAAATAAATAAATAAATGAATTATGGCGTACGTTCGGGTGCCTGTTCTTGGCTGCTTAGAGCAGAGCCGACTAATACCGAAATAATCCGATTGTCAATTTAAAAATCAAAAGTTATTTTGTTCTGAAAATTTATTGACGAATAAGGTTTTTTTTTATATTTATTCACAGAAAAAAAGGATTTTTTAGCGCAAAAAATTTTTACTCGAAAATTTTTACTTCAAAATTTTTCCGAGCAGCCCAGAACAAGCAACCGAACACGCCATTAGTTAAAACAGAGAAATTTAAAAAAATGCGCGTACTGATTTTTCAGTTATCTAAATACGGATTTTTAAATTTGTATTATTTCATTCAAACATTTAAAAAATTGTCAATCGTCATATAAATTCACACTCATCTAATTGACATATTTATAAATAAACACCCTAATTACCCCAAAATTTCTAATTAAACTTTTATTGTTTAAATGTCATAATAATTTTTTTTTAAATTCAACAATTAATTTAAAAAATCATAACTATTTTTCTCACTATTAAAAAACTATTTCACATCCGTTTTACTCGAGAAAAATTTCCACAATTAGCTGTAAGTATTTTTAAAATTTTGTCAGTTACAACATCGGGTAATTTTTATCCTCAAAAGATAAACTGATAAATGATTAGCTTCCATCAGTAGTAATAGTCAATAATAATAAAAGTAGAGTTGAGTTATGAAAATAAATAATAATAACAATAAGATATGTTATAAATAATGAGCAATAATAAATTTTAAGACGGATATAAAGAAGTATAAAAGCCAGTAGTATCCGGCTTTTATCGTCTCCATGTACATTGGTATGGCCAAACAACAACAAGAAAATAAAGTCAAGTCCTGCTCCAGGAGTACAGCAACAGCAACAGCAACATCAACATCACCAGCAACAGGAACAGCAAGTAACTACATACAAGTAATATAAGCATGGTATGGGTTCGGTATATATGGAATGGCACAGCATGGCATGCAATACGGATATATACCGAGATACCAAACATAAAGGTAAAGGTAAAATAAAAAAGTAAAATGAAAATCCGCCGTTTAAACGCCGCAACAAGACAACAGTTCACTGGCCCTCTCCCTCTCACTCAGCTTCGCCAAAGGCCACTAGCTAAGCGCCTTGTCCTATTTCTGACGTCACAACTCCTCGACAGCAAGTCGTGGTCGTAGTCGTGGTCGTAGTCATCGAAGCCGTAGTTTAAGTCCTAGTTGATATGAAGTTTAAGTCATAGTGCTCGCGGTTGGTTTCATTACAATCGCGAATAGAACAACCAAACGTTGGCGAGTGTGAGTATCAGTATCATATTGGTTTGTAATGTATATACAAGTAGTATAAACTTGTTCTTAAAAGTATTGTGTATATATTAAATATATACGGGAGCAAGTAGTGGTGATGATGATGGTGATGGTGATGCTGATGATTGTGGAGGTGGTGGTAGAGGAAAGGCGCGAATAAACCAAATAGAAGGAGAAAATATTTTATTGCGCATGCGTAATTTAAACTCAAGATGGTGAACGTCTTTAGGACTCTCACTGACGGTTAAACTGTCCGCGGTGGTCCATTAGACGGTCGGTCATGTCTTTATTTTAATTTATTATATATTTTATTTATAGTGACCATTTAGATTTTATATATTTTTTATACAAATACATTTTTTTATTTATTTATTTCGAGTATTGAGCCAGTGATTGCTCAGTGACAGTGCCAAATTTTATATTTTTGTGTTTCGCGGGTTTTTTATTTCAAATTTATTTTTGTTTATTATTTTTAATGTGAGGTGGTTATAATTTTGTAACAGTAATAATTATAATTATTTTATATAATAAATAAGTCCAAGGATTATGGACGAAATTTGTGCATGTGCGTGGAGATTTAAATTTTGTTAATTTAGTTTTAAATTCCGTGATTCCAGTTCCTGTCAATTTATTGGTACGTTTTTACTCTGCTTCAATTATTAATATGATGATGATGAGAATATAAATGGAGGGTTAATTTGATAGTGTTTAAAATTTATATGAATAGATATTAAGTTTTTTTTTGGCAAAAAGAGTTTGTCGACCCGGGTGGTGGGTCAAATAACCAGTTTCTTCCAGTCGTTGAAATCTCCAACGAGATACCAACTCAGTATATAGAAAATATCCACTAGCAACATCGATAAAAGGTAGTTTTGTCCATATGGACATTGCGGATTAACTTTTAAAGAAATTATCTTTGCAAATATGGTATTTTTAAAGTCGCAACCAAGTGAAAGCCTGGAAATAATACAAAATCAGGGGACTATATAAGGATAATCTATATATCTATACACTGCAAAAAGAGTCATTGCTCTTTTATCCGCATACACCACTAACAGCATTTATATCTACTTATCTATTTATTTTTTTCTTATTCGTATTCTCATTCTCTCTCTATATATATATTTATTCTCATTTGCATCAGGCTATTTTTAGCGCGCATTACAATTTAGTCTTATCGTTCAACACGAGTACGAGTCCTTGCGGATAAGAACAACGCCGAGGAAGTTAAATAAATATAGAATAAGATTAAGGACGAGACAAGACAAGCAAAGACAAGGACTAAAGAAAGAGCACAAAAGTTTACCGAAAAAGAGGATTAAAAAAACAAAATAAATATAAAAAGTCGAGTTTGTTGCACTGGGAGTTCGAGGCGTGGCGGAGAGCTGCTTGAGAGGCTGTTGCTCGTCCTCGACAGCCTTCGCATTCTTCGTGCAAGTGAAAGCACCCGGACTTGGAGAGATGAGACGCCTGGTGTTGTCGTATTCACTTCTACTAGCGTGAGAAGACAGTCATTTCTCGTCATTATTATTATTATCACCATCATTATTATTTTTCATTAGTTTTCTACATAAAAAGACTATGAATTATTTTATTACTCTTTATATTCATTACAGTAGTAGTTTTTTAGCTTGTAAATATAAATTATAGCCCCACCATACAAAAATATATATCATGGACATGATAAACTTATACTGCCCGAAACGCCTTGCCTAGAAACGAGTCATCAAATTTTTTGGGAATTTAACTTCTGACGTTTTGCATCCGCGTGCCTTATTCCTGTCGTCATTTGCTTATTTTTTTAACATGTAAACTTATATGATATATTCTTGATCCCCTCTTGTGTACAAAACTTTTAGCTGTCTTGAAACAAACTACGTGCCCGATTCCCGTCTCTTTCTCCGTTCACAGCCCGCTATTACGAAATTCGCAAGTTATATAAAAAGCCTCGGGTGTCTCGCGTGTCTTTCTCTCATTCTTTCTCTTTGTTTGTTATTCAAGCCCGTTTATTAATTACAACAGACTAGAATCACACTTATAAACACACATATCTATATCTATATACATATATCTTCAAACAGCAACAAGAACTGAAAAAAAAAATTTCCCGCGTGAAAAGGGAAATTTAAAAACTAGATAAACGGATAAAAATGTCCAAGCGTGTTAGTAGTTTATTATGGCAGTCGGAAAAAATATATATATATATATCGGGCAACGGTGAAAAGTAATTGACGAACGGGGAAATATAACACAGGTTTATGAGTATGCATGTGTGTGGTACTCGTCTGAAGTCGGGCAACTTTTCCACTCTCTAAAGATAATAAATGCATACGGTATATAATGACCAGCCCTGGTTTATGCTAGACTCGCGGCCTTCGTGGAATGCCACGCTCCAAGAGATCTTTCCCGGCACACTTTTGCTACTTATATATATTTTTTATTATTATACTATTTTCCTACACATGTTATCATCGCAAGTTGTCGTGGTCGTGGTCGCGGTCGTTTCAAAATATATAACTTATTATTTATTAACCATATATATTTTCATACATACGAACGGATTTAAAAGACGAGAGAAGATGATATTTCCATCGATTGAAAAGGTCAGACGAGTAAATTCCGTCATGTTAAATGTGATGGAAGATGGAAGAGAGGGAATGGATTGGAAACTTTGACTGCCGTCGTGATTACCAATTACGAAATTATTTTATCTAGGTTATTAAAAAAATTTTAATATTTAATATTATTTATATCAATTTTTTTATTTTCACTTGTCTATCGTAATTAATTGATATATAACTAAATAATTCAAATAAACGAGAGCAAGAGAAAAACAAAAATACTTTCGTTTGTCTGTTATTCAAAGCGGATGTAATTGGATACAAAAGATTTTTAAAAATATAAAAAAAAATGTTGTATTGCGTTAAGTAGACAGATCGGTAGCTGTTCAATGGATATCCTTATCGAATAGTTTTGTTTATAGCAATCGGTAGTACGTATATACATGTGTAAACTAGTAAGTAAGTTAGTAAGTAGCTGAGATAACCGAGTAACTAAGTAAGTGTGTGTATACTTTTATATATATGTATATTTATGTATATATGTGTAGAAGAAATACGTAAGAGTGCGAAGGAGGTTTTTAGATGAAAGAGAACGGGGAATATATAGACAATGACTTTCGCGATACCGATTCGAGTAAAGGAAAAATGCACGCGAGACGGACACACAAACGAGCAAAGAGAAGATAAGAATAAGAACGTTCGCTACGAGGAAAAGTGTAGCAACCGGTAATTCCTTTCTTGAGGCTAATTATGCAAGGCATAAGGACTAGAATAGAAATGAGAATTTATATACTCTAGTCACAAGTCTACTTACTTGTATATATATGTGTGTGCTATGTTTAATATACATATTTTAATTTATTTGGAAATATCAGACCATAAATGTTATAATTTTTTTCATACCAATATTTTGTTTGTAATCAAATTGCCCAATTTTCTAATCCATTTATAGTTGTAGCCGTAGTTAATTTGAATTAAAAGTTATTCAAAGACATTGAGTGTTGAGTAATTTATCTAGTGACATATGTTAATTATTTATATGGTAATGTTTAATTTATAAATAATTTAACTGCTAGCTACAAATATTTTTAGTAATTACATTATTTAATCTTAAACATTAAAATTTAATTAAAAAATTTTTTCTTGCCCCAAAAAAATGTATGATACTGAAATTAGCCGACGTCTAATAATTTTAGGATTTATTTAAAAAGGCTAAATTTAAAAAATATATATATTTAAAAAATTGTACCTATAAATTTTGAAATTTTCTACATGTGCATATTTTTAGATTTTTTTTTGCACGACTCATGATGCGAAGCATCAGAGTGTGCTTTACGATCGAATTTGTAATTTATTTGTTGAAACAAAAATCCGAAAATTGATAATTGCCTACTAACTTCAGGATCATAAAAAATTTATGAGACTCAAATTAGCCGTCTAATAATTTTTGGAATTTTTTTAAAAACGATGAATTAAAAAAAAAAATTCAGAAAATTGCACCTACAGATTTTTTAACTTTCTTCATGTGCATATTTTTGGTTTTTTTTTTAAATTAAATTAAATTGTTGAAAGAAAATTCAAAATTTTTTAATTGTCTTCTAAGTTTTGCATCATAAAAATTTTTTGTCGCCCAAAGAAATTTTTTGTTTTCTTCGAATTCAAAATGAAAAAAATTTCTAGGGTCGACTAAAAATTTTCTTGAGGCAGGTAAAAATTTATTGTGCCAAAGAATTTTTTTTTTTATGAGTAATAAAATAATATAAATGATGTCCTGACTAAATTATCAGTAATATGAGAGATTTTTCCATATTAAGATGATTAGAAATAGTTGCATTATAAATTATTTGAGTTGCAGTATATAAGTACTTTGTAGATTGTCGCCTCAAGTGAGAACTCGGGACTGCACAAGTGCAAAGTGAGAGGCAGTTATTATTATAAATAATAAGACTAAAAGGAATTAAAGAACATAAATATATATGCGGCACTCGATAGATAGATATTTATATATTTATACACATATACCTATTTACAATATGTACTTATATATACACCGCGGTACTGCGGGCGTGACCAACGAGAAATTCTTTTGATCGTTACGTTAAACTAGAAAGTTTGACTTTCATGCTCCAACGATCATCGATCGCGTCCATCGATCCGTTTTACTTTTTTTAAAATTCATTTACAAATTTCGTATTACCATTACTACTTTTATATAAATTAATCCATCAACATATCCACATATATACATACATATTAATATAAATAATACATCTCAATACTTAATTCATGCAATTATATTATTTATTCCGAGTAAACGGTACACTGAGCAATTTAATCCACATGATAGTCGAGATTTCTAAGCCACTATCGCGGAACAAATTTATCATTCGTGTGTTGTTTAGAAAAAAAGGAAAAATAAAAAAGAAAATATAAGAAATAACTTCTTAACCCACTTTTTCTAATCTAACAACATATATATATATATACATATATATATATATATATATATATATATATATATATATATATATATATATATATATATATATATATATATATATATATATATATATATATATATATATATATATATATATATATATATATATATATATATATATATATATATGTTTCTTAGATATATTTTTAATATAAATACCAAACATCCGTTGTCCTTTTTTTTATTCATAACAGCTTACAATATTTTTTATTCTTCTCATTCTTCCTTTCTTTCATCGTGTTGGTCTTATTTATTTTACAAACACCGACGACACACAGATATAAACACTCATTCAAAAATGCATACTGCATGATACACAACTATTGTTGCGACGTTATAGCGGTACTTTTAAATTTTTTACGACTCTGTCCGCCTTGGGCCGTTAAACGCCACTAAATTTGTCTATACATACAATCATTTTTATTTTAAATCTCCAATCATTCTCATCACTATTATTATACCCTCATCATCATCATCATCATCATCATCATCATTACCATCCTAATTCTAATCAACAAATTAGCGCTTGGTAATTTTTTATTCAAACATTTCGTCACAATTTAACCCATTACATAATTCCGATAAAAATATACGGGAGTGGGGAAAAATGAACCTTAAGAGAAAAGGGTTCATATGTAAAATAAATATACCCCTTCCCCCCTAATAAAAAGTGTCTAATTATTTAACTAAATTGAGAACCTCTGCGAAGAAAACAGCGTAGGTTACATTACGTTACTCGAGGCGTAATTTCTGGCCATACAAATATATGTATATATGTATAATAAAAATTTTTAAGTTGTGTAGTCTATAGAGATCGACAAGTCGCGGTGTTAACAGTAGTGTGTTAGCACACACAACATATACCCACAGTTTGCTGAAAAAAAAAGTACCAATTTTATTAGTATTAGTACATTCTATTTATCCATGTATTTATTCATATATATGTATATATGACACTAACAACTGTGAAGCATATAAAGTTCTTCAGTATGGTAACGAGTGTTGTGTAGTGTGTGCTAACCCAGGTAACTTGCCAAGTAGTCACTGCATGCAGTGTTTCTTGCGCAGCCATTGCCCAAGGAAACTCTTAGGTTGTATAAATACATATATACATTATATATATATATCTTACACTCTCTGTTACACTCACAACCAGCCTTCGCATTTTATTACGAGTGAAAGTCGACGTTTTAGGTGCAGGCTTACCATTAAATATGCCGCTGTTACTGACTACGAGACAGCATCGATGTGTATCCTTGCTCTTATTACCTCACCGATATATTTTGTTGAGACTTTTAACTTTATACACTTACGGTAGATTACATTACATATTTTAAATTTTATAATATACTTTTTTATGTCGAATTTTAAAGTCTTACCGTGTAGGTTTTATCTACTCCTTTTTTTACGGCGATTCCATGATGACAGTTCGCAGTAGATACGGAACTGTATGATCAGCCTTTAAGGCTTTAATATTTTGTTATATAGGATTGTCGTCATATATATGATAGATGAGTTTTGAGTTTAATTAACAAGAAAGTTTATGAAATAATTATAAAATAAATGACAAAATGACACACAATAAATTTAAATGCATCAGACATACCGCGGTTGAGTTCCGAGGTTACACTTTCCAGTCTTAATTCCAGTTTCCCGCCAAGGGCATATCCAGTGCAAAACCTAACAATTCGTATCTTTTATTTTCATATTATAATTATACCATGGATATATATAAATAAATATGGATTAAGTTACTTATGAATCTTAATACGATTGAGTTATGAGTTATGTGGTGTAATTATTGTAGGAGAGAGTAAAAACAAGTATATTTTAATAAAACATACTATTTATTTACATAAATATTTTAAATTATTTATGATTCTTTGATTGAGTAATTAAATTCATGTTCTTAAAGTTCAAATAGTTATAAAAATATTAAGATTTAAGATAATGGTTAAATGTTACAAGAAAAATATATAAAGTTGATATTGATGGGAATAAAAATATTTGGTATTTTTATATTGAAGTATAAATTTTTAAGTGGGAACGGTATTATTTTAAATGGACTTACACAGAAAAAAAAATTTTTGGCGTGAAAAACATTTTTCATTATGAATTGAAAAAAGAAATTTTTTCGGACTAGAAAAAATTTTTTAGTGCAAGAAATGTTTTTTCACGCCAAAAAAATTTTTATTTTGAATTAAAATTTTAAAAAAATTTCTTGAGACGAGTAAAAACTTTTTTTCTGTGTATACTTTACCTAGCAATTAATTTATAAGTATATATAAATATTTATATATTTATACAACGAATTATTGTTTAATTAGTCTTCCTTTCTCTTTCTCACATTTATAAATCCAATTATCGTTGTCATATTTGTCATAGTTATTTTATAAATCTCCTCAGTAATGATTGATCTCAAAATATAATATTAAAAACGAAATAAAGGTCATGTGAGCTTGATTCATCTGTAGAACTGTAGACATCCGGTCTAATCATCCGGTGAAGAAATCATATATATATATAAAAAAAAAAAAAAAAAATATATATAAAGACAATTGCGAAAGCGTCCTTATAAAGATTCGTCAGAGTTTAAACTTTTGATAGTTGACTTGAGACACAACCGATCTTTCTCTCGATATATTTTACATATAAATACATATATTTTTTTAATTTTATTTTCGTGTGAGTGGATGGAAATGTCGAGGCCGAGATCATTTAATGTGATTAAAAAAATCGACGTATTATCCTGGGGAGTGCACGGCTCAAAAATCCCTCTCGGTTGTTAAGAATTTAAAAAAATAAATAAATAAAAGTCGCTATGAGTTAAAACTGGGTGTCTGCATATAAATAAAAAAAGTAAGAAAAAAATAAGGGGTAATTCAAACTGACCAGTTCTCTGAATGATTTTTAGAGTTTCTCGACATTGGCAGAGAAGGAGTAAGAGGAAGAGGAGTAGAGAGAATAAGATGGTGTCGAGGCGAAAAATTCTCTCTCGCTCGCGGGACAACCTCGCTGATTCCCAGTACGATGATCAGGAAGAGGAGGACGTTTGGTATAATTTAGATAAGTTGTACAAGGTGAGTCTCTTACACGCCTTCGACCTTAAACTTTTATTTTTATTTTAAAACACTTAGCACTTTTATATTTTTAAAATTCACTTAACTACAGGATCACATACAAGAAGTTCTGGACAAGTGGAACCAGATAGACGACGAAATATGGGCTAAAGTAATTGTCTTCGAAAGAAACAGACGAGTAGCAAAAGCCTATGCAAGAGCACCCGTTCTCACGGTCAACGGCTCCAACGACGGCTTCGACGGTTTTAGGTAAAAAAACAAAACTATATACGTTTTTATTTCATTTTTTTTTTCGCGAATTTCGATTGCCTGGGGACTAAAAATAGAGACGATTTAAACTGAACACCGAATAAAATATAAATAAAATTGTAATTTAACGTTACTCGACCTAGTTTTTAATTATTTAATCAAATTTAGAGTCACGTAGATCACGTCTAGACATTCGTGATAAGAATTTTTTTTGAGACACACTTTTCCTCAGGGCACATTACCAATTCCACAGCGCACACATTATTCAACATAAATACACTTTAATTTAATTAGTACACAGAAAACAATACAGCTTTCGATAGTAATTTTTTTTTAATTTATCGTTCACAGGATAGGCCTCTGCGGCTTCGACAATCCCATGAGGGATCCTAAGACAGAAGAGGCCAAGAGACACATAAACCAGGGGGTAAAAATAAAAATGGACGATCAGGGAAATATTCTTATCAAGAGACTGTGCAAAAGCAACGTTTACATAAAGACTACACACCCCGAAGACAATGCCGTGGGCGCGGAGATACTGAGAAATTCTCAGGGCGCACTGGAGCATGAAAAGCCTGGAAAAATATTTGATATGAACAAATATCAGACAAATTTGTCACGTGAAACAAGACGCGCGTATCCAGATCGTAAAAGACTTGAAAAACAGTGTCTCAGTGCGATTGTTTTTGTCAGAACTGAACCTGATTTACTGCAGTGTCCTGTTTGGGTTTTGATTGTCAATGTTGTTGGTCTGGATATGCTCAAATCTAAATTACCCCCAAGTAATTTATTTTTATTTTATACTTTTACGTCGATTAACTCTCTGGAGGCCGCCTTGGGTTAGCGATCGCTGATCAGTATTCCGCCTAAGGCATTTTTTATTAAAAAAAAGTCTTCCCTGCTATTATATCAAAGCTGGAGCTAGATGTGTTTTTAAATACTCACTTTTTTTTTGCATACAAACATTTAAAGTAATTATTTTAATATTTATTGGCCCGTAAAAATTATAGACTTCACCCAAGGTCCAGTTGAGAAAAAAATAATCGTCTCCAGCGGATTAATATCTAATTAAAAAATATTTATATAAATAATGATAATAATAATCGTTTTAATTATCAGTACTAGCACTGCAGAGGCCTGTGGACATAAAGAACCGCCCGAGAATCCCAATACCAGACGAAGATCCTTACAGTGTCGCTGGCGTGGCATCTTCCTCTGGACCAGGAGAATTACGGGACGCAGTCAGAGATCCACGACACGAACAAATTTACGGTCAGTCATCGGGTTATCATCCGCGACGTGCTGAAAAACCGCCGAAACTTCCTCCACGTGAGAATCTCTACGGCCAAAGCATTCCTAAGGTATTAGAAAATAAAATAACAAATTTTTTACTCGTTGATCACAAGTCCCCCCACCAGTTCAGACACCGATGACCTCAGAATTTATTGAATTCTTGTGCCTACTATCCATTATTATTAATAAAATTAACTGTTACAGCCTGACTATGACGACATTGAAGACGATTACGGCAGCAATGTTGTCAGACCGTTGATAGTTACCGAGGATGCGAAAAAAAATAAAAAGAACGACAGTAAAAAGTACGACGATCCTTATTACTGTGGTTTGAGAGCACGTGTACCAAATTTTGTTAAAATGGCTAAAAACAGCCAAATAAAAATACTTCCGGCTTATGGAACAGGCAGACCGCAACCGGCACCAGCCTCTGCGTACGTCGGTTACAACAGTAGTCAGTCACAGTCCTCACATATTTATGCGAGTCACGCACAAAACAAACGACCACCTATTATGTATCACGCCCGAAGCTTTGAGAGTGGCTTAGGTACGTAGTTTTTAAGCCGTACATTAACAGTAACCAGCATTCAGCTTCAAAGAAAATATGTATTTTTATTACAGTCGACTACCCGTCATAAGCCTGGTCTAGGGGACGTAGGGGAAATTTTTCTTGGAATTTCAATCTCCCACTACCGTGCGTTCAGTTTTATTATCGACTACTCGTTATAAGCCTGTTTTATTTTATATGATTTCAAACGTCATATTTACGGTTTGTTACATACGTCAGTATCCCGATTTTTCTAGTGCTTATAGCGCTAAAATAAATACTTATTTTATTACACTAATAATAATTATAATGGAGAAAATTATAATGACAACGGTATTAATTACAGTAATAATAATAATAATTGTTATTGATCAACATAATGCTCAATAAAACTTTTAAACTGCAACCGAAGTTTTAATTGTAATTAATGATAACAATTATCAACAATAAATTATATTTTACTTAATGTTGATTAAATTATTATCCGCGAAATATCAATAGTAAATTTTCATCACTAATTTTTATATTTTGTTCCTGCTATTAGTTTATAACTTAGACAATTTTAACGGCGGCTTATAACGGGATGTCTGGTACGAAACTCAAAAAAGTGGTTAAGTGGGGGCTGTTTGGACTCAATACCTGCCGATTGAGGGGAAGAGGCTTATAACGGGTAGTCACTACAGTGACTTGAAAAATTTTTTATTTGTTTTTTTTTATATAGATAATTATGATTAGTTTATAAGTCGAGATAAATTTTAAGTGATTGAACCTTTTTGGTGCTTTCAGACTCAGACGATCGAATAGACTCGCCTTATAATCACATTTACGGACGTTTACCCATTCCAACACGCGGTGTTATACCACCAGCACCCCGCGGTATGTACATCGGCGAGTGGGATTAAATAATTTAACTAATAACTATTAAGTACATCTCTCTACACCGTTATCTTTTTTTTTTTTTTTTTTTTTTTTTTTTTTGTACCTACAATCTTGTATATTGTTCATATACCACATAAATACTCATATTTTTTATGCCACCTTAATTGTTTATTAATTCCCGGTTTGAATCCAATTTACTCAACTATTAATTATTAATTAATTTAGTTAATTATTATTATTTTAATATTAATAAATAAATATATTAAAAAATATACAGATAATAACAAAAGACTTATATTTGTGCATTTTAATCTGTATTCACCATGACTTATTTTTTATCATCGTTCAACGTTATAAAAATTCACATGTATATATATTTAGTATTAATGAAAATACATAGCACGTATTTAATACGAGTAATCTGTACGAATGATAAAAAATTCCTGAGGCCTTAAATATGATAATAAATGCACCTGAAGACCGGAACGTTTTTCGCGCAACGAAAATGAAAAAATTATATAATTTGACAGCTTAAAGAGTAGGTCCGGGTGTGGGAGTGGCCTAAGATTTTCAGCTGACATTCCAGCATCTACATACGAAATAATTTAGAAATCTCGTCATCCAGTGGATTTTTTATTTTTCGATTTGTTTTCGTTGGGCGAAAAACGTTCCAGTTTCAGGTCCACGATAATAAAATATAATTAAAAAAAATATTATGTATATTATTGGAATTTCATTGAAAATGGATTTGATTATTAATAATAATAATATTTTTTAAAAAATTAATCTTTTAAATGTGAAAATAGTGTAAAGAATGTATGATCATGATCACTGTTACGTTAAGCCTGAAGTAATTGGATGAATAAAAAAAATAAAATTTATTATGAGATATCTAATATCCTCTATTCTTTAAGTCTTTAACTTTGTAAATGCGCACGAGCCAGTGTTCTGTTGTGTAGGCCTCTTCTAATGTTTCTAACTCAAAGTCTTTGTTTCCGATTTCCATATTTCTGACCCTGTCGTACCCGGATGGTTTACCTGAAAATGAATAATTCATTATGTATTTATTTTTTTTTTTATTCTTAAACGAGAGATCTGATAGCACTGAGAATGTATCTAAGTATTTTTTAATAATAAAATATATTAAACTTAATTTTTATTTATGATTTAAATACTCTCCCACTTTTCTCGTATCCCTTTTTTTTTTTTTTTTTTTTTTTGTTTCAATTAAAAATAAATTGACTTGTAGTTCAGCGGTTCCACGTGTTTTGATCATAAAAAATATTTCTTCCAAGTTATTTATGTTGTTTTTTTTTTAATTTTTATTTACGCGTCTACAGATTGATAGAAATTTTAGACCCTCCTGAAATCTCAATTTCACCAACAAGTTTTGTGTTCTGAACAATTGATTTTCATCAACCGACAGATAAGTAAATATGATTTTTTTTTAATTTAATCTGACAGAATAGAAAGTAGACATAAAAAAAAATTTTTTGATTATTTTAAAAATTTTGAACTTTAATAAAATCTTTAAAAATTAACATAATATGAAATTAAATCTAATTTTATTAAACTCACGTACTTTTAACCGAATCTAGTCGTCGCTTCATTAGAAAGTTTTAAGAGAAAGAAATTATGAAAGTAAAATTGTAAAAATTAAAAATACCATTTTTTAAGTAATAGATCGATTTCGTTTATCTTCGAATTTTAATTAAAATAAAATTTACATATAAATAAATAAATTTTCTGACGATATTTTTGAAACCTACTCAATAAACAAAAACATTACAAAAAGTATCTGCTTATCTTATAGTTATCTATCGATAGTTAAACAAAATTTGTTGAATAAATTAAAGCCTACAAAATTTGAAAATTCCAATTATAAAATTGCCATGTAGATTTTACTGAAATTTGTTTTCCAAATTTCGTTAAACTCCCAATTGATATCAATTGTGAGTAATTTTTTTTTAAATCTATACCTCTGTCTGAGAATGGCCTTAGTTATTTAAAAAAGTTTCAATACGCTAATGACAGTTGAAAGTCATTATATATTTTTAAAAAATGGAGACACTGTCTGAGAATGCCCTTAATAAAAAAAAAACTCACCTCCTTCAGTATAAACTTGTCCAAAACGATAATAACACATCTTGTACATTAAGCAGTTAAGTAAAGTCGGCGATCCATCTTTGTCAACTCTGAATTCACCTGAAGGATTATAATAATCCCACTCGGTAATCGATTTTCCTTCTTCAGTACTGCCACCAATGCGGACCATCCACAGGAACTTGTTAATATCTTCGCACAAAAAAAAAAAAAAAGAGAAAAAGACACGTCAATAAATTATGTAAATTACATAAGTTGTATAAAAAAAAAAAAGAAAAAAGATAATTATTACTACGATTATAAAGTCTATATTTGTAAAAAGTAAACTCACCATCAGACGAGTATCCCGTTAGTCCACCAAAAATGACAAGTACATAATTAACATCTAGTTCACGCATAATTTGATACGCCTTTTCTTCGGAACTAGCCATTGCTTGACCAACACGCGATATGTGAGTATTATTCCACGTATTATTGTCAACTAAAATAGTCCGATTAGCCATTGCCGTTATCTGATAGCCGTAATCCCACCATGACATAACTTTAGCGTCTTCTGGCGTATTCATACGTAACCAGTAGTAAGCCTCCCGGAAATCATCGAAGATCATGCGCCCACCGTCTGGAGATCGTGCTGATAAAACGATACTCGGTGAACTGTAGGCTTCGGCGGTGACCCACGTGCAGTGTAATGTGTATGAAAAAAATAGCATTCCTACTATCGCAATAAATAACATCGCTATTTCTCCTCGCAGTACATAATTATTTTCAAACTTGCGTGATTTTTTCTCAACTACTTTATTACTTTCAAGCTGCTTCATGTACGTTAATAGTAACGATGATACACCGATTCCACCTAAGATACACATTACAGGCGCAAGTACCAGCATCAAACGGACCATAACACCCGCGAAATAGAGACTAGTTACACCATAGAGTATAAGAAATATGTTTGAGTCTGTGAGTTTTGAAAAACAAATATATAAACCAGCTGGGAATAGAAATACGAGTACTTGGAGATCAAAGTAAAATGAACTCCATGATGTTGGCTGATGCTCGGACACTGATGCGATTATGGGGATATGATTTTTAGCGTATGAAGGGTCTAAAAGTGAGTAAAATCTACCCGTCCATGGTGAAATTTTGCCTGAAATAATTTAATTATTTATAAGTTAATAAAATTGTGATTACAGTCGACTACCCGTTATAAGCCTCTTCCCTTCAATCGGCAGGTACTGAGTCCAAACAGCCCCCACTTAACCCTTTTTTGAGTTTCGTACCAGACATCCCGTTATAAGCCGCCGTTAAAATTCTCTAAATTATAAACTAACAGTAGGAAAAAAAAGTTTGGTAAATCCAAAAGTGCACGACTCTTAATTCTCATTTACAAAAAAAAAAAAATTTTTTTCGATCGTAAAGCACACTAATGCTTCGCATTAAGAGTCGTGCAAAAAGAAAAATGTACGATAAAAGTTTCAAGGACAATATTTTTTGTTTTTTCCGTTCTATTACACTAGAAATTTCAATTTCGCTCCGAAAAATAGTCAGATGTATTTTTTTGCGCAGGCGCTACTGGTGTGACGAAAGTATATGTAAAAAACATATATAGATATACAAAATTAGTTAAGCTTTTTTTATTAATTATAATTAAACGGGCCGAATTTGATGGCCATTTATGACACAATTCTTCTTCGGCCCTAAAATAATCTTTAAAAAAAAAAGTGATCCAAATAATGGCTTTTTTATCGAGTTTTTGTGTTTACGGGTAACGGACACTTTTTCTACTGCTTGACGAGAAAATTTTTTTTTACATTTTGATGCTTTTTTAGTTATTTAATACATCAAATTGGTCTTTATAAGTGAAAAAATTAATCTTTATTAAATTCTCTATCCGATGATGTGTAACTTGTTTAAGCTCCGTGGACTAACAAGAGTAAACCAGTAAAAACAGAAGCGAAAAAGAGGCAAACTGAATTTTTCGATCGTAAAGCACATTCTAATGCTTCGCATTAAGAGTCGTGAAATTAAAATTAATGATGAAAATTTACTATTGATATTTCGCGGATAATAATTTAATCAACATTAAGTAAAATATAACTTATTGTTGATAATTGTAATCATTAATTACAATTGAAGCTTCTGTTACAATTTAAAAGTTTTATTGAGCATTATGTTGATCAATAAAATTATTATTATTATTACTGTAATTAATACCGTTGTCATTATAATTTTTTCCGTTAAAATTATTATTAGAGTAATAAGATAAGTATTTATTTTAGCGCTATAAGCACTAGAAAAATCGGGATACTGACGTATGTAACAAAACGTAAATATGACGTTTGAAATTATATAAAATAAAACAGGCTTATAACGAGTAGTCGAGAACAAAACTAAACACACGGTAGAGGGAGATTGAAATTCCAAGAAATATTTCCCCTACGTCCCTTAAACCAGGTTTATGACGGGTAGTCGACTGTATTATCGTTGTTTTTAAATAATAATTATACCTGTTATTGTTAAAATTCCACCGATTACACAAGAGATAGTCAACATTGAAGCAATAAGACCGCGGAATAATAATTCAAAGTCATTTTCAGATAATTTGCTACGCAAGTAATCAACGAATGCGTGAATTTGGCACAACCCAAAAACTCCAAGTGCCTAAAAAATAATAAGTGATAATTTATGAGCTGATAAATGTGTAATCAATGTAGCGTAAATAACTTACGAGCATGTGTTCAGAACTTTGAACCGGCTGAAAACCAACGAAGGCAATTTGCATTGACAAAACGGTACCAATACAATAAAGGATACTGTACGCGGTATAAATTCTGTGGGAAAACCGTCCAGTGACCATGAGAGTCAGCACGTGAAGTGGAATAAGATTTATAAGGAAGACATAACCACCCCAGGACGAGACCATGTAAAAGTAAGCGAGTGCTGCACATGTTGACCAAAATATGGCTCCAGTTTTTACGGCTTTTATCCACATGTAGTAAGTGAATAGCATACAAAATATAGCTATTCCTTCGTTGTCATAAGATCCGGCGACAGATCGTGATATGTATCCTGGTACAATAGCGATCATGCAGGCAGCAAATAAACCAGATGATGAATCTTTCAATTCTTTAGTTAGTAAATATGTTACTATTGTTGTGAAGCTCGAGAATAACGGAGCGAGAAATACGCAGACATTACGAATGTCTATTGGGATGTTTAACATTTGGGCAAGACGGTACAACGTCGCTGATGTTACCATCAGTCCTGGGTAAATTGTCCCTATAACATAATTTTTTAATTAATTAGTAATCATTAAGAAGTTGTAAAATTCATATTTATTAAATTTTTATTTTATTTAATAGTGTATAATGTGATGAGGGATGAAACAAAACGATTTCAGACCAGGGTGAAGTTGGCTGACATTACCTGCAGTCTGAAATCGTATTTCATCCTGAGTTACACAGTAGATTTTTCATGATTACCTGCATTGGAACTTGAAGTTTCAGTGTCAGTAGCCAGTCATAAACAAGTTAATTTGAGACCAATGGTGTGATCAACTATTAGCGTAAGCGTAAATTGTCAATTGCAATTTATAATTAAGCAGAAACTATAAATACTATTATTATCACACTAATTTTTATAAAACTTAATCACAGTCAGAACTATCATTTACGTAAATAAAATTGATGGTCTGAAATTACTATTAAATAAATGACAAATCAGAGTTTAAATTGTAAAAGCCTTCAGTTTGCGTGCAGAAACATTATTATGTTTCTTCCCAAGAGACGAAACAAGTTTGTTTCTGCCCGCTGACTGAAGGCATTCGCAATTTACGCGTTTGCTAATTTAATTCGCAGCATTGGACTGAAATTAGTTTCTTTTGACTGGCTGTAGAGACACTCAAACTTCAAGTTTCGATGCTGGTATCATGAAAATATATTTTAGGCTGTGAAATAAAAAATGAATGATCTTGTTATTAATTCTGTTTAAATTTCTGACAGTACGCTGTCAGTTATTATGTCTTTTGCCTTAATTTTAAACAGAAACGGCATCAACTATTTTTAGAATACCAATTCGGGCATAAATATGAATAAAAATCTACCTCCGATAATTCTTCCAAGTGGATACCATACTCGATCATCAAACCAATTATGAAAACTATAAAAACCCTCCTCCGCAAGGTACTTTGTCGTCCTGTAATTAAAGTAAGGATCGAACTCATGGATAACACTTTCGTATCTCAATACTGAGAACAAACGAGTTGCAAAAGCTGTAAACAATTTTTAAAAATAAATTAGTTTTTCATAAACAATTAAAAAAAAAAAAAAGTATTTTTTTTTTTACTTGTCAAAGCTTACATAAAACAGCAGCTAATGATAAAATAGTTAATTTTAAAAGTGTCTCGTGTTTTTGTGCTGAAAAACGTAAATCCTTAACTTTCACAAAGGCCCCCATTTTTATTTATTTATCTGAAAATAAAATATAATAATAATTCATTATTAATATAAATTATAAAAGTTGTTGATTTTAATATTAAAATATCTAAGGGGTTAATGTGCTAAAATTAATTACAAACTGTCAAAATAATTTTAAATATAAAAATTAAAAAAGTTTATTGATTTTTAAATGAATTCACATCGATGATCGCTATTTATTAATAAAATATTTGAGTTCGATTAATTAATAATGGTAACCAAATGTTTGAATAAGCGACACGTACACAAAACCGGCCGGCATAATTGTTATGTGTACACTTTTGTGCAATAGCGAATTATTTTTTTGCAAAAGCTATTTTTAGTATGGAAAAATTCTCTATTAACGTAAATTTATTTTTACTTTCTTTTACACTTACAATTATTAATTATTTAAATTTAAATTGTTAATAATACATTAAATTACATATATAATATCACTATATAAAATATTGTGTAAAAAGATAAAACATGAACACCACGAGCGTGGCATTCGTTGACGTGTTAACTTTGCATCAAGTTACATAGAGGGTGTTAGTATACAATTTTAAAATAAACAGATTTCTTCGTTTAAAAATTAGTTGATTACAATCCGAATCCAATAAATATTCCAAGGAGTCCATCAGTATTCGGAATTTGAAACTTTGACTTTTATTTTACTTTAAATTTTTATAGCGGAGAGTTAAAAAATAATCACTAAGTAATTATTTATAATAATTATATTTTAAACACGATTATTTGCGCGAAACACTTGCGTGTTTTTTTAACTTCCCACTAAGAAAATTGAAAATTTTCAAAAATTCGGGAAGTTACTGGTTTCGGTCCGATTTGCAAAAACTGAATTTCTATCAGATTTTGACGTTTTGAGGTTCTAGGAAGCTATCCTGACTAATTTCACGATGATGTCTGAGTGTATGTATGTGTGTACGTATGTATGTATGTATGTAAATATTCATAACTCATGAACGGATACACCGATTTTGATCTCTGAGGTGTCATTCGACGCGGCTTGTTAATATCTTGAAGCTGTAAGTAAATTGAGCTTGATCGGTAGGGTGCGTTTGGAGATATTTAAAAAATAAAATTTTTTCAAAAATGTTTTATTTGGATAACTTTTAATTTACTAGATGGATTGATTCCAAAATGTAATCAGCTCTAAAACTTTATAAGCCGCGTCGAATGCTACCTCAACCATCAAAATCAACCAATAAAAAAATAGTGAAAAACGTTTTTTTCGGATATCTACAAATATATTAAATCATTCGATTTCAAAATCTAATCAGCTCTAGGACTTGATAAAACGCGTCGATTGCCGCCTCAACCATCAAAATCGGTTAATTCGTTCGCGAGATATCGTGGGAGAAAGAAATGCTAAAAAATGTTTTTTTAGAAAACAATGGCATACAAAAGTATTTTCGAGCTCGAAGAGCTAAAAAATGTATTCACAATAATGTTTTCGAGCTCAACGAGCTCGATAACAGCGGGAAGTTTTGGGGCTGGCCCCCAGGGTTTACCAATAAACCGATTTTTTTAAATATTTTAAATATTTCTATCATATTCTGCCATCATTTTATTTTGACGTACGATTTTTAGTTTTTCTCTAATTTCTAATCATTTATTTTTCAAATATCTAAATTTACCGCGCAAGTAATGAGAATAATTAATAAATTATTGATGAAAATAAGAAATTTCGAGTATACTTTTTAGTCTAATTAATATAATTATTGACACAAATAAATTTTAATAAATTTATTAAATTTCAATTTTGAAGTTTCGCGCAAAATTGGCGCTACTGCGCGTCGCTGTATTCAACATTCAAATTTTTGCTAAAGTGGGGGTGGTCGATGAATCTAAAATTCGATTGCTTTGTATCAACTGACGGTTCGATAGCGTCAGTCAGTATCATCGACAACGGCAGTACTAGTCCAGATCTTCCTTTACATTTGAATTGAGACACAGTATCGCAGAATTATCCTTAAAATTTATTGCTCGTAGTCATTGTTTAATTAAATCATACGGGGCTTGTAAATTAAAATTGTGCAAAGTGTCTGTAGTGCAGTTAAGTGTTAAGTGTTCAGTGCTAGTGTAAAGTTTTGCGAATTGCTGATGCTGATATCTTTCAAGGTCCTGAGCAAAATCATCTGGCATCGTCTGGTGGGAAATAGCAGTTAAGTGACGTTTTTTTTTACCTGCAATGCACTTGGAGCAATTTAAATTAAATCTTCAAGTGTATTGGGACACCCTTCATATTATTCCTCATCAAGGTTTGTTTAAACACTTGCGTTTTTTTTTTTTAATTTTGTGAAAATTATTATTTGTAGTGTACAAAATATTTAGCGCTGTACAAATCATTGCCGTCATGACGTAAGTATGAAAATTATATTTATATTAATATATAAATAACATATATGATGTTAATTATTTATTTCGACATTTAAAAATAATACAGATAGCGATAAATTTAATATAATAATTTCATCAATGAAAATTTGATATTTAAAAAAAAAAATGTTGCAAAAGAATCTTATTAATGTACATACAAAAAAAGTCAGTAATTTTGATTTAAATACTTCAATTTTTTGAATTTTTAATTGCAAAGTTCATTCGGCACTGGCTTAGCCCGATTTACGCTGTTCTTAATTCCATATGTAAAATAAATAATGAGACCTGAAGCAAAAAAATTTTAATGAAATATTTATTAATTAATGCAATAAAGAAAAAATATTAATATTTTACTGACCAATTACCATCCATCCGGCAAATTGTACCCAAGTTATGGGACTCAAACCCCACATTAGAAGAAAGTTGACAAGAATACTTGTTGCGGGTAAAAATGGAACAAGTGGTACCTACAATAATAAACAAAAAATCGTTTAATTTTATTATTTATGAATTAATAGCAGCGTAATAATTTTTTAGTAACCACTTACTGAAAAGGGAATTTTTTTATCAGATGTTGGCTGACAAAAAATAAATATAAGTACAGTAATCATTGTGATAATTAGTATACTAAGTAGTAAAACTGCCCATGTCTCCATATCGATAACGTGGTTTGAAAATTTGATAATAAATCCCGCACACAAAAAACTAACGACAACTATAAATAAAAAAAAAAAATTAAATATGTGTCAGTATATTGAAACTACAGTAAATAGTAATTATAAATACCGTAAATTGTAACAAGACAAGATACTATTTGAGATGTGAGTTTTGTTGAAAATACTAAATTATTAGCATTTATTAATTGCTTTGCAATACATTTTATCGTCCTGGGTTCTTTAGTTTGTTGTTTTTTGTCAAATACTTCATTTTCTTTGTACCTGTAATTAGAAATTATTGAATTAAAAAAATACAATCAATAATACATACGATTAATAATTACCGTAAAATGAGAACACATGCAGCAACAATTGAATATGAAAATAAAGTTCCGAGACTCATCATCTGAGATAAATGTTCCAAGTCAAATATTGCTGAGATAGCTCCTGAATAATTGTTTATGAATATTAAATTTGGAACTCATAGTAATTAAAATTATGTTATTACCAGTAAAAAGTCCTGCTAATAAAGTTCCTGTCATTGGAGTATGAAACCGCGAATTTATTTGTCCCAACCATTTGTACAATAATCCATCTTGTGCCATCGCATAGATAATTCTTGGCAAAGGAAACAATGCACCAACTAAACTAAATAATTATAATAATAATATTAATTACTAAGAGTTTAAATTTAAATAGTATATTGTGTGACAAGGGATGAAACAAAATCGTTCCGATGCTGGTATCATGAAAATAAATTAACGTGTGTGATTCAATTTACCTCGTAGTCAGTCCGCAAAATGCGCCGACACCAACAATGTACGTGGCCCAGTTCCAGCCGACAGAATCGAACATATAAATAAAAGGAGCTTTATCATTTTGGTCATAATAAGGCAAAACTGTTGTTAGCACCATCGAAATTCCAAAATACGCCAAAAAAACAATAGTCAATGAAGCAACAATAGCTATTGGCAAAGATTTCTTAGGATTTTTTGCTTCTTCACCAGCAGTTGCTATACAATCAAATCCAATGAATCCATAAAAACATCTCCCAGCCCCAGATATTATTCCCAACAAACCAAATGGTGCAAATCCACCATTACCATAATTAACACCATTTTTTTTTGGCAAATTTTCGACGTTTAGTTTCCAATTCGTTATATCAGCTATTTTTAATTAAAAAAACAAAATATTAATTTGTAAATTCGTAGATAAAATTAGCCAGGAAAAAAAGTTTAGATCTGCCTAGATCAAATTTAATTAAATTTGTTATGTATGACTAAGTATGAACAGATCTGATTTTATCTGTTCAGATCAAAGTAGATCTAGACTGACATAACTTTCTGCTTAAAAATTAGCCTGTCTAGATCTGAGCAGATATAAATAAAATTCAGATCTAAACTTTTTGTCCGGGGTAGTCAAAATTAGTATCTAAAATACCTTTGAATGATCCAGCAATAATAACAAATAATACAATTGCTAAATTAATTAGAGTACAAATATTATTCGTAAGTGAAGATTCTTTCGCGCCAAATGCCAGAGCCACTGGAATAAAAATTTATGTTTAAATAATTAGACGTAATTAAATTTTTCTTAAAAACTCTAATTAACTCTGAAAAAGTTATAAAATAGCGGCTAAATTTCAATTAAAAATAAAAGAGTTTTTATGACTAATGAGAAATTTTTCAAAATTATTTATACTATTTCAGAATTTTTCAGAAAAAAAACAAGTTTCATAACTTTTTTTTTTTAATACCATCAGAGTAGAAATTGGGAGTGAATTCGGAGTGATTACGGATTTTATTTAAATACAAATTCACTCCAACACTCGGACTTCCGGAATTTAAAAAAAATTTACTCCGCATATGGAGTGAATAGGGAGTTTTTTTTCAGCTAAGTGATTTCAAAGTGATCTAAATTTTATTCCAGTCTGCATTCACTTTGATTCAGAGTTTTAATATTAAAATAAACTCCCCTTCGGAGTGAATTTAACTCCGAGATTTACTCCGCGTTCACTCCGCTAATTTTTTACAGTGTATTCATAATTTTTTCAGAGAAATATTTCCAAGGGAAAATAAATTACCTGAAAATGTAACTGTTATTCCAAAAGCAAGAAAATCCATGTAAGGTGACAAATAATTAATATCAATTTTAGCAAACGATCTGAATGCATTGCTGATAGTCTGCTGAGTAAATTCATCAATATGCCCACTGAGTGCTTTTACAACACTCGCAGCACCAATAACGTATTCAAGAATTAATGCCCAGCCGATGATGAAAGCCAGGAATTCCCCAATCGTCACATATGTGTAGACATAAGAAGATCCTGCCTTAGGAACTCTGGTACCAAACTCCGCAAAACAAAGTCCTAATTAATAATAATCCATTACCACCATCAGCATTTGTAAATTTATATATTTATAATAAAATTTAAAAAATATTACCAGCAAATATTGATGCTATCGCTGCAACAATAAAAGATATTATTCCAGCAGGACCAGCGTAATCTTTAGCAACTTCTCCTGCAAGAACATAAACACCAACACCAAGAGTTGATCCGATACTCAAAGCTGTTAAGTCTAAAGTCGATAAACACTTGAGTAATTTTGATTCAGGAGCAGAAGCATCTATTGTTTTCTTTCTTGTTAACGCGTTTCTTAATCCCCGCCATCTCAAAGTATTTGTTGACTCCGACATCTGAATAATTATATTTTTAATCTAATAATTATGTGGTTAAATTTATTTAAATAGACTAGTAATTTCAAGTTTTTTTTAAAATAATCCGTTAAAATTTTTTTAAACAGATAACAGCAGCACGAATCACTTTAAACTTAATACTCTACGACACTTTTCAATCATCTGATGAATTAAGTGTGTGCTAACCGGCGCATTATATTTAATAAATCCAATCTAATTGATCAAATAATTCTTCTCATCGCAAGTTCAACCACTCAGACACTTTCTATTAATATCTTCAATATACATACATTTTTTTTAAACCACTTATTACTATTACTATTATTATTTAAAAAATATAATAGTTATGTTATAACAAAACATACCTTTGGATAATTATGATAAATATTTGATTTTTGAAATTTTAATTAAAATTGTTTTACTTGTTGACAATCACAGTCTGTACACACTCTGAGGATATTTTAAACTGAACATACTTCGTTGACTTTAAATTAATAGCATGTAGATAAAGAATTAAGAATACTTAAAGTATTACATCAGACTTTTTGGTATTTATTTGGGCGGCAGGAGTAAATCGTAACTTCAAAGAATACACTTTCAAAAATGATAAAGTACTTTTCATACCACAAAGATAATGTATTAATTACCTGATATCTTTATTTTTAAAAATTATACACTGTAAAAAGAGCGTTGTTAAAATAAAGTAACACCCATGTAAGCGGTGTTAAAGTATCGGCGTTAAATCGGTGTAAAAAAAAATCCACGTATAGAAATTAGAAAAAAAAAATATAAAAATTTAATGAATATTGTCCAGAGGAAATTTCAATTTTGCTATGTACTTATTTAAATAATTATTTATGTTATATGTAATTTATTTAAAACTTACACAATTTTCTGCCCATCATTTCAGTCACCAATAATTTAATTAATTAATAAAAACGCTGTTTAATTGAAGTAATCGAGTAAGTAAAAATATTCACAAAGTTAAATATTTTCTACACCGAAAAATATTTTAAAACCCAAAATTTTATGACCTGAAGAGCCTGGACTTTTTTTTACAGTGTATATTTTAATTCAAAATTTTATTTTTATAGTAAATATCATGTTATTATTAATATTATTATTAAATATTTTTTTTTTATAAATATAAACTTTATATTTTTTTCAGTAGTTACAGGTAATTAAAAAAAAATTTCATTATTTTTTTTTATCAATTCAATACTTTGTGAAACTATAATTAGTAATATAACAGTAATCTAGTTGATAAGAAAAAATGATATTTATGTGACGTAACAAATTTTGGAATTTGGTATAATAGAAACCTAAAAAAAAATTTAATTAATTATTTTAATTTTATACAAATATTTATTAATATAATTTTTTTATTTTTTTTTTTCTAAATAAAATTTTGATACTTATCAATTTTATTTGGTAATTCTTAATAAATGAAAAAAAAAATTATATCAAATGTATCTATAAATATAACAGAATGTAACATTAGCTATAGATTGGCTAAAAAGTAATTAAATTTTATCACAAGTTAATTAAAAAATATATAAAAAAACAATTTATAAGAATAAACTTTAGTTAGTTTCATCTAAAACTATTCGGCATTAATTTTTTAAACTGAAACTTTAGTAAACGTAAGCAGTATTACGCTATTTATTCGTAATAAAAGAAAAAAAGTTTGAAATAAAAATATTTGATAACTTGCATTAAAAAAACATTAAATTTTAATTTTTAAATAACGAATACAATTTTTTTTTTAAGGATAATATTCTATTACTTTGATATAAAATGATTTCGAAGACTTTATTGACTTTTTTCCTTGGATTATTTGTTATAACAGCATCTGTGGGTAATATCACTCAAAATCATTGCAAGTCCACTGGTGATATTGTACGTACATTCATTAATAACTAATTATTTTTTTAAATTATAAATTAAATTGTGTGCCCTTTTGGCTTTCAAAAATTTTTTTTCAATTTCAAGTATCAAAATAAGTCACCAAAACGATTTGTAAAAAAAATTTGATTGAAGACTAGCTTTAAATTAACTCGAGGACACCTAGAAATTCCATAGTTTATAATAACTTTATAAAATTAAAAAAATTTAATAAATTTTGTTGTATATATTTATAAATTAAAAATATTATGTTATTTTTTAGTGTGAAATTGATCATGAATGCTGTTTGCCAAATAAGTGTATATCGTACTCAATATGGAAATTTTGCTACGATCAAGTGCTTGTTATTGATAAACATCATTAACATGTAGAGAATAAATGAATAATAAACCAAAGACTTTCATAAATTGTAAATCTTTGATATTAATAAAAGTTTTATTCCCAAAAAAATACCAAAATTTTTAATTATTGTTAAAAAAAGTAATTCAAAAATTGCACATATAGATTTTTCAGTTTTCTACCTGTGCACATTTTTAGTTCACTCCATTATTGGAGTTTTCGAGTTTTAAAAAAATCACTCTGCATACGGAGTAAAAGATAGTTTGTCTTTTTATCAAAGTGATCTGGATTTTATTTCAATTCACACTCACTCCGATTCGGAGTTTTAATATTAAAATAAACTCCCCTTCGTAGTAAATTTCACTCCGAGGGGATTAAATAAATAAACAGTCATTCACTCCGGATTTAATCCGGGTCCACTTCCCAAATTTTTTTCAGTGTGTATTTAGTTTCTCCTAAATAAAAAGGAACTTGGCAATCAGTGTCCTGGCCAAAGACTTACGATAGACATTTTTACTTCGGAATTTACTGATTTATAGAAGAGTTCAAAAGCGGTAATACGTTTCGATATATAGGAGAATTTTATTAAAACCTTTTTTGGAAATTCCAATAATTCTATAGAAACATTTTACTACAAGTAACTTTAATTAAATTGATTTTGGCTTCCGTGATCATAAATAATTTTAACTAGGACAACCCGCTGTTCGGATACGACCCCATTCTTTCAAAAATAATATTTATTACAAGTAATTGATTAAATGAAAACCATTCGAATAGAGATAAAAATGTCTTTATTAATTTTTTTGTTTGTCATCGAAGTATATAAATATAAGCGAATAAAAATAACCACAATATAATATTATTTTACACGAAATATTTTTTAATTATATAAAAAATTTATATATAAAAAAAAAAATATAAGACACATAAATGTCATAATTAAATAAATTAAAATACATATCACTTTATTAATAATGAATTCTTTTTTTTTCTTTCATTAATTGATAAAAAAAAAAGAATTATTTTCCACAGTAAAGAGTTTTCCAGAATAAAAAAATCAATTAATTATACACAATTATTTACAATTTATTATGATTTCCGGTGGGACGACGTTTGAGTTAACCAGAATTTATTTTTCATGTGATGATTAATGATTTAATTTTAAATATAAATCAATAAAATTAAAAAAAAAAACAATAATTATTAAATTATTTTATACAGTCTTTGAATTTTTAAACTTATTAAAATTTTAATTATCCTGATTACATTATTTTATATCGATGAATAATATCGATGACCATAAAAAATAACTTCAAAAATTTTATGGCAGTTATACATTATTATTTTTTTTTATCTGTCAACTACGATTGTTCTGTTTTCGTTTTGCATCTAAATAATATTATTTTTATGATACCAGCATCGAAACTTGAAGTTTCAGTGTCTGTACAACCAGTCGAAAGAAGTTAATTTCAGTCCAATGCCGCGAATGAATATTAGCAAACGTGTAAATTGTGAATACCTTCAGTCTGCGGACAGAAACAAACTTGTTTCGTCTCTTAGGAACAAACACAGAATATTACACACGTAAGGAGGAAAGTGGGACATTCCTCCTACCCATGTGTACGATTTCCTACCAGTGCCGAAGGCTAGTGTGGAAAACACGCGGATTGGGACGTCCTGCCTTCCTCCGAGGCGTGTATACAATTTTTCACCAGATCTGCACCTGAAAGTTTGAAATGTTGCCTCTGCTTGTGGCAAGAATGACGCATGCGCTAATTTTTATCATTTGTTTCCTCATGAAAGAAAAGAACGACTTTCTTATCTCTAAACAGGGCAGGAATTAAAACTTTCGGCACAGGTGTGGTGAAAAATAAAGTTTCTGCCCACTGACTGAAGGCTTTCGCAATTTAAACTCTGATACTTGTAATTTGTTTACTAGCAATTCCAGAGCATTAATTTTATATACGTAAATAACAGTTTTGACTGTGATTAAATTTTATAAAAATTAGTGTGAATAATAAATAGAATTTATAGTTTCTGCCTAATTATAAATTGCAATTGACAATTTACGCTTACGCTAATAGTTGATCACACCATTGGTCTCAAATTAACTTGTTTATGACTGGCTACTGACACTGAAACTTCAAGTTCCAATGCAGGTAATCATGAAAAATCTAGTGTGTAACTCAGGATGAAAGACGATTTCAGACTGCGGGTGATGTCAGCCAACCAGCCTGGTCTGAAATCGTTTTGTTTCATCCCTTGTCACACAATATACTATTTAAATGGCAGCCAATATTAGCATAAAATATAACGATTATAATTATTATTATTATTTAATAATAATATATCTATGCAAAAAAAAATTTAAATAAATTACATTCCATTAATTCGTTGTGCATTCAGGCCCCTAATTATAATAATATATTAATTTTAATTTTATCGTAGTGGTTTAATCTCAAAAAATTAAAAATTACTAAATAAATAAAATTTAAAAAAACAATAAATTTTTATATAAAATAAAAGCGCTAAATAAAATATTAATTACATACATATATATATAAAAAAAAGTTTATTATTTCTAATAAATATTTTTCCGGTACTGATATCATTTTTTTTTTAATATTCAGTACATTAATTTTATAATTTAAAAAAAATGGATAAAATCTATAAAAAAAATGACTTTAAAATATATATAGTATTTCTACGTGACTCTATATATAATCAGCTCGTAATACAGAAAATACTTGCAGCAAAACTCGTTGCATAGGAGTCATTTTACTCGACGTATGGAAAAACTACCTGGGAATTTCTATGATATATATCACTGGTATATTATTCACATTAAATACCAACACATTAATTGTCTACTTTATAATAATAAAGATCCATCAAAATTACCTCACTGATGTAAAGATACTTACATATATTTCTATATGCATGACTAAAAAAAAATTAGTAAAAAATATAATAATAGAATAAAATAAATAAATAAAATAAACATCTTAAGACGGATGTCGATGTCGTCGGGATACTTTGTCGGCCGAATGTTTCCAATTGGTCTGCCAACTTCTACTCCGCCGGTTCCACGAACTAATTTGAATAAACAAACAATTAGCTGTCAAAATAATTATCTAAAGACGTTATTACAAAACAGTTAATTGCTTTAAATATTATGTAAGCTTACTTTGAAACTTTTTTACGTCTCTTATTACTTCCCAGTTCGCTCTCGCGAATTATTTGCAATGCCGATGGTATAAACATATCTTCTGTTAAAACAAAAAAAAAAACAATTTCTTGTAATCATCATTTTTAATATTTTAAAAAATTTTAATAAGCAGTAAAATGTCCAGTTCTCAGTTCCGTTTAAAAAACAGTAAAAAAAGAATAGGGGCAACATGGACATGTAATTTTTTTTTAAAATAATTAATTAACAATTGAAAAATTTTTTTTCTCAGGGGGCCCATTTTGTCCCCACTCTTTTGTTCAAATTATTCATCTCGAAGTAATTTTAATATTTTGATGTTGCCAAGTATCATAACTATGATTTTTAAAAATTAAAACCACACAAGCTTATACGACTAAATAATAGTAATTTTTTTACAAAAATAAAAATTTTGTATTGAATAAAAATATTAAAGAAAGAGATGAATTAAATGAACTTGCAATGAGTTGCTGGTGGTAACTATCAACATTGCTCAGAAAATCCGAACAAGTTCAACGCCCGAGTTTGCTTGCGTCAGCGGCAAATTGTCACGTTTCTCACTCAGGTTTTTTAACAAATAAAATTATTTTATTAATATTTAAAATATCGGAAAAATAATTATCATTCATTTAATCGACACTCAAAAGTATAGTAGAAGAACTCATAAAATTTCAAAAGATTAGGAAATTTATTTTCTTTTCAACTAATTTTTTAATATAAATTGCGGCGCTGCGCTCATAGCGCGATGGACGAAGGGTTTAATGAACTGGATACTGTACTCTTTTTTAATAATATTTGAAAATAAAATAAGTTACCAAAAGAATTGCTGTACTTTCGTTTAGTTAAAAATCGTTGCTGCTGAATAGTATTAGTAGCAATGGCTTCCTTCGCACTGCCAACAGTACAATCCCTTGTTCCTTTGCAACCTTTCAAATGTTCCAATTGATCATGTAAATACGATCGTTCGGCAGGCGTCAAAGAGCCCAATCTATTCCATTGCTCAAACGGGTCAATTCTCAAATTATAAAATGTCGCAAAACCCGTTGTAAATTCACAGTAAAGAAAATTATGCGTTACATTAATAGTACGGACACATGAGTATGTATTATTATTGGCATTCATACAAAAACAGAACGGTCCAGCGTCCCACAGAGGTGCTGTACGCCAATGATCATTATCATGCTCAAAACAATTCATTTTTTCCGTAAGACATTCCTTCTCAAGCTTTGCTTTCTTCTTTAATTTACGTTCTTTTTTACGTAACCGCTCCTCCTTCAGTCTTCTTCTCTCCTCTTTGGCAATCTCCTTCTCGTCTTTCTTTGGCTGGTTGTCCGGCTCGCAGTAGCACTTATGACGTGACTCTAGCGGGTTATTTAGTAGCGGTGGAAGACGTCCGTTATTGCTCGTTGACGTAATGCCGCCTAGTTTGTGTTTACGATCAGGTGGTTCTAAAATAGTCACATCGATTCTCGCTGGACCTAGACCAGTGCGATTTCTAATAATCTTCAATGGTTTCTTAGTTGTCGTTGTCGTGGTTGTAGTCGTCGTAGCAGCTGTTGTTGTTGTCGTTGTTGTTATTGTTGTCGGAGTAGCAGTAGTAGAAGCTCTCGTAGGTGTCGGAGTAGTGGAAACCGATTGTCTGGTAGTTGTTGTAAAATCTTTGACCTGATTCTTCAAGACATCCATCGTTGATTCCTTGTCCTCGGTGATTGGCCAATTTTCTTGCGAGACATTTAAATTAATATTCAAAGTATTGTCATTAATACTATTAGTCAAAAGAGTATTATTGCTAATATTTATTTTATTTATTTTGTGATGATGAATTTTTCTTCGTCGCGGTTTCTCTTCTTCATCTACATGTACATCAACATTATCTTTATTTATCTTTTGCCTTCGTGAACTTTTTTTAGTTTTAATGGTCGTCGGGATCGTAGTCGTTCTTGGTAACTCGGTCGTTGTAATTTTCCCCAGAGTCGATGATTCATACGATCGATCTCGTCCCTCAGGTACTGGAGTCTCAGTGCTCTCGTCACTTGTAGAGCTAGATGTTGAAGTAAAACTAGTTGTACTAGAATAATAAACTTGTGTTGATGAGCCAGTAGTTGACACGGGTAGTTTGTCGTGTTTTTTATGATGCCGTGTATGGTTCTTATTATGGTGATGATGATGCCCATTATGATGATGATTATTGTTATTATGTGAATGGTGTTCGTGTGGATGTAAATCATCAACTTCAGCATAATCATCATCTTCTGGTATAAAATGCGGACGTTTATTCATTAAATGCCGTCGTATCTCTTTTAAACTTTCCAACTGCATTCTCATTTCCTTTATCTGTTTTTCAATGGCACGTCGCGACAGCTTCCATTCATTTGGATCTTGATAAACAGACGTCGTACAATTAACACCACCCTTTGGTAACACCAAGCACTTTGGTGAGCTTACTTCTGACCCATTTGACTGGCGTACTTGACTCTCTTTCAAATCATCCAGCTCCTCTTCAATGCTCTCCATAATCTTTGTCACATGCTCGATAGTGTCTTTCTTCATAACACTTCTCCTGACTCGCCGGTGTCTTTTAAGAAGATCATCAACATTTACAAATCCTCTAACTACTTTATTTAAACTCGTAAAGTCAAAATCGCTGACACTGTAGTCAGTTTTTACATCATCGTCATCATCATCATCATCATCATCATAATTATTATTATCATCATCAGCTGTTGTCTCTCCATTGTTTTCATTAATGCTATTATTAAAATTGTACTTCGCATACCCAACAAACTTGTCACCCATTAAATTTACCTCACGTTTACTTCGTTCGAGCAACCACTCCCGGTTAAGAAGTCTCAGCTCTTCAATAAAGTTTTCATCATCCTCTTCATCAATAGCTCGCCGGTCTCGTAAGTCTAGATCCCCATCCTCGTCACAACCATCTGATTTATATTCATACTCTACATCATGTTTTATTTTTTCTTCCTCGACAATACTTCTCTTGCCACGTCTACCGTTGAAAAATCCCTCAGCATCGTCATAAAGTCCGGCACGATTTTCACGAGGAAAGTCATTAGACTCGAGTCTCGTGTACACAACGCCGTTTGGTGTAAAGCAAGCACACTTTTTAGAAGATTTATGTACCGTAGTAGTGGTAATTGATGATGCTGTTGTCGTATACTTGCATTTGTGACGTCGCCAACGATGCCCTTCTTTCTCACATCGCCACTTTTGACCAGGAAGACAATTAGTTTGTGCCTCAGGTCTTGAACATTCGTATGCAAGACGCTCGTGCTTTGAATTTAAATTCAATGAAGGATTTACTCCATTATCTAGATGAACATCACCATCTGTAACAAAATTGTTAGCGTTATTTTTATCGGCAATGTAAGACATTCGTGCGAATGCATTCGCACATTTATATAAATACGGTCTATGAATAAATATATAATGTATGGATGATATGTATATAAAGTCAGACAGTTGATGTAGATGTGATATATGCATTTATAATGTATTCCCTCGCGTCTAGATATGCGTAACATCTGGCGTGACAGCTCGAGTCAACGCTAGAATGTATACCATCTACATGAGAGTTCGTCGAACGGCATCTGTTACACTCAATCAATCGAACTCTCAACTCTCAGCCTAACTCATACCACCCGTTCGCTGACTATATACTCTCTATCATCGCTCTATTCCATTACACATCCAACTGTTTGAATGTGTTGAACCAATAAAGATTTAATCAACTGAAACAACAGTAGCAACAATACCACCATCGCATACTACAGCAACAACAGTAACTACTACGTACTAGATTCGTCGGTAATTGAATCCTCTAAATCCTCATCATCGGAAATATCTTGATCACTTCCTGTATCATTCTCCAATATACGATCAGCCTCAAATTCAGTATCAGCATCAAGAGCCAGGTCATCTGTGGTTGATTCCAACATTTGTTTCGCCAACGTCGCGTTCTGTCTTCTTGCTTCACGTGCTTTTGCTTCGGCTATCGACTCTGGAGTTTCCCGGCGGCCAGATGATTCAATCAAAAATGTATCTGGCCATTTGAATTTAGTCCTCCTGCCGTGTTTATTTCTAAAATAAAATAAATTTTTTTAGAGTAATTCCCTCGTTTTTACTACTATTTACAGTTCAAATTTGTAAATAAAAAATAGTGTAGTTACGTGAGGAAAAGTTTTTTGAAAGATCTCCCGTCCATTTGAGGCGGCGTATCCACTCCGGCGATATCCAAAAAAGTTGGCGCCATATCGATATTCAAAACAATTTCGTCGACTCTGAAAGGTCATTAAATTTTATCTCTATTCATTAAATACTTATAACTTTTATTTTTATTTAACTTTTCGGCACACGAGCTGCTTTTTCTTAAAAGGTGAGCGCCCATTTTTTTTTTCTTATAAAAAGTTAATGCGCGGATAATTTCGCTTGAGGAAATCTTATATAGTAAGATAGATATATATATTTATATCCTGTATAAATATATATTATTTTTTTATAATCGTCTTTACTCTTTCTAGATAACGTTGAAGGCTTCGCGACGGCACTCTGCCAGAGGAAAGATAAATGGAGAGAGTGCTAGTAGAGAAGCAAGCGGTAGTATTAAAAGTAGACATAGAAGAAGGATATTCTGAAAGCCGGTTTAAAGCGAAGTATAAAATTCGTCTGCCAAAATTCATTTACTTTTTATATTTATTTTATTTGAGCTTTTTTTTTTTTAATCTTCTTTGCGTTCAATTCACGAAACGTTGCCGTAGATTAAATTTTGTGTACGGATTCTTTATATAAAAAGAACCGTAAGATGAACTTTGAATCATATGAAAAGGGTTTCTTCATTGGTTAAGTATTTTTTTTTATATATTTTTATAACCACCTAAATAAATGTTTATCTTCATCGTTGAACTATTTCAGCAAATCTTTACAAATTGTTGCGAGTTTTTACAAGAGATAGCTCTATATAGCTAATTAAAAAATAACAAATGAGTTTAACAGAGGAAGTAACAAAAAATTTTTTTTAAAAATAAAATAATACCATAAAACTAGATAGTTAGGAGTTTTGGATTGTTCCAATTAGTACGGCTAGAGTGAAGTACAAGTAAAACTTTTATTTCTGAAACAGTGAAATGGGAGTTTTGAGGGTAAAGAGCGAGAAGGAGAGAAAGCAACTGAGTAGAGAGTCATATATATGTATGGATGTATGGGTGAAAATTAAATAGAATAGAGATATATATGAAATGGATGAAGAAAGAAAGAGCGAGAATGAATAATCTGGCTGGTTGATTTTCGACGAGTAGCACGAGCGCGTACATTTCTCTTCCTCTATCTACAAGCTACAAACGAGAGAGCAGCTGGTAAATTAATTTGGCTAAATTTAGCTGCCAAACTCGGTGCGGAAACTACGTTATATTAAAGTTGATGTATCTCTCTTATAAAACAGGAAATAATATTTTGTTTCATGAACTGACGTTCCTAAAATCTTCTGTGCGTAATAAATGATACATCTTAAGAAATTATGTAATAGATATGTAGGAGGGGGGGGGGGGGGGTACTTAAGGAAACACTAAGATTTCGAGGACTTACGCTAAATCATTTTTTTTTTTTAATGATTTCAAAGTAAATAGAAAAAATTTTCAGTTGCCGTTGAAAAAAATTTCATTTTTGCGGGGAAATGATATTAAATGAATTTGATTAATTAAAATTTTTTTGTAAGTAATTTACATAAAGAAAATTTTTTATAAAATTTTAGAGTACCCCGTTTTA
This sequence comes from Microplitis mediator, assembly GCF_029852145.1. NCBI lineage: Eukaryota > Metazoa > Arthropoda > Insecta > Hymenoptera > Braconidae > Microplitis > Microplitis mediator. Next base: position 15,436,641 of record NC_079974.1, read on the forward strand.
CCCCCCTATATATGTGTAATGTTTTTAATACTTACACAGATCCAGGTGCAATTCCAGGCCCGCGAATAAGACACGGAACACGTACATCAAATTCAAATGGAAAACTTTTCCCTTTAATAAGCCCGAATTGACCCAAATGATAACCGTGATCGGATGTATAAATAATATAGGTGTTGTCGAGTTCTCCGAGATCTTTGAGCTCTTGGTAAATCTATAAAGTCAAGAGGTCATTGAATATCTTCTAATCATGCCGATGATTTATAATACAATGATG